>NC_135573.1:112347500-112972500 GCF_965152235.1 Eretmochelys imbricata | reverse complement strand
GTCATCAGAACCTTCTTAGGCAACAGCGTCCGGAGACTTAGCTAATCTTTTCAAGATTTGGAGGGTCCCAGTTTCCAGTCCTTTATATTCGAAGAGCGACTGTCACCTCCAGTTCTGGAGAGTATGTCGGCGTAGGTGGAAGTGAGCTGTAGCTCATGAAAGCTTATGCTCAAATAAATTTGTTAGTCTCTAAGGTGCCACAAGTCTTCCTTTTCTTTTTGCAGATATTTTTCTGCTGCTATGCAGAAAATCAGTTACACTATTGGAACCATCTTCTTTGAAACACCAAAAGTTCTGCCTTGGTATTGACTACCAGAGCTTTAACACAATACTGTGGCTGTTTAAGAAGTTGTATAGTAAGTCCATGCCCATGTAATGTTATGGAACTGAACTTTCTTTAAAGTGTCCGATTTCCCTCAGAGCACCAGTGGGCGGTGCTCATGCACAGAGTAGGCAACTTTCTTAGCCAACTTCACTTGCAAAATGCTTTCTGTCTCAAGCCATTTAAAATATTTGGGTGTCTTTATCCCAGCACTTGAAGCTCTTCTGGACCAAATTACTCCCTGGCATAACTCTATTGATTTCCTTGGAGTTACTTTAGGGCTAAATGTCACCTACTGGATGCAGTATAGCTGGCCAGACTGAATGCCAAAAATGGCTATATCCAGTGCATTTAATTTTAGATTTTTCTTGGGTGATCTTTTATCAACTGTCCTAAAGATGTTCAGCCATAGCTATAGGAGACAAATGCTATTTAATTCTCTACTGTATCTGAAGAAATGTTAATTTAAACTTCTGAACTGCTTATCCCAATCCCAGCAGATGTATATAGTATGCCTGACAGTACTCTACTTAGATCCCAAAGAGACAGCAGTGTTTCAGAGCTAAATGTAAATGTTTCATTTTAATATTCCACTGATGCTCTTTTTCTTTGTCCTTCAGCTATTGAGGCATATCAGCACTGCACAAATATTGTTAAAATAACTGCCTACACTAACATCCAAATGAATCAATCTCTCCTCTCACTCAGTTAAACTGAATATTACAGCACAGCAGGAAAAGATGGTTTTATCTTAGTGTAAGCAGTGTCAGGATGAGCTCCACCCTGACATCTGGTGGTGAGGTGTGGCAAGTTGTGGAAAAGAATTTCAGGGGCCGATCTCATTTGCATAGGCACACCCACCCCGCCTAGCATGAGGCCATAGCTGCCCAAATGGTCACTTTGGCTGTTGTGGGATCCCCAGTGTCTCTGTTATTGGGGCAGGAAGAATAAATTGTTATTACCCTGATTATGGGAACTGTGCTTGGAACTGTAATTGGCCTTTTGTTATGATGGAGGGACTCACCATCAACTAAGTAGCACTCGCTAGGCAAGGGTCATGGGTTCCAAAACTCTGTGAATTGAGAGAGGCTGGAGACAAGTATTAATACTTGGTGGTATGGGCCCCTTGGTGAGGCTTGGTGTCCCTTACATGCTAATTGCACTTCCTCCTCTCTCCACTGTGGAATATCAGAGCTAATTTTGATTCCATTAGGAGTCTAGTTACAGGCTGCTGAGCTCACTTTGGGCTAATGGTGTACCAGCACCGAGGCTCCCCTACTACAAGCCGAATTCACCAAAGAGCTGAACTGACTAAGAGCTGAAATCACTGAGCATTCTGTTAAGTAGTGGGGGAGCCTGAAGATCTATTGTGGAGCAGTTTGCGGGACGGCTGGAGTGCCTTGTGGACAGGCTGCTGGAGCAGTTCGTGGGACAGCGGGAGCCGCTTGTGGGACACGGAGCGGAGCAGTTTGTGGGCCGGCAGGAGCTGTTTGTGGGCCACAGAGCAGAGCCGAGCAAAGCAGTTCGTGGGGCGGCTGGTGGAGCGGAGTGGAATGAAGCCCTATGGAGCTGTGGGGCGGTCAGCTTCAGATCATGTAAGGTGCCCCTTACCTCTCCCCCCATCACCCCCATCTCCACCCAGGTTGGGAGGTAAAGCTCTGCAGATAAACTTTCGAACTCTGGGGCTGCCCTGACCAGGGACAGAGACTTTTGGGTCATTGGACTTTTGGGACTTTGGGTGATTTGGGGTTGCTGGACTCAAGAACCAAAGGGAAAGGGCATGCCCCAAATTTGCTTGGGTTGGGTTTTTGCTCATGGGTTGTGTTATGAATCCTGTTGATGGTGGTTCCCCAACATAATGCCACACTGTTTCTCTCTGTTATTAAAAGGCTTTTGCTACACTCAGACTATGTGCTTGCGAGAGGGGAAGTATTGCCTCTTGGAGGCGCCCAGCGGGGGTGGTATATATTTGTCCCAGGTCACTGGGTGGGGGCTCGAGCCGATTCGCATTGTGTTATTGGAATGGATCCCCTAGATATTGAACCCAGCCCTTGTTGCTGCCAGCTTGGACGGGCAGAAGGGTTACATTAGAATCTAGCTTTTCACTTCAGTGCTCATGGCTGGATGAAAGTTTCATAAACATTTCAGACTTTTTTGCCCTGTGTTGTATGTCCTGACAACATTTCAAATAGCTCCAGATATTGAGGCCACTTTCTGCCAGGTCCCACAAATACAGCCATTACTTTTCAATCTTGCAAAAACAATAAAAATGACAGGCATGGAATATATATTTCTGTAAGCTGTCTTTATTTTTGATTGATGCTTTTGAGAGAAGTTAATTACTTTCAGTTAAGCTTCAGTTAAAGCTTTTGCAAAAGCTTTAAAGTTTAGGACCAAATTTTGCCCTTCATACTGTGTCAATCCTACTACAGTTAGTGTGTCAAGTCCTGCTCATTTAACTTATGCAAGAAGTCCTGAATAGATCGCCCTGAAAATACTTGGGTGAGCAAAGTGACAAGGATTTGGGCCAGGCAGGAGATGTTCATTCTCTCCCTCTCCCCACCTCTTGTCACTCATATTACACTCATCATATATTAAGTTGTATCAGTGTAATCATTTGTATTTATGCTGCACTTTTAACAGACTCACCTGCACCACTAATCTATCTTTCTGAGATTATGGGCTTGTCTACAAGGCGACATCCAGGAAAGTTAACTAAAGATGTGACTTTTAAGTGGATTAGTTAAATGGCATTAAATCCCTGAACTGTTGTTCAGAATTTGGCCTTAATTTGGCTTTGTTTAATTCTCTCTGTGAATTAAGTGAAACCAAATTCAGGCCACTTTAATTCTGAATGAGGGATATCACATGGGTTTAATGCGGTTTAACTAATTTACTTCCCATTCACACTTTCATTTAATTCAGATTAATTTTCCTGAATGTTCCCACGTAGAATAGTCTTTTGAGAAGCTTCAGCACTTGAAATTTCTTTTTTAAAAATCAATCTGCCAGAAAGATTCTCCCTCCCCTCCCCCACCCAAATACGGAACTACCCACCACTCTCCTCCCTCATCCCCCAAAAAAGTATCCCAGTCTGAGGTGAAGACCATGCAATATTTAGTCCTACTCCAGTAACAGATTTAAGGTCTAATATTTCACAAGTTACCAACTGGAAAGGGGAGATTGTCATCTTCTGAATGGGACATGCACCACTTTTTTCTAATCATGGACAGGCCTGAGTTATGAGGTTTTAAATCATTACATTTTTCTGTATATGAAAGCTGTATTAGGTCATTTGTGAGGTGGTTTTGGTTTTTAATTTAGAATTGACTAGTTCAAATTTTTCTCTTCCATTGAACCCTGTATAGTTGGTCATCCTGCAAGATGCTGAGCAGTCTGGTCCTAATCCAAACAGCACTTAAGCATGTACTTAATTTTAAGCATGTGAATAGGTCCATGCATTGATATCAATTCTTTGATGTCAATGGTTTGGGCATGCATATAGGGAGGGAACAGAATATCAGAGATTAAATCCACCATGTTCATGGTGATATAAGGGCACAATTGTGCAGTCTTTTTTGTCATTTGTATTTGTGTGTCCTTTAACACTAAGCACATTGTCAGTATCTTAAAAAGAACACATCATATTCTAATGCATAGAACATATGCAGTATAATAATACTCTTAATTTCTGCTGCACTAGAAGAAGGGCAAATTTACAATAGACAATCTAGTTTTTTATACACCTAACTCAAATCCCTGATGAGAAATTTTTGGACTCCACGCTTCAACATGTTGGCCTTGGTAAATTTATTTTATCAACAAATGTTTACAAAAGAGACCGATATCTTTTCTCTGTCCACTTTGGCCCTGACTTGTATTGACATACATCAACTTGTAATTAATTTTGTTTCCTTTTCGTCAAAAGTCCCTGAGAGCCTATGTTTAGCTGTTTCATTACTACAACTTCAAGTAGGATGTCTGAAAGTAATTTTCTCCATCGCTATAAAAGCTCTATTAACTAAGACCTTATTGTTATCACCATTTCATGAGGGAGTCTCTCTTCACTTTTAAATGTTTTGCCCATCTATCAACTTTTATATCGCTCTTAAATGTTGGATCTGAATCAATGGCCTCATTTCCAAAGTAATATAGTGGTGCCACTATGGGGGCAGTGTGCCATGTAAAGCCCTAATTAAAAGGGTTTAGACAGTAACCATAAGCATAAAATGTCACTCCATGCTGAAACCCAGTATACAAAAAAAGAAAGCACTTTACAAGCAGTGGGATTTAGTGTACTGAACATGCATCGTGCCTGATTTTAAATGGACAGATGGAGCTGTTTTGCCCTATCAGGTCAATAATTCACAAACTATTAAGTATTTACTTGATAGACTGTAATGGCTTAAATCCACTGTTAAAAAGGAGCCTATAACTCATTACTGTACCTTTAAATTAATGCACAGTAGACTCTTGGGTGTGATGGCTTCTTTGGTAAATAATAATCCTCACTTCTAAACTGGTATGTGTATTTAAAAATTTAATGTACGAATTTCATAACAGGGCTTTAAAACACCTAACCAATGCACAGTATTTTGCAGATCCTAAAGCTACAAAAGCCTGAATAGTGAGTGTCATAATAGTGACTCAGAGCCAGCTTGGGAAAAGGGCCCTTCCTTTACTACAGGACCAACCCTTAGCTCTGTACTTAAGGAAACCATGAGTTAATGGGGGAGGAGGGGATGCCAGCTGTAAGTGTGGAAGACCTTAGCTTTTTTCCTGTCATTTGTATCATAAAGAGAACCAAGATTCTTAAACCCCCAAAACTGTGACATGTGGAGAATGTTAGTGGGATGAGCCTCATCCTGGGTCCATATGGACAGGTCCATGCAGATCCCCATTGACTTCATTGGGAGACTATGGAGTCACAGGGGTTCACTCACACAGCCTTCATGGCCCTGATCCTGCAACTCATTACGAGTTCTTGCCAACAGGGACTTTCGGGCACCTACCTGTCAATGCTTTTATTTGTCTTAACTAAAAAAAGTTAATAACTAAATCATGGATTGGGTGGGGCAGAACTGAAACTGCATTTCTTCTCACACAGCCAGAATGGGAATCTCATCACTTCTTGCTTGCATTTATTATTAAACCAAATTAGTTATGAAAAGCAAGTAAATGTTCATTTTTCTTCATTTATGTAAAACACGAATCATTCTTGCTTGTTGCCACCTATTTCAGCATTCACTGTATGAGTCATGTGTGTCATCAGGTCGCAGTCTATTCCCATTATAGCACTATCTTCCAATAGGGTCAACTCCATTTGCAAATTCTTAGTTGGATCCTCATGAGTCTTTTCCTTGTACTCCAAAATTATTTTTCTTTACTAGATAAAACACTCAGAAGCGTCATATAATAATCTTACCTTCAGGGGATTGTTTCCTCTTTCTGGGCATTTAGTGACAGACAGTGTCATGGCCTAACAAAATCACATCTCTTAATGCAACTATCAACAAGTTCTTACAAGGTCAGCCAGGCGCTATTTGAGCCAGATGCTGCCCTTTAGAATTAAAAATGAGACCTCCACCGTAAGATAGGAAGGATGGTCTTTTGATTAAGGTGCAGGACTGGGACTTGGTAGATAGGGGTGCTCTTCCCTCCTCTGACACAGACTGCCTGATGATGTTGGGTCTGAATCCTGGAAAGCAGTGTCTCTGAAAAAGGACTAAGGGGGTACTATAGGGTCTGATCTGTCTCCTACTCATACCTGAGTAGTACTTAACTCCGTAAGTAGTTCCACTGCATTTTCCATATTTAAGAGCTAGCTTGTGCTCTCGTGTAATTGTTAGAGCAGGGAAGCAAGACCCCACTCAGTCCTTTGCTTGGCCTACTTGGTTCTTCAGTGTGGGTCCAATGTGAAGGCCTTGTTCTTTGAATACTCCCACTACTTGCAATGGGGCGAGCCTTGCTGTGCGTCCTACTCACTGGATGGAGTAACTGACTAGATGTGAGAGGGGAAATAATCTGCACCTTTTCAAGGGATGCAGCAATTTATCTTCTCTCCTGCCCCCTGGAATGAGAGGGGAGGAATTCAGACTAGAAGAGGAACTATTAGATCATCTAGTCTGACCTCCTATGCAACACAGGCTACAGAATTTCACCAGTTACCTCTGCACTGAGTCCAATAATTTGTGTTTAACTACATGAACCTTGCAGAAAAACAACCACGCTTGATGTGAAGATATCAAGAGCTGAAAGATCTCCCACTTCCCTTGGGAGTTTGTTCCCATGGTTAATCACCCTCACTGACCTTTCGTTTTGTTTTTGTTGGTTTGTTCTGTGTGTGCCTTATTTCTATTTTGAACCTGCCTGGCTTTAATTTCCACCCCTTGGTTCTTGTTATGCCTGTCTCCCTTAGATTAAAGAGCTTTGTAGTACCTAGTATTTTCTTCCCATCAAGATACTTAGACACTGATCAACTCACCTCTCAATTGTCTTTTTGATAATCTAAGCACATTGAGCTCTTTAAGTCTCTCACTGTAAGGCATTTTCTCTAGCCCTTGTTTTGGGTTTTTTTATTTTTTTTGCGGGGGTGGGGGGGCGCTCTTTTCTGCACCATCTTTAATTTTTCAGCACTCTTTTTCAACCATGGACAAACTGGGTGCAGTTTTCCAGTATCAGTCTGGTCAAGGTCGAACACCGAAGTAAAGTCACCTCACTATTTCTACCCTCCTGTTTATACATCCAAAGACCACATTCTCCCTTTTTGATACACACTGGGAGCTCATGTTGAGTTGCTTGTCCTATATGACCCCTTAAGTCCTTTTTCAGAGACACTGCTTTCCAGGATTCAGTGCCCTATTCTGTAGGTATGGCCTACTTTCTTTGACCTAGAGATATGACAATGCATTTGGCTCTATGAAAATGCATTTTGTTTGAATGGGCCAAGCTTACAAAGCAATTCAAATTGCTCTGTATGACTCCCCTACCCTTGTTGTTTACCAATCTTTTTGTGTAAGCCACAAATTTTATAAGCAGGTTTTTTTTCTTCTTCTTCTTCCCAATTCTCGATGAAAATAAGTCTCAGTATTTTCTGGGATGGTGCGTACATTTATTCAGAGCTGTCCAAAGGCAAAATCTAGCCTTACATTGGATTAAATACAAAGAGTTATGTGTACGTTTGAGTTAAATAGCGCCCAGCTACTATAGTGATTAAACCAGTATAAAACACTGACAAAACAAAAAGAAAAGCATGGGACTAACTGCTCATGCAGTGAGGCAATACTCAATGTGAGTAGGGATGGCAGAATCTCTCCCTCCCTCCCTCTTTGCCTCAATTCTCCATCTGTAAAATGTGGGGCATAATAACTCTCTTCCCTTTTTCACAGCAGTGTTGCAGATAAATCCATTAATGTTTGTAGCATTCAAGTGCTGTGGTTACAAGTGCCATGGAAAAGTCGCCACACAAATCAAAAATATGTTTAAAATTTCACTGGATTCCTGAGAATTATAGGCCAAATCTGTCTTTTGGATATCTGCCTACTTCTCCCATTAAAGTCAACAAGAGTCATGCATGCATCCAAGGAGAGAATTTGCCTTTTAAGCATTTATCTAACTTTTATCTTTGCTGCATTCAAGGACTTCACGTCATTTAAGATTTACACCCACAATCAGTAGAAATGTGTGGAAATGGAAAAGGAAAGGGCAGTAGGAAGCAATCTAAATTCTAAATATATCGTCTTTGTTCTGTGTGTCTCTTGCCCTAAATAAATCTGAGGTTCTTTTCACTGAGATTTATTATTCTTAAATATGTGTTTTTAATGGAGACTAGCCTGATCCAAAGCCCTGGATCTCCAAACACCTTTGAACTCTGGGAAGACAAAGCACTGAATTTGAACCCGAATGTCACCATTTGCTTCTATTTCTATGATAAGCTGAAACAAATTTTGGATTCAACCTCTGTCCTGAAGCTTGAAAAAAGTTCAGATTGAACTATGGGTGGGCCAAAACTGCAAAGTTTGGATGCCAGTGATTAACTGCTCCTCCCCATCCTGGGCTATGCAATATCAAAACTGCAAATCTGGACTCTCACTTCCATCAGGTGAACCCTGAAATTTGTGATTTTTAAAATGGAATATACCACAAATACAATAGCTTTTCTGGAAGGGGAGGTAGGATTCTAACACGTAACTTGACCTGTTAATATAGTACTACTACTAAGGCAGCACAGTGATCTCTTCTCAAAATTGATCATATGTCATGCAGGGGGGGAGGGCAAGCGCGTGTGCGCCTGCACACACATACAGAAGGGGCTACTATTCGGATGCTAGCCCCCTTCATAAATGTGTACAAAGGCAAAGAATTTAGAATCATAGAATGTTAGGGTTGGAAGAGACCTCAGGAGGTCATCTAGTCCAACCCCCTGCTCAAAATAGGACCAGTCCCCAGCTAAACTATAATCTTCCATTCCTCAGATACAGTGAGGTCTGCTCCTCTCTCTATGAAGTGATGGCGTTGATGGTTAATTTTTATGAAGCTGGGTTGGATAAAGATTAAACTCCACATCTTTCAAAGGTCACAGTGGAATTTTTCCTTGCTTGGTGGTTGAAGGAAGCTCCTGAGGGACTGATGGCTCACACCTGTATTTGCTAATAGGCAATGTTTTGAAGCAGTGTGTTCTATGTCATTCCCACACTTGATATGTTCTTGTGTTTCTCATCATATCAAATGGGGGTAGTTAATGTCAAGCTACTGTCCTTTTGCCCGTTTGCAATTTTTTTTACTCAATCACTTTTTTTATAAAGCATAATAAATACTTCTCACATGAGTTTTCTTTAATTCAGTAATTAATATTTGTCTGGTAGTGCCACATGAGAGGAGAGAAAGATTATGCATACTCTGGAGTAGAAATAAACCGTCCAAGAAAAATTAGGAACTCTACTTATGGAGGTTTTGTAGGTTTTTGTTTTCCTTCATCCCTCTCTGAGCAACAAACTGGGAAAGAACATCTTTGTGTCATGAGAAGATTTTTAAGTGATGCCATGCACTGTAGTAAGCATCCTACATACCATTCCACAAAAGTGAAAGAACACATTGAACATGGTCATGTGATGGTCATGAAGACCTTGATTCAGCAAAGCACTTATGCATATGTTTAAATCCATCATTCAGCAAAGAACATAGGTACATACTTAACTTTGAGCATGTGCTGAAGTCCAAAGTTAACACACATGTTTAAGTGCCTTGCTGAATTGGGGCCATCAAGCCACAGGAAACACTACTAACACCATAGCTCCATAACCTATCTGTATGTAGAATCCTTCAAATGTCACAATGTATGGGTGCTGCAGATGTGGCCTCTAGCCAGTGGATGACTGATGTGTGAGTGGAGCAGCAAGATGCAATGTCAGTGTATGACTGTACAACAGTAGCATGCAAAAGCATTTAAACAGAGCTATTCAATTCATCATATAACCAAAGCAGTAATCTAATCAGAAATCTGGATAAAGCTGACGCTGCATTGCTGACTTTAGGGCTTCACTTACCATTGTTTGCTGAACAACATAGCCATGCATAAAAGGTATCCTCTATCATGGAGTCAGTTACAATAAGCAATAGCAAAAATATTAGAAGATTCTGGGTGCAATCCTAACCCCAGTGAAGCCATTAGTTTTGCCATTGACTTCAGTGGGGCCAGAATTTTATCCAGTGTGTTTTCCTAAATGAGTGACAGGCAATTCATCTGAGGCTGAGGCATAAGCATCTGTTCACGTTGATTTATTTAGGTTCAGTGAATACAAGAAATCTTTATTAAATGAATTAATTCAAAAAAATCTATTTGTCATGGTCACAGGGCTAGCTGCACCCCTGTTCCCTTCCTGGTCACAGGACTTACACCTTTACCTCTCCTGAGGGAAATTGTGTGATCAACCCACTCTTAGAGCAGGATCTGGGAAACAGTACCCAGCAGATAAGTGAGTTCAGCACCTGCGGTTCTTCCCCTCAAGAGTCTATGACCAGTGGTGACTATAGTAATGAGACACCCTTCTACAACCAAAGTATTGTTTAACCTTAACATTTGGAATAAAGCATAAGATAAGAGAAAAAGGATTTTAGAATAACATTATATACATGGCTGTCTTACCAAAACCCTCCCACTCTGTGAATGACCCAAGCAGGTTTAGCTTCTTCAGATATCCCTGGCAATGTCTGTTTGTGTCAGTCTCTTCAGCTTCTCAGCAACCACTGCCTGACCTCTGGACAGAAAGTCTTTTTAACTTGTTATAGCTCCCCAAAGAACAGGATCCACCAACACAAAGCAGCACCAGACCCTGCCATAACAACAGATGCAAAACCTGCAGGCAGGTCTCCACTGCTAATAGTATCAATACCCCTTCACCCACACGCAATACACCTTTCAAGATCCATGGGTCACTGTCTTACAAACACCTATCATAACATGTGGTGTATCTCATTCAGTGCATTGAATGCCCCAGTAACAACTCTAGGGGTGAAACCAGACAGTCACTACATTCTCGAATGAACTCACACAGGAAAATGGTAAAAGACAAAACCATTATATCACCCATGGGTGAACACTTGTCACTTAACAGGCACTCCCTATCTGACCTCTCAGTCCTCCTCCTCAACGGAAACCTGCACAAAACCTTCCAAAGATGAGCCTGGGAGCTTAAATTCATAACTTTGCTCAACACTAAAAATAATGATCTTAATAAAAACACCAGATGTATGGCTTATTAGAACACCCTGTAACCCACTAACTCTCCCTTTTTAGTTTTATGTCTGCAGAGACGTTAACTGGCCACTTCACCTTGAATGGTCTCCTACAATATGTGTTAACTACTTACACTAAACAATCTGTACACCACTTGTACACAGATTACACAGATTACCTGTGACTCTGAGTACTTTCCCCAGACCTGAAGAAAAGCTCTATGTCGCATGAAAGCTTCTCTCTCTGTCTCCAACAGAAGTTGGTCCAATAAAAGATATTACCTCACCCTCCTTGACTCTCTAATATCCTGGAACAAACATGGCTACAACAAAACTGCAGTAATATAGCCAGAGGTAAAGTCTCTGGCTATTTTGCATTTCAGACATGGAATTCATTGTGTGTCCAGATTCTGCAAATCTCCCTACACTCCTACAATCTTAGCTAATTAAATATAGCAATCCTATCTCCGAGTCACCTGCTGAACTTGTGGTAAAGATGGGGAGGGTTAGAATGTGACTTGGCCTACATGCCCTGTGCAGGGGAGTAAGATGAAGGGAGTCCTTCCCCTTTCCCTCGCACAGCTGTGTGGGCTATGAAGATGTTGGGTCTGGATAAACTAGAACAGTGGTTCTCAACCTTTCCCAACTACTGTACCCCTTTCAGGATTCTGATTTGTCTTGTACCCCCAAGTTTCACCTCACTTAAAAACTACTTGCTTACAAAATCAGACATAGAAATACAAAAGGGTCACAGCACCCTTGCTGAAAAATTGCTGACTTTCTCCTTTTTACCATATAATTATAAAATAAATCAATTGGAATATGAAAATTGTACTTGCATTTCACAGCAGTATAAACAAATCATTGTACGAAATTTTAGTTTGGACTGACTTAGCTAGTGCTTTTTATGTAGCCTGTTGTAAAACTAGGCAAGTATCTAGATGAGTAGTTGTGCTCCCTGGAAAACCACTGCATGCCCCAACGGGTACGTGGACCCCTGGTTGAGAACCAGTGCACTAGAGTAAGAGAATGCTATGCACCTGCTACTCCTCCCTCCAAAATAAGTGGGTGGGAAGGAGAGGGAAACAGGCAGAGCCTTGACTCTGTGTCCCCAACACACTGATCAGCATGTGGGATGGTCATAATTTGCCTCTGATATGGCCTGCAGAAAATGACTGTGTCCCTCCCCAAGGGAAGAGGAAAGTAGTGAGAGGGTGAGAGAGAGACTATGCCTCAGACAGGTGTGTCTGAAGCACAATATCTCTTGTGGTGCTAGTTACTCAATTGTTCCTGGTGCAGCCTAATGTCACGCTAGCCCATTGTTATTTAATAAATGCGGCTAAGCTTTGCATTTGACTGTTATTACAGAAGCAACTATATAGAGGTACCATGCAGAACATTCATCAAAAGTGCCTGACTACCACCAGCAGCAAGTGGCTAATAAAATATAACTTCCACTGACCATGTCAGTTTGTTTGCCTGTTTTTTCTCTTTGAAAGTAATTGGAGAATTGATTGTATCACCTATCAGCCACTAAACCAGTCTTCCCGAAACCACAGAAGAGCCCCTCGAGGTGCCTTTATTAGAGCGATTGTTGTGCTTGGTCAACAGTGAAATGTCACTAATAATCACTTTCTTTAAAAGCAATTGTCCAGCCTTCTTCCTCTTGAGACTTACTAATTGATGATCTTGTTCTACAGTGAACAAGTTTCAAGGCGAAATGTTACCATAGCTGGGGACTCTGTTTGTTGATTTTTATACAGTTCTGAGAAAAAGGTGCACCTCCCATTCTCAGGTACCTTTCTGTTTCATCAATCAAAAAGTAAAGATGACCTCTTTCCTCTAGGGCTGTAACAATTATCCTACCAGTCAGGTCAGAACTTTGCCTGTGTACTTTTCTCAAAGGAAATCCTTAAAAGCTAAGGTTTTCTGTGGATCTTTTTCTGTGCAGGTGCATCCATTTGTGTACATTAAATTGCACATAAGCAGATGCATAGAGCCATTTGTGTGAAAAATGTTTCCCTACCTGTTTAAGTCTGCACCTAGAAATATGTGATCTGCATGCGTAAGTACATATTTTTGCATTTACAAGTGAATAGTCTCTTTGGCAAAATGGTTTAGTGGGATTTGCCTTCAGTTATGTACACTGACACACTAATGATTAGTATTTATTTGCAGAAATGTAAATGTTTAGTTAATAACAGCAAACAAAAATCTAGAATGAGTGAAGGACTACATTGAGGAAGAAAAAGGGCAGGTAATGAAAGAAAATGATGCACTTCCATAATATTTCTTATGGTGATACTGTATGCATATCTGATGAAATCTTATTAAAAACATCCAATTTAAAACTACCTGATCAGCAACCAATGCACTGATGGATGATGCTCTAAGCCATTTGCACAAGAATTATGTAGTAAAGAGTGAAAAAGGCATGCATTATCTAATATGTCTTCAGCCCTTTGTTAGTGATACTTTTATTAGCTCTGTTTAATTATTCTTAAAAATTTTGAGGAAATCTGATTGGCTAAATCACTGTCTAACATTCAGATATTCTTTAGAAATGTGTGTAGTAATAATCTCTGGTTTGTCTCGAATGGCCATGACTGGAAGTGAGGGAAGAACATTAGTGAAGAGCTTTCATTAAATAAAGTTAGGTCTGGGGAAAAAACTGTTTTTTATCCTTTAGAATAAAAAAAATTAAAAGCATGTCATGCCAAAAATGTTGTCAGATCAGCACATGGCTAGAGGCAGTGACACGTGTATAACTCTCCCTTGACCAAATTTTGCTTTCAGTTATTCCAGTATAAATCAATGGTGTTACTCCAGGTTTAAATTAGGGTAACTGAAGACAGGATTTGGTGCTTAGTTTGCATATGTATTTTTCATTTCCTATTGCGACTGAATCTCTCTATTGTATTTGGGCAGGTTCTTGGTATTAAGCTTTCTTTCAGTTCAAACAAACAAGGCACTCTGTAGTTTGGTTTCATCAGAATGTTTAAATTACAAATGCAGCTACAGAAAATGTCTTACACAAAGGGAATACATTTTTGGATTGAATTTGCTAACTACTTTTTATTTTTCATGCTCCGTTCCTTTGTCATACTTTGGCTCTGTGCATGTGAGAAAACTTTGCATCACAAGGTCCAGTCTATTGCACCTCTCCTGGACAAAAACTGTCAAGAAGATATTAATCAAAACAGATTCTCTTCATGTGCCAGTATATTTATGCCTGCTTCTGTAATTTTCACTCCATGCATCTGAAGAAGTGGGGTTTTTTACCCACGGAAGCTTATGCCCAAATAAATCTGTTAATCTTTAAGGTGCCACCGGACTCTTCATTGTTTTTGTGGATACAGACTAACATGGCTACCCCTCTGATATTTCAGATTCTGTTTCTTGTGCTGTCCAACAGAGAAATACTGCAGAGCCATTACACTATTTACATGCTTCCATTTGGTTCAGTTGTAAGAAGGCATAATTTGTATTTTCATAGCTATCCAGCCAATACTCAGAAATACTTTATCTTTCCATATGAATGTGAGATTGTGACATGTACTGTTTGTGGGACACTCAGCAATGGATATCCCACAACTCTGAAGCTGAATTCAAAGAAAACACACACACTAATAATCAACTCTAAGCAACTACTATGCAACTCTAAGCAACTACCATGATGATTCCATGCAATAACGTATTACTGACTCCAGAAAGTTTCAAAAGATTGGTTGTCCTGCTATCCTCAGACACAATGATGGATATGTATCTTAGGACCACTATTAAAACCTCTTTCTATCATCTTTTGAAACATTGCCAGATTTAGAGCTATTGATAAATGCTTTTATATCCTCAAATTGAGTGTTGCAATGCTTTCTTTTAAAGGACTCCTATGTGCAGTACAGTGAGTTTACAGCTTCTTTAAAATGCAGCAACTTGCATTCTTACAGTCACTCAGCTGTCTAAATATATTACTACTTTTAAAACACCTTTTCATTGTCTTTCTTTTAAATTTACATCTCATTTCGAAACTTCTTTTAGTCACATTCCAGCTCCTTAAGACAGACTTTCAGCCTTTAGGAAGAACCTCTTGGAGGTACAGAGCTATTTCTCTGACTTACCTATAAAGCCAGACCAGGTGGGATACACTAACTCTGACAAAGTGAGAAAAATAGATGAGTATCTAGGGCACAAGAAACAGTAGAGGAAAAACAGGAAATTCTGTAGAGAAAACCCTTCTCAGGGAAGACCCAGGGACTGCAGTTGCATATATTCTCCTAACTTTCCCAAGAGTCTCTAAGGATATGTATTGTAACCCTGGGTCTGTGGGATCCGGGCTTGCTAATTCAGGGATTTCAAGCATACACTTGAGCATCCACACTGCATTGTAAACCTGGGTTTATGGATTCAGGTCTCTGCACTACACAGACCTTCCGACCTGGATCTGCAGCTTGTGTCCACACAGCAAAATGACTGGGCTTGGACCTGAGTCACAGTGGGATTCGGGCTCTGACCCACCCCCATAGCAGGTCTTAGGACCCAGGTCCTAAGTGCCTGTGACCTGAGTCAGACTGGTGAGTGTGTGAATGGAAGGGGGGACTTGGGCTCAAATCCGAGTCAGAGCCCATGCTTAGTGTACACTGTACAGTGTAGACATTCTTTAAAGGGCACACTTCCATAAGCAACCTTCAGATAAGTGTTTGGCCCTGCCTCCAGTTTCCTGCTGAAAATATACCTAAGTAAGTTAAATTCTGATAAGTAGAGTCCTAAACAGTAAAATATAAAACAAGTGTCTTTTTAAGATTTAGCAGAGTTATTACAGCAATGAAGCAGGTACTTTGGTGTGCCATGAGTCTGAACGGAAAGATGTACTAAAGTAGTATTTAACTGATTCCACAAAAAGTAAATGCATGTAGATATTCAATATTTTTTAAAAAAATGTAAAACAGTTTCTGTGAGGTCTAAAATATGTAAGAAGGCTAATTCTGGTCTTTAGAACTGCTTGACTGCAGATCCTCCTACTATAAAAATAAAATTGGCACCAGTAATCTGAATAATCAAATCACAGTTAAGTCTATTTTAAATTGCTTGATTTTTATCCTGTTTTCCAACATCCAATGTGCAATGCAAAGTACTTATTGCCAGCAAAGTACCTCATCAGGCAACCAGATCACCAGGTACTGATTTTTCAATTAAAAGAAGTCACTTTATGCAGGTGGGTGGGCCTCCTCTTTTGACATTGGCAGACCCCTGAAATTTGTTTCCAAACATTGTTTAGATCCAAGAATCTAAAATAAATGACTACTGCATGTGAGGATTTAATCAGATTCTTTTTTTCACTTTTTCAGTTGTATTTTAAAAATATTCTTGACATACTCCCAAGTGATATGCATGATGACACTGTAATACAAAAGAAAAATTGGAGATTTTAATTGGTTTGTTAACCCGCCAGACGTACAGCTGTGATCTGTCCTGAAGGCCTGTATTGGCCGGGCACCAACTGAGGAAATCACCTAAGCACATGCTTAAATCCATCTTTGTTCAGCAAAGCAGTGAAGGCAAATGTGATTTAAGCATATACTGAAGTGTTTTACTGTACAGGGATGGTATTAAGCTTGTACTTAAAACTGAACAAGTCCTTAAAGTGCTTTACTAAATCAGGGCCTTTATCTTTTAGATCTTAATCTGAAATTATCACTTCATCCCATATGCTATGGTTTCCCGTGGGACTACTATAGCATGGGACTACTATAGACCAGGGGTCCTCAAACTGGGGGTCAGGACCCCTCAGGGGGTCGTGAGGTTATTACATGGGGGGTCATGAGCTGTCAACCTCCACCCCAAACTGCTTGCCTCCAGCATTTATAATGGTGTTAAATATAAACAAAAAAAGTGTGTTTAATTTATTAGGCGGGGGTCACTGTGTGAAAGGAGTAGCCAGTAAAAAAAGTTTGAGACCCACTGCCTTAGACCTAAATGGAGTCAAACGGAATTGTACAGGATCCCCTTTGACTAACAAAGTGTAAAGAGTACTTTAGACAAGATCAATATTTCCTAGCTCCAAACTAGATATTTAAGACGACAATTCCCATTTCACGCCCTATAATTTAGGTATTAATCTTTGACTCATCCTTGACATTCTACTTACACCTACGAGTACTTTGGTGCTCAGTGTGTTTTAGAATTTAACAAAATTAGGTACACTGCACTTTGCCATGGAAGGGCTAGAAAAAATACACACTTTTTTCTATGCTATATTAGCAGAAGCATATTTTGCAACTTTAGCAATTTCATATGAGATAGAGGTGTGTATGTTTGTGTGTGTCAGGGGAGTTATACCTGAGTAGCATATGGGGTTTGTGTACAGTGGAGGTGAATGGAGGGGAAGAAGTCTTTTATCCACCATTTAAGGATTTCAATAGTTTTAAATCTAGAAAATTAAGCTTTTTAAAAATTAACAGGGATGATTTTGTCTTTATCTGTTTCTCTCAATGTCATCCAACTCCTATTTCCTGTACCTCTTCCCACTTAGTTCCCTGCACCCATTTTTCAGTGCCTTCTCAAATACTTTGCAACTCCCTAACATGCCCCCAGATGTCCTGTAAGATGTGAATTTGATTTTTGGGAATTTCAATTCCCTTTAAATTTCAAATGAGTCTGCTCGCCTATGGGACAGCTGCTATTTTGTGACCCCTGGGCAAAGTGGCATGTCACAGAGGAGAGAGACACTGTGCTCTCTCATTACCACTTTACTTCTGCTTGGTCTTTTGTTTCTGGTAATTCAAAATGTCTTTGGGCTTAAAAGTGTGTACGTTTTCTCTAAGTGTATGGGAAAAAATTAGCAGAAGACTACATGAAGAAAGAGAAGGAGCAATGAAGGTCTCTTCTTAAAAATTACAGAAAATGACATGTGCACACTTATGGAAAAAATACAGGAGGTTTCCAATTTATTGAAAATTAGGAAGAACTTGCAAATTATGTTCAGAAGCCAGAACATTGTTAGGTAACTGGTGTACTGTGATGATTGTTTACTACACTAATCATAATCACCTCACTCGTGGTTACAACAAAGGGAACACCTGTTTTTTCTCATCATGCACTTAAGCTCTGATCCTGCATCACTAAACTCAATGAGTGCCATTGACTTCAATGAGCATAGGATCAAGCCCTTAGACTGTAAACTCTTTTGGGGCAGCATCTATCTCAAATAAATGGGTTAGTCTCTAAGGTGTCACAAGTCCTCCTTTTCTTTTTATCTGTACATTGTGTATATACAGTGCCTAGCACAATGGGGCCCTAATGTCTGGTTGTTCCCTTTAAGCACTACAACAATACAAATTCTAAAAAGAGTAATAATAGTAGAACACAAACTATAAATAATACTAGTATTTGGAGGCAAACGCTATTTCAAGCTAGGGGTAAAAAATACCCATTTCCTAAAACTGCTGGGAAGAGTGACATGTCCAGTGCTTAAAAGCAAAGGGCTGTTTAGATATGAGAGGTGACTATCTGGAATATTCCCAGCAGTGCTTTAGAGAATACTAGGGCACGTGCTCTAGGAGTTAAGTGGCATTATCTGTTCTTTGGATGGCATGCTTTATTGAAAACTGGGATAAAGATAGAGGAACATTTTTAAGAGGTTTGGAAAAAAATTGTAAAACATGGTTTGTAAAGTTAGAATAATGTGCCTCCTTCCAGAATCAAGCTGCTCATTTGGGGCATAACACAGAAGCAGATGGGATACATCCCTCAAAAGGGAAAATATGAGTCATTTAAAATGTGGCTATAACTCTGAATAGACTGAGAACTTTTTTGACAGTGTTAAACTATTAGGGATGACTTATTATTCATTCCAAATTTATCAACAGTAGTTAGTCAAGTGTCTGCGTCCTTAAGAAAAAATGTGACAGGGTTTTAGATCAGAAGCAAAAGCAAAGCTCAATGGTTCTAAAGTAATGATGCATTTAGAACAACATTTCTCAAATGCGACCACTGGGGGCTTTTCGTGAGGCCATGACAGCCTCCTGGGCAATGATGGGAAGGGGGCGGGCAAAGCATCTCCCTCTTTGTTACTCCTGGATGTGCTGCCCTGCACCGCCTCTGGAGAGAGGTGGGGCACAATGCTGCAAGAGCAAGGCATGTTCTTGACTCACCTTAGGGGGAGGGGGTTTGGGTGGCTGGCTCCAGTGGTGGGACTTCAGGAACCTGGCCATGCAGCCCCAAGCTCCGACCACGGGGCAGCGGGTACAGACCTCCCCGGCTCTGGCCATGTGGCCCTGGCCTCCAGCTGCGGGGCTTCGGCCTCTAGTTCCAGCTGCATGGCAGCAGGCGCTGGTTCCCAGCTCCAGTCCCAGGCTCCGGCTGCACAGTAGCAGGCACTGGCCACAGGCACCAATCCCCAGCCGCACGGCAGAAGGCTACAACCGTGGGCCTTTGGGCACCAACCCCTGGCTCTGGCTGTGGGGGCTCTGGCCACACAGCAGTGAGCACTGGCTCTGGCCATGCTCCTCTGGGCTCAGGCACCCAGCTCCAGACTCTGACTGTACGGTAGCAGGCACTGGCCTCAGGCATTGACCCACAGCTCCAGCTGCGCAGCAGCTGGCTCCAATCCCTGGCTCTGGCTTCCGGTTCTGGCTGTGGGCACTGAGCCCTGGCCCATGGCAGCAGACACCAGGCCCTGGCGCTGGCCACGTGACAGTGGGGCTCATCACCCCTGGATCCCACTGCCTCCCCCAGCCCCACATCCATCCCATCATTGCCTCTAGCCCCTGCTGCCTCCCCCGTCGCCCCCAGGACTTAATGGGTCCTGGGGCTTGCTGAGAAAAGTGATATTAACAAACATGCAAGTCTCTCTCTTCACAGCAAACTTACTAGCTGTCTGCGAAAAGTGATACTTGCATGTTTGTTAGTATCACTTATCATAGCCTCCCAGGTAGCTACTAAGTGCTGCAATATTAACAAATATCACTTTTCAGAGCAAGCCCCAGGACCCACTAAGCCCTGGATGGGCGGGGGGGCTGAAGGGGGAGGCAGCATTATTTTTGTTACTGAGTCTGCCAAAAACCTCTATAAATATACATTTCAATGATTTGGATGTGAATCTGTGCATATTTAATTGTTTTTCCTAAAGTTAATTATGTATTTAAGTGTCAGTGAGAGTTGGTGGCTACACTCTGAGGCCACCAAAAATTTTGTGGCGAGAACGCCTGATTTAGAGTTTCCCTTACGGTTAGTATGCAATGTCTCCATCGTGGAAGGAGAGTGGTGTGGCTTCACACACATGTAAAGATGGGGAGACAAGCTCCACTCTATTTGTTTCCTAAAGACTATTAAAGGCAGAAATGCAGAGCACTGAGTGAAATCTCTCTGAAAAACCCAGACCTACAGAAACTGAAAAGAATGCTACTGAGATAGATTTGTCTCTGCCCATCACAGAGCAGGGAATCCACCCACTTAGTTATTTCTTAGTTACGCAATTCCCTGCACTCTGGCTGTGGGAGTGTGGTTTGCATAATGACAATAAGAACGTTTCTCAACAATAGTATAATATGCAAATCCCTTTACCCTGCCTCAGGGCCTTTATTAGCCAACCAGAGATCATGGATTTGAACAATTATTCTATAGCTATTTCTCCAGTGTACAGGTATTTTAAAAATCCTTTTCTGTGACTGGCTACAGCTCACTGAACTCTGGATCTATCTGACCCCTTAAACATGGCTGCCTTAATTTCTGATTCTGTGACACCCTACCCTAACTTCAGATATGGAATATACTTGAATAAAGAAATTACTCCAGGGAGGAGAGGAGGGGAAAGACACCATCTACAGCAGCAAAGAGGAGAAGATATTGGGAAGTCTGGGGTTAAATGAGGGGTTTGGAAGGTGAAAAGGCCATGTTTCTTGTGGACCTGTGGAGGTGGAGTCCTGTGAGCAGTAGACAAGCAGAGTACGGAGTGTGAGGATGGAGAGCACATTTCATTATTACAGTAATAATACTTTGTAGTAACAGAAGTGCTCTTTAAATTAAATCGGTAGGAGTGGTATCTTGGTCTAATGAGCTCGTTGGCCATATTAATGAGGAGCAGCCCAATACATTTAGTATTTAAATAACTGTATTAACAAAATTAATCTTCAAAGTGGAGGGACATAAGTAAAAATGTAGAGGGAGAAAGACAAGTTTGGGAGAACAGAAATCTGAAGGGTCTAGAAAAGTATTTACTCAGTGGCCAGTATGTGGTCTTTGTGCCATATCTAGTTCAGAGTCTGTGGAGCTGCATGGATTTAAACCAGCTGAGGATCCCAATGTGTATGATGAGCATTTTCAGCATCTGTAACTGCTCATCTCAAAAAGGTTTCTTCATCAGGAAGAGTTAAGTCAACCGTTTCCCTCTATTTCCTCCCTCCCAAAAAAACTCAGATCATTGTGGGTGCCTTTCTGGGTTTTTTTTAAAGTGTCTGAATACATTATTTTGAGATGTACAAATGCCTTGTCCAGTAGCATCATGTCTTTTGATCGGTATGCTGCCCTTTTATTGATGTATCCCAGCATGCTGCTTGCCTTTCATCCTTTTATGCCTCCAAAGATTTTTTTTCCCCAGTAATCCCTTTCTTGGGAAGTATTCTGCATCTCTCTTCTGCTTAAAATGTACACTCTGTTTTGGTGTGTTCACGTCCTCAGGTTTGTGGTTTTACATTTGTTTCCATGAAAGGGCATTTTTTTCTTTGGTCCAGTCATCTAAAAGAAAATTATAGTCAAGTTTGTATTGGTATTAATCTTTGATATCTTACTGTACACTTGATAGTCTCATAGAATTAAACCCTGGTCTGTCTGAAGACAGGGGCAAAACCCTGACTGATTTAGATAGTACCAGATTTTGGCTCTCATACTCTGTTGCATGGATAAAGCCCTTTCCCAAAGCCATTCTGGGTACTTCCTGGCTAGGAATCTTTCTAGTAAGGGCCATTAGTATGTACAGCCACCCACTGCTTCCTGTTTTCAAGCTAAATGAGGTACAGTATAATGCTCTCTTATGCTATACTATTGGTGGAATAATATTCACTTAAGGTGGGCTCCATTGTGGTTTTGCCATGAGCCCCTAGTAAAGGGCAGGGCATAGTTACACTGCCCCATGTGCAGACCAAGAACAAGTTTGTGACTGAGTCACAAGCTGATCCACAGTTACCCTTTGGGCTAGGACTGCACTGCAGAGCGGGGGAGGCAATCTGTGCTGGCTCTATGCGTGGCACAAATTACTTTTCCTGCTTCACTGTGTCAGCTGCTCTAGTCTGTGAGCTGGGAAGGCACAGCAGACTCAACTCCCACCCCACTCTTTGGGAGTAAGGGGGCACCTTTGTAACATGTTTTTTATATTAAATAGCGATTATAAGTTGTTTTGTGCTTTAAAATAAGTTATTCTTTATGCCTTTACATTTGATTAAGGTATTTGACCATGTATTAGATATGGAGTCTGAAATTCAAAATGGCATGCCTGCCAAACGACAGTTCGACTCCATCTTTGTTTAACTTCTTGTTGACGTTTTCACGCCCTTTTGGAACTTTGGCTGGGAAAGCAGTTAACGGTCAGCACAGAACTGGGTTCAAACAGGTTCCAGCAGGACAGCTGCCAGTTTTACCTCAGAACCGTGGCGCGCTTGTGCCTATATAAACTCTGAGCACCCGCAGCCTAGTTGCTGTCCGTCCTAGAGACCATCACGGTACCGTTGTATTTGCTCGGCAATGAGGATCAGAAGATCAGCATCTGAAGATATCAGAATTAAGAACCATGACTGTGCTTACCAATCTCTGAATCCCACATCATTTTCAGCGAGAGGTACAGAGGTCCTGTTGGTCGCTCACCCTCGGGTGATCGCAGAGCCAGGCCTCTCTTTAGCATCAGCAGATCCTGTTGATCTCCATTTAAGAAGCGGTTGAGACCCAGGGTCCATCATTCGCCTGTGACAACACGGTCGTACCATCTACTGCCTATGAACACCAAGAAACGGTGCAGTATCTGGGGTATTTTTGTTTTAGGTTTATTTGTTTATTGCCAGAGCACCTGTTTGGTTGGGCCTGGGTTTTAAACCCCAAACTGTCAAACCATATCTCACTGTTGTTTCTTACTAAGTGACCTGTTTAAATAAAAGCTGTTATATGTTTACTTTATTCTTTTCTCTTCTTTACCCATTTGCATCACAGGATAGGAAGGTACACTATCTTTCCCTTCTAATCCCCGGGTGATAGATAAGGGTCCAAGATCCTGCTAATTAGCTGCAAGGTATAGCTGGCCTATACCATCCTCAGCAACATAGTTAACGTTACAGGGTTAACACCTTCTGCATGTTTACTCATCTTTGCAGGTGATTAGCCAGTGGTACAATCTGGCCCTATGCTCTTTGGCAAATATTGCTGGGTTTTGTCGAATATATTAGACAATTTTTCTGGTGGCATTCAGTCAGCTGTGTATCTGTCTGAATCCTATTTGCCTCATAACTTATTTGGCAAAAGCTTTTTTTATTCAACTGTCTTTAATCAAGACGTTTTCCCTATCTGGCAACTTCAATCTGGGATCCAATCAAATCGGGATTTGCTGTATCTTCAATTTGTCTTCACCCTGTATATAAATCAGGCCATGTGGAAGGTATTCAGATACCAATATGAACTGAAATACAAAGCAAAACCCAAATCCAAATAGCAGATACTGACGATGGACACATCAGATTGAGGAGAGGGGAGAAAGGGTCACCACTCCCACCGCATACAGAGTCCCACCTCTTGCCTTAGACCATTCCATCCTTTACCTTTTATGTTCACCATCTGTCTGCTGTGGAGAGATATTTTCCAAATTAGTCCTTTCTTTAAGGCTGAGTCCCGCAAGGTACCAAGCACACACTCATTTCCCACTAAGTTCAGTAGAAAATTCAGCTGCTTAGCCAGAAGAGGTCTTTGTTAAAACTAGGACCTCAGAATCTTTGAGCGACACCATGGTGTGGCTCAGTCTGCTTGCACGATGGTGTAAGAGATTGTGGACGACAGAAAACTTACACAAGAAAGTTTTAAAACAGATTCTTCTATGAAAATCTAAATATTTAGGGCCAGATCCTCAGCAGGGTAAATTGGTGTAGTCACACATACATCAATGTATGCCACTTGTGGAAGCTGCACTTCCCTGGCCAACCCTGGCAGAAATATTGGCAGAAAACGTCCATGAAATTAGTTGTTAATACCTTCCTCTCACTAGCCTGTGTTGGATGTCCCTAATTAAAAGAGGCAAAAAGACTTACTTAATCTGTCAGCTATTAAGCTAACCATCTTGTAGCTTCTTGCTTTGTGGTCCTTTGTGGAGTGGTGGGATGTGCTGCTAGCTGGTGATTACACAAGACCTCTTGTTTAGAGAGCGCAATGTTCTGAAAAAGAACTTTTAAGAATCTAGGCAACAGTGGCACAACATGCTCAGGAATGACTGGGATGAACTCCTCTCATGCCTGGAATGCTTCAGTTAAGATAACACCACACGAACAGCCAAAGAGCCCACTCCTAAAAATATCTATATATGTTTTCATCATTGCAACAGAGTACCAAAGGCCATGACTGCAAAATATTCCTGTTCTTAACAATGCTATGCGAGCTCCTTGACTTCGGTCATGCCTTCTTTTAAAATCTACCCTAACTGAAATTGGGTTCCTGTTTTTTGTGCATGTTGCACAATTTCAAGTGGAGAGATGTAGGAGGAATTATTTCATTGTGAGCCTGAATTAAATAATGATACATTATACTGTATATTGCGAGACAAATAGCATCAGCCTGAATCAGAAGCAGGTACAGAAAGCAATGACAAAAGGCGCATGTTTTGCATGGTCAATCGCTAATTTTCATTATATTCTTTACACCAGCGGCTTCACAACACTTAACTATATATAATGAATACTCCTGATCTCTCTCATTCTGGAAAGGGAGATGAAACAGCCACGTTACTTTCACACTTCCATTTTCATATTTAAGCCATGAATTCAGCTGAATTAGGTTAAATTCTAGTGCTATTTTGTACTGTGCTGAAAGAGAAGGGGTTCAGGAGGCTGCAACCAAAGAATTATACTATACAGTAGCTTTTAAAGATTGTTACTCCTTACCTGCCAGGGCACACTGATCTGATTTCTGCATGGGAATATTTTAAATACTGTCATTTACTGACTTGGTCTTTAGCATTAGATACCTTTTTCACACAGAAATAACACTGGTTTTAATATGGAGTCTTCTAAAATTACAAATATGACCCTTCAGATGTATATGTTTCTAGCACTTGTTAATTTCATCAATTGCTTTTTTAGGATCAATATTTTGTTTTCTAATTGGTCATTTGATCTCTCTCTTTGTGATGCTGCACTTCTGATGTATGTCATTTCAGGAGCATTTTCAAAACATTGTAGGTGGCATGGAGCAATTTTAGCATAAAAAGAAAAGTATAACTAGGAATGACGGGGGAGCAAATTACATTTTGTATATATAGTATTAAATGCTTCCATTAGTTGCCATAGGGATGGGCAGAATTTGTCTTAAATGACATCTTTTTCTGATACTTTGGATGTGTTAAAAAGAAAACATTGTGGAGAGTTTTTATTATTGCTCTTGAAGACTTTTTTAAATGGAAAGGGAGGAAAAAATTAAAGTGATATTTCTCTAGCAGACAAGGGAGGCTGTTGACAGAGCAGTCAACACCTTCACCTCCCCTTAGAGACGTTGACCTCTACAATACATTCATCTTTGCAACTCCAGGATTTGTAATCCCACGGCTGCTCTGAACTTCACCTTTTCCAGTTGTGCAACATTCTCTATCAGGCCAGCTTCTTCCGCATCTCCCCCTTCCCAGCAGGACCTTAAAAGCCTAACCAATGGTAACTTGTTTCCTGCAAGTATCATTGCACATGTTTTAAATAAATAAAACAAAACTGGTTAGACCTACTTTTTCAGGTCAGTTTCATTTTTATACAGTTAGTGGAAATATCAGAAATTAATTTAAAATAAATCCCTGTTTTACGGTCAATCCAGTGATTTTTTTTTAACTTCCAAATCCCAGAGAGACAAGTGCCATATCACAGTATGTGATCCAGGCCTAGGGCTATCAGATGCTGGGAGAATTGTTCATTGTAAGCCTAAGAGTAAGAAGGATGCCAGCTGTACTGTTTACCTGCATCCTGTCCCTTGGAGAATTGGTGTATAGATCATTCAACACAAGTGACCACTGGATAACTTTGGTAACCAAAAATGTTAGTGTTTCAGAAGTAACTACTGTACAACATACAAATGACTTCTGACAAAGGACTTGATCCTGCACCATTAAAGTTTTCCCATTAACTTCCATAAGAGCAGGATCTGGCACACCAGAAACAAGTATGGAACTCTCTACGTATTCTTGGGGTCTGATCCAAAAATCACCAGTATCAATGGGAATCTTTTCATTGACTTCAGTGGGTTAGGCTCAACCCCCCATCCCATTCCAGCATTTTAGGCTAACTATACATGACGGCATTTTTCTTTATTTTTTGTCCCTCAAAAAATAATGAGCAAAAATCAGGATGGGAGAGTGTGTGTTATAGGTGCCTATATAAGACAAAGCCCCAAATATTGGGACTGTCCTGATAATATCGGGATGTCTGGTCACCCTATTGGGAACGGTGAGGAAATGAGTCCTGAATCTGGGGCCTCAGGAGTGATATATGCAAAACAGGATATATTTGGAGAGAACTGCGTAAGTTGAGTTCAAAGGTGACTGGGCTAATTTGCTGGCAAACTCAGTAGGGGCCAAGAAACTGGTAGTCCAATTTATGAAATGGCCTATCCATGTGTAGGTATTTCATTGAGAGCCATACCTCTGACCTACCAAAAGGGTGGACCTCTCCTGTTGTAAACAGTCCACATATTGTTTGTAGCACTTCTTGGGGTACTTGAGATGAATACTTGGGTCATTTTGGGTTTGATGTATCTGTTGTATCCAGTTCAATGCTGCTGGATTGTGGGAAGTTGCAAGTAGCTCTGGGTAAAACTGAGGGTGGAACTGATATTTTGAAGGGTAAAAAAGGGGCTTTTCCCCATAGAGGCATGTTCTGCATTATTGTACATGAACTGTGTCTGAGGTAGCAGCAGGGACCAGTTGTTCTGGTGGAAGTTTATGTAGCATTGAAGACACTGCTCCAGAATGTGGTTGGTTCTCTCTCCTTGACCATTTGTCTGGGGGCAATAGACAGAGGAAAGACAGGAGCAGATGCCCAAAATCTGGTGAGCGTCTTGCCAGAAGTGGGAGAGAAATTGCTCACTACTGTTGGAGGTGATGCACTCCAGGAGGCCATGGACGCAGATGACTGGATCCACCCAGAGCCAGGAGGTTTCCTGGCAGGAGAGTGGGCCAGTGCAGACAATGTGAGTGGTCTACACCTGTCAGAAAGGTTTCAAACCCATGGGACTTGGGTAGTTCTACAACAACCTTACTATTTTTGGTTCCTGGATGATAAGAGGTTACGAAATCAAAGTGCAAAAAGAGTTAGGCCCACTGATGTTATCTTTGGTTGAATGCCTTGGCTTTATGCAAATATTCTAGTTTCTTATGATTGATTGTACACTAGGCCTCTTCTGGATAGTAGCATCACTCTTTGAAGGTGGTCTTAATTGCCAGGAGTTCTTTCTCCAAAATTCATAAGGTGTGAGTTTCCTAGAGTAAAAGGTGCATGGATGTAACAACTGTTGAAGGACTGTGCCTTTGGGATAGCACTGCTCCTGTCACCAAGTGGGAAGGCATCCCTTTGGTGATGAAGGCTTGCATGGTATCTGGGTGGACCAAAATGGGAGTAGTGATAAATGCGAGTTTTAATTGTTTGATTGCCTGCTGGGCCTCAGGAGACTAGAGGAATCTGCTGTTTTTGTGGAGAAGGGCAGTGAGAGGGGTGATCCACTTCCAGAACCCCAGAATGAACCACTGATAGAAGTTTTGTGGCACCTTATAGACTAACAGACGTATTGGAGCATAAGCTTTCGTGGGTGAATACCCACTTCGTCAGATGCAACCAATGAAGTGCGTATTCACCCACAAAAGCTTATGCTCCAAACCGTCTGTTAGTCTATAAGGTGCCACAGGACTCTTTGCCATTTTACAGATCCAGACTAACACGGCTACTCCTCTGATACTTGATAGAAGTTTGACAACTCCAGGAAATGTAGCTCAGGAATGTTCTGTAGCATTGCCCACTTGAGGACTGCCTTTACCTTGCATGGGTCCATTTCAGTACCCGCAGGGGATAAGATGATCCCCAAGAATTCTATGGTGAACTAATCAAAGGTGCATTTTACTAGTTTAGCATAGAGGCCATGTCAGCATAGCCTCTTCAGGATGGAACAGACATGCATGGTGTCGTGTTTGGCATTGTCCAAAAAAAAGTGTCACCCAGGTAAGCTACCACATGTTGGTCCAGAATGTCCCAGAGTACATCATTAATAAACATTAATGTTTTGGATGTGTTTTTCAAACCAAAAGGCATCACAAGATAATCAAAGTTGCTGTAATAAAGGCAGTTTTCATTTGTCCCCAACTCTAACACATACTAGGTTGTATGCCTCCACCATAGTTTTATGTATAAGCTGAGCAGCAGCCATGCAGTACATTAGCTCAGGGATTAGTGGTAGCAGGTATCCATTTCTAATAGTGACCTGATTCACTGGCTGATAGCTCACACATAGTTGGAGGCTGCCATCTTTTTTTTCTTTTTTCTTTTTTTCTTTTTTAATAAAGAGGACTGGTGTCCCAGTGGGCAAGGTGGATTTGTGAATAAACACCTTAGCTAAGTTCTCCTGAAGGTAGGTGTGCGGAGTGGCTAGTTTGTGATTGGATATGGCCTGAACAGTATGTTTGCCCCAGGTTGTAGCTCAACTGGGTAATCATAGTCCCTGTTCGGGGTGTAAGGGTGGCAAGTTGTCAGTGGATGGCACTGACTAGTTTCCATCAAAGAGAGACCCTTTGATCATCTCTTTACTAGGTCTGGAGTGGGCTTGAGCTGCAGGAGAATCTGTAGGGCCCGGGCACCGATAAAGTTGTCTGCTGTACCTGAGTCAATGAGGGCCTGCTATGGAGGGAGTGGTTGGGGATGGCTGGGATTCATAACTCAACTGGTACTTGTGAGTGTGTTGCTGGCTGACAGGAACTGACGTGTTCCAGTCAGGACGTCAGTTTCGATTTCAGGGGAACACTGTCAGGGCACCCTTCATGGAGCTGGTCTGACTTGTTTTCCAGGTTCCTTCAGGATGGGTTCCTTTTGGGGCAACTGGAGATAATATGGCCTAGCTCACCACAATAGTAACACAGATTAAGTTATCACTGGCACTCTGACTCATCAGAGGTGAGTTGCCAGAAGGCCAGGTCTAACCTTCATCAGCTCAATGGTGGAGTGGAATGAAATAGCAGGGGCACAGTTGTGATGTCCCTCTTCTTTCATCCCATTGCTCACATATATCATATGTCTATCCAGATAACAAGATCTATGAAGGTGTCCATAACCTTTGGGGGGGGGGTCTCATCTTGGGCCAGTTCATCCTTGACCTCATCCCACAAACTCCATCAAAAATGAAATAACTGGGTCGCCTCATTCAGTTCCATGTCCGATACGAGACAGCAGAAGTGAGCAGCATAAGAAGTTGGAGTTGTTGGAGTTTCTATTGTTTCTGCAAGGCAGCATCAGTGGAGCGGGGTTGTTGAAGATGGTTGATATCACCTTCTGGAAGGCATCCCAACAGTGGAGAAGGCCTATTCCAACTCCTCCCCAGTCAGCAAGCAGACTACCAGGCCTACCTTGCTCTGACTAGAAGAGTATGTCTGAGGTTAAAGCAATAACAAGAGGTGGCGCCAGTTCATGAAGCCTTGGAATTAGGAGCAGCTCACATTAAAGTGCTTGGGCAGAGGAATAGCAGGTCCCAGCTTAGGTAACAGCATGGCTGAATGGAACAGGTACACAGCACTTTCTTCTTGGAGTTGATGGGCTTGCTCCCACAACACCTGATTCTCAGTGAGCAGCTGTGCGTTCTGTGCCTGCAATGCTCTGTTATCTGCCTGGAGGCAGAACACCTGTCATGCAGCACTGATGCCCCTGGGGGTATAGGGAACTTTGCAGGGTCCAGCCTCAGCTGGGCCCACTCAAAGGAATAGGAAGCGGATCAAGAATGCTGTAAGGACCAGGGCATAGGTAGTCATGCCTAATGGTTATAGTTGGGAATCCGCACTGGAGACGGAGTCAGGAGTCAGGCCAAGAGTCAAAGTTTAAATCAGAATCAGGGGGCAAGCCAAGGGGCAAACCAGAGTCAGAGTCTGGGATTAAACTAAGGGTTGGAGCCAGAGTCAGTAGCCAGGGATAGGGCAAAGAAGCAGGGACCTGGAGCAAGGCAGCGAAGCAGGAACTGGGACTAGACAGGGATCTGAGATAAGGAGGGAAAGGAGCAGGCTGAGAGGCAGGTACCAGGAGTCAGGCAAGTAGGCAGGGTCCACACTGCCAGCCAGTCGGGGATTCACCTAGTTGCTTGGACAGCTTCCTTTGCCTTGTTCTGGCTTAAGTACTGCATCCAAGCCAATCGCTGGACATCTCCCACAGTCAGGAGCCTTGTAGGCAGAGACGTTGGTGGGGGTAGAGCTCCACTAGCCCCCTTCTCCACTGCTTGAAGTGGGCTGCTGGGTGATGGTTGCAGTCTGAACACTGTCCAGTTTGAGGCCCACAATCCCTGACATGCTGCTGCATTGCTGAAAGCCAGACTGTAAGAATCCCTTTATTTTGTTCTAACCAGATTGCAATTTGTAGATTATCAAATGTAAGCATGTTACAGTACTTATGTCCAGATGCTCAGTCATTTCAAAATTGTTTATCCTGTGACCTACAGGCAACTTGCTAAGACCATATTTGTGCATGGTCTGCTCACAGTGTAACTTTTCATAAGTATGTCATTTGGTGCCTTCTGATGCCATATTTCTACTGTTCGTCATTGTTTTCCCTCCGCTGTGAAGATGAAGACTGTGATCATCAATAATTGCCTTGGTGTATTTACTAATGTCAAATTAAAGGAATCAGTGTATTGTATTATTTCTTAAAATGATGTCTCAGTCTCATCTACAGACAGGAAGAGTCAGCAGATGAGACTGAGATCGAGTGACTCTCTCTCAGTAAGGCATGGAGGTGGGGCTCTGTGGCTTCACAGATTGTCTCCAGCTCCCCACGTTCCCTAGGAAACATCTGAAGTGTCTCTGCTAGAGAATGAGCTCCAGGAGGCTTGCAGACGGGCATAGAGCAGTGGTTCTCAAACTGTGGGTCAGGACCCCAAAGCAGGTTGCAACCCCGTTTTAATTGCCAGGGCTGGTGTTAGATTTGCTGGGGTCTGGGGCTGAAGCCAAAGCCAAAGGTTCTCTGCCCAGGGCTGAAGCTGAAGCCCGAGGGCTTCAGCCCTGGGCAGCAGGGCTCAGGCTTCAGCTTCATCCCTGGGCAGCAGGGCTCAGGTTACAGTTCCCTCGACCTGGGCTGAAGCACTCATGCTTTGGCTTTGGCCCCACTCCTGGCTCTGCCCCCCACCTTGGGCTTGGGCTTCAATACCCCTTCCTGGGGTTTCCTAGCAATTTTTGTTGTCAGAAGGGGGTCATGGTGCAATGAAGTTTGAGAAACCCTGGCACAGAGCAAGGATTCAGCTGCTGTATCTAGCCCTCTATGGCTGCTATGTGTTGCTGGGAGGAGTGTAGCCCTTCCCATGGACCTTGCTGTCTCACGCTGGTCAGGTTTAATCACCGCCTGATCAATCTGCATTCCCCCCCCCCCGCCATAAACACCCCAATCTTCATCTGTGGGGGTGAGGGGACAGACAAACTTGTGGAGTTGTCTGTTCACCTAGGCCCTCTCCTGCATGTTTCTTTATGGAAGAGAATGATCTGAACCTATGATTATGATGATGAAGAGACCATTGAATTCAAAATAACTTCTGCCTGCATAAGGACTGCAGAATTTGGTTTGTTAGCAAAGTGTGCATCATGTGAACTTCCCCAGAATCTCTCCACACTAATGATTTTATCAGATACACATCTCTTCAGCCTCAGTTCATGAAAATAAAAGTACAGTACACTGCCACATATCCAGGGCTGGTGCAACCACTAGGTGAACTAGGCGGCTGCCTAGGGCGCAAAGTGGTTGTGGGTGCCAAAAAGTGGTGCCCTGGCTGGGCAGGGTGGAGCCGCCTTCCAGAGGCACCGGAGAGCCAGAGCGTCGCACTTGCGGCGGTGGCGAGCCCCAGCCACGGAGGAGCCAGCACGGCGCAGGGGGGCAGCACGGGGGCCACCCCCCGCATGCATCTGCTGCAGCCTGCAGGAGCCCCCGGGGGGGCAGCGGGCCGTAGCTCAGGCAGGAGGGGTGGGGGGCGTGGCTGCTCCACACTAGCAGCGCCGCCACCTTTGCAGGGCTGCTGCCCCCCTGTGCTGCGCCGGCTCCTCCATGGCTGGGGCTTGCTGCCGCCGCAAGTGCAACACTCTGGCTCTCTGGTGCCTCCGGAAGGCGGCTCCTCTCTTCCGAGCTTCTACAGTGGCCCAGCAAAGCCAGTGAAGGGACCCGCAGCTCGGGGTGGGGGACCACTGGGGTGGGGTGGGGAGGGCTTGTGGGGGGGGGCTGTGCACCCTCCAGGGGAGTTCAGGGGGCAGCGAGGGAAGAACCTGGTCTGGGGAGCAGCCCCTGGGCACGGCTGGCCCCTGAGCATGGTTGGCTCCTGAGGTCTATAAAGGCTCATTGGGATTTGCCCCTTAATGAACCGATAAGCAATGGCGGGGGTGGGGGGGAGGCAAGGTGGAAGTTTCGCCTAGGGCGCAAAATATCCTTGCACCGGCCCTGCACGTATCACTATAGCCTGGACGCCTTTCACACAGAATATCTACTCTCATAGGACCTCTTGGGTTACTGAGACCTGTCCCCTGCTGTCAAAGGCAACCGTGTCATATAATCCCATTCATTACCCTACAGTCTCCATCTCAAGTATTTTAAGGTCTTTTCAGACGTCTTCAGGACCAAACTATAGGGATGAAGTCCTGACCCTATTGAACTGAATGGCAAAACTCCCATTGACTTTAGTGGGGCCAGAATGTCACCCAAGATATTTTTATAGTTGAATGTTTACAGGCTATTGACTTTATGGTTAAGATTTCAGAAGTATCTACAAATTTTGGAGGCCTCCAATTTTAGCTAACCATCTTGAAACTCACAGTTGTCTTGAGCAGGGCACCGTGAGTGGAGTCATCCAAAATTCATGGACACTTTTGAAAACATTGTCAGTAATATTTTATATAATTGTAAAGTGCTGTGAGACACTGTTATTTGAACAGTTCTATGTATTTTATTGCATCCTTTATTTATTGTAATGTCTTTCTTGTGTTAGGGGATCAGAAACAGAGAACATATCCCAGTTTTGTTACTAGTTCTTTCTTTTTGGTCCATCTAAGCACAAGGTTAATAATTATAATAAAAAACTATTCTTCACAGTTTAGTGGGCTTTAAACTTTTATATTTTTCTTCAATCTGAATGTATCCCTCAGGAAACAACTCCCTGTAATAATCACCTTGCCTACACTTTCTTCAGTCACACATTACATTCTCTCTCCCACTTTCTTTTGGGTTAATATTAGTGTTTGTTAGCAGCAAAAAAAATTCAGCCTGTGAGTCATTACAGTCTCAGTTATGCTCACAATAGAGAGTTCAGAGTGGTGGTGGTGGTGGTGGGGGGATGTATCTGACTGCTAGAAAACCATAAGGCTACTCTCATCTTGTAAATGCCAAGTGTTCAATTATTTTCATTTTCTTGCCTTTGGAAAAAAAATCAAATGTGATGTAGTAGGTTATTTAAACTTAACATTTGGAAGCCTGAACTCAGATTTTTCCATATATACAAATTTTTTATCAAGTATTTCTCTAACATAGGTTTAAAAAAAAGTCGGTCACAAATGAAGTGAGTTTGCTGGTTTCCTCTAGTCCTGGGGATACATTTGTGCGCATTACAAAACCATTGCATCGATTATCATGATTAGAAATCTGTGCTTAGAAGAGGTCCAGTACTTCCATAATAAGTATTTTGCTGATTGCATTGATAGAGCTGTGGGGATAAGTTTGCATCTTGCCTTCCTGCACCGTTATGGCTTTGTCATTTTATCACAAGGGTGCCCTCTGAAACTACCATCCCTGACAACAAACAAATTCAGAGTATGTTCCTCATTAGCAGAACAGCTGTGCAAACCTTTTCTTATGAGTTTCCAGGCCACATAAAATCACCTGGTTTTGGATTCACACACAAACTAGAACCAGTCCTTTTACAGTTAAACATTTTTCTAGGCCTGCAAGCCTTTCAGCTGAGCTAGAGATAACTTTTTCCCCCTCCTAGTGCAGAGAGGTATATCTCTCTAAACTGAGGGCCAGATCTTGGCCCATGCTATAGCTCAGGGCTCCAAAGCTGCCTAACGGGGCAGATGAGGATTCTCCTAGAATGATAGGTGCCATATAATAATCTAGATAGATGTATTAGCCACAGATAGGTACCATTATCTTCCCTGCTGCTGCCCAACTCCAAATCAGACTGTTCTTTTTCCAATTGTCACAACTTTTGCATTGCAAGTTAAAGTCAACTTCAAAACCCCAAGAAGGATTAAGCTATCATGAAAGGTGCCCAGTGCCATGTACTGGTCAACAGAGGTGATGATGAGTCAAGTAACTATACTTCTTGTCACTCAATATAGAAAAGGACAATGAAGTTTGTGAAAGTCATGAGAAGGAGGAGGAGGAAGACATATTAAAATCTGATGAGGAGGTGTTAACATATTACTCTTAAGCAGGAATGGGGCAGAGTTTGCCACGTTTTCCTTCTCGCCCATGTACATTCAGAGTCGTGCTGCAGATGAGGAATACGGGAATTGCTATACCAGACCTGGCCAGTGATCCAGCTAGTACAAGATCTTGTCTCCAACTGTGGTCAGTAGCAGATACTTGAGACGAATGTGTAAGAAACCATGAAATGGAAAATTATGCAATAACCTGCCCTTCGGGGAAGTTACTTTCTAACTCCTATCAGTTAGAAGTTAGCTTATGCCCTGTAGCATCCATAGCGAGTGACAAGAAGTATTGTCACTTGAATCATCAACTCTCTTGACGAGTACATTGGCATTTAGTTCCTTTCCTGATAGCTTAGTCCCTCATGGGATTTTAAAGTTCATTTTATTTCCCTCCTGAAAATGTTATGCTAGCCAATGGAGCTTCTCATTAGCCAGATAAATGTCTAATCCTTTTCTGAATCCCAAGTACTGTACTGAGCATTAGTGATATTTTGTAGCAATGAGTTTCAGTTATACCTGCTTCCTTGAACGGAATTTCTGTGGATATAGGAAGAGTAGGCTTGACCATGTTTCCTGACCTTCCTCCCACCTTAAAGTGCAGGAAGAGGAGGGGTGAAAATGTAGGGTCTACCAGTCACTCCTTTCTCCTCTCATAGATCAGAAGCAACAGGAGGGTCCCAAGACTTGTTGGAAGGAGTGGGGTCCTGCCTTAGGTTCTTGGGACAAAACCAGGTGAAACTTAACAGTTTCCCTTTCGTTCCCTGGCTTCATTTGAACCCCAAACTTTGTGAAGATTCCTCAAGCGGATTAAACAATATGAACTGGAACCAATCACAAATGTATTTTACAACATCTCTACTAAATATGTAAGTTCATTTCAAAAACAGAAATAGCATAATATTATTAAAAAGACGACAGTGGAAAAAATATTTAGTTTCCAATGAACATGGATTTGAATATTGAAGTTATCAGGAGATGAAATAGTGCCATTTGATTTGATATTTTTATTCAAGCTTTGACTGAGCAGTTTTGCTACAGTGCACTGCTATTTGGAGGAAAAATCAGAAACTGCATCAGACAACCACTCTATTTCGTTCTAGAAAATAACTAGCAATTATAATTACTCACAATGTTTTCTGGCTCAGAATAAAAGTGGCATTGCACAAAACCATACTGAACATTCATCGTGATTAGAAAATACTCCACACCTTGAAGAGCAGTGAAGCCATAAGAATAATTTTAAATGCAAATTAAATTGAGGGGGTAGCAAAGAGAACAGATAAAAGACAGTAAAACAAAGCCTTTCAATTTCCTCAAATTAGCAGGCTAATGTAATATAAAAAGCAGTTCCACTCAGATCTGTACTAAGACGTTTCATTTCATCATAATATAAAACAGCAGATCCATCACCTTTCTCTACTCTGTACTCTTGATTTTGAGGTTGAAGTGACAATTTGAAGCTGTTCGCTCTGGCTCACAGACTGGTTACATTGCTTAGTCCTATTTCAAGCCAGTAGGATGGAAAGAGATCAGTAATATTGGTAAGTACCTATCTGCTAACCTGAGCTTTTATTTTTTTGTAATTCTTTTATATAGTGCCTTTACTCTTTAGCAATGTACATCTACTGGGAAAAGCTTCATTGTGTATTTTGTACAAAGCTACATACTATATAGAAATATGATGATTCCTGGAGACTATTATATCAGATTTTTGCACATATTCCACAGTGAATTAATACAAAAAGTAAGAATATCACAGTGAGAAAGGCTTCTGGATAACCTGTGGCTTTTATGGCATCCTTGGAATATTTAATGCACTTAGTGCCTTTCTGAACTGTGCAAAACAGCCTTACCCAACACACAGCACCAGAGAAAATAGGAGTGATTTCTGAACAGTCTCATTAATACATTATTATTCATCTTCATTATGACATTATTATTCATCTTACATTTACTGTAAAATACTTCATAGTCTCATTACTCTTGTGGTAAACAGTGAAAGGGGGTCCAGGTCAGTAAAAGTAAATTATTAGACAAAACAAAATGCTTCAGTTAATCATTATAACACAAAAAGAAAAGGAGTACTTGTGGCACCTTAGAGACTAACCAATTTATTTGAGCATTATAATACAGTTCAAGTTTTCTGAGCTTCTGAAAGGGAAAGTGATCAAGATAAGAGCAAAAACCAGATTAATAAAGGAACTTGAAATAGGATTGGGGTTTTTTTCTTTTTTTCCTTGGGAAAGTTTTATCAGGGGTTTGTTCCTTCAGTGTGGAGGGTGTGGGGGAGTTGACAGTAGTGTCACCTTCTGTTGCTAAGTAACAACATCGCCTGGCCATTTTTATCAGATAAAGGAAGTCCAGTTGACGTTATGCATTATTCATCAGAGTTGCAATCAAACAATCAAAATTGTTTGCTTACACTGGGGACATTTAGTAAGATCAAGGAAGCCCTCCCTGAAACTACAGGAGCTTCCACCACTGGCAGGCAGCTCTTGTTATTTGCAGTAAGTATCATTTGTTCAGAATGATGCAATGAAGTGATATGTTGAAGAATTTTAGAAGTTCTCTCACTAGTGTAGGTTTGTAAATTGAAAATGATTTCACATGTTGTTCCAAACAAATAGATTTATACTTTGGAATTCAAAATATTGCTTGAAGTGAGGATCATTCTTTCACACCACCCTAAAAGAAATGCTCTGAAAGAGGAAGGACTATTGATCTCTTTTTTAAAAAAATGAAGGTTATTGGTGATATTTATATAGCTGCTTATACATCGAGCATACATGCTGTGAAAGAGGCAAAGAAATGCCAGTGTATATATTTTCAGTAACTGCTGGACTTTAAATATACAATATATATAATTGCTGTGTGAAGTGAAAGAAAATGCAAGAGGCAACAGGAAGGTAGGGAAAGGTTCATGATAATTCACATGTCAATGTGTGTCATCCAAGAAGCACTGTATGTCAGAGGAGAGGTTAACTCATAGACTACATACCATCAATGGGTTCAAGAGAATGCTGCAACGAAAAGGTCAGCCAAGAATGAATGCTAAGAGTGCTTGACATTGCACTGACTATACCTGTTATCAGACATGTTAAAAGCCGATGGTGTGAAGTTCTGCTGCTACTCTAAGTCAATGTAAAGAAGGGGGCCGGGGGGACGAGTTGGTTTTCTTGTCTTTTGGCGGAATGGTATACCTGCTGTAGTGCAGTCTGTTTCTGTCCTGCCTGGTGAAATGTTTGTGTTTTTGACATAAATATTATTATCATTTGTTTTATTGTAGTGCCTAGAGGCCCTAATCAGGTTGGGATCTTGTTGTGCTAGGCATTATACAGACATAAAGTAAAAGATGGTCCCTACCCCAAAGTTCTTACAATCTTAGTTTAAGAAAAGATGCATCAGGTGGGTAAAACAAGCATATGTTGTGGAGGGATGGAGGTTGTGGATGGGATATCACTGATAATTCTAGGAATCATGTTTGTGTTTGGTATTTCTACTTTCCTCATATTTTCTTAAGCTGTGGATTTGAAAAATTATTCTTTGAAACTAAAATCTGCGGTTTAAAAATATTCTATGCATGATGGTTTTAAATGCTTTTCTCAGATCCACTCTGATATGCTAAAATGGAATGTTTTAGATACTGCATGCAGAATTCTTTACTCATAAAAAAACTGTGATTTTTATTTATATTTGTATGTTTGATCTTTAGTTGTTTTTCCCCTCCCAGGAATTTGACTGATCACATCACTTTGAAAAGAAAGACTTATTGACAACAAAAAGTTCCTCCAAGATGGACTATTTTTTGGATGTTGAGTCTGCTCACAGAATGATGTTATATAGTCAAGGAGCTCAAGGTAAAAAAAACTTGAGATAGAAAATCATAAATATAATTGTGTTACATATATGGGATCAAATTATGGCTGCCCCCTTGTAGGTGAACTTTTGAAGGGGAAGCTAGCAGAGGGAGTCCTTTCCCCCCAAAACAGCCACACAAGAAGTCTAGGAAACAGTAAGTGGGCTGATTTGCTCCCTCTGAGCCTATGAGTGAGCCATTAAAGCAGCTGGCAGCGCAGCCGAAACCAAAGGGTAGAACATGTTTGGTGATGAGAGATCTCTCCCTTGGCACAACAGGTAGTGCAGGGAAGGTAGGGCAGAGATTTGTGATACACCTCTTGTACAGATGCATCAAGTGCAGCTGCTGTGTATGGCTTCCTCTGGTCCCTTGGAGTCACAAATAATAGCCCCCTACACTCACTTCTTAGGCGTGACAAGCGCTTCCCCTCCCTCCCCCAGCAAGTCCCTCCTTCCTTCCTGTGCTCCAAATGTTATCAGATTAATACTTTGGTGCATAATCTTATTTCTAAGGCTCTAACTGACTAGCACAAATTATACAGGAAAACTACAAAGTGTTCCACTGCACAACTTCCAAACAACATATTTGTAGTGGTTCATTAACATCCGTTACAAAACGTGGGCCCAATAGCATAGCGATAATAGAATAGATACAGGAGTTGGGTAAAATTTTTCAAACAGATGTTTTAATTGAAAAATTTACTTTTTTTTTCAATAGCAAAAACGTTTTAATTAAAAAACTTATTTTCTTAATTTTCCACATTTTCTATGATACGTTAAAATTAAAAATTGGGGGTGATTTTAGTTTATATCTTTTTCCCCCTTTCTTTGTCAGTGGCAAAATGGAAAAGGAGCTGGGACAGAAAGAAGGAAAAAAGTAAAAGGGGAAGGAAGAGGGAGGAAATAAAACAAATAACTCAAGACATGTTCCTTTTTGAAATCCATGGGGGAAAAAAGAAAACTTTGAAATGTTTTGTGAAAAAACATCACCATTTTTCCACCATCTCTAATTTTTGGGAATCCAATGAGGATACTAAAGAAAGCTCATTTACTGGGGGGGGGGAGGGGGGGAAGTGGGGAGGGAGGGCAAAAACATCTTCAGGAATAATATTTTAATAGCAGAACTTAAAGGCATTATAAAAACTGTGAGGTTGGTAAATGTAAGGCCCAAATCAGTGTTTCTCAACCTGTTTACCATTGTGGGCCACATATGCTGCTCTCTTTGTGTTATGTGGGCCACATCCACACACTATATATAACTCCTGTATGGTCCTGAGGATGTCACATTGGCCGCAGCTGTGTGCTGATCGGGCCGCAAGCGGCCCACAGGCCATAGGTTGAGAACCACTGGTCCTAATAGCTCAATCCAGTTTCAGCCTTATTTTCACTTACTGCACTTTCACTTGAAAAGAAAGTCCAGTTTTTCTGTAACAGACTTTGTCCAGCTGGTAATCAAATTTATAGTCAAACTATAACAGTGTATGCCACACCAGGTCAGGTTTTTTAAGGTGAAATGCACTTTCCACCTCCATAAAACCCAAGCATTCATGCAGGACACAGATGTGCACCACCCTCACCCCGGGACTTAAGTGTGGCATTGCCGCACAGCCAATTGCAGCTGCTATTGCAGTCAATGGGCTAGAATTTCAGCTGGACCCCACTTATACAAGATGCGTAGGGAAACCATTTAAAGATAGATCTGCAGCTCTTCCCTTGTCCCATTGTAGCCTTCTGCATCAAACAGTGGTAATTCAGGACCTTAAACACCTAGTAAGACCACGCAAATAGACTGAAAGCTCCAAGGGGCAGAGGTCTGTTTTGTTTTGTTTTTAATTACTTCATCTCTAAAGTGCTATGCACACCTAAGTATTGTGATAGAAATAATATTAATAATATATCATCCCGCATCGGTATGAGGACAGACCCCCTTATGACTCCACAGAAAGGAAAACCGGAATTCAGAAATCTGTAACTTGCCTGACTTATTTTCTTAGATTTCCATATCAACTGACAAACATCCTATGCACTGAATGAGGCAGTGTTCTGTGGAAAAGAGTGTATCATAATGCATATGCACAAGAGGGCCAAATTAAGATTGCACAGACATTTCTTAGCATCTGGGTGCTTGATTTTGAAATCTTAACTTTTCTTTAACATAGGGTTTTTTGTAGGTAATTTCCTAAGTTTTTAAAAAACAAACTCGAAACCCAGAACTTCCATCATGAAGAATTATCATCACCTGGATCATCAGCAGGGTGGTGACCTTAGGCACACCACACAGACCTCTAACAGTTGAGTTAAGGAAGGAACGGGTAGTGGCAATAGGGTGTCTTCCTCTTTGTGGACAAGCACCTGTGGGTTTCACAGCTATGTGCTGACAGTAGCAGCATTGTGAGATTCAGGAATCCTGGCTTCAATGCCAGGTTCTGACAGGAGTGTGCTGGTGTATAGTGGTTATAGAACCTTCTGCCCTCTCCCCACCAGCATCTCTGCCCTATTCTCCTTCCTGGACTCATGTCCCTTTGTTCGTCTGCTTTTATGCACCTCACTGGTACCTGTCCCTTTCCCTCTCCACTTCTATTCCACTTGTTCCCCTCTGCTCCTATCCCCACCCTCCACCCGGGTTCCCGTCCTTGTTATCTGTCTGCCACCTCATGCTCGTCAGATCTCTTCCCCACAGCTTTTGTAACCCTCACCCCCCACCCCACCAACTTTTCCTCTTTATTTGTGTGAGGCTGCTTGCTGCTCCTCCTTTTCTCTGTCTGATTTCCAGTAGGGGGAGCAGTGAAAGCACAGCAGGAACAATCTCGCCACTCTCAGTTCTGGTGACTGGGGCCACAGCAGTCCCTGGCAATAGCAGGGGCAGCCCTTGCCACTCTGGGCTGGAGCATGCTCCATCACTCTGTGGGGATGGTGCATACACATTCTGGTCAGCAATAGGAGCTGAGGGATGGAGCATTCCAGGTGCAGACAGAATCCTCAGAGAATTTATCTGCCAGCCTTTAACAAGCCGCTACTGAGCATGAGTGAGATTTTCAGAGGTTCTAAATTTTGCCAGTCTGGGCATATTGTCACAAATGGCAAAGAGAACATTCCCAACACTGGGTACCCCTTGCCAAATTTCAAGTCTGTCCTTCAAAGCATGGAGGCACTACATTTCTCAATTTTACAGTTGTATGGTTTTGGTTTAATCCTGGGCAAAACAATGTATTTTTTCCTTTACCTCATTCTTGGAAATGGCTAAGCCATTTTAACTGAAACTTCCCTAAAAAATACAACCTGAAGCAGGCACCTAGTGTGAACATTTTAGTTCAAACAGTTAAAGTTTGGCAAAGTTATAAGAAACTGAAAAGAGAACCTTATCATGGAAAACATGACACAACTTTAACTAGAGGTGTTGCTGCCAGATTCACCTAGAATGATTGCATGATGTTAAAATTTTGTCTCAAATCATACAATCAAAAAGCGTATTTGTATATTTTTTTAAACTGCATTTTGGTCAAGTCAAAAAGTGATGGCCATAATCTGTCATTAAATACATAATGATCACAAATTAAATTATTACAGGTATTATTTATTATTATTATTTTGTCTTATTTAAGTTATTACATTATAAACTATAAATGGAGCATACTATAGAATCAGGACTTATTACTATGAGAATATATTTATCCAGGAATCATATGTACGTAAAACATTACTCACATATGACCAATTATGCTCCTTTCTAATGCTCATACACGATCTCACTCTTTCTTCCCCTGTTAACCTCCCCCTATTTCTCTAATCCTTAACATGTTGTTCTTCAGAATCTGATTTTAAAAGGAAATTAAAGTGAAAAGATAATAAATCAGTCATTCCACTCTCCATAACCCATACGGACATGTAATCAGTAACCAATTGAACACACAGCTTGCATGTGGCCATAGAAAAATACTCATAATTTGTATCTTTAATTTGTAAGTTATTTTTAGAAATTCTTGGATCCAAACACATAGAAAACTTCTGTCTATGCTATGTACAGCTATTGTGAACTCTACGCACGGGGGAAAAGTGGCAAGAGGAGAGAATGCCAGTGATGAAATGCAGCCTAAGTGCAGCCAAACAGTTAATAGGCTCTTATTCTTACCTAATGAAAATAAGTAGTAGATAAGTATCCCATTCAATCAGCATCAGCTATATCCCAATTAAAAGCAATTCATAGATGTTCCCAAAGAACAACTTATTCAAAATTTGCACTAAGAAATCTGTTTTTCCTCAAAAACTTAAGGCTTCAACACAAAATATCATATCTTTAGGGCTATTTCCAGATCACTGAAGTTTCTTTCAGTTATATACATCAAAAACACGTCACTTTCTGTACAGTTAAAGCTACACGGTTCAAGCTAAGTATGTTAATACATTGAGAAAATATTAGAAAATAAAAAAACAACAACTCATGCAAGCTCCTCTGCTATTAGTAGATGACACAGCATTATGCAAGTAATGATTCCTGAAGTCTTGTTGGAACAGAAATCAGAATGGCAGGTGTATTGCAAATAAATGTTCAGCTTTAAAATATTATTAGAGCTGGTTAAAAATGAAAAAAAGCGGTTTCACAAAAAACTTCAAACTTGTTTTCATTTCAAAGGGCCTGAAATGGATTGATGACTTTGGGAGGGGGGTAGGAATTTTTTGTGATCTTTTGTTTTTAACTCCTAAAATGCGTCCAAAAATAGCAAAAATGTTATCAAAGCAGGTATTAAAATTTTGTGTTCATGAAACACCAAGTTTTCAGTAAACAAAACAACCGATAAGGTTTTGATAATTTCTAATTACAATTTTGAAAAAGTCAAAAAGGCACAGCATTTTTCATGGAAAATGAAAAATTCAACAGGTCAACATTTTGCAAAGCAAACAAAAAATTGTAAAGGCCATTTATCAGTGGGTTCAAATAGATTGGTAAAACAGATTTGACCAGCTCTAATTGTAATTTAACATACTGAATTTAATCTTTTAAGTGACCATGAATGTACAATATCTAGTTTTAAATGTGTCCCCGCCACCCTTCCCAATGTCACTATGTAAAGTGCTTTGAAATCATGGAGGAAAGAGTCCATCTAATTTATAACTATGTATATCCTGGAGATAGGGGCATTTTTATTTAGAAAACTACTAGCATTTATTAATTAAAACTTTGTTCCCTATGAATATTTTCCAATATTTAATTAAAAGCCATTGTTTCCATGAATGTTCCTGTCAGTAATTTTGTTTGCAAAAATTTGCACAGAAGAGCTGGAAACATGGTAGATGCAAACCATTTAAAAATTTGAATAAATATTCAAGGAAACATTTTTTGCAGTATTTACCCAGCTGTAGTCAAAGTGAACATGTGCCAGACCCAAGTAGTTAGAGCTAGCAAGGCAAAAATTGAATTCCAAACAAGTGAGCAGAAAAACCCACTCTTATTCTGTTTACAATAAATACAAACTCATCTTTGGACACATTTTTCCACCTCCCTCCATCACTCAGTATGTTAACTGCAGCAAACAGATTCCATCTTTCAGCTCCGTAAGGATGGCATCAGCAGGAAGTTAATTAATGAAGGGTCTGATTCTGGAAGATGCTGAATGTCCTCAACTCCCACTGAAATCAAAGTTGCAGGCTCAGGCCACTAAGTTGAACTTTTCTTTAGTGTGTTGTTTCACCAGATGAAAATGCTCACTATAAAATAAAAATTTTCAATGGTCTCTAAGAATGTGATCCAACTGCCGCTGAAGTGAATGGGAATCATTCGACTCACTTTCCAAAGGTCATGCCCTAAATTTGGTTTAATGACTATTTTTACATGTTTATTTTGCAAATGAAAAATGCTTTCCTAATTAAAATGACGATGATCCGGAATACAATATTTCCAGTGCAGAGGGTAATTTTCTTTCATCCTCATTACTGTTCATTCCTGCTAATTGGCTGCTACAGTTTACAGTCCACTACAGATGTTTACTTTATCATAATCTAAATGTTTGAAATTACTAAATATACTCCAACTCTTGCCTTATGCTTTGATCTCAAAAATCAAAATGCTAGATTAAAAATTGGCATGAAATTTGAAAGGAAAGTATTTTTTTTAAAACAGCTCGGCCTATATCAGAAATAGGCGCTATTTCGAGCAGTGTTTTATTGTGGTAGGCCATATGATTCTGTAAAATGAACATGTACTGTAGCAGCTTTTGTTAAATTTAGTTAGTAACGTACTGTCAGGGCTAAACCTGATAGGTATTGGGCATTTGAGAGCTGCTGATTGACAGACAAATAGAAACCTAGCACTAACGCGCCAGTAGAAAAATGCAGTTTTATTATTAGTCATTTGTAATATGGTAGCACGTAGGGCCTCCAACCAAGATGGAAGAGGGGAAGTGGGGATTACATTGTATTAGTCTCTGTCCATACATACAGCAAGAGTCATCTCAGACCTGAAGTGTTTAAAATCTAAATAGACAAGACAGGAAGGGTGGGAGAAAAAAGGGATCATTGTCCATGTTTTATAGATGGGGAACTGAAGCACAGATAGATTATATGACTTGCCTTGGTCATATAAGAAGTGTGTGGCAGCACCAGGAATTGAACCCAGATTTCCCAAGTGTCAGGCCAGACAGGGTCTTAACTACAAGATGGGTGTGATCTCCTTATTTCCCCTAATATATATGGATGTGGAATTCAAGGTGTTGGTAACCTATAAATCCCTAAATGATTTTGGACCTGGTTACATGAGAGATCGCATCTCTCCCCATGATATCCTGAGATCAGCAGAGACACTCAAGCTGGAGTTCCTTCAATATATACAAGAGTTAATCATCTGAGCAACCTTTTTATTCTGTTTGCTAAAGCTACTAAGGAAGGAGTGGGGCTGAGGAGGATGTATTTCTGGGGGACTCCTCTGTGTATGTTATGATTTTTAATTTTGGGGATAGGTGGTCAGAGCACTGGATGGGCATCTATAGTTGCATTACATAAAATAAAACTACATTAAAAGCATGTTATTAAGGTTGTAAAGTCAAGCACTTGAGTTAGCTTGTGCAACCTTAATTTGATTCCCTTGTGCGTGTGCATTATGATACAGTCTTTATTAAAAAGAAAAGGAGTACTTGTGGCACCTTAGAGACTAACCAATTTATTTGAGCATAAGCTTTCGTGAGCAACTCTTTTTGCGAATACAGACTAACACGGCTGTTACTCTGAAACCAGTCTTTATTGACACGATCACATACTGTTTTTTCCACACAATCCCCTGCGTCATCCACAATCAGTGCACAGGATGGACAGTGCTCAATTAATGAGCAGCTATTCAATATTTTGTGTTCTCCTCATTGTTTAATATGTGGCCCTATGCCTTATTTATTGCATTTTATTCAAACCCTGCTTTGAAGACAGAATTATTAATATCCTCATGGGCTTTTCTATGGCACTCATTACTGTAGTATCTGAGTCCTTCCCACATATTAATGAATTAATTTTCACAACTCCCCTGTTAGATGCAGGGCATTATTATCCCCAGTTTATAGTTTGGAAACTGAGGCACGGAGAGTAAGATCCAAGTATTCACTAATTTTGGGTGCCCAATTTGAAACCATTGGGACCTGATTTTTCAGAGTGCTCAGCATTATATAGCATTCTGTATCTTCAAAGCACAACTCCTACTGACTTCAATTTCAGCTCTGAGTGCTCAGGGCTTCTACAAATCAAACTCTGGGGTACCAAATTGGGGACCCTCAAAATGAGGAATACCGAATTAGTGACCACCTCTGAAAACTTGTGTTAAATGACTTACCCAGCATCACACAGGACCTCTGTGGCAGGGACAGAATCCAATTCTCTGGCACAGCTTTCAACTGCCTTAACCGTGAGAGCATCCTTTCTCTTCCCCTGCCTCATTTTCTACACATCTTGGAAATTCAACATCAAAGGATGCAGAGGTTCCACTAAAAATAGCCTCCTTCTCTGCACAACCCTGCTCTACCCCCAGAACAGATCTGTCCTATGCACTGAATGAGACAGGGTTCTTAGGAAAGAATCATATGTGATCATGTAATTAAATATTGTATCATAATGCATATGCACACGAGGGTACCTCCTTGTTCCCAAGAACCTGATAGGACAATGTTTAATTAAAGAAACAGGAGTAAGATTGTCTCCTACAGAATCACCAGCACTGCTACCTATATCAGCATAGTTTTCTGTTAAGGATTCTGATTCAAACACTGACCAGGGCTGTCCCCAATTAGCTATTTCCAGTGTTGTCCTAGCCATGTTGGTCCCAGGATATTAGAGACACAAGGTCTCTCTTTCATCAGCAGAAGTTGGCCCAATAAAAGATATTATCTCACTCACTTCGTGTCTCTGATTAGCTAGTGAGAGTCTATAGGATCACAGTCTAAGATAATATGGTTGCAAGCATTGTCAGCTCAGACCACTAAACCACCTCAGAAATATTAAAGCTCTGTATCAACATTTATGAAGGTATTAGATTTAAGAGCAGATTTCAAATATGAGGAGAAAGAAAACACTCTCTTGATTATACTTAACCGTACAACCATGGAAAAGTGTGCAGAGTGCCTCAGCATATTCATAGCGTCTACTGCCATGAAGTGTAACAGACAAGAACAGTTTGAATTTCCAGGGGTGAGTAAAGGAACTGTCCTAAAATAATTTAACCCTGCTAAAGTCATAATGGCTGCCCACAAAGCTACTGCTACCCTGACATCTTTTGGAATTGCTGTCACGAAGAGCAATCTTTAGAACTACAGATGGGCACAAGCTGTGAAAGTTTGCATCTGGCTCTGAACTTCCCAAAAGTTCAGGAGCATTCAGACTTGGGTTCTGTTTTCAGCCAATTATATAGGTAGGCCTGAACCACAAAGAGAGATTCAGACTTCTGTCTAGGCTCAAACTTCCCAATAATTTAGGAGTAAGTGAGTTTCAGATCTGAAGTTCAGGTACATGTCCATCTCTATTTAAAATTCCTATGCATTTTGGTCCATAAGAGGAAAGACTGGAACAGAAGAAAACTCAACAGCACTACTTGTTCTATGACATTGGTATTTGGATAAACTATCCTTGTCCCACCTCACTGCTTTGGGAGGGATGGGGGAAACTTAAAACATAACTGGATTGTAGGTTTTTCTTTGGTTGTACTGATGACTAATTCAGAATAAAATAATTTAGAGAAATGAACAACTTACTACCTACAAGTAGTTCAGTTACTTTCTTTGAGGAAAGACAGGTTGATTGGAATGAACTGACACAATAAACAATAATATACATTTTATAATAACCATGTGGATACCTACTGTCACTCAATTCAACTTCGCTGAATTCCCTTACCTTTCATATTTCTCGTCCTTTACTATTTATGTGAGAAAATAATGTGTATAGTCTACTATTCTGTTTATCTTTAATAATAAGTTAGCATTTATTATTATTATTTTGTTTAACAGTACCATATAGAGATTCCAACTGAGATTGGAGACCCAATGTGCTAAACAGTCTAAGAGACAGCCCCTGCCATTTAAATAGACAAGACAAAAAAGGGCAGGAGACAGGAAGTATTCTCTTTATTTTACAGCTGGAGAACTGAGTCACAGATATTTGCCTATGGCCACAGAGAATGTCTGCATCAAAACTGGCAATTAAACCTAGATCTCCTGAGTCCCAGTCCAATGCTTTAACTACAAAACCATTTTTCGTCTCTAAAAATAAGGTTAAGGGCATTTATGCTTTATAGATACAGAGCAAAATATTCAAAAGTGCCAAAAGGACATAGAAGCCTATATCCCAAGCTCTTAGACCCAAATCCCAAAATGTATTTAGGCACCTAACTCCCACTGATTTCAGTGGGAGTTAGGCACCCAAATACCTTTGAGAATCTGGGCCTAAGTCACTTTTATAAATGAAAATGAGGCTCCTAGGTCACTTAGGCACTTGCAAAATATATTACCTATAAATGGTTCCACTTTTGTCAGTGTATTTGTCCACAGAAAGGAAAATGTATGCATGCATAGGGGTTGGGGAGTTAAGCAGTTTAGTCTTGTGGCAGCTTTTCCAACAATGAAGAGGGTCTTAGTAAGATATTCCCCAAATCTAACCTTATACACAGAACTTTCAAGGAGCTCTGCACATCCTGAAATATTGTCAAAAGTTTTCAACTACTCTAGGAGCTGGTGCTGGTGCATGTTGTGGTTGGTCCTCACACTGCTGATTTTTCTTTCCCCGCTTATAGGAAACGGGGTGGAAGAAGCAAATTCTCTCTTTTTTTTTTTTTTTTTTGGTAAAAAAGGGATTATATGGAACGAGCATAAATATTAGAACACGAACTGATTAAAAGGAAAAGCGAGTCCCTCTCCAGCAATTGTAATGACAGGTCACCTTAGAGTCACAGCCTGTCCTGTTTCACCGCCTCCTCAGCTGTACCAGCAGGCACTGGTGCTGTCATCCCCACCTCCGCGTGCCTCAGCAGCCTGGACGCTTGCCCAGGGAAGAGGGGATGTGTGTGTGTCTCTTTCTCCCACACTTGCACCCCCTCGCTCCCCCAAGCGGACACTTCCGTCACACCAAGCTCCCAGCCCCGAATCAATGGGGCGGTGCTGAGGTTCCCTCCCTACCCCACTGGCCAGTCTAGTCCCCAGCCAGTAACTGCTGGCAATAATGGATCACTTTAGCACTGGGGCATTGCCCTCCCTGCTGCGGGGTGGACGCTGTGCGGCGCCTGCATGAGCCCCGCTGGGTGACCCCTGGCCCTGCCCCCTCAGCCAAGGGCAGCCTGCCCTGGAGCTGCAGGGAGAGGGGCTGGCAGGGCAGCGTTTCCCGATCTCGCTGCTCCAGTCCAGAGATCCTTAACGGGTTTTCCCTCCCTCTCCCTCTTTCTCTCTTTTCCTCTCTTTCCCCTTCCTCTGCTCCCCCTCCCCCTCCTTGTGTGTGCGCCTCTTCCTCTTCCCTCCCTCCCTCCTCTTCCTCTTTCCCACCCCACCTCTCTCTCCTTTCTCCCTCATCAGCTCGCCGGGCGACCCTGCTCACCGTACCCACATTAATGGCGGCATCTTCGGAGGAGGAGATAGACCGGAGACCCATCAGGAGAGTCAGGTCCAAGAGTGACACCCCTTACCTCGCAGAGGCCAGGATCTCCTTCAATCTTGGGCGAGGTAAGAGCGACCCCTTCTCCCTGTCCATCCCCCACAGTGCACACACATAGACACACGTCCCAATGCTCATCCCTTCCCCTCCCTTCCCCTCCCCATCCTCAAGCTGCTGCTCTGCTCCACTCTGCCTCTTTGTGTCTGCTGGGTGCAGGGCGCTGCTGAAGGGCTGTGAAACCCTGACATGTCCTGCCACGGTCACACAAGCATTTCTCCCCTCCCTTCGCTCCCCAGCCGTCAGACACGGGTGCAGTACAAAATGAACTGGCGGGAGGGGGCAGCATGCCTGGGCAGCAGGGGAGGACTAAGACGTGGCGGTGGCAGCGTTCAGTTCCTGTCATGGAGTGAGCAAGCAGTGGAGTAATTTCCCCCTCAAAGTTCTTTTTCTTTTGGGGAGGGGGAGAAAAGAGACGTACACAGTACCACAATCACCCCTAATACATCTTTCCTCATTTATCTCCCATCTTCCCCCATAAGACTCTAGATACCTAACTCTCCCCAGACATTCCCTCCATCTAGCTTTCCAGAATGTCCTCTCTTTTCACGCCTCATTCTCTCTTTCCTTTCCCCCAAGACCATATTCCCCCCTTTCCTCAAACCCTTCCCTTTTCCTCTATGCCCCTTATTCTCCCTCCAAATCTCTCACTTCGCCCCTCAAACCACTTAGTCTCCCTGTCCTCTGCCCCCAAACTACTCTCTCCCCCCAAAAGCCCTGTCTCCTCTCTTTCTCTACCAAATAGCCCCACATCCCTCATTCTTTCTTCCTTTCCTTTCCCCAAACATTCCTCCTCCTATTACCATGCTCCTCCTTCCCCATCTGTTCTCCAATCCCCTTTACTCCCAAATCCCACTTTCCTCTTCTCTGTCCCCAACACCTATTTCCCTCCTGCCAAATTTCCCTTCTCACCTCCCTCTCCCTGCAAACTCTCATTGTCCCTTTCCACTCCTCTCCGCTGAAGCCCCTAATTCTCCTTCTATCCTCTCCAATAATACACTCTCTCCCCGCAACCCTACATTTCTCTCTCTGCAGACTCTTCATTCTATCCTTCCTTTCCTCAACCCCTAGTATCTCCTCCCTTTGTCATAGCCCATCATTCTTGTCCCTCCCTATCAAACTACTTTTCCTTCTGACTTCTCACTAGTCTCCTCTTCTGCCCAAATTCATTCATTCCTTCCCTGAAATGACCCCGTTTTCCCACTCATAATTTCTCCAGTCTTTCCTCCCATGACTCTGTCCCCAAGGTTAATCTATAACTTATACCTATATCCTTCCCACTCTCTCTGCCCCATGAGATCCCATGTTCTCTCACAATCACCCTGACATTCCCTCTCTCTGCCGCTCAATGTGTCACATCCTTTTTATTTGCTCTACCTTTCCCAGGTCTTCTCTCATCCCTCCAGCTCCCCAAATTCACCCCTCTTTTTTCTGCTTCCATCTGTCATTTCCCCCTCTCTGCCACATAGACACTGCCTCCAGAGCTGCCCTCCAGCTCCTTTTTCACTTCTCTTCTTTCTGTCTCTCTGTCCTCAAGGTCCCTCCAACATTACGCCTGTTCCCTCCCAGATCGTCTTTCATGTTACTCCTGCCATCCTCAAGGTCCTTTCCCACCAGGACTGTTCCCCTCCCCTCTCCATTGGGCCATTCCCCTCCTCAGGGTCTCCTGCCCATGATGATCCTCCCTTTACCTTCCCTCAAAAATGAGGAAAGGAGGAGACAGCTGCTCCTGGTTGGTTACTCAGTTTCCTCCATACCGAGCCAGGCTCCCCTTACCTAGGAGGGAGGGAATTGAGATAACTTTAGAGAGGAGTCTCAGCTGCAGTCTCCTGACTTTCTCACCAGGGTACACTGAAGTGACCCTACTGGCAGGGTCCTACAATGCAACTCCCTTCTTCAGCTGAGCCCCTCAATTCAACAGCTCACTGCGGGAAGAGGGTTTGACTGAGAGCTCCTGCTTGCTATGTTGCAGTCTCTCTCCCTTCCCCTTCAGCAGGTTGCAAATTGAAGGTGATAAACATGTAGTTGTTTTCTCCTCTAGTCTGAAAGTTGGTGTGAGACAGATTCATCCCCTTTGTCCTCACTATAATTACACCCTTATTAACTGGTAATATGCAGGTTGTGGTTACCATTGACTGTGACTGGTTGATTATGTTGGTCGCAGTGTGATTATCCCTTTCTGGTCATGATTAGTTTTTTTAAAATTATTGAATAAAGCTTTAGGTCGGCTGGGTGACATTTCAAGGCAGGAGTTGGAAAGTGATGCCAGTGAGTAGCACTGATTTTAAGGAACTGAAAATGAAAACAGGCAAGATGTAGGGGTGTGGGGAGGGTAGGAAGTGGTGGTGTGTAGGAAGTGATGAGGTGTAAATGAAAAAATGCTGTGCATGGTTACCTGATTGCTGAAAATAACTCCATGTTGGCCTTCACTGTCACAGGTGACATTATGCCTTGGAGTTATAAATAGATTATCAGTTGAGAGGAAGGTACCTTCAGGTCACCTAGTGCCTCACATTTCTACACTGAGCTGGACTTGCAGTCTTTACTACAGCAAGGCCCGGAAAGTCAGGTAGAATGCTGTTCTTTATAGTCCTCTTTTTTTCTTTCTTTCTTTTTACTGTAATTCCTATGAAAATTTGATAAGTACATTTAGTTCCCCTTTTAATTTATGTGTTTTAAAGCTACATTTCTAACCTCTCAGGAATGGACTTCCTTTAAAGGGAATAATTCAAAGAAGTAGCACTGGAAAGATTTGTGAAGAAACAGAATAAAACTGTTTAAAGCAGTGCAAGTGGATGTTTTCATTAATCCATCTGGCACTGGGTAGTTTGAGTTTAAAAAAAAAATAAATTGCTTAGCAACCAGTGTTTAAGTTAGTGAGCTAACTCAGTGAAATATGCCAGTGATATCCACTCCATTGTTGAGCTTTTGTTTTTGTTTTTGTGACTGTTTTCCAGGAATGCATAAACCAAGGGCCCTTCATTTCAGAAGGACCTGTATTCCAAAGAACCAGTTTTTATTTTAAAGATAGTTAAACTTCTACTAGATCTGATTACGTTGTATGGTGAAGGGTTAGGTTTTGAAAACTTCTCGTTTATAAGGAATGGTGTGTTTGTATATTTTTAAGGTTCATATAATTGTTTGTGGCAAAAAGTATTTCTGAACTTGTCTGCTGAATTTTAGGTTTAGCAAACAAACCTTGTGTACACTTTATTAGGAATTACTTTGAATATTCAATATTTTTAGGAAGTAGTGGTACAATAGTTATCCCTTAAGTTATTGTATATTTAGCTTGCATGAAGCAATTAAAGGTGCAATTAAACAAGAACACTTAATTCATAGCTGGCCCCCCAACTAACCTTTACTTTGTATACTTATTGCTTATTCAGGGTAAGAGCTGTGTTCTCTGGTATCAAATGTTTTCACTGCAGAAAGTAGAAGCACTTACTGTATGTTGGATGGAGCCTATTTGGAATCTATCTGGAAATAGATTCCCCATTCTGTATCTCTCCTCTTTATGTGTCCATTGCTAGTACTGTTTCTTAATTGTGAAACTACCAGGTATTACTTTTCTCTTATTTAAAATTTAATTGCTGCACTGGTGTAGAGCTGAGAGGTTTAGGGTCAGGGAAAGACTCCAGAGCATGTATGAACATGAGGAGCTGTTCATTTCAGGTGGTGCTGAATAGAGTGGCTGTTTGCTACCAAGAAAAATGGACTCTAATAATTCATTGTTTTAACTCTCCCTCTCTTTCTCTCTGCGTGCTTTGTATCTGCTGTATTTTCCTCTATGTCCATGTGTGTGAGCTGTGTGTTTGTGCAAGTGTGTATATAACTGCATCCGTGTACATGAAGAGGGGAAGCAAGGTGGAAATGAGGAAAGAATGTCATTTTCTCTACTTAGTGATGCAGTCAGGACTAAAGTGATGCTTAGAGCACAGGAAATATCCCCTTCTCTACACACCTATGGTTTACCTCCCATTTAATGCATTTCATGTGGACACTTTGGCTATTCAAACACACCCTATAGTGTTTTTCCTGCCAGCTGCTACAAGCAGGGTTGGATCCCCTTTTGATCCGGTCATTGTCTTGTTCCAGGATACTCGCTGGGATAGGATGCAGCATGCTGCTGCTGCTGCTTTGCTTTATTTGACCTTTAAATCTATTATTATTAATTATTATTATCTATATGCAGATGGAGTTAGTGCTACACTTCTCCACCCTTAAATTTAATGGCAACAGCAAACAGTCTTATTTATCTACTTCAGCTGCAAGTTATAATTATACCATTACTGCTGTTATCTGCATTGTTGCCCGCTTGCACACACAGTCAATTACATAATTTGGGTATAGCTAGGAGTTGGTATGTTTCTCAAGAACAATTTATAAACAATTAAGCAAGGCAAACTTTATCTGCCCCTCCAATCAGATTATATTCATAGTTTATTTTTCACATTGCTTTGTTTAATTTTCAAATAAATATTTGTTTGTGATCTTTGTTTCCAAAGATTGATCAATTATAGTATTATAAATATTCCCTAATGTGAATTTCCAAATGCTGTTCAATTAGTATACTCCAGCATATATCTTATTCAAGCCTTCTTGGACTGATTAAAAAGAAACAAAGCTGTTTTCCAAACTAAGAGGACTATTCTCCCTACTGATGTACATATGCCAATCCTAGTCATCTTAGTTACATGCTCATATCAAAAGGATAATATTTCTCAAATGACTTCAATTGTCTCTTGTGCCACAATGAATATAGCCAAGGAACATTATAAAACTATAGACAGATATAAAATGCTTTTTTGCCTATTTGATATTGTATCAGTCCATGTGCAAATAAATGCTATATCTGAAAACTAAATGTGCTTAAACAAGGACCTCAGCTCCGTACCACAAGAATGTGTTCTCACTTTATTTTTTAAAACTATAAAGGGCCTAATTTTTTTTAAATGCCTAGTGATTTGGGTGCATCAATTTCTGGGTGCCCAACCTGAGATACCTTAAAGGGGTGCAAGTTCTTAGCATCTGCCCTCTGAAAATCATGCCCTTTTGAAGGTCTCCATTTGGGCATCCAAAAATTAAGGGACACAAAATCACTGCTTCTGAAAATTTATGCCTACATTTGTTAGGACTGACTAATCACATAAAGTATCTCGTCCCCTCATTCCTATGCCATCCCTAGAACATCTCCAATTTTCACCCTACACGCTGACCTATTCAGATGTTAGTAGTTTTACAGAAGGCTATAACTTAAAAATGTTAAATGATGGAACCATCTGGGAAGCAGAGAGCTTCCAGGCTGGAGAAATTATGATATGTGATTACTGATAAGGGGACAGACCATTTAGTGACTCATACTTAATGTTCTAAGGCGGGGAGTGTTGTTTTTCCTGTCTGATAAGAAATATAACGTGTAGGGCTGGGAAATCTTATTGCAAACACAGTGAATTGGGTGAGGTAGTGGATAGGTGGGTGTTAACTATTCAGGTAATGTTTGATCTCTTTATTGGTACATTCAGGCAGACCTGCTTGCCAGCAATTGACCTATACCTGTCCATCTATAAGTAGCAAGATAAAGGTCAATAGTGTCCTAAATGGCATTTCCGTACATGAAATGGATATTTCAGCTAGAGAAAGAATCCAGCAGTAAACTTTGGACCACAGCCATTTTTTAAGGTGTTTCCAAGCTGATTGACATTTGGAAGATGTCATCGTCATGTCAGGCTGCTGTGGAGACTTTCTGAGCTTGTTCAAGGAGGTCACCCAGTGTCATTCCCCACTTGAATTCATTTGCTTGTCTGGGAGTAAAGTCTTGTCAGAGGAAAGGGGCCGTGCTTTGGAGAAGGTGGCAGGGCAGAACACTTGCTTAGGTGAGTGAATGGTCACTGAAGAGGGAATGCTCCCTCCAAAAAGCCATGATTATTCTCTGTGGTTATGATTTACCCATGGAGCATATTATAAACTGGATCAGCCCTGAAGTTCTTCTCAGATCTAAGTGTACTCAAATTAATCAGTAATCTCATGTTGGGGACCAGATCCTCAGCTGATGTAAAACAACATAGCTCAATTGACTTCAGTGGAGCTACACAACTTACAGCCGCTGATTATATGACCCCATAAGCAAGCATACAGCTCTTCTCCCTCTTCCATTGTGAAATACCTGTTTATTTTGTTTTATGAAGGGGCCATATGTTCCCATGGAATGTGAGCTGCAGATGCAGAAATAAAGCAGCAACTTATATTTGAAAATGCTACAAAAGTCACTTTTCTGGGAGAAAAAGATGGAGTCATATAATAATATTACAAAAAGATACAAAAGAAATCCATAATATTACCAACTGCAAAGAAAAGTGGGTGTGGTCTCTGGACAAATATGCAGAGTCAGCAGGTGCTACTCTTGAACCAGTGATTAATTCACACAGAAAACTATCACAAATTAATGCTGTTTCAAGCAGCATTAAATCACAATGGGCAGGGATCGGAGGGGGCAGGATAAGGACATGGGGGAGGTTGAGACAGGGCATGGGACATGAAGTAGAACTGCAGTGAGTGTCAGCTAGCCTTATACTGAATAAGGTCCCAATCCTCCTTCAGTTGAAATCAAAGGGACCTTATGTTCTCACATGCAGTGGCATCTTTCCCATAAACTTGGGCGAACAACTGCTTTTTTTTTGGTTCTCTGGCAGTTCTGGAAAATCATTGAGAAAGAAGTGTTTAACACCAAAATTTTGGCACATCAAAAAATCTAGTTTGGGTGTTATTTGACCTGAAATGTTTCGATTGGAGGCATTTTTAAACAGCTAGATTTCAAAAAAGGCTGGAGAAGGAAGGTCCTACCTCATAACTTTTATTCAGGAGGAGAAGGGTGGTAGCAGTGGCAATCTCCTTATAATTGTCAGTGCAGTGGTTATCGTGTTCACCTGGGATGTGGGAAACCTGGGTTCAATTCCTCCCCTTTGCCTGTAGGTAAGTGCCCTAACCACTGGGCTATTCTGGTGTGGGTCTCTCTTGTTGAAGCTTTTCCACTTTTTATAAATAACTAATTAGTCATTAGAGCAGGGACTTCAGCTTGGGTCTCCCACATCCTAAGTGAGTGCTCTAACCCTGCTGAGTAATTCTCGCTCTCTTTCTTTGACCCAAGGGCTATTCTTTGTCATTTTGAAGGCTACTGTGAAGGGCACTGAATGAATGATGTTTTTCAGAGGCTAAGTTGATGTACACTTTTTTCCTTTCCAATGGCAGGGTAGGCTTTTCCCATGGCATCCCCCTGCACATTGAATTATATAGAAGGATATGATATCATTTTCTGTAGTGGTCAAGGAACAAGTTTCAGTAATTATTTTCAGGTACTTATCTTTTCATTCTGTAAAATAACTCGTATTGTTTATGAAACCATTTCAAAGGCTGTTTAAAAAATGAAGTGGCTTGATGAAATTATTGGATTTTCCTGGGGAAATCTGCATCCCATTCATTTTTAATTCATTCTAAAGCTCATCACTTGATTTGAAAACCTTGTTTGAAGTCTTTTGAATTTACCCTCTGGCCACCCTTAAATACAGCATTAGGGCACTAACCCAATTAATCAACTCCTTAGCAATTTAAAATGTTATTAAATATCCTCTTTTGGGTTGTTGTAAAATGAATAATCCCCAAATATTGTATAGGAATATAAAATACCCTGGATTCAGGGTGTTAACAGATTAGAAAATAAATAAAGGGGTAACCTAAAGGACATATTTATGTTTTTAAAGCTACTGTAACTGTAAGCTTAGGGAGATTGGGGTTCATGAGGACAATGAAGAAGTAACTAAAATCATGCCTAAGTAAAGGCTTTGCGGGGTGGGTGTGGGTTGGGGGGTTAATATGTATTCAGTTTTGTTGCTTTCTGAAGCAATATCAGGCAAGAATTCCTACCTGGACAAATTCCACTTACTTTGCCACAGTTTCCACCTTCTCTCCTGGCTTTACTATCATGGAGATCCTCATGAGCCCAAACGACAGCATTTGACTAAACATTAATGTAAGAGATATATTTGTTAAAGGGCTTGTGTGAATGGCCTCTCCTTTGCCATCACAACTTGCATCAACAAAATTCGTGCCTGCATTTTTGCATCTTCAATTGATTTGTAAATCCAGTCTTAGTACTTCTGCCTTTAACTGCCTAATTTGGAGCACAACTAAAGGTGCAAACTCTGAAATTTGCATGCACAATTCATTTTTTGTCTCTGTTTCACACCAGTAAACAGGAAGACAAGTCCCCGGTCTACTGAAAATATACACCTAAATTGAGGGTAAATATCATAGGGAGAATATGATAAGAATATGATAATCCTTTTATGATTAAGGACTATTGGCCATACCCAGAGCTTAATGAAGTAAATGGAAATAGTCCAATTGACTTCAGTAGTATTTTGATCAGGTCCTATATTCTATTCTGGGGCAAGAAACGCTCCAGACGAGCAAAAGATCATGGGGAGGCATGTAAAGGGAAGATTTGCCTATGCTCTACCAGGTCATATTAAAATAATAACTCATAATCTAGGCTTTATGCCATGTGCTGGGAGAGCAAGGTGTGGCTTGTCAGAAGTGGAGAAACATGAAGAAGAAAAATTACACACAATAAGTTTCCCGTCAAAGTCCTGAAAATGTTGGTAGAAATAGCTTAAAGCAACTTTAACTTTCACTACATTCCTGTAGCACTCCATCAGAGGGGTCCTGTGAGAATGTTCAATAGTACTCCACCCTAGGGGGCGTGAGCCTCTCCATCGATGGGGTCATGTGAGCATATTCATGGGGCAGTGAGCCTACTGAGCTGCCATTGCTGGGTTCTGGGAATCATGAGGAAGCAGGACACAAACACATCTATGGTCAAGAGCTACAAATTTGATGTCTTTTACTACATTACACATGATTTTCAGGATACAGTTCTGCTCCACTGCTGTTCCCATGCTTCCAGGAAGATGCTGCAAAATTTGTCTCTTTAAGAAACCAGAGTATCCAGCTGTAAATGCCCACTGTCTATGCTTTATGTGGAAAGGGGTGATATAACCCTACATGATCCCTTGGCACAAAATGAGTACAGATCTATCAGTTACAAATTATACAATTATTTGTGGAACAGTTAAAACCCAGTGCTTTGGAAAAAATGGCTTAATTATTAGATTAAAAAAAAACATTTGGGAATTCTATTTACTTGCCGTCTGTTTTATGATCCTTTGGGGTTCATGTTTTCAAATGTATCTCTGCAACCATGAAGACAAACTTATTTTTTTTTAATGGAAGCTGAAATTTTCACATAATCACTTGCTTCCAAGAACTGGGACACCAAAAACCATGAGACTCCCAATAATATTGTTAGAATTGGCAATACTGTTAAATTGTGCATATTAACAATAAGTTAAGGGGCAATTCTTAGCAACGCTTACTGTTGGGCATAATGCTTAACTACTATGAGTAGACTTATTGGTTTAATTGGGACTACTCATAGTGATACCCACTGTACCTGACAGTAAGTATAGCATCAGTCCTAAAATTTGTAAGCTTTTCTAAGTATACTTGAAAATTATTGATGTTGAAAGAATATCTTGGGTCATCTACCATCAGATCACATACACTTTTGGTACTAATGAGTTTGCCGTGATTATATGTATGATAAACAGTTCATTATGCTTAAAAGTTATAATTTTAAAATGTTAATCATTTTTAACTTAATGGCAAAACATAAACAAATGTAATTTTTATACTGTCTTGGTAATGAATATTCATGGCAGAAAATTTCTCGTGTATAAAATACATCAAATCTCAGCAAGGTGTCATTTGTGACATTTAAATTACATTAATTTAAAATAGATTTTACATTATGTCAGGAATCTTAAAAATCTTTAAAATTATATTGTCATAGTTAACAAGAATGTTTTCTATATCCAGAATATTTTTAGGGTAAAATTCTTTCCTTAGTTATAATCATGCAATTCCATTGAAATCATTGGGATTGTAGTGATATATCTGAGAGAGAAATTGGTCCTTAGTATATGCCTTCATAGATTCTCAGATTCCAAGGCCATAAGGGACCACTGAATCACACAGGCCACAGAACTTCCCCAAAATAATTCCTAGAACAGGTTATTTAGAAAAACAACCAAACTTGATTTTAAAATTGTCAATGATGGAGAATCCACCGGGACCCTGAGTAAATTGTTCCAGTGGTCGTTCCTTTCCTTCAACTAGATTTCATTTGGGTGCTATTATTGGATACCTTAATAAACATAAGTATTTGCATGTAGTGCAGACATTGCACATGGCATCATAATAATTTCCCTTGCTTGAAATTACAGTTTAATGTATCTGAAATGAAATAAATCAAATGAGATGAAGATGGTTCCTGCACCATGAGTAGCAGATTTAGCAAGAAAACAAGGAAGTGCACTTGAAAACTAAATTGACTTTGGGCTAGAGCTTGTATTCCTTGTGCACCGCAAACGCATATTAATTTCATTTGGTTTATTAGATGCACAAGAGATTCAGGAGTGAGTTCCAATTGTTTGTATGTTGATCTATTATATAAACACCTACAATATGTACCTGACATTGTAACTATTATGGATGACGAACATATCCCAGTACATTTCAGTTAATGATGGAATTCTTAAGCATAATTCATAATACAATATGACTTTCTGAATATAACTTGTGGTATTTGGACACAGATATTTGGTTAACAGATTTTAAGCAAACACATTATTAAAATGATATAAAGCTTTACGTCCAAGTCTGCATATACCTAATTGTAGAATGCTTGAAATAACTTCCCCATTTGTTTTATAACAATAAACATTACATTTGTAACACAAACAGATCAGGGTTTAAATTTGTAAAAATTGTAAATAATGTTTATGTTAAGAATCAGAAGAATGTTCATGTACTCAGAAAGAAACAATATTCATCACATGGGGCTCAGTCCTGTGAGATGCTTGGTGCCTTTAACTCACACTGATTTTGATGTGAATTAGGGTACTCAGCCCCCCTACAGCTTTGGGCCTTTGTTGAGAAAATATTTTCAGTTCTGTTAGTCTAGCTCCAGTTCTGTTAAATAGCTAGGCTAAGTTTTTAAAATGGAAATAGAAATTATCTTTAAATGTTGTTAGTTTTGTTAGTTAAAAATGCATCCCCTACATTTCAGCTCTCATTTTGCATTTCATATCCTTCTTTCTAGGTCTGAATGCCTTTCATACGTGTTTAAGTACAAGTTCAAATACAAAACTACTATATGGGGATCTTGCCATATACAGAACTCTTTGAAGTCAATGAGCATGTTGTGTATGTGAATCAGTCAGTCTGGCCTAAGTGCTAAAATAACATTAGGGACAAGGTTAAACCATCAAAGCACCCTTAAATTCAGCCTAACAAGTCTAAAGCTTATCCCATTATGCCAGAGCTTTGCAGTATAATCTATGGGGGTTTTGTCAACTCAGAGTAAGATATGTCAAAAATTATGACGGAACAAGAAATGAACAATTGCGTCACACTGTTCCTTGGAAAAGAGAGTACTCTGATTCCATGCCATGCTCCCCTCTCTGACCGTATATATCAGTGCAGTTTTCATATACAGTAACTCCTCACTTAACGTTGTAGTCATGTTCCTGAAAAATGCGACTTTAAGTGAAACAATGTTAAGTGAATCTAATTTCCCCATAAGAATTAATGTAAATTGGGGGGGGGGGAGAGGTAGGTTCCAGGGAAATATTTTTTTTTGCCAGACAAAAGGCATTATATACATTTTAAACAATTTTAAACAAGCAATTTAATACTACAATCATCATTGCTGAGTATGAAGCTTGATTGAGGTGGTGGAGTCAGAGAGTGGAAAAGGGTGGATTGTCCAACTGCTCCTCTTGCTGAACTTTCTAAACTCAAAAAAACACATCTAGAGATTGTTGTTTTGCTTTCCTTTTTTTTTTCTTGGTAAATTTCTTTATAGCAAGTCATTAGATAACCAACTCCCGTAATCACTTTGGAGCTGCGTTTCCTGTCAGGATCATCAGCTCTCAACCTGCCCACTCCACCCCTTCTCCCAAGCATGCACCCTTGACCTGCCTCTTCTCCCTCCCCACCTCCTCCCCCTTTACTTTGCATGCTGCGTCCTCGCTCCTCCCCCCTCCCTCCCCTCCCTTCTGAACATGGCAAGCCAGCTGATTGCCGCAGGCAGGAGGCAGGAGAGGGAAGGGGGAGGTGCGCTGAGTCCTCGCTCCTCCCCCCTCCCTCCTGCCCAGGGCAATCAGCTGGCTTGCCACGTTTAGGAGGGAGGGGCGAGGAGTGAGGACTCGGCGCACAGGCTCCCCCTCCCTCCCCTCCTGCTGGGGCAATCAGCTGGTTTGCTGTGTTCAGGAAGCAGGGGAGGGAGGGGAAGCCTACGTGCCAAGTCCTTGCTCCTCCCCCCCTCCCTCCTGCCTCCTAAACACCACAAGCCAGCTGGTTGCCATGGGCAGGAGGAGGGGGAAGGCGCTGACCCATGGGGTGTGCCGGCGGGGGGAGGCGCTGGGGGCGGGGGCGCGTAGGGAGGCTGCCAGCTGTGGAGAAAGCAGGCAGGCAAACAACGTAATAGTGGAGCATTGCACAACTTTAAATGAGCTTGTTCCCTAATTGATCAGCAATGTAACAACGAAACAACATTAACCGGGATGACTTTAAATGAGGAGTTACTGTATAATTGTCTTCCCTAACTTTCTTTGCTAGACAAATATTGAAAAGACATAACTATGTTTAGCCATTTAAGGAATCCTCTGGTGGCCCTTCTTCACACAGAGCCTTCAGGCACTGGCATCCCACAGCACATGAGCCCATGGAACATATTTTGTAGCTTGTTTCCCTCAACAATATTGACCAGTAATGTTGCTGTAGCTATCTCTTGTTTAGGTGATATGGCCAGCTTACAAATCCTCTATTTTCACTTTTTTCCATTATCCAGTTGTGCTGCCATTTCTCCAGAGTTTTCCATAACATACCCTGAAGTACCCTAAGGTTAAAGACTCTTGGGGCCTGACTCTCTCTGCTTTGTTCCTGACCACTCCACCATTTCAACAGAGTGCAGAGTGCAGATGTCCCGTGTTGCTGTTTTACTGCAGTGTCTCTACTGATGGGAGCATGCTGCTTGCACATTTGTAAACAGTGCACGGGGTATGCTGCCTCTTTTTGTTTTAACTTACTAGATACATATTCTGCTTGTGCTCAGCTGATAAGAACATAGGGCCCTAAGTGGTCATCCTGTGTTTTAAGGCCCCAGGATAAAGAGCCATATAATCTACAAGGTCCTTTTATGAACCCACTTAAGTGATTAATTTCACAGACGCATTCTGACTACTCTCTGGTTCCACATTATTAAAGGTGGTTTAGTGGAAACATTGGGATGGAAAGGTAAGAATAGACTGATTTTAACTAGTACTGAACAGCACATCACTTCTATTTAAAACAGTCTGGTGTGTTCATCCAATCATGAACAATTTTCATTTTGTCTTATCACTGTGTTTGTTCATCAGGGTATTCCATATGGTTTGTTCAAGTGCAATCTGAAAGGAGCATCCATTGGCAGAGCTGTGAATAATTGTCAAACAATGTAACGGCTTGTTTCAGAAGCACTGCATTATATAGAGTTGTATGGCACAGTGTGGTATATTATTTATAGCTATGTCAATCAATCACTTTGACTTACAGCGTACAGGCCATGATAATAACTTGGACCATTTTAAAATAATTAAAATTACTAAACCAACATATAATTAAAAGACTATGGAAAACAAGTGTTTAAATTTGCTTTAATCTGAGTCAAAGGCCCAAAGCAACAAATATTTCTACCAATTGAATGATGGGTAATTTAGGACTGAGACAGCATCACAAACAAACTAAACTGTGAATGTTGCTTTTAAAAAGTACATGAGTGGCTGCTGGACTTAACTGCCCAATACTGGAAACATTTACTTGTGGAAGTAGTCCTTATTCGTGTGAACGGTCTCATTGACTTCAGTGAGGACACTTGCATAAGACTACTTGTGTGAGTGAAGATGTACAGATTTGGGCCGTAGGCATGTTTGTTAAAAATATGTCATAAACATTATATATTAATTCTTGAAGATATCTTAACATTTATTCATTTTTTCAATCTGCTGTAATTCTTCTTTATCACAATATTAGAATCTCAGGGCCTGATCCAAAGGGCATGGAGGTCAACAAGAGTCTTGCCATTGACTTCTATTGGCTTTGGATCAGGCCTAAGAGTAAATCCCCCATGTATTAATAGAAGTCTCAGAGTTACTCATGTAAATCCCCCATGCACTGATAATAGGGAATATAGCCCCCATTAATAGCAAGGAGTGCTTTAAAAGTATATATTGAAATTTATTGCTTTAAAGCAGTAATGCTATACAAGTTACTGTCTAATGAAATTGTACTTCATATAGTATCTTTTCTGGGAACTGTTTTATGTTGCTTTATAGAGTTAAGTAGCACCATGGACATAAACCACAGAAAGCAGTGGTGTAAAGATATTGGGTCATTGTGGTGCATACTACCTATAGCAGACCAGTCACACAGGATAGGTTAAATAATTGGGTGCAGTATCTGGTGTGCAAAGGATGCTACATTGTAATAAATATTTGGTCTGTACATGTAATTACAATTATGGCATGCAGCTTTTATTTTATATTCTAAATAAGACACATGGTCTGGGAAAAAGAGGAGGACCCAAGATGAAAGCAACCTAAGCCCCATGATCCCATCAAAACAGCATGGCTTATTGTAAAAGAACTGATTGGTCAGTTATGGTTGCCCTAGACATCAGTAACTTGCTCTCAGCAGGCTACTCACCTAAGTGGTGCTATATATATAGATATGTGTCATTAACTTTAGGAGAATAGAGGGACCATCTGTTACCAGTGTGGGTTTGAAGGGCTCAGTTTGGACTGGAAGGAGGTCATATTTAGAAGATCTATACTTACTAACTTCTGGCTGTCTAAGCCCATAGCAGATATGCATGTAGGAGCAGTGCTGCATGGCTCTCTCAGCATAGTTTCCCCAGATTTTGTTTCTGTACATTGATTTACTTAAGCATGCTTACTGTCATTTGTGACTAACTCGATTGTGAGTTGGTGCCATGGTGTTTCACAGAGCTCCCCACTTCATATAACCTTTTATAGACATGTCCTTGTGCACTACCTCACCCCACTCAGGAAAGGATATCATCATATAGCCCATTGTGTGGTAAATAAATGAAGGCACTCAGTAAAACTAATAACAAGAGGTAGAAAGATTAACAGTAGGCAAACGGGAGAAAGGTATGTACATTACTCAGGCAAATTCAGCAACAGTACTAGGTGCAGTAAAACCAATATCTTTTTAGCAAAGAAAATAGTGTTCAATGTAATGTAATTGATATATCACTATAGAAAGTTACATAGAAACACAGACATGCATTCGTTCCTCCTCTCCTCATTGAAGATTTTATGAAGTAAAAGCATTTACATTTAATAAATGTACTAATGCCCTTAATGTATACATTTCTTCTGTGGTTGCATTGTATCTTAGGTGGCTTAAATTGATAACCAAATGTTTTATCACCTTTAAGACTTTGTGTTGAACTTAAGCCACAGTGTTAAAGTGGATTAAGCATGGAAGTGTAAGCTGTGTCTCAAACGAGATGTTTCCTTCAGCATAAATGAATATTCATGTTTCAGCTTAATTGGTGTTTCCTTCTTAGCAAAGGGTCAGCACTGAACAAAAGGGAGGCTGCATTACAACTCATCTGTCCATAGTGTTGTTTTCTTTTTAAATTAGTGCCTTTAACTAATATAGCACTCTATAAACACAGGGCCAGACACTGAAGTGGTCACTCTGGCTCCAACCATGTACTTGAAAATGTATGAGTGAAGAGAGTCCTTTTGTGCATTGTCAGGGTTCCTTCCCCACTCTGAACTCTAGGGTACAGATGTGGGGACCCGCATGAAAGACCCCCTAAGTTTACTCTTACCAGCTTAGGTTAAAACTTCCCCAAGGTACGAACTTTGCCTTGTCCTTGAACAGTACGCTGCCACCACCAAGTGTTTTATAAACAAAGAACAGGGAAAGAGACCACCTGGAGACGTCTTCCCCCGAAAATATCCCCCCAAGCCCTACATACATCCTTTCCTGGGGAGGCTTGAGAATAATATCCTAACTAATTTGTTACAAAATCATCAAAGACCCAAACCCCTGGATCTTGGAACAATGGAAAAATCAGTCAGGTTCTTAAAAGAAAGGTTTTATTTTTTTTTAAAAAAAAAGAGAGGTAAAAATCATCTCTGTAAAATCAGGATGGAAAATACTTTAAAGGGTATTCAGATTCAAAACACAGAGGATCCCCCTCTGGGCAAAACCTTAAAGTTACAGAAAACAGGAATAAACCTCCCTCTTAACACAGGGAATATTCACATAAAACAAAAGATAAACTAATTCACCTTGCCTGGCTTACCTATACTGGTTGCAATATTGGAGACTTGGATTAGGATAGGTTGGAGAAGACGAATTTCTGTTTGGCCTCTCTCAGTCCCAAGAGAGAACAACCATGTAAACAAAGAGCACAAACAAAAGCCTTCCCCCCTCCCAAGATTTGAAAGTATCTTGTCCCCTTATTGGTCCTTTGGGTCAGGCGCCAGCCAGGTTAGCTGAGCTTCTTAATCCTTTACAGGTAACAGGGTGTTGCCTCTGGCCAGGAGGGATTTTACAGCACTGTATACAAAAAGGTGGTTACCCTTCCCTTTATATTTATGACATGCATGTATACTCTTCCCACAAGGAAAAGGACCTCAGGAGTTAGATCAGAACAGAAATGTTATATACCCAATGTTAGATAACCCCGCTTTTAGGGGGATCCCAAAGAAAGCCATTATTTAGGGGGAAGTCCTGGCAGGGAGAGGCATATGATCATGGGTTCTTGCTGATTCCTGTGAGTCTGTGGGCTGGTCTGTTCCTATGGGAGGATACTCACCTCCACGATGGAATGACTGGAGAGAGAACTCCATGAAGGGGACCATACAGGGATTTTACTACCCTTCAGCCCCCATCTTATGGTGGGATTTTTTGTTTGTTGGTTAGTTTCCTGGAGAGGATGAACAGTTCTTATCCAGTTTTTAGGCAAGACTCTCAGTCAAGTTAATGAGCTATTCCCCGAGTAGAGACAGAGCTAAGACCTCTAGATTTGACCCAAAGATTACCTATCTTGCAGCTTTCTATACCAGCCATCACTATACTATCCAACAGTCAAACCCTGTAAAATCAACTTGCAGGGCATTGCCCATATTTGACTCAATAACTAATAACTCAATAATAAATGTATTATTTCTCCCAGAAAGAACAGTGACAGATTGAGGAAAGATGTTTGTTTGCACTGGAGTCGAACGTGTTGTTTTTTTCTGCTTGCTGAGTTTTAGAGGACTTTATTTTTATTTCTTGTCTCTTAAAACTGCACATAAAACATTAGCCAAAACCTTGCTATCAGTCTACACACACACACAATGTTTTATCTAAGTCATAACTTTTTGATGGAACTTTTGTACCTCCTTGGTTCAGCTGTACAGATATTTATTTACATCCATAAAAGCATTTATTATTTTCTATCAGCTAAAACAAGTCTGCTCTTGGGTACTAAGTACTTTTCTCCTAGCTGAGTTTTCTGTGTTCCTTACAGATCCCCCAGGAATCCCTGTCTTTTTTTTCTTTTTTCACTTCTCTCCCTGTTCTTTCCCCCTCCACACCTAAAAGTCCATGTCATATTGGTCATTCTTCTAAAAGAGGAGGACAAGATGCTGTTTCTAATAGAGGCTGGAAATGTCACTCCTTGAGCTGGTCAGAGAAGTGACTCTAAAGCAATATAAGATTTTCTTTCAACCCAGCGGACTGTGTAAACTGACTCCTCAATACTTCTAACCCAGAGTGACCGAAGTCTAAGGGATCAAGCTTATGTTTCATACTCAGAAACTCTGCATGATTTTTCATTAACTTGTCAATGCAGTGGCATGATTGGCCCTGGGAAAGTTATGGTGATCTGCTCATTATCATGAGTTCAGATGGTCAAAGTTTGGCTAAAACTTCAAAATTATTAAAAAAAATTTTTTTTTTGTAAATTGTTTCTTTTTTACCATTAAGAGAAGCTCTGATAATGAGCAAAGGACATGATAAATTTTAATTTAACACAATTTTAATAGTAAGTTTAGTGTAATCTGAAAACAGAAAAAAAATATTCAGAATTGATTTGTCTGACTAATTTCATTTTATGACATTGACATATGCCTAGTTTAAATGCAAAAGGCCACATGATAACTAATTCACATCCATTGAAAAAATATCCTCTGAAGCTCTAGTTACTTTAAAACTATATCCAAATAATCTCCTATAAGACCGTTAAAGGGGTAGGGGGAAATTAAGGTTCACTGATATCAAGTGAATTTATATGGCTGTATTTAAGTAATTTCCCTCTAAAAAAGAACTGCTGCATCATATTTTAAATCCCCTTGGAGGAAGATAATGAAATGTATTTTGCAGCAACTTTCATATGATGGGTAGGCTGGTTAATATTGCTATAAAGATAACACCATTCTGATAAATCACCATTTAGGTATCCTGCTTCCGTTAAATAAATACATATTCTATTTACTGTGTTATAGCTAGCCATGGAAAAGCTATAAAACCATAAAAACTAGTATGCTGTATTATGAGCCATTTCCAGCTTTGTCTCACTACTGCCACTTTAAGCCCCAGTTCAGAAAAGATTTAAGAGTGTATTTAAGTCCAGCCCTCTTCAAGACAGCATTTAAAAACATGTCTTGGGTAGTGGTGCTTCCTGGATCTGGGCTTTATTTGCATATGAAATTCAACTTTACAGAAAATGTCAGCCATAGGAAAATCTTCTGTATTATATTTCTGTTTCAGAAAAGATTTTCAAACCATCAGCTTTTGCAAACAAACCAACAAAAAGATTTGTCAGTCACCCTTGCTGCAACTCCAAAAGAAGCTGTTTATTTTCATTGCCATTAAAATTATTTCATAAAAAGTAGTGGTTTAGAGGGAGACAGTCTCCTTAACAATTTATATTTCTTATCACAACAATAAAAGTAGGTACCCTGATCAGAATCAGGTTTGTGTGTTCATGCACAAAAGAATCAGACAAAATAAACTCAGGAAATCAGCAGAAAGGGGACAGCGCCATCCTCTTTCATTACTATTTCCTGCAAGCATCCTGTTTTCCCCTGTTATGTTAGGCCTATTTAAAAAAAAAAAACCTAAGGAAATTTCCAAAGGGAAATTAAGTTTGAAAGCATTTATCGGTAACATATAGTTGAAAACTAAAGCCAATGGAAAAGTGGGAAACCAATTTAGTGAAAACTTCTGAAGTTTTCATTTTTCAGGGTTTGAAACTGACCCATTTTGGGGTAGGTTGGGGGGGTGACAATTTTTTCATGACATTTTTAATCAAAATTTTATCCCAATTTTATTTAAATTATTATCAAAATTTCTAAAACCAGATTATAGACTCCTTTGTGATTGTCAGATGGTAGGCTGCTGTAGCAGAGGTGTGGGCCCCTGCATGCTCTAATTTATAACCCAATCCCCCGTCTGCTTATGGACTGTTCCATGGTTCTCAGCCTCTGAGAATCCCTGTAAATTGCATATGCCATGGGGGCTGCCCTCCTCCACCACCACAACCTCTCCTGATTTGGCTGTACCCCTAGTATGCACAGACAAACCTCAGCAGGGCAACCTATTGCTGAATTATGCAGTGTCTGCAATGGGAGAGATTTTCCCAGGCTAATGTGGGGTTTTTCTGGCCCCTATTCACTGCTATGGCTGCATACAGACAGCATAGCAGGAGGGAGAAACTCTCCACTGTTTCTCCTCATGTGCATGCTAATAAATGAATGTATTAGTAGAGATTGCTGGGTTAAATTGAAACAAACTACTATAAAACTCCCTTATTATATAGGAATTACCATACTGGCTCAGACCAGCAGTCCGTCTAGTCCAGTATCCTGCTTCTGATGGTGGCTAGAACCAGGTACTTCAGAGAATGGCATAAGAACACTTTAGGAGGCAGATGTAATTATTTGGTAATATTAATCTCAAGTACACATGACCCTATATTTAGCATTTTCTTTGAAAGTTCAGAGGCCTAAAATGTCATAAGCAAGGACTGTATATTTGCCATGGAAATCATGGACACAGATTTTTTTGTGTGTGGTTTTTTTTCTTCACACATGCAAAAAAGTCCCAACATTTCAGGAGTCTTGATTGTGGGCAGATGGATGTGATAGTAACAGGTGAGCCAGTTTCATTGGGGAACTGAAGAGCTGCCAAGTTTAAAACCTGCAAGGCCTCGAAATCTATAAGAGATCATGAACTCCACTAATCAGGATGACTGATTTGTCGCAGGGTGATGGATTCTGCTGTTTCCCTAGTTTTATTAGGTTGGGAAAATAGCATGGCTTACATTGATGGTTTATAGCCTAATTAAAAGCCCTTTCAAGTCAATAGAAAAGCACCGAGGTCCTAATTCAGCATGATACTTCAGCAGGTGCCTAGCTTTAATCATGTGAGTAGTCCCATTGATTTTAATGAGGCTACTCACATGCTTCAAGCTAAATGCATACTCAAGTGTTTTGCTGATTGGAGCACCCTACTGATTTCAGTGGGCTTTGGATCAGGCCCTTAGCGTATGTCTACATCGTGCTGCTGCTCTTGCAAAGGCTGAGGCAAGAAAGCAAAACTGAAGGAGGCAGCAATGCTTGTCTCGAACCCACTTCTTGAATGGTTGCTGTTGTGGCTCTGAACTGACAGACACTGAGACTGTGATTTTAAATGGATTTGAAGCCAGACTCTGTTTTTCCCCTAATAATTTGTAGTGAGAAGCCCGTAGCCCTTGCCATGAAAAAAAGAATGTTTTTTATTTATCTTCTTCACTGTTCAAGTAACACTTTCAAAGATTTTAAGCTCCAAACATTATATAACTTCCAAAGTTATTTTTCATTATGAACTTGGAGGTCAGAATTCCAACAGTTTTTCCTTTAAAGTAATAATACTTGACAGGGAATCCATTACATGGTAGCTAAGGGCCTGCTGTAGTAGCAGAGGGCCCAACACAAAATGATGAACTGCCAAAAAATGCCAAACTCAAGTAGTTGTTACCACTTGTATACACTCTGAAAAAATAAAAACAGGAAAATTAAAATTAAGGGCCAGATTTTGCTATCCTTCCTTATATTGAGCAGCATCTTTCTCACTATGCAGTCCCACTGAAGTCAGTGAGGCTGATCGCAGGGTGAGGTACTATTCAACATGAGTAAAGCTGGCAGAATCTAAATCTAAGTCATTACAGTACTTTCTGTATGCTGCTGTGAGAACTGTGTGTGCTGCTGCCTCTGTACTGTTTATAGAAGCGATCATCTTCAAGCGGTTCAAGCTTCAGTGCGAGGTCTAGCAGAAGAGAAGGGATTCACTCCCAATGTTCTCGCCAGCAGGTTTGTAACTGACAGTCCATTTGGTGGACACAAGACGAGCATTTCTAATGGAGACAAAGCTGCATTCACCTGTAAACTGGTACAGAGCACATGCACAGACCTTAGTTCATTGTAGCGCCCCTGAAAAACAGGTAGGAGGAATTTTTACTTCAGTGTTTGTATAGACCGGTAATCAAACGAATATCACAGAAACAATGACCATCAAAACTGCCATAAAATAAAATTGTTTACCCTAAGTTTAGGGGTTAAAGACTTTAGGGAGCACTTACTGACAAAAGCAGTCCTATTTATTTCAGTGGGATGAGTTGTGAGTAAGTGCTACCTGACGTGAGAAGAGGATAGAGAATTGAACCCCATATTAGGACTAGATTGTTCCCTATTCTTTTATACATGCCCATGAAGACACGCTCCTCCATATTCCTGCATGGCAGAAGGGCACAATTCAGTCCCTGTGCTTCTTAGAGTGTGGGGTCTGCTCCCATCATGCAACTCCTGGAGCACAAGACACTTCACCATGCAGTTGGCAAGACCATTATCCCACTCTTATGTACCAGCCAGTGTTCTGATTGGCTATACAGACGGGAGTGTTCTGTAGTCTCTAAAGTATTATAGCAGCAGACACACTCCTCTTATGTGTCAGGGAGGAATTTTGCCTCCCAGTTTCCCCTGATGTGATGCCAGGCTGTACTGCTACCAACACCCTAATTATGTCTTGAAGCCACAATTTTGAACTGTAAAGTGATGTATGAACATATATAAAATATCACCCTTAACATGAATTTGGCCATCAGTCTGGAAAATGCCAGTGTTTTAAGGGCCAGATTCTGTTCTTAGTTAACTGGTGCAAATCAGGAACAACTCCATTGAGTTAAACCAGTGTAAAAACAGTGTAAGTGAGATTAGAATCAGACCAGCCAAATTTGCATGTGCACCCCGGAGAACTGAAACTATCTGGTTGCACCCTCCTTCCATCCTGTTGGTGTGCAGATGAGACTGGGTGACCAAGATAGGTGATGTGCAAGGTTCTTTTGTATGCATAGTCCCTTAAAGTGAAATAAACTGAAGATTGCAAATTATGCAGGTTGTCGAGCTAATAAGAATACTCTCCAATACACATCATGCAGCACTGAGCAGCTGGCTGTGAAAGATCATGTTCTCTTCCCTCACAAGAATATCTGTGTCAGCAGGGTGACCCTGCTCTCACTTTCTTCTAAGTGCAGCTTTTAAGCACACTTGGGTAAGCCACTATTTCTCACTGGCAATAGGAACAACTGAAAATCCTATAATCCACCATTTACATTCACTGGATTGCATCTGAATGGCCCAGTTTTATTTACACTCCTGGATGCCACTTTGTCTTCTACCTGCTTATTCTCAGTTCAGTACATGTGTAGTTGCACGTTGCTCTGCTACCTGTGAGCTCCTTTGCGTAAGTGCTGAGGGAATGCTGAGCATTGATCACTAGCATTCTGGTATCACAGTGAAGGAGGGGATGCATTGGATCGTCTTTCAGTAGCAATTGGCAGATTGCAAGGTAAAGCCCCAAAGTGCAGTCACAAATCTAGAGATCAGATTTGAAAATTTGGCCTAGAACATCATGAATGAGTGCTAAAATTTTGAGTTTCAAATTCAACCACTACTGTGTGTCACAGAACTATAGTGTTGCCAGTTATTACCACTACATTTAACAGTATATCACTATTTACAGCATCAATTCACAGATTTTAGCCATCTTATAAAATAACTGTGAACATTGTCTCTGGGCAACCATTTGACATTTAACAAAAAAAAAAGAGAGAGAGAATATGATATTTAACTTTGCCAAATTAAGCCCCCTCACCCCCAACTATGATGGCAGCTTTCGGTTTCTTCCTGAACCTTAGCTATCTGTGCAGGTCTCTTCTGGTGGGTGCTGCAATCTAAGTGCCTACTGTAAAAGTCTCTCCCTGTGTCTCACAGCTTCCTATGTTTCTGTCTGAAGTTGCTTCCTCTGGAGACTGTAAAAGAAAGTTACTAAAAATGACTGGTGTATGAACACAGTAGAGGAGGCCAGATGAAGGTGAAGATAAGTTACTCATGAAGGAAAGGAGAGTGGGGCAGAGCCAGTATGGAATCAGGAGGGAAAGAGCTAAATCAGAACAGGATATAGATTCAGCTCCTGCTTGTTTTAAAAGTGAAAAAATGGCAGGGGACAGTATTAGTTTTTCAACCCGTCAAAAGAAAACACAGAAACAATCTAGAAATTGTGGATATTGGGAAATTAACATATTTAGTGAAAATGTATTGTGTTTAATGAATGTATGTGCTAAAACATGATTATAGCCCTAACCTGTAGATCCTAACCTTGGAATAACCGTTTATGACTCCACTCAGGGGTATTGGATGAGACCAATTCATTGACCAAAAAAAACTTCTACTCCAACCTCCCTTTTAACCATGGCTTTCCAGACATTCACACAGGTGCAATCACCAGGCAGATTTCGCCTCTAGCCCATTTGCTATACATTTTTCAGTGTGTGTCATGACGGTGCTGAGTTTATTGTTATCCAAATAAAGAGAGAGTGTGTTTTCACCCCTATTTAATGTGATTTTATTCCTAGAATATTAACATGACATGAACTTTTGGAAAGTATTTTATCTTCTTCAGAGCCATATGTCAATGAGTTATAAAACAGCCAATGCACACGTTATCACGTGGGGCTTCCGAACCTTTAACATTTCTACAATGGAATAGAGTCTTCTTACTGGAGACATTTTAATATCATAGAATATCAGGCTTGGAAGAGACCTCAGGAGGTCATCTAGTTCAACTCCCTAAATCAGTTTAGTTTAGTCCCCAACTAAATCATCCCAGCCAGGGCTTTGTTAAGCCTGACCTTAAAAATCTCTAAGGAAGGAGATGCCACCACCTCTCTCGGTAACCCATTCTAGTGCTTCACCACCCTCCTAGTGAAAAAGTTTTTCCTAATATCCAACCTAAACCTCCCCCACTGCAACTTGAGACCATTACTCCTTGTTCTGTCATTTGCTACCACTGAGAACAGTCTACATTCATCCTCTTTGGAACTCCCTTTCAGGTAGTTGAAAGCAGCTATCAAATCCCCCCTCATTCTTCTCTTCTGCAGACTAAATAATCCCAGTTCCCTCAGCCTCTCCTCATAAGTCATGTGCTCCAGCCCCCTAATCATTTTTGTTTCCCTCCTCTGCAATCTTTCTGATTTTTCCACATTCTTCTTGTAGTGTGGGGCCCAAAACTGGACACAGTACTCCAGATGAGGCCTCACCAATGCCGAATAGAGAGGAATGATCATATCCCTCGATCTGCTGGCAATGCTCCTACTTATACAGTCCAATTCAGTATTCTGAGGGGAAACGTTCCTCCCTTTATTACAAATGTTTAAACACTAAAAAACAAATATTATTTAATGTGAGCAGTTCAGGCCTCTCCATCTGTTGGGAAGTAGCAAAGATGATATTAAGGAATGCATATTTGACCACTCAATTACATAAGTAATTAGTCTCATGCACTTCCATGTTGCTGTTAAATAAATAGCCTATCCCTGATAAGTGAAACTGATGGTAAACTGTTAATATAATTTTGAATGTTTTTCTTACAAAAGTTTACCAGTGGCAAAACACTGGCACGTTATCTTGGATAATTTGAAATTTGGTTTACTACTCTGAGTAGTACAGTTTTCTGTAACACAGTATTTATTTTTCTCTAGAAAACTGGAATATAAAATGATACACTTCTTTGGAAACCTGTTAACTCCCTGAAATAAGTATTTGATGCTTCTTTAAATGAAACATGCTGCTGTTTTTAATATATTTCTTTGAAAGCACATTTAGTTCTGGTGAGACAGGCTGGATTGACATTTCTGTAGGTCCAAGGCCCTTATTTTAATACAAAGAACATAAGCACAGTGTGGGTAGCTGACCTACCTGAAGGGACCACCTGTAAGGTGAGAGGAGAATTCAGTCTTCATGGTCATTCAATTCTTAACCTATCCATTGAGAACTCCCAATAAGGCTATAATTTACTGCCACCTCTCCGCCCAAAATAAGCAGGGCTTCTGTATAATTTTTTAAAATGTACTCCATCAGAGTTGTTTCGTGTATACCAGTATCACTGCTCCATTGGATTTTAAGAAAGGAGATAATAAGAAACTGTCAAAAGCCTTACTAAAATCAGGATATGTCACGGCTATAGATTTCCCCCCCACCCCGCCATATCCACTAGATTATTGGCCTGGTCTAGTGAAAGACTGAATTCAAAGAGTAGTTATTAATGGCTAGCTGTCAAACAGGGACGACATATCTAGTGGATATGTCCTGTGTTCAGTACTGGTCAATATTTTCATTAATGACTTGGATGATGGAATAGAGAGTAGGTTTATAAAATTTATGGCTGACTCCAAGCTGAGAGGGCTTACTAGCGTTTTGGAGGACAGGATCAGAATTCAAAATGACCTTGATAAATTGGTGAACTGGGCTGAAATCAACAAGATGAAATTCAATAAATCAAGTGCGAAGTACTACACTTACAAAGAAAAATCAAATACACAACTACAAAATGGGGAATAACTGCATAGGCAAGAATCTGGGAGCTACAATGGAATACAAATTCAATATGAACCAATAATGTGATGCAATTGTGAAAATGTTTAATAGCATTCTGGGGTGTATTAAGAGGAGTGTGATATGTAAGACACGGGATGTAATTACCTCACTTTACTTGGCACTGGTGAGGCCTCAGCTAGAGTACTGTGTCCCGTTCTTAATATCATGCTTTCAGAAAGATGTGGACAAATTGGAGAGAGTCTAGAGGAGTGCAATAAAAATGATAAAAGATTTAGAAAACCTGACCTATGACCTGAAAAGGTTATAAAAACTGGGCATGTTTGGTATTGAGATAAGAAGACCGGGTTTTGGGGGGGCGACCTGAGAATAGTTTTTAAATAAGTTAAGTACTGTAGAACGGTGATCAATTGTTCTCCATGTCCACTGAAGGTAGGACAGAAAGTAATAGGCTTAATCTGCAGCAAGGGAGATTTAGGTTAAATATTAGGAGAAACTTTCTAACTATATGGATACTGAAGCACTGAAATAGATTTCCAAAGGAGGTTGTAGAATCCCTGTTGGAGTTTTTTAAGAACAGCTTGAACAAACACCAGTCAATGATGGTCTAGTTATACTTGATCCTGCCTCAGCACAGGCCCCTTTCAAGGCTATCTCTCAAGGTTCCTTCCAGCCCCACATTTCTATGATTCTATGATCCAGAGCTTTAATTTGAGAAACTCTGTTTTGCTGTTCTTCACCTTTTTCTTCTTGGTCCCAAGATGCCAAATATTGAAAAGTGCACGTTTCATACCTTTTCGATGAAACAACAGAACACACATAAAAGTTCCCAGGAGTTTCCATGTTCAGTCACTGAAAATCTCAAAAAATCTTGGCTTTTCATTCTATTTCATGTGCCCGTTCCGATCAAAACAGCACAGCATTTCAGATAGAGCTCACTTACTTTACACCTGTGTGGCTGAATTTTGTTGTTTTAATTACTACATATCAGATGCACTTCATTTATGTTAAAATCTGTTTGTTTTTTCCGTATAGGGATGCTGGAGATTAATGTTCTCTGTGCCCTCCTGAAACCTTTAGCTTAGACAGGAGATTCTTCTGCTATGACCTCTCACTCTAGTCAGCAAAAGGAAGTTGGTTTCATATCTTCACAAACAATAGAGTAGTTCATCTTTCATAGCCAATTAATATTGTCTTTCTGTTCTTTCATTCTGAGAAATAACTTATTTTTTGTGTTGTTATTCATACCGTGGTATGTCACTTTTAGTAGATTTCTGAATGGTATGATGATTTTCTAATGTATATGCATAACTGCATTTGCTCTGTAAATCCATTGCAAACTGTTATCCTCAAAGGAAAAATAGGATCTAGTAAGAAGATAACTCTTCAGTTTCACTGCCCTACCAGTTGATTCAAGAGAATTTCTTCTTGGCACTTCCCTGAATAATATGCCAGTGCTGTGTCCTATCACAGGACCTGACCCCAAACCCATCACAGTCAATGAAAAGACTCCCATTGACTTCCTTGAGCTTTGGATCAGGCCCATAAGGTGGATTTTTATTATGTGTCTCCAGGAAACTGGTGGGGCAGGAGCCCCTTGAACAAGGTTCAATAAAATAGTATTCTGGGCTTGTGGCAGAAGATTTTAATTGATACATAAACTGTTTGGTTTTCTTAATTGGACAAATTTCTGTCCAGCCTTATACTAGACACTACCATCAAACTGCAGTTGTAGCTGGAAAAGCGATTTTGTAAAAATTGAGTTTCTAGTATTTATTATTGCTTATTTGCTCTCAAGGACTACCATAAAAAGCCCTTTTAGTTTATAAATCAAGAGATGATTTTTATATTTGGGTACTGCAAACTCAAACAAGGAGCAGAAAGCAAAGCTGGGATCTTTTTGTTTCTCACATCATCACCAACAGTAAAGATGCTGCAGTTAGAGCTTAACTATCAGTCTGTCAACACACGAGGCATAGTAGATGTAGCTCACTATTTTGTGGTTTTATCAGCATTTTATTGGCATGGTAACTCAAGCGATCTGTGCTTATGTTAGGAAGGAAAGGGCTTGTCTACACTACCTGCCGGATTGGCGGGCAGGGATTGATCCAGTGGGGGTCGTTTTATCGTGTCTAGTATAGACGCGATAAATCGACTGCTGAGCGGTCTCCCGTTGACTCCGGTACTCCACCAGAACGAGAAGTGCAAGCGGAGTCGATGGGAGAGCGTCAGCTGATAACTTACTGGAGTGAAGACAGGTAAGTAGATCTGAGTACATCGACTTCAGCTACGCTATTCACATAGCTGAAGTTGCATATTTTAGATCAACCCCACGCGGTAGTGTAGACAAGCCCAAGGTAAACACACATAAGGATGTATTTGTGGGAGTGAGAGCTGCAGCATCAGTCCTATAGTGTGGGCCAAATATTGAAAAATGTAAGGGCAAAAATATGCACGCCCAACTTAAACATACAAATGTTTCAATATGAGCACATACGTTTAGTCCAATTTATGCACGTGCATTGAAGTCTCTGGGCACCTTACATGGGTGCGTTCAAATGTGCATATGCATTTTTGTGTCTTCACTTGTGAAGATTTGGCTCTTTTTAGGATGGTGCTGTTTTCATGGTGCACATTTACTCTTCTGATTCTAAATTTGTTTGTTAATCTATCAGTGAGTCTGATTACACTTCAAGACTCAAAAGTCTTCTACATAAACCCCATCAGGTATCCATTAGCAGAGTATAGCTTATGCTGACTGGGCAAATGTATATTTCCATTATTAGAAAGAATGTTGCTATGTATATAAAAATGACCTGCTTTATTATAATGAGAAACAAAAGACAAAGTTAGAAATTTGATAATGTGAGAAAGGGAGCCCAGTGTCTAAGCAAATATCAGTTAAGCAGAACTAAAGATGATATGAAGACTGCAGTTGGGATCTGTACACAGACCACTATTTCCCAAATGGCTTATTGGATTTCTTCTTCCAGGACTGCAGCCTTTGTGCAAAGAGACTGTTTAATCTTCTTGTTGAACTTGCAGATTTTTCTGTTTTGGAAATAGTGTTGATCAAAGAAGGTACTGAGACAGTTAAAGCTGTTAAATCTATACCATCACCTAGTGTTTCACAGGCCTTGGGCACCTTCTCCATTGCTCAGAACAACATACTTTTACAGTTTACTGTTATCTGTTTCAGTGGAAAGCTTCCCTCTTCCCCATGTAGATTATCTGACTTGCAGGGTTCTTGAAAGCTGCTCATTGATGGAAGCTGTACCTCCAGTGTTCCACTCATTTCACTGCAAACACCATAATGATATCCTGGACCTGTGCTACATCTCCATTAACAGGAATGTGATGTCTGCCATCTCATTAACAGAGAATTAATAATAAATACATGTATTTTTGATTTTCATGAAGACATTATATTCATGGGATTAAAAATAATGATTTTCTTTATTTCTGAAAAAGAAATATTCCTGTGAAGGAAAGTTAAATTATTCCCAGTATTTTGAAATCTGGAAAAATTACTCATCTCTTTTTTCAGCCTGATTAAACCTTCCTGAAATATTGCGACAGTGGGAGCTTGCCTTACTTGTTCCATAGCTAAATAGAAGTGTGTGGGGGGGGAAATCCCCCAAACAGCATGAGGCTTGAATTTGTGCAATAAGTCCCGAAATATAAACCTTTTAATTGACAATTAATCATCGCTGAAAATAAAAGATATTTGTGTTTCAGGATACACTATTCTAATTGAAGACTAATACTTGTATTTGTTAGATAAGGCAAGCTTTCTTTAGTAGAGCTTTTCAGAATTAAAATTAAATAAATTAAATTAAATACATAATTGTGGAGTCTAGGTTAAAAAAATTGTTTCAAAACCTAAATCCTTGAGGGACTGTGGGTTAGAATTAAGTCATAAAACCATGACAGTTCTTCTACATACAAGTGGAACTGTACTCTTAACTCTGTTTGTAACTTGTGAAATATGATGTGAAGCTGGCTGTAACATATCTCTCTGCAGTAGTGGAAGAGACCAGATTTGGATCAAGGTCACATTGGTGTTAACACAGAGTAATTCAATTGACTTTATTTGATTTAATATAGATTTACACTAGTGTAATTGAGGTCACAATCTCAGCCAAGCTGGATGGAAAGCTATAACAGCACCAGTTACTACGTAAAAGGTAGCTATAGTGGTATATTCTTTCATAAGATATAGGCAACAGTGTGGTTACTAGATGAATAATTAAACCATAACATACTGGGAATCTGTTTCTTTTTGTCTGCCTGGATCAGACCCAAAAGGCCTGATTTGGATCTCATACCAATTTTATCGCACTGTAACACCATTGATTTGAATGGCATTATACCTATTTTAGACCAATGAGATCAGAATCAGGCACAAGTGTTCAAATTAATCCTTCATGTAACTCCATTGACTTCCAAAGAGGGTGCAATTTGAGAAGATACATTTAAATTATGCAAGCATAATGCACAAATAGAGTTGAAATAAAAAATACTTACATAACGGTTATCTGCATTATTTCATATACGGTAATACAATACTGCATTAAAAAACGTATGAAGCGTTTCTGGTGGCAATGTTAAACCACAGAGCATAATTATATAATCTGGACTACTAAATATAGCCTCTCTAATTTATCACGGGGTACCACATATCCATGTCTTATATCCAGAAGTGGCAATAATATTAGTTGTAAATACTTGTATCGATATGTTTTACACAATCTCTTCTGAGCAGGTTTCTTAAGTAAACTTAAATATTCTTCAGCTGTTACTCCGTGCAGGATATTAAGACGACCATAAAGCCCAGATACAGAACAGTGCTTATAGAAATATTTTTTATAAATGTTGGCAATTCTGGAAATCAATACTTAAGGAATCCAGACACTACTTTCCCCTCCTGTCACGTAATTATTTATGATAGGATTCAGAGTAGCAGCCGTGTTAGTCTGTATCCGTAAAAAGAAAAGGAGTACTTGTGGCACCTTAGAGACTAACCAATTTATTAGAGCATAAGCTTTTGTGAGCTACAGCTCACTTCATCGGATTCCACTGTATGAATCCGATAAAGTGAGCTACAGCTCACGAAAGCTTATCGTATGCATACAGTGGAATCCGATGAAGTGAGCTGTAGCTCACAAAAGCTTATGCTCTAATAAATTGGTTAGTCTCTAAGGTGCCACAAGTACTCCTTTTTTTATAAATAATAATTAATAATTTTATAATTATAATATAATAAGCGCATCTCTTGCTAGCACCCGGTATGTTTTTTACACTTCAAGCAGATGCTTAATTCCCATTGACTTCTATGGGACTTAAGGATGTACTTAGGGGCAAATAGCAAGGTCACAATATAACCCTTGAGTGAAGGGGCAGTGTATAGTTGTGCTTCCCAGAAGCAGAACTGCATCTCCTTTCCTGATCACCCTTGAATTAAGCTGCATCAGTGACCAGCCCTTTTCTTGGGACAACTTACTCCCCTTTCCCTGTCAGCTCATGTGGGATGATTGACATGCTGGGAAAAGGGGGAAGCACTCCTTGCTCTTGTCCATTCGTTCCCCATCCACCAGCACAGGAGGAAGGAGGAATAGCCCCAGGGAGGCCAATGTGCCCTGTTATTCCTCTGAATGGTCAGCTCATGGTTGAGGCCTACATGCTTTGCAGAATAGACAGAGAATACATTTGGTCTGTGCTCTACTGGCATAATGACATTGGTTAAGGGTATGACTTATTTATTTATTTATTTATTTATTTGGCCAACATACTTATAGAAGAAAAAGCCCTAGTGTTATTGCAGTTATACCCGTTTCAAGGTGCCTCCTGAGCTGGAATAAGCTGTGCAGGTATAAGCGCATTTCCACTGCATCCACACTAAGGGGATTTTGCTGCTTTAACTTGGTCACCACACTTAAAACTTTTAGGTATAGACAAGCCCTTGAGGATGTGCTTATGTGCTTAATCAAGTCTAAAGACTGTTATCTTGCCACAACCTCAACTTTTAATTAACTAATTATGTAGAACATTTTACATCATTTCTAAGCAAAAAAAAAAATGCTAAAGAATGGAGCCCAGTTAACCATCTTGCATTTACCACACTCCAAATACACCTTTAAAACAAAAATTATGTCTATTTTTATAAACGTTGGAAATTCTGGAAATCAAGAGTTATGGAATCCAGACATTTCACTTCCCCACTATTATATAATCATTCTTTCCTCATTATCCCCCCATCTGATTTCCAGCCCTAACAACCCAACCCTGTATTGCTTTCTGGGTGTGACTTGTAAAGGTAATGTGCAGTTGGATGTATCCTCTTGTTTTTTTGTATTGTTTATTATTGGTGGGATTTTCAAAAGCAATCAACATTGACACACTGTACAAAACTCGCATTGACTTCAATAGAAGTAGTTGAGCCAGTGCTAGGTGGTTTTGAAAATCCCAAACTAAATGTGTAGTAAAGATGTCAGACTTCTATGTTTTTTCACAGTGTGATGTGTTTGGTGAACTAGAAAACTAGTTCTATGAATTTAAATGAAATAATTGACCAAATGGTGCTATGAAACGTTCTGATGATGGGCTGTTTAGAATCAGATTAATTGGAATTAGAAGAAAATCTGCTTTTATGTTACAGATTTAGTGTAAATTAGGGCAGTTATTCCCAGTATTTGTGTTTGAAGCTTGAGACTGTAACAGGCTCACACCCTCCTACATTACACCCTAAGTCATCAGGGTACTTTAGCAAGTACCTAGCTTTAGGTTTGTGAGTAATTGCATTGAACTCCATATATATAATCTCACCTGCAACATCAGTTTGGCTGCTCCAAACTTGTCTTAGGCTACACCTACACTACAAGCTAGGGCTGTGATTCAAACCTTGTGTAGCCATACTCATGCTAGCTCTCATTCAGTGCCATGGGCAGTACCATGGACAGCGGTAGCGATGGCACAGGCTAGCTATTCCAAGTAGGTACCCATGGGAGTCAGGTGGGTTTGTATTTGCGGCAACTAGTCAGTGCTGTTGCTGCCTGTGATGTCATGGGTATGCTACTACTTTTAGCATGTGAGCACAAATATGTCTATGTTAGCTGGGAATCACAGCCCTAGCCTGTAGCACAGATGTAGCCTAAGAGTCCAGTTTTACTGCAGGTTACGACACGTACTATTGAATATATAAGGCCATGGGAAATGGCTGGTATTGCTGAGATATTAATCTGGGGAAATGGTGCAATTGTCTGAAAAGATACCAAAACACTGTATAAAGGGAAAGTCTGTAAACTTCTTGGGTTGAGGGCCATGTCTTTCTATCTGTCTAGAAAGCAATAATAAATAATAATGTTAACAAGCTATATATTATACAGGTCACCACTATAGTAAAGGTTGTCAAACCGTTTGTTAAAAACCTCTGTTTTCAATTACACACAACTTTTCTGTAAATTTGTCATTTGAATCATAGAATATCAGGGTTGGAAGGGACCTCAGGAGGTCATCTAGTCCAACCCCCTGCTCAAAGCAGGATCAATCCCCAACTAAATCATCCCAGCCAGGGCTTTGTCAAGCCTGACCTTAAAAACCTCTAAAGAAGGAGATTCCACCACCTCCCTAGGTAACGCATTCCAGTGCTTCACCACCCTTCTGGTGAAAGTTTTTCCTAATACCCAACCTAAACCTCCCCCACTGCAACTTGAGACCATTACTCCTTGTTCTGTCATCTGCTACCACTGAGATCCATCCTAGTCTAGATCCATCCTCTCTGGAACCCCCTTTCAGGTAGTTGAAAGCAGCTATCAAATCCCTCCTTGTTCTTCTCTTCTGCAGACTAAATAATCCCAGTTCCCTCAGCCTCTCCTCATAAGTCATGTGCTCCAGCCCCCTAATCATTTTTGTTGCCCTCTGCTAGACTCTTTCCAATTTTTCCACATTCTTCTTGTAGTGTGGGGCCCAAAACTGGACACAGTACTCCAGATGAGGGCTCACCAATGCCAAATAGAGGGGAATGATCGCATCCCTCGATCTGCTGGCAATGCTCCTACTTATACAGCCCAAAATGCTGTTAGCCTTCTTGGCAACAAGGGCACACTGTTGACTCATATCCAGCTTCTCGTCCATTGTAACCCCCAGGTCCTTTTCTGCAGAACTGCTGCCTAGCCACTCGGTCCCTAGTCTGTAGCTGTGCATGGGATTCTTCCATCCTAGGGGCAGGACTCTGCACTTGTCCTTGTTGAACCTCATCAGATTTTAACCTTTTCCTAAAGCTGATTTTTTTTTTAAATTGGATCCAATTTTCAGGCATTTTCTAGTTGTAGGAGGGTGCAAATATAGCCTATTTCCTATTCTGTCCACCAGGATTTGTAAATGCAGAGAACTAAACTAGGGTAGAACTTTAATATCCCTTTCATGGGATTACTGTGTCTTTATGGAACTGTGTGGGGACTTACTAGGTTTAAGAAATTAGTTTTTGAGATTATAAAGTTATGACTGAACAGAAGGAGAAATCTTGTGTTCTGTGAGGTGAAATTTTCTCCAGTGAAGAAGCCCCCACAAAAATCTATGTGCTATTTATTCTCTTCCTGCTGAGAATGAGAAAGAAAGGACAAGAACTATCAATTTTACTCACTGTAGACTATTCTTCATTGCTCCTCCTGAGCATCTCTCTCCCTACTTACGTACATGAACAGATACAATCCCACCTAGGCTTGCCAACATATGAAAGTTATAAAAAGGGACATTTGTGAGGGAAAAAATAGGGGCAGATGTCCAGATTTTTAGTTAGTCTTGTAAATACCTGATTGCATTTACTGACCAATTACTTGTGTGTGTAAGTAGGGCTACCTAAATATATGTATGCCACTGTGCAAACCTAACTTTGAAAATCTACCCTGCACCGTTCAACTCTAGGGAAATATATTGGACTATGGGAGATTTTTGAAAGGACCAAATGTAAATAATTTTGCTGAAAATACCTTCTAATTAGGGATGATGAGTAGGTATGTCTCACACACCCCTTTTTTGCTCCTAACGAGATGCTGGTGAAGGAAAGGTATCCTAGACACTGTTCCAATTAACAATTTTAAGAGCTTTAGTTTAAAAAAAAAATCACTGACAAGGCTAAATTATCCCCTAAAATGAATGGTAATTATTTTTTACCCAGAAGGAAAGCCAAAATCAGCGACAACCTCATTGTAAATAGTGCCTTATTGTGCCAGCTTATCATGAAGCACATCACAAAATATGTGTAATAGTTACTGATATAGTTTGCAGTGCCAGGCTAATGACTGAAAGCAGAGGGAAAACAAGTGAGTCTTCAGTTTTCATTTAAATAGTTGGGTTTTTTTGTTTGTTTGTTTTTTGTTTTTTTTTATTCAGAGAAATCTTGAGTCTCGCAGCTAAGTGGACAGACCTGAAAGTTATACCAGTGGTTTTCTTGGTTCATTTAGGGCTGCCCAGCCATTGGCTACATTGATAATCTGTCAGGAGCTGGAGAACTGCACCTGATTCTTTAAATTGGGGGCAGATTACAGCCACTCTTATCTTTACTATTGAGGTGCAGCCTATGGAGACTGTAACATGCTTGCGAAGTGTGTTGCATGACCACTATTGGCTGATGCACAGAGGATAATGGTCTTCTACTAGTGCTATATATAATGGAGTTATTCCGTTAGCACAAGTGGTAGAAGACTGTGCTTTGAAACTGGAGGACTCAAGTATAACTGATAACCCATGCTGGGGTTAGCATAACTACAGTATAGGTGCAATTATGGAACTACAGTAAAGGTCCAAATAGCCACCTTCCTACGTCAAGATGGAGCACTGGTATCTGGGATTTACATGGACCACATGTCCATCTTATATATAACAGCAGCTCAGGTTACATTTTATAATTCCATATGGCACATGCCTCATTTACACATCAATCCAGTTTTCTCCCAACTTGCTAGTAAGTACATTAAGAAAACAAGGTTTCTGCTACTAAGCAATTGGTATCAGAAGACAAATATTCCATATTTTGAGTTTAACAGCCCATTTTAGGCTCCTCAGCAAAAGCGTGAGCCTCTGGCAGTGCATGAAGTTCAAAAGTTATCAGTTCTGTTTTGAAAATGCCTCTTGAAAAGATACTAGCGTTTCAATAACAGTACACAGAATGAGGGAGCAGCAGTGGTGGTATGCCTGCTGGTGGGAACAGAGAATTAGCTGTCAGGACTCCTGGGTGCTGTTCTTGTCTCTTCTGATTTGCTGTGAGGCTTTGGGCAAGTCATCTCAGTCCTGATTCTCCTCACCTTGGTGTAATAGCAGTATGACTTTGTCAGCTTCATTGTAGTTACTCCTGATAGACACAACTGTGAGACCCCAAATCTCTGCCTCAATGTATCTAGGAGCTAATAATACTTATCCATAGATTTGGGCCATGTTCATGTTTTTTGTATTCATGAACATCAGCCCGGGGCTGCAAAAATGTCTGAATATGAGCTTTGACATTCCTAAATTTACACAGCTCTCCTGAAGCCAAACCCAGGGCTCAGCTACATTGCCCAGCGGCCTGCTCCATCCAGATAGCTAATTCACCAATATTCAGAGTCCACCAGGTGGCCACTTCCCCTTGCAGCAGATTCTTCACGTGTCTGTCCGATAAGGTCTACTATCCCCTCCCCACCATTCTGCTAGGTGCTTCTGAGAGTCTGAATGCAGTGAACCCAGAATCTCAGTGCAGCAGAAGCCAGAGAAACCCTCCCACTTCCTTTGTTAGCTAGCTCCCTTAATGAACTAAGACAGAAAGAGTCCCCCTGATTCCCACCACTTGATCTAAATAAGAGAATAGGCCACATATTAACTGGACATTGTTTTCATAGCCCTACAACACTAGCAATCTTGGGGCATCTGTCAGCCCTTGAAGAGGCTCCTTGATAGCAAGGGTTTCCCCCATTGGTGCATAGTGCCTACAGAAGGACAAACCGAAAGATCCGCTGGAGGGACACCCTGAAGTTAGGGAAGGGTCCATCATTGTGCCAGGGTGGAACCAAAGGGGCTGGGACAATCAGACTGCCTTTCCCCGAAGACATCAAAGGTGATGAGGTGGGAGGGCTGGTTGTGAGTAGCTGGCTAGAGGGGAAAGGGTTGAAATGTTCCCCATGGAAATTCACGTTCATTTAATTTGATCTTCTAAACTGAACATGAAGGGGGTGGTTTGCTGTCAGCCCCTTCAAATCAAGCTGTGAGGATCAATTCATAAACCTCCCACGCTAGCTCTGCTCAGAGATCTCACAATAGCAATGTGAACCTTTAACCAGTGTTTGTGAAGTGCTTCAAGATCCTCAAATGAAAGGTGCTGTAGACATGCAAAAGATAATCTTTATTAAATTTTTATGAGAAATAAAATGTTTTTTTCTTACATCTGCCATGCAGTGAAACCTTCTGAGTATAGTGCTCAGAAATTAGGCATGATGATCCACAAGCAAAGAAATCACAGGGCTGCTGCTGGCTGCCACTCAGATAATTTTGTGTGATTTAAAATTAAAGAAAATGTATGTCAAGTGGAACTAGTGAGTCAGAATGTGGATGACTCATTTCTGTGAGAGGTGTTAAATGACAAGCCCGTGCAGCTCTGGTGCTGCAAATCTCTAAGTGACAAGGAGAGCTGAAATATTCTCGGTATGATGAAGTGAAATTTAAATTTACATTAGCTAGGTGAGGAACAATAAGTGAAACTTTAATTGATTGTCCAATTCCACTTCTAGCCTGGCAATATCGCACTGAACTCTTGTTATATCCTCCTATTGGTTTGCTTTGGGTTTAGTAGCATTTTACATAGTATACTAGTTTTTCAAATTTGTAAATTCCAGTGTTGTTGTTTTTTTTTAAAAAAGAACTGTTTTAACTCTGTCTTCAAACACAGAATCAAGCACTGAAATATATCACCGTTACTGTGGGGGATATCTAGATAATGAATTGTCTAGCATGTATACATATTGCTGTCCTCTACTGGATGGAATCAGACCTGTTCAGCTGTGTGTCATTGACTCTGCATAGGAGATTCTTCTTTTTCTCAAGCGCTAGGCAGTTGTGCTTTTGGAGCAGGAGGATCTGAGTATTATTGCTGTGGTCACCAAAGTCCCAAATAGCCTTAAGTACAAATGTGAGGTCTAAAGGGCCTTAGCTTTAGTTACAAGATTTGTTTCCTGCTGCCAGGGGAAACAGTTATAAAAGAGGGAATGAAAGGGAAAGGAAACAACACTTCTGATTCAGCTTTTTAAAAAAAACATCAGAAAGCAATTTGGATGAGATCACAAGGACAAGGCTATGGAAAGCTGTTAGCCAGTGACCCAGGCAGAATGAAAAGAAAGGGAAATCACCACCCACTCAAGCCTTTTGTTGTTTTTTTCCAATCTAAAATAATAATCCAGTCAAATCACATTTTCTGTTTTCTGCTGGAAAATTTTGAATTGGTCTCACCTGGCAAGCTATTGCACAATATGAAGGATTCTAATTCAGGTCCCCAAAATGATCCCTTGGCTCTGAATTGTGAGAGCTAGTACATGCTGCAGAGGAAGTGCACTCAGCTGCCTGCAGCAAATTCATAAAATGGGGAAACCTCACAAAGGACTTCAAACAGCAATCCAGGCATTGTAACATATTTAACGAATGCGAATTCAAACAGCAGGAAAGTATATGAGAGGTTCTATTCAGGCTGGGAAATTGAGTATTTAGACCCAGGATGCAGTTTAAAGAGGGGCAGGTTTCCCTGGCTTTTCTATCTGCTAGTCATTGGCTGTCAAATGATCCATTCAAACTAATCCAGGAGCAATTTGGGGTGGCCAATTTTCCTTTGGCTGGAATTTAAGTTGCTCCTGTAAATTTTGTCCGCGCAGCTGCTGCATGTGCCTGTTTCACACAGGAGTGAATGCTTACATTTTTGAATATGGAATTACCCATGCTCTTTATACCAACTCTGTGGATTTTCTAAGACTCCTATCACCACGGAATCTCCGTGCCTGTTTGTGTACCCAAAATTACGTAACAGTGCACATACAATTTTTGGAGGCAGTTTAAGCACCAGTCTTTGAGCAAATGTGATTTAATGCGACTGCCAGTGTCTAGGTTGGTGTGGTATTCATGCTTTAGCCTTGTGGATAATAAAGTACCCAAAGTGTGGCAATAATACAGCCACAACACATTTCACTGTGGGTTTACCTAAATACTAAGGGCTCTATCCTGGGAGCTGCCAATCACTTGTGGAAGTCAGTGCGAGGTGCAAGTGCTCAGTACCTTTAAAGATTAGGCCCACAGAATTTTACAAAAAGAGCATCTTCTAGAAGGCAAAGGGATGCAGGATTAGCCATAGCAGAGCAGATCTTTGATCCATCTAATCCAGCATCATTCTTTTTGCACTAGCAGATAGGGGGATTTTAAAAAACAAAAATGTATAATGCCCCATCTAATTGTGTGATCGTATACATGGGAGGCAGGGGGGGGGGGGGAATCCTTCCTGAACCTGCAATCTACTGGGCTCGACTTTAACACATGCAATTTGATTCTATTTGTGACTTAGTTTTCTTAACAACATCTTTTCTTTGCAAATAAATTTAATACAAATATTGTTCTTGTTAAACTCTTGTGTGTGCTATATCAATCCACATACTAACTAGATATATACCTATACATCTAGAATTTTTATGACTCACAAGCCATCAAAGCACCTCTGACTACATGGCCTTTTCCCCATAATGGTAGCCTCAGTAATGAAGAAGCCAGCAGTCAAAGCATTTCAGAAATTTTCAGCCTTGACTATGCCTACTCATTTGCTATTCTTAGCAAGCACTATCTTGCAGTCAAGGATCTAGCTGAACTTCTCACTTACAGACAGTTTTAAAAGATTTATTTGATTTATTTTTGGAGCTGCATTTTCTGTTATCATCACATACCCTCTTTTTTTCTGGAGAAAAGTATGATTGTTAAATTCTGTAAAAACGATGGTATTGAAGTGCCTCGCTGAAAGATGGTATTTCATGATCACATTAGGCTTGAGAATGAACTTTTCCTAGTGTTCTTACACTGCAGGGGGCAATGTTGTTAGTACAGTAGAATTTCACTCAATTCCTTCAATAGCATTATGAACACACACAGTTATGCCTGTGCTTAAATGCTTGTTGGATTGGGGCCTACTCTGCAGTAATGACTGGGAAACCCGTTGCAAATTGCTGAAATTTAAATGAGTGAGTGAACCAACACCATCGCAGAAACAAGCACACTGCATCACAAAATGGCTTGCTCAGTACTGGAAAATCCTAGTTTGGTGTTCATAATTGGTCACAGTATTCCATAATGTACTAGTGAGGGCTTGATCCTGCACAACACAGGGAAGAAATGTTGCATGTATAAACACAAGGGAGAAAAATGACAAGCGAGACAAGAGAACATAGGAAAACCTGTTCCTGCCTTAACAAGACTGTTGCTGCTGGCTGCCGAGATAGGGGTGACAGCTTTCTAATTGCTGACAGCGGGACCCCAAAGGTCCTGCCCCCTACTCTGCCTCTTCCTTGAGGCCCCGCCCCAGCTCACTCCTCCCATCACTTGTTGCTTATCCCTCCCCCTCTCTGGTAGCTGCATCCTCTCCCTTCTTCCCCCCTGCTGGGCTTCCTCTGCTTCGGAGCTGCAGCCTGACATAGAACCTGCCTGCCCGCAAGATGCAGGTAGGAGGCGGCTGCAGCTGAGCAGGAGCTGGCAAGGGTTAATGACCCAGCATTCTCCTTCCCACTCCCATCCATGGTAACCAGACTTTTGGTGTCCGGTCAGTACATCTGATCAGAAACTGCCAGGTTCCCTTTTCAGCTGGACTTTCTGGTCAAAAACTGGGCCCTTGGCAACCCTAATGGCTACTAGCTCCCCTGCGTAGTAACTGAAGTAGGTCAAAAGGGGGCATATAGCATTTATTATGGTTATACAGCTGGCAATGGTATATGCTCAGCAGTGTACAAGACATAAAGATCAAGACAATTCTTCCCCTGAAGATCTTGTGATTTTTAAATGGTAGCCAAAGAGAAGACAGGAGACCCAGAGAAAGGAATAACTTACATTATTTGTTTGTATTTTATTTATTGCTAGTAGCAGAAGTGAATTTTATACTCCGGGGAAGAGATAAAAGTTGCAAGGGGAGAGGGAAGTTCTGCAAGGATCACCTTATGGTGGTTTCCATGTACTGTTCCTGGGGTTTTACCTCTCACAGAATAAATGGCACTTCCAGAAGCTGTGTATCTGAGGAAATCTGCAACAGATCAGGATCATCTACACAAAGTCCCTTTTCCTCTTTTCTATGATGGACCCTGGCTCCCATTAACTCCTGAACATTGTGATTTCATTGGCTGCTAATGGTTACAGACATTTTCCTCATCTTAATGGGATTTGCAGTGCAAAAAGGCAGGATCAGTGCAAAAGTTAGTGTTTCTGATTTAAAAGATAGTGTAGGATTTTCTGTGTAGTTTGTGGGGAGGAAGAGGCTGGGCTGATGCCTCCCCCCAATACTGCAGAAGGCTTTCTGCAGCATCTGAGGCAGGAGGCGACAGTTTCAAAGAGGCAGCTGACCCATCTCCTCATGCACCAAATATTAGAGCAACTGTTGGACCCTAGAGGCCTGATTCTCACACCTGAACTGGCTCCTTTGCACTACTTGTGTGGCACAGGGGAGGCAGATTCTGGCCATGACTGTTCATTTGAGAATTCTGTAGCCCAAATGACTGAGCTGACAGTAAAGCCATTCTGAATGTTCTGAGCAGGGTCTGCTTGTGCTGCTGAGTCATATGCCGATGCAGGTGAGAGCTGACTCTTGCACCAATTGCTTCCATCCCTATATGTAGCAGATGAGACAAAGCTCCCCTATACCAATCCCCCGCCTAGGGAGTGTGTTTTGAGGTGTGCCAAACCCATCCCCAGCACGGGGGTTATTGTGGAGCTTTGCTAACTCAATCTCCAACTGATGTATGGAACTTTAGGGAATAAGTTAGAGCTGCCCTTATGCTACTCTGACTCATGCCAGAGCTGGGGCTTGAGCAGACCAGAGAATCACGGAGTGAAAATGAAACTCAGATGCAGGAGAGAATCAGTCACTTTGTGCCTAGTTATCCAGGGAGAAGGTAAGGAGGAGAAATTCTAGTTTGATTAAATGCATTATGGAAGTGCATTGGTGCCTTGTAATCAAGAAGGTAGCATTAATCCACTACCACTTATGTTTATTTTGCTAAGACATCATGTAGCACAAAGCAGGGCCAGGGCAGCCAAGCCTCCTGTGGCTGTTCTGTTCCCTGATAGTTTTCTGCTTTACCTAAAAGATTCAGGTAAAAATTATCAATCTGGGTTTAATGATACAGTGTAAACGTGACCTGATATGAAAATGAGCTGGGTATTAGGACAACTGCCAAATCAATGGTAAAAGAATTAGATATGTTGGGAACATAAAGGGCACTACATGCATCTGAGACTATTGAGAGTGAGTGATAAAACATGTAAACTTTTAATAGACACATTCCAAATGTGTACTACTTTTGGAATGTTTGAAGATTAGAGCATGGCAGGTTTAACTTTTGTTTTAAAAGCATAACGAGACTAAGCAGGAAACTATAAAATGATCCCTATCCTGCACTCTGCATATAGGTCAGTAAGTTTGAAGAAAATATTAAAAGCATACACTGATTAAAGAAAGACACCATGAAGTCCGACCAAGAAGGTCATTCAGGCTAAACTAGCCTGCTGAAGTTCTTTGAAGATCTCACTGCCATAATACAGTGGGTGTTAGTATGCTTAGTGATGGGTCCCTGGCTACTGAGAAGCTACCAAAATCAAAGCACCAAGACTCAATATTGAGGTATATAACTAGGGTTTTATTGATCATGCCTGCACCATATGAGTATTCACACAACACTGATCATACTACTCAAAGTCCTGTCCTGGAATGAATTTGGCTCAGTGTAAAACCTGGGATGGATTCCCTAGGGGCCACTTGTCTTTGGTTATTCTCAACAGGAATCTAGAAGCAATACGTTATTTATAAATATATTTAACAATGTTCCTCATCAGTATATGATTCATCAATATAAAAAGATCCTGTTCAGAAAACTGAGAATGTCTTTATCTGCTCAGTTACTTGTGCTTCAGACTAGCTACTGAAAATATGATTGCAGCAAATATTATTATGCCCATAAGCTACTAATATTCCATGCTAAAATGCACTTGATAGTATTATATTGAACCTACTAATACCTCTGGTTTTATGCCCAGAAAAAAATCAAGAGAAGGTGGTACAGTGCATAGTGTGCACATATTTTGTAAATAATACTGAGTGGTCATTCTGACTAGCCAGTCCTGAAAAATGAAATCCTGTATTCACCCAGAGAACAGACATACCATGTGGAGTGGCAGTGTAGCCCCTTGCAAATGTGTCTCAGTCCTGACCTGGAAGGGTCAAGAGGGAAGTTTAGTTTCAGTGCCCATTCAATCCTTAGCACCTTTGTTGAGACTGCAAACAAGGCTGATGTGGATGGGATGGAGATGCAGACATCTCTCCATGCTAGCAAGTAGACTGAGACCACCAACTCCTTTCACATAAGCTGATGAAAAGCCACTAGATGGTAATGACTATTAGTCACTGCTGTTAAACTAGAATGGATCTGAACTGGTGGCCTTCAGGTGAAAGGTTCTGTATACCATTTCCAATCCTCTGAACATCATTCTGTTTCCATGGCCATGCACTTATTGAGTAGCCCAGACAACAGTCTCGGTGGATTGTTACTGGAAGAAGTCTTTTTAAATGTATGAAGTGCTACTTTGCTCTCTGCTGTAGATTATTCCGCATGTGGCCCATGTGTCTTATGGGTTGGTGTCTGCAAAAGCAGCCTTCTTAGAAATTATGTCTACCAGAGTTGCTTAATGATCCAACAGCCACAGACCTGCTGAACTTCAACATCTGTGTCTTGTATTGTTTCATTGACAGCAAACACAGCTAAAACAAAATATGGAATAATTCATGTCCTACTGTTTGCATTTCCCAGTCACATTGGCATGCTATTTCTTTAGATGCCTGATAATGACTGTGTTATAGGTGTTCAGAATACACCAGCCCCTGCTGCCTTACCTGCACTTCAATTCTTCAGAAGCCTCAATTGTTATTTAATGCAAAATTACTCTCCAATTAAGCCTCACAGTGGTGGAGCCAATGCAGGCTGTACTCAGGAGGGATCCCACTTTTAATTAAGAATCAGAAGCTCTGCAGTATTTTGAGTAAATTGAATAAACAGCTGTTTGCAGCCCAGAGCTTGCTGCATTTGACCCTTCACTGCCAACTACTGTCTGATAACTAAGGCCCTGTCTACACTACAAATACAACCTTAGTAGCAAACCAAGTTACAACACGGGTGTGCCCTTATCAGATTACAAAAAGGGTTCCAATTTGTATTGTAGATTGGAACTTAACTATGTTTCATTATCTGGAGCTGTTCTGTCAAGGTATTATTGCCTGACACACCCTGTGGACCTGGAAAGAAAATCAAAGGAAATCATGAAGCATGGATATGTGTGTATGCAAATTGAAATATCCTTTTATGAGAAATAATAGTGAATGTATTAAATCTCGTGCTAAATGAAGTAAAGTTTAAACTGGGGAGGCAGATCATTCAGCTACAGACACTGTTCAACTTGTTGAAGAGAGAAGGGATAGGAAAGAGAAAGCAATTAATCAGCTGGCATTTGCAGACTGTATATTTTATCGGAGGCTTGTTATAGACCGAAATGTGATTAGGTACAATAGATTGCCTGGATTTACTTTAGACATAAAAAAATATGTGAAGCAGTGGCAAGTGGAGCAGAGGAGAATAGTTATTAAAGCCAATGATGGTTTGGCTATGCCCAACGTTGAGCTCTCTGCTCTGTGTAGTACCAGCCATTCTGTTAAATCTGTGCAAAGTTGTGTCCCTGCTGCTTTCTAAACACCTGAGACCCATTACTGTAAGGTGGTTAAAAGGCAAAAGGAAACTTTTTAGGGCTACATTTAAAATAAAATAGATTACTATGTTACACACAAAAGATGTGCACATGGGCCCAAAGCAATAGATGTAAGCACAGAATATTCACTCCTGCCAGTGAGTGGCTTGCCATTTTGCGTTTTTCACAACCGCTGCTGTACTTCCAGCCCTGGAGAATGAAGTCCTCTTTATTCACAGAGGACTGTACAGCATTGTTAGCAACAGTGCAGACTTACCCAGACCTGTTTCTCCCCTGACCTGGAAGGGACTACTTCTAGGGACAAGAGGGTAAAAACTTTTTTACTTGAAATTATTGGATTGCACCCAGTCTCCTATATTTAATGGTTTGACTGTTTTGTTGCACTGTACTTTTAAATTCACATTTCCCATTTGTTAATTTCAAAATCTTGTGGAAATGAAATACTAAGTTATCATACTCCTCCCCCATTAGTCATTTTGTTTCTTCCTTATTTTAGCAATGTGTTAAGCAGACAAATTCACCACAGGTGGAAAGCAGGTGCTGTTTCATTGATATTAAGCCTCTGTAACTCCACTATGCTAGTAGCGAATTTAAACACTCAGGAGTAGACTGCAGCTTTACAGTGTGTCCTGCCCTGAGGAAAAGGCAGCTTGTAACCACACTGCCTCAAGAGCAGACCACACAAAAAAGTGTGACTCAAGCAGTCACTATTTCTTCCCTGCTCCCCACTCACTCAGAGATGGGAATAAGTTACTTTACCACTTTTCATGGAGCAGTTTACTCCCCAGAGCTAGCTACTCTGGTCAGTTAGCAGGGATGTGAAGTCATGGCTCCTCGTGCTGCCTTCCCTACCCACACTCTCCCCATCCATTTGTTTTGGCCAGCTAATGGGGCTATAGGGGAGCTAAGACTCCTTCCTCTCCGTGACCCCCCCTTCCCATTTGCTTGGAGGGGCAGTACCAGGTGCATTGTTCTGCCATGGCATGGCAGGAGTCACAGTCTGAGTAGGGATGGGGATAATGAGTCCTGACACCCTCTTACTTCCCAATTAAGGGCTGTGATAGTTTAGTCCTCAGAGAAAACTTGGTTTCCAATTGTGCAAGGTGCTGAGTGCCCCCTGAGACGTGGTGAGCACACTCAACTCTTATTGACTTCAGGGGGAATGGAAGCCCTCAGCACTACTTGGGAGGTGCTAAGCAGGATCAGGTCGTTGCTATCAACATAAAGAAGATTATAGAGGTTTTCTTGGCTATGCATTCAAATGTATGCTCTTATACAGTACTGTATTTCAAAAGATTATTTTCTTTAATATTTGCCTGATGCTGTTTAATGGTTCAGATTCAGGGTTCCTTCCCCTCCAACCCTAATTAATATGCTGCAGATCACAATAATAAAAACATTCACATGCCTTTGCATAAATATTGATAGTACTTTTGCCTTGCAGATCAAACTGAAAATATTTCTTAGCTTGTGTGTTGTTAATATATTTCAAATAGAGACTGGATGATAAATCCATACTTTGCCGTTACACACCTGTTTTTTAAAAGGTAATATTCCTTTTTTTCTATTTAATTTTGCATTCTGAAACCAAACATGCACATTCTACCTTCTTACAGTTCTTCACATTTAAATGTCACTGAAGCAGACCTTAAAGCCTCAGGGATTAAACCTATTGGAATATATGAAACATTTATTAACTAGTGGAAGTGGTACCCATTTCTGGAATGGGTATAATAGAAATGATGGACGTTAGCGTGGGTTTTGCCAGAATCTGGTCAGTTGTTATGTTTTGAATTTATAGAGCTGGAATATAGAGTATATTTTTAAGTTTCCCCTGCTTACTTTGATAGCACTCAGAAAGAAATATATGAGGGTTTTGCTAGTTTATGTAATTCTTGTTCTCTTCTAAGCCTACAGGAGAAATAAAAATTTACTACACCAAATTTGTGTGTATGAGTCTGTCTGTCCGTCTCTCTCTCTCTCTCTCTCTTACACACACACACACAGAGCCAGCACAAACATGTTAAAAACTAAAAGGTTTGGAGTAGTGGTTTGATCTGGAAAAGTGTCTAGAACTCTGGATGGTTATCTACCTGTTGCAACCTTGGACGATCCCGGGCAAGCACCTCAGTGGAGCTGTCCTGATTTACACTAGCAAAAGTTCTGGCTGTCACAATTCCACCTGTGCCAGTAGGATTTATTTTCTCTTTCTAAACAGGCCATAAAACCAGGCACAGCTCAAAGACAACTATGTGTCACTAGCATTCCCACACCAAAGCAAGGTGGTGATGGGTCTTGGAGCTCTGTTAGATGAAAATCCTTGTGATTTCAGGCTCAAGATTTATGTTCTCTCCCTACCTGTCCCCAAGTTTGTAGGGTGGAATGTAGACAGGGCAGGTTTGGTTCATCTTCTGTATCTTTAAAATGCCAGTAAAAGATTAAAATCTGAGATCTAATTGCTAGTCTAATGAAAATTAATAACCTTTGCAATAACGTGGCACAGTATGCAGTTAATCATATGTTAATACAGTATGTTTCAGAATTTTGAAATTAGATGCTGTATTTTATCAGTAACTTCTGAAATTGAATCAGAATTTATGTATATAGAGCTTGGGTGACTGTCCTTCCTAAACAAATAGAAATTCAAAGTCCCTTAAATATAATCTAGAGTTTTCCTCAATTTTTTTCTTAGGATAATTTCTTTAATGTTTCTAGTATTCACATGCAAAATTAACATGGTAATCACATTTCTGCTCAGGTGAACAGAAGACCGCAGAGGACATCAGGCTACATCTCAGAGCTCATATCATGTCTTGCACTAATGCCTGCCAGATTGCTCATTTTTAATTCCAGTAAACTTTCACTGCAACTGGCCCAATTTGGGGTAGGACTGAAAGTGAATGAATTAACTCTTATAACCTATAGAGATCTGATATTGGATTTTCTGCCCATCATGGAGAAACGTTTGTACTGCCTCAGCTGTGTCTTACTGTTGGCTTGATAAAGGATTTCAATTTCCAAGATCAATTGCATACATCCAATATGCACAAACATGAATTCTCACACATTAATTGATGAAGGTGTCATGGAAGATGAACTCTCCAGGAAGAGCATCAGAACTTTGTCAGTAGAGAATTCTCCATTAGGATTGTGTGTTGCCAGAGACTGAGTTTAGGTGCCTTCAGAGGAAAATGTAGGACATGTTTACTTGGTTTGGCATTAGATTTCATTTGTGTTTCATTGTGGGTAGTACTGTATTGATTTTTCATTTGTATTTGGATTCAAAGATAAAAGACCATGTGCACATTAATTAAAAATAAATTAAAAGAAATAAAAGTGTGGTTTAGATTTAATGAGCTCAGAAGTAACATGTCCTTCTTCTGAATCAGAAGTTAGCTGTAACACGCCTTTGCAGATTCATGAATACCATCCCACTCTCCTAAAGTATAACATCTGGTGATTAAGTGGAGAAAAGATTATAAGTTTTGAGCAGTGAGTCAAACATAAAGATGAGAAAAATCTAGGGTACCAATGTTAAACACATAGGGAGGAATGCTGGAGGGAGAAATACACTGATTCAAAATCTGTGCAATAAGAGATCTTGTCTAGGTATTTCAATGCAAGCCCTGCTTCTCTGGATGTGTTGCAAAGCCATAGCAAACTGCTAAGTGTCTTCTCCAGCTCCTTCTTGTGGAGTATACATAAGGCTGGACGTTTGTCTTAGCTATCACAGGACTCAAGTTGCAGATTCTCAGATTTGTGGCTTTTTTTTTTTTAAAGATATCCAAGACTTTTGATGTTGGAGGTTACCTAGTATGAGTGGATAGGTAAAATTATCAGCACTTGAATTGAATTCACTGATAACCTTGAGATGACTAGTTAAACCTTGGGTAGCATACAAGGCAAATAGAGAAGAGGAGCTCAATAACAATACTGTGGTGACGCAGAGGAACAGAGTAGAGTTGGAACTGAACCAGAGCCCAAAAAACAAATTCCTCTGAATCTTTGCGAGGTTTCAAACTTGGACCAGCTGTGAATTTCACAGCTGGTCCCTAACTCTGAAACAGGCCAAACCAAAACTCCGAATCTGAATCCCCTGCAAAGGGTTGATCCGAATCCAGATCCAAACTTTGCAGTTTGTGCCCACCTCTAGACAAGGCCAACAAATTCCAGATTCATAGCTTCTTAGATTCCATGGCCAGAAGGGACCATTATGATCATGTAGTCCAGGGGTGGGCAAACTTTTTCGCCTGAGGGCCACATCAGGTTTCTCAAATTGTATGGAGGGCTGGTTAGGGGCAGCTGTGCCTCCCCAAACAGCCAGGCATGGCCCGGCCCCCGCCCCCTATCCAATCCCACCTGCTTCTCGCCCCCTGAAGGCCCCCTCCCGGGACTCCTGCCCCATCCACCCCACGCTCTCTGTCCCCTGACTGCCCTCGGACCTCCCACACCTAACTGCCCCCCGCCACCCCATCCAACTCCCTTCTATTTCCTGACTGCCCCACTGGGACCCCTGACCCATCCAACCACCCCTTCTCCTTGACCACCCCTGGACCCTCTGCCCCTGACAGCCCCCCACCTCTGACTGCCCCCTGCTGCCGCATCCAACCTATCCTCTCCTTCCTGACTGCCCCCCCGGGACCCCTGCCCCCATTCAACCCCCTGTTCCCTGCTCTATGACCACCCCGACCCCTACCCACACCTCCGGCCCATGACCACCCTCTGAACTCCCCTGCCCTCTATGCAACCCCCCCACTCCCTGCCTCCTTACCGCACTGCCTTGGGCACCGGTGACTGGTGGTGTGGCTGCACCAGGACAGGCAGCTGCGCTGCACGGCACAGAGCACCGGGTCAGGCCAGGCTCTGTAGCTGCGCTGCCCCAGGAGCTCGCAGCCCCGCTGCCCAGAGCATTGTGCCAGCGGCACAGTGAGCTGCGGCTGCAGGGGAGAAGGAGCAGAGGAGGAGGGGCCAGGGGCTAGCCTCCCAGGCCAGGAGCTTAGGGGCTGGGCAGGACGGTCCTGTGGGCCGGATGTGGGCCATGGGCCGTAGTTTGCCCACCTCTGATGTAGTCTGACCTCCTGTGTAACAAAGGCCATAGAACTTCCGCAATACAGAGTATATATTTTTTAGAAATATATCCACTCTTGATTTAAAAATGGTCAGTGATGGAGAATCCATCACAACACTTGGTAAATTGTTCCAATGGTTAATTATTCTCACTGTTAAATCTACATTTTATTTTCACTCTGAACAAGGCTTCAACTTTCAGCCGTGTTCACTGAGAATTGTATTCTCTGGAGGGGTAATGTGGGTTTTGCCTCTTCATATTTTCTCTTTTTCCCTATTTGGCGAGTTAAAGTAGGCTTCAAATGACATTTCTGGCATGTGCAAGAATCAAGTTAATATCTTCTATGTTATCACAGCAAAGGAACATTCTAGCTGTTTGCACTAAGAGGAATAAAGAGTATCTGAAATGCAAATCAATGTCTGACACTACATAGTTCTTAATACTGTGTTTGCATGGCACTTTCCATTTTTATATCGATCCCCCAGTGATTCTTCCTTAAAAAGGGGAGGGAAACCCTGCTAAAAATAGCTCTACTTACTGCATGTAAATAACTTGCAAAATTTCTTTTGACTTCTCATTAAATGCAGGGAATGGCATAGTGGTTTGAATTACCCAGACTTCCAGGAATCGTAAGGTTTGAATCTCAGCAATGTTGACCCAGTACTTTATCCTAAGAAAGATAAATTGAACTCCATGTACTTTAGTATGTGCAAGTCTATCAGATAAGATCTTAGAGATCAAGACCCTGTCTAGAACTGGGAAAATACCACTTTAAAAAGCATTTGTTGGATAAAAGCCACAAATTCACTTTGACGCTATTCTTGATGCTTTACATTCCTTTTTCATGAATGTCATACGAGTGATGTTTTGCCTACAAGTATATTTGTATAAGTCATCTAACTTGAGTTTCCTCAATAGTATTTTAAACACAATAACAATTGCTAGTGCAAACAAGCTCTAAGATTTCTCTACACCTTTTTATAAAAGGTTTATCATCTAATCAAGGAACAGATAAAGTGACCACAGTCCACCACAAACACTCAGAGACAATGTAAGTAAATAGTTTACAGGCAATTCATACACTGAATGGTGCTTGCATTTGAACAATTTTGAATAACAAACTAGGAAAAATCAAAGTCTGTTTACAAACAATTTTTTTTTCCAAAATACTTGCAACAAATAGTTCCACACACTTCTATTTTGGTGTGATTTAAATGGGTATTAAAATCTCACAGTATTTTTTGAAAGTGTAGTGTTTTATAGAGACATGTGAATAACTGATTTTTCAGTTCAGTGGCCAAAACTGAAAAATCAGGAGGAAAAATTCAATTTTGAGTTAACCCAAAATTAAAAATGTGTTGAGCTTTTCAGCAAACAGAAAAAGTTGGGGAGAAAAAAATCCCTTCAGGTCTTTTGTCTGACCAAAACATTTTGTGTTGTCTTTGAGGGGTGTTTTACTCTTTTGAAAAAATGAAGTAAAATTCAAAATGAAAAGTCATTTTGAATTGAATAGTCAAAAATGTTTTGTTTTGAAAATGTCCAAATAAAACATTTTGACTTTTCAGAATTGTTCTGTTCTAACACAATTTGTATACAAATTTGCCAAATGTTTCAGTAACCCAAATCTGTATTTTTTGTCAAAAAAAAAGTTTTTGTCCAAAAAATATTGTGATTCGTCACTGTCGTTTACAGAAATTCACTCCCCACTTGCCATTTTCATACTGTGAGGTGGTTGGTTGCTATAATCTATCCCCATTTCAGTGCTACTCAGTATATTCTGTTTAGGTTCTTATGCTATAACCATCATCACTGTATACCTGAGTGCATTCCGATGATACACTAAGCAATATACACAGTTTATTTTAAATATTAAGTGACAGTTTCATGTTTCTTCAGTGTCTTGAAATAAATACACTTTCTAGCACAAGCATTTAAAAGCTGAATGAAGTTCAGATGCTTAATTGTCAGATTTTTTGGCACTTCCATGGTGTTTTCTCTCACTGGCTTTTATGACTCTGTGTGTGCTGCCCTCTAACAGCATATATTGTATTACAGCTACTGTATTTAAGTGCTCTGATAACAAAGTACAGTCTATAAAAACATCAGATGCCTGGCAAACAAAAATTCTGGAGAGAGAAAATCATTCCGTTTGTGATTAGCCTCCTTACTCTTGGTATCATTCAGAGCCTCTCTGACCCCCGCTCAGCAGCATTCCTAGCAAACAACTAATATTCTCCCCCTCTTTATTTGTGCACTTGTTGCTGGATAGATTTTTCTTAATGTTGTGGGGGGCTTTTATTTGTTTATATTTTGGAAATGCCAAGCAGACACAGCTGTGTGGTGTGTGTGTGTGTGTTTAAACAATTGAGCTCTTCTGTCTGCAGACTTCTGCTGCACATATGTATTGTACTCTGGCTCCTGTACTGCAGCCGCTTGCTCACATCTTTGAAAATTGAGGGCACTCCATGTATTGCAAGATCAGGCACTAAGCTATGACACTGCAGTCTTTATCTTAACTACATCTCCCCTATTGTAGCTCTCATCTCACACAGGAACTTACTTCTTGCATTCCAGCTGATCTTTCTTTGTATTAGACTGCTTCGCTTCACAGTGCAAAGTGCTCCTCAACACTTTGCCCAGCCAGGCTGACATCTTCCTTTCTCAGTGGAAGTTCCTGTGAGCTGAGGTGCCCTCAACCCCCTTGAAACCAATCCCATTTTGCAGGAACATACAAACACCCACTCCTGGGATTAGTGCAAGCACTCGTGGTAGTAAGCTGTAAGCCTTGTCGGTTTGCAAAATCAGGATCTCAGTGAACAAACCATCAGTAGAGCCGAAATACTGGTATGTATCTTCCATGTGGCTATGAAGGACTCTCTGAGAGTTGCACATAATTCAAAAGAGTTCAGAAACAGCATAGACACTTGCAATACTTTACTTCCCTATGGTGTCAGTAAAGATTATGTGAGCCAGCTTTCAATGTGACATATTTGGCATCTCACACATTGCCAACATGTTTCCTTCTACAAATGAGTCTTGCAATTTCATGCCAAATTTTAACATATCTCTCTACTACACAAGTGAAATACTGATTAAAAAATCATCTATATTTGACAAGGTGCCTCTCTGAAAATGTAACTTGGCTCTTGGAAAACTTCTAACTTATGTCATTTATAACTAAACAGATATAAATATCTTTTTTTAATTAAAAAAAAATCTCATCAGGCAGAAACCAAATGCCCACTTTTCAGGTTTTTTTCATTCAGATTTGGTTTTTAAGAGTTCTTTTTTAAAAATAATAATAATAATCTAAGGATGTTTTGCTCTTCCCCAACTGAATACTATTTATTGTTATTATCTAGCACTCCCCTACATTTTATCTGTACTGGGATTCTGTCGTTTATAGTCTTTTTGTTTTACATAATACAGTAAAGATAGGTATTGATGCTGGAGCTAAAGCGCGAGGTGTGTTAGAATTGTTCTGAACAGAGGAAGAACAAATGATGGCTGGGATCTGTGGGGAGACACAGAGAACCCTCCTCTCTCTCGTCACAGTGCACCTGCTCAGGGAGCAGCCGTAATTAGGCACCAGCTGTTGGGTGTATAGCTAGCTAGTGCTGCCAGCCCCAGAGATGGAGTGTCTGGGCTGTGAGGGCCCCTGTGCGCCAGCAGCACTGCTCGTTAGGGAGCATTGGCTACACCTGCTTGTTCCTGCTGCTCAGTGCTCCCCACCCCAATGCCTTTAGGGAGGTGTGAGTGCAGGCTCTGCAGCTTGGGAGGTACATCTCCTGCTCCCTTCTCCAGCTCAGCCTCCTCAGTGGTATAATTGTGTGGTAAGCCTTCTGAGGATCCTGTAAAACTACTGTATAACATGTAATTGCAGTCTTTTGACAGGATGCTGCCTGATCTTTCTATTGCTGAAGGTTGCCATCATTTGCTTCTATTATTGTGTCAGTTACTCATGTTTTTCTTGTTTTAAAGTACTTCATTTAAAAAAAAACAACAGCTTTGCTCTATGAAAAGATAAAGTTGCTCTTCTCCATCCCACTTTTTAGGGCCTGATATTGTAAGGAGCTGAGCACCTTCCTCCTGTCATCACCCAGCTTGTTGCAGGAGGTGCTGTGCATTTCAAAGTATCAACCTTCTGTGACTTTCACACAGTCTAAGTATTTATATGAAACCAAATTAGGCAAATACTGATTGCCCACTAAAACATGCATCCTGGAAAACTAACTGTTGTGAATAATCCAAGTTCATGTAGGTAAACTGCAGGGCGACAGGACTTGAGTTTCTTTTCAATGTCCTTCAAAAGGACATTAGGCCCATTGCTAGCATGAATCTTGTTTCTCTTTTGCCCCAATCATCCAAGCTGTTACGAAGCCTTGCCTCCTCTTCTTCTACATCATCTAAAATAATCCTGTCCTTTGTAAGAACATGAAGGTGAAAATGTATTCATATTGAACAAGGACTTTTTGATAAATTCTAATATAGTGCTTTTCTTCAGTAGATCTAAGTGCTTTACAAAGTAAGTCAGTATCATTCTCTGCATTTTACAAATGGGAGAAACTGAAGCATAGAGCAATGAAGTGGCTGGCTCAAAAACACCTACCAAGCCACAGGCAGTCTCAGGAGTAGAGTCCAGGTCTCCTGAGTCCCAATCCAGTGATCTATCCAGTAGGCCACATTTCCTCCCGTTTTAATGAACAAATTTCCCATGCTGTGTTTTCTGTGAACTTAGGAAAATTTGGGTTGCTTTGCCAAAATGCAGACTTGGCGATTCTATATTGTATTAATCAAAAAGAAACAATGAAATTTCAGAAAGGAAATAAAGACAGTTATTTGATTGTCAAATACTGTCATTTAAACTTGTAAAACTAAGTATGACTGAATTTATCATAAGGTAATGTATTTACCACAGAATGTTAAAATTTTAACAATCAGAGTAACCGCTTGAAGTTGATGTCTTAGCACAAAGTGGATACTTATGAGAGTTCCATAGTATTGTGGGTAGGTAATTTTGATGTTTAACATGGAATTATTGTGGATCTTTTAGTACAAGATTTCGTCAGTTTGTCAATGAAGCTTGCCTATCAGTTAATGTTTGTACAAATTAAGGTTTTTAGAACTGGCAGTTCAACGCAGGTAATTCTAAAATTATAAAGCTTAGGAATTGCTCAATTATTCAATTTGAGATTCAAAATGGTTTCCCAGGGGGAAAAAATCTATAATCTCTGGCCAAGTCTTTTTCTCACACACACAAATGACTTCATCTGAAGTATGCAATCACCTAGTTCCAAAATTACTTCTAATTTATTTTGAATTTCTAGCTGATACTCACTGATAAGTTTATCATTTTAACCCTAGTTTTAATATAAATTACAGTTATGTCAAGCAATGTTAACTCAGCAGTGAATTTTCTTATAATAAAATCCATGAACAACAATTCCAGAAATTAGCTGTTCCTGGATAGCAATAATGTGGCTTATCATTACCTTTGGTCAAGGTACATGGTTATCAGGCATATAATAATGTTTTAACAGGTACTTGCTATTGCTGCATGTAAACAAGGTTTGTTTCTGTGCTAAAATGAATTAATCACTAAAATATTGATATCTTCATCCTCACCACTCTTAGCAACACTTTGAATTTAAAACTGAAGCTGAAACTTATTTCCAAAACACGAGCACACATTAAAGTAATTTATTATAAGCCTTTAACTTTAGGTATATGCTTTCAAAGGACTACATTTTGGCTTTGCCTATGGATGGGGCAACATGTAGCTCTGCTGTCCTAGGAGCAGACCGGGAAACGGACAGTGATTCAGAGTTTTCCCCCTGCTACGGGGGATACACTCTGCACCAGTCCCATACCTGACATAGTGTCTATCCCCTGGTTTGGCTGTGCCAGGTGGCATGTCAGTGCGGGGGAAGTCTTAACTCCACCCATTCCTTGTGCATTTATAGAGGAGGGGAAGTAGCAGGGTAGCTTTGAGTCCTTTCCTCACATATGCAGCAACAGTAGATAAGCCATGACCTACATAACCCAGTCATTGCTTGAATTAAAAAAAAAAAAATACCAGTGAAGAATGTTTCTGTTACTTCCCTAGTGAACAGCACAGGTTCCAGCCCAGGTTAGCTGATGCTGGTTTTACCTGCCTGTGATATTCAGTTAGGGGATAAGAGATGTTTCAGCTTAGCAGTGGTACAGTACAACTGCCTGTTTTTACTTTCTCATTGATAATGCAAAAGACATTTTCCTTTTTTGGTGTTAAAAGACAGAGGGAGTATTAATAATTCTGGCCTTGGAATCTATGAATAATGCTTACTTTTGGTAAACTTTGGGATATTTCTAGTGTTCAGTTTCTCCAAGCATGGCCGGCATTTCGGGGGTCCTGTGATCTTTTTTTCAACATTATAGTACAAATCTGCAAATGTGTTAACTCAACATAATTAACACACAGGTTAGAAAAAGCGCCATCAGTTTATTTTTTCCTACCTATCCTCCTTTGGGAACACAAATTAACAAGGTTCATGTTCAATTTGTTTGTTTCATGAATGTGTGGTGCCAATAAATTCTACGTGCTTGGCAATAGTATAAACCCCTAAGGGACAAATGCTCAAAAGAGATTTTGAAAATTCACTTCTGCTAGCTGATCTACCTAGGGCCCTTTATGTGGACACAGAGGTTGCCTCTGAAAACCACTTTGCAGCATGGGGGCCAACATTTTTATGAAATTGAATTATGTAAACCCACTTTTTGGTTCCTGAGTTTTTGTGCTTCTGAAAACCTATATTTGAAGATGCCAAATACCATTTGCTTGGGCATATTGACTAATTAGCTCTAACCAGCCAATTTCCATGCATAAAACAATATTTTTATGATGCATAAACTCAGGTGCTCAAAGGTACATACACACAAAATTTGAGCATACAAATTCAGAGCCTACTTTGAACATTCAACATTGAGTTATGATGTCTATAAATGAACTTAATTCCATTTCAAATGTATAGTCTGTTGACACATTTTCACAGTGAGTGTCCCCTAGGGAAAAGGACTTGGTAATCAGGAGAGTGCTGATACTGTAGTTCAAAAAATATTGCCATCAGCTCTGAAACAGCTGTTACTATTTGAGCAAATCAACCTAAAATATCATGCCAACCTCTTAAATTGTTTTTGATTGCTGCTTTTTATTCGATAGAAAAAACAAGAGTAGGGTTTTCGAACTTGAGTGCCTCAAACTGGTTGCTAAATCCTTATTTTTAGGCACTGAGATTTGAAAGTTTTTGGCTCAGATATGTGGGTTACATGTGTATAGGGTTGGTTTTTCTTCATAAAGGATTGCTAGCATATCTCCTATAATAAACAGTGGTGGTTCCCCTGAGTATTACTAATTCACACACACACAGAGGATTATATTGGTGAAAAAAAGAAAGCAGAGTTAAAATAAATAATTGCTGTCTGTTGCTCAGATCACATGGCTATAGGGTGTTTCTTGTGATGTCAGGGAAGTGATCGTTCTTCTTTACTCATATTTTTGTGAAAGTGCAAACAGAACGTTATATCTGAGCTGAATATTGCAAAATGGAATTGTAATTTTAGTGCAGAGACAAATTCTGAAGTGGTGTCCTATGAAGTGATCGAACAAGCTTAGATGTTTGAGGGCATTTAGTCTGCTCTTTTTGAAACATGTGGCTAGTACTCTCCCCACCCCCTTAGTTAGCCTTATAATTTTTTCCATCTGCACCATTTTGAACTCCTAAGTTAGTTTTATGCTGTGTGTACAGTAATGGAATAGATAAGAATTGCTGTTTCATAAGAACATAAGAATGGCTATACTGGGTCAGACCAAAGGTCCATCCAGCCCAATATCCTGTCTACTGACAGTGGCCAATGCCAGGTGCCCCAGAGTGAGTGAACCTAACAGGTAATGATCAAGTGATCTCTCTCCTGCCATCCATCTCCACCCTCTGAGAAACAGAGGCTAGGGACACCATTCCTTACCCATCCTGGCTAACAGCCATTAATGGACTTAACCTCCATGAATTTATCCAGTTCTCTTTTAAATCCTATTATAGTCCTAGACTTCACAACCTCCTCAGGCAAGGAGTTCCACAGGTTGACTGTGAGCTGTGTGAAGAAGAACTTCCTTTTATTTGTTTTAAACCTGCTGCCTATTAATTTCAGTTGGTGGCCCCTAGTTCTTATATCATGGGAACAAGCAAATAACTTTTCCTTATTCACTTTCTCCACACTACTCATGATTTTATATACCTCTATCATATCCCCCCTTAGTCTCCTCTTTTCCAAGCTGAAAAGTCCTACCCTCTTTAATCTCCCCTCATATGGGACCCGTTCCAAACCCGTAATCATTTTAGTTGCCCTTCTCTGAACCTTTTCTAATGCCAGTATATCTTTTTTGAGATGAGGAGACCACATCTGTATGCAGTATTCAAGATGTGGGTGTACGATGGATTTCTATAAGGGCAATAAGATATTCTCTGTCTTATTCTCTGTCCCTTTTTTAATGATTCCTAGCATCCTGTTTGCTTTTTTGACTGCCGCTGCACACTGCATGGACGTCTTCAGAGAACTATGCACAATGACTCCAAGATCTCTTTCCTGATTAGTTGTAGGAAAATTAGCCCCCATCATATTGTATGTATAGTTGGGGTTATTTTTCCCAGTGTGCATTACTTTACATTTATCCACATTAAATTTCATTTGCCATTTTGTTGCCCAATCACGTAGTTTTGTGTGATGTTTTTGAAGTTCTTCACAGTCTGCTTTGGTCTTAACTATCTTGAGCAGTTTAGTATCGTCTGCAAACTTTGCCACCTCACTGTTTACCCCTTTCTCCAGATCATTTATGAATAAGTTGCATAGGATTGGTCCTAGGACTGACCCTTGGGGAATACCACTAGTTACCCCTCTCCATTCTGAACATTTACCATTTATTCCTACCCTTTGTTCCCTGTCTTTTAACCAGTTCTCAATCCATGAAAGAATCTTCCCTCTTATCCCAATGAATATCAACTTAGTTTACGTAAGAGCCTTTGAAGGACCTTGTCAAAGGCTTTCTGGAAATTTAAGTACACTATGTCCATGGGATCCCCCTTGTCCACATGTTTGTTGACCCTTTCAGAGAACTCTAATAGATTAGTAAGACATGATCTCACTTTACAGAAACCATGTTGACTTTGCCCAACAATTTGTTCTTCTATGTGTCTGATAATTTTATTCTGTACTATTGTTTAAACTAATTTGCCCACTACTGACGTTAGACTTACTGGTCTGTAATTGCTGGGATCACCTCTAGAGCCCTTTTTTTAAATATTGGCATTACATTAGCTATCTCCGGTCACTGGGTACAGAAGCTGATTTAAAGGACAGGTTACAAACCATAGTTAATAGTTGCACTATTTCACATTTGAGTTCTTTCAGAACTCTTGGGTGAAAGCCATCTGGTCCCCATAACTTGTTACTGTTAAGTTTCTCAATTAATTCTAAAACCTCCTCTAGTGACACTTCAATCTGTGAGAATTCCTCATATTTGTCACCTACAATAATTTCCTGTAATTATCTCAAATGAAGATGTTTGTAAATAGGCTACGTGCAATTAAAAACGCTCCTATGTAAAGACAGATTGTGATATTTCCTTATATAGATGCACAAGGAAATCACTTCTGGTGGTCACCAAATTCCTGGTGACGTCCTGAGTATCTCAATCACCTGTGGGCCAAAGATGTGGGAAGAAGATTCATTGACTCTGGCAGTAGCTATGATTGCCTCAACAAACCCTCTAGGCCTTGTCTTCACTACATGATGGGAGCACTATTGGGAGTGTTGACAGACAAAACAAACATTTTAACCACTATGCCACTTAGACCTTCTATGAGCAGGATTAGAGAATATGCTGGTTAACAATGCCAGCACCTGCCTAGAACTTTGTCTACACTAGCGCTCTCACTGGCAGAGCTATAGTAGTGGTGGCAATGATTGTGGTGGGTGGGGTGGAGGAATTTAGCATAGAAATAGATGTATTTGTAGCTTTTCTGCAAATTTCACAAAGCCCGACACAAATATCATAACTAAATCTGTTTAGTATGATACAAACCACATTTACTGCAATGAGGGAAAAGCTGTAAGGCACACAGAGCTAGGAAATGTGAAATACTTGTGTTACAAACTGAAGAGCGTGCTTAGTATTTACAAACAGCAGAATGTTCACGGATGTCTAAAGCTAGGTCTGATCAACACACAGTTGATTTGACTAACGGTGTGATTTTTTTTTTTTAAACCGGCATAATTAAATTGGTGTAAAATTACCATTGCAATGCATAACTGACTTAGGTCCCTAAGTCTCATTTTGAAAAGTGACTTAGGAGCTTAAGGGACTGTCTACACATGGCGTAATGCACACTATGGAAGAGTAATTTCTAAAACTCAGTAACATGATATTTAATTGAGTTTGAAATGGGGTTTTATTATAGTTCTGAGATCAAAGTACAATCTTCTTTGGTGAGAAAACTGCTTAGTTTACACACAGAAGTTACAGCAGTTTAACTGAAATAAGTTAAACTGTTTTTACTTAAAGCATGGACACACCACATTGGTTTAAAACAGGTTACATGAGTTTAGTTTGCTCTTGTAAATTTACTAACCAAATTTATAAACCAGGTTTGAATTAAATTAAGAGTGAACACATAGGGCTTTGCACCTATTTAATTGTATTGGTTTAAAATCACACCATTAGTTAAACCAATCAGGCCTAATTTAAATTCCTCTTTGGTAAGGGATTTGAAAGAGGACAGTGAAATTACATGGTACATAGGATCAGGAAAAATATTGCTGGATTTAGGAGCAGCATCGTCAAAGGTGTGCAGCCGCTTGTGAAAGGACACTAAGCGAGCATTGAAGTGCACAATGTTGACAAAGCAAAGGTTGCAAGCAGAAGAATGGCAAGTGATGAAATAGAAAAACAAGTATAATTTTAAGTTTGTTTTGAAATATAGAAGTTAATTTACCAAAATAATGCAGCAGGGGAGGAACTATTTTTATATCGCCTTTCTGCCACTTAATTATATTGGCAGCCATATTAACGTGTCACTTTTTTTTTTAATTTGAAAAACTACCTTGCATTTGACTTAGAGGAGGGAATATTTAGATATGCAAATTGCATCTTCAAGAAATGATTCTTCATGGGGAACAGCAGAAATGAGCAGAAGTAAAGTAAATTTATTGGTGATTTGGCTGACATTTCCCTCCAGGCCCCAACTGGTTGCTAAACTTCTGTTCACTTTCATAGGCATATGTTGTAGCTGTCTAGAGTTCATATATTATATGCAATGTTACTGACTATGGAGAGCAGCAGTAAAGCAAGCTTCTTAAGAGCTTTTGAAGTAAATACTTAACGAGGACAGATTCTACACATGTGAATGTGCCCATTTTGTGCCGTAAGTCAGAGTTTCTGCTCTGATACTGTACATTGTGAAGATTCTGGAAGCACAGCAATGATACAGGATGTAAGGACAATTAGATATACCTGGTTACCATGGGTCTTGAGAATACCCTCAATGTTTTGGTAATGATTTGTTATCTCATTTCAGTTAAGTTAGGTTTATTACAAGAATCCTAGAGATTTTGAACCTCAGATTTTATCCCATACAAGTTTTAATTTTGTTTAAAAACTATTAGAACCACTGAAATTTCTTCCACTTTCTCTATAGCATTCTTATGAACAAATACATCAAAAGAGCTAAAACTTGCTCCCATTCAAGGATCTGGAAAAACTCTCCTTAACTCTCCTGGTGCAGGAATCACGAGTACCCTGACTCCTCTGTCCTATTTCAGACTTCCAACAATCAACTTTTCAATAGTTCTAATCCTGAATAGTCCATAGCAGTCTTGCCAATGACTGTAATGTGAGTAGAACAGATTCTGTGTGCAGAACAGCTACTGATTTCAATATGCGCTCTGAGTGGAGAGTTCTATATGCAACATCTGAGCCTGGTCCATTAAAGTTGTTGGCAAAATTCTCCAGGGTCTTTTCTGATGTAGCATCAAGTCCATAGGGCATTTTCAAGAACCAGTTCAAAAGATGTAACATAAATTCATACTTCCACAAAGGTATAGAGCATCTATTTTTTTTGTTCTTCTCTAGGTAGATGCACTGGTTAGCAAATCTTCATTTTCAGGTTCCCAAGTCAGAATTGTTTTAAGGTGTACAATTCTGATCTCCATCACTACTTTTATAGAAGCCTCTTCAAATTATCTTAACTGATTACAGAGTACTCTTTGTAATCAGATCAAGTTGAACAGGAAATCCTAACTCAGCACTGTATCTCATGAAAATATTACTGTAAAAATACTTTAAATAAATTGCTCACATTTCATTCCCAATGCTATTGATTCTCACTATCAGGATGTTCAATTGACTTTTTTTGTGTCAGATTTAACAGACTGCAATAATGAAATGGCAGAAAACATCCATACTGAAATGAAAGCACTGTTTGCTTTGCTTTATGAAAAACCCTTACACATGCTTTAAAGATATAAGCCTCCTCAGAAAAGAAGAAGAATTAAGGCTGAAGCTATATAACTTAAATTATACTTTAATAATAGTTTAAATTAGCCAAACTGGTGCAAATCTTCATAATGTGGTGAGTTTCCTATAAGATTTTAGCTAAGGCAAAAACCATTTCATCTGTCCCTCGATGTAAGGTAATTCTACATCAGTCCACTGAAGTCAATGGAAAGACTCCCATTGACTACAATAGGCTTTGGATCAGTGAGAGTACGTGTGGTGGTCTGTGTTCTTGGCTCTGGTTTGTATGTGGCCTGAGTTTGAAGTAATATGGTACCGCCCCTGTGACTCCGTAACTGACCAGATCCACACCTATGAAACATTCTCTCAAATATTTCAGCTAATGATCCATGGGGTATGCTCTCATTTTATTTTTTGCATTCACATGGGGCTTCTCTATAATATAAGAATGCCTACTCCAAGTGTGATGATTTTGAATATGGGAGCTTTATAAAGTAATCAAATTACTCTCTCCATTCAACATATTTGTCTATCTATATATAAAGGATATAAGCCAGTATACACATTAGAGTTGTGCAAAAATAGCGTATTTTCATGACTTTTTTTCTTGAATTTTTAAAAGTGCTATACAATTTTATTCTAGGCTACTTTGTAGTACTCAGAATTACTTGGGGGAGGTGAGAGAGAGGAATTATTGAGGTTTCACATAAAAATATGTGGAACTTGAAAATAAAATCCATATGTGCCAATACAAAAATATTTTAAATGAAAGAATATATTGAATCTGAAAATACCCTCAAGAATAGAGCCTATTTCACTCAACATTTTCTCATTTTGGTAGAACTCCCCACCCCCCCACCAAAAAATTCTACGGATTCTTCATTTTGATATTGTAAAATCAGTCCAATTTCCTGAAGAGTAAAAATCTCATTCTGTGGTTCTTGATTTTTTGTTGTGAATATGTTGCATAGTCTTAACACATACTTCAACTCTTTTCACAAGGTATCATAACGGGTATTTACATAAAATATGAAGATTAAAAACCTAGTCATTTTTTGTATTTTGTTTTTAAGCGAAGATAATTTAAACAGTACAGAGAAAGTATGTTACACAGATGAATGTAGATTTATTTTAAGCAGGAAAAAAACCTTTTTCAAGTTTTTTTTTTTTTTTTTTTTTTTAAATATTGATGAGACACCCTGTTTAGAATATTCATGAGGATTATTGAGGAACTGCAACCGAGACAGATTTAATAATTAATTCATCAGGTCTATTTATTTTTCTAATATTTTGCAACGCTTTGTTATCTAGATAGTAAAAACCAGTTTTGATTTTGTTAAGGCCTGTTTATCACTTAATAAGTGATTTTAATATTTATAAATGTTAATTTAAAGCTTATTTTGGACACTAAATATCTAATAGTTCTACTTTTTCTTAATTGAAGCTTAATTAAGATTGAAATGGGTCTTTGGTAAAGTATTGAGAACAGAGTGCAAACTTGTTTAACTAGAACGCTACTTTAAAAGACCATCTCTGTTACACGATTTATTCAGCACCCAATGCTGTAGGAGGGCATTATAAACTCTCCCATTTTAACTTGCACCGTTGTATAACATATACACACAGAGATATACTTTGCTACAGTAGAAATAATATTTGAGGTGTGTGTATGTGTACCTGTTTTATAATTGCTGGGAGGAAAAAAGAAAATGTTTTAGTCCATAAATGCAGTGTATTGAAGAATCAGAAAGCATCCACTTCGGTTTCATTAGCAAAATATTCCGGTGAGTCAGAATTGCCAACTTTCAGACTTTGTCCTCCTAGACAAAGTCCTAAAAACATGATGTGGTGATATTTGCAACATAATGTCTTGACATCCCAGGGTGGTGACTCATCATGGTATCACAGTTAAGAGTATTATTCATAATACACAGTTTTGCATGGTGCTTTATTAAGATTACAAAGTAAGGGAACCAGGTCAACCTCAAAGATGTCAGAATTCTGTTTTTCTAAAGTCTGGTAAACTCTACTGACCAGAATCCGGGGGATGACCCCAAAATTAAGACTGTCCCCAGAAAGGGTCCAGTCTGATTTCTAGCCTGCCTTTGGAGATTCTGATTTTTATCATCATGAAAGATCTCCAGGTGGGTTAAGAATGAGATCAGCTGGTCCTTCATTCATCCTGGGGGTTTTATCCATTTTTGACTGATCATGGGTTGTTTGTTTCAGTAACTACTGTTAGTGACGTTGCTGGTGTATCTGGAGCTATTCTACAGTAGCATCATAGAAGATGGGACTCAATCAGTAGTGATGTGTGTCTATGTGAATGTGTCATTAGCAAGGGTTTTAGGACAGATCATTGAATGATGCTGCATCTTTCTCCCATATTGCTCACTGTATATGAAGTCTCTTGCTGAGATGACTTTTGAACACTGACTATAATAGTATCATTGATGTGCTGAGAAGTAAGGGTCCATCTTCTCTTCCTGGAACCCTGAAAAGATTTCTTTATTTCGTTACTTGAATGATATTGTCAGCTGGATGCAGCCAACCTACCCCATCCTCAGGCCCAGAAAACTGAGATCCTAGTGACTGGTGGCTATTATTAGACTGGAGGCTCTATTATTATTAGACTGGAGGCTCTCTCCTCTTTTGCTTCCCAACTTATTGAAAGAGATTCATCTGCAGTCAGTTAAAGAATCTTTGGGTCTGTCTATACCAGTAACATTTTCTAACTAGTTTTAAGTCTTTTCCAGGTCAATTGATTTTTAAAGTAACCTGATTTTTTTTTTTTTTTTTTTTTTGCAGCTTTCAAACCAGTTAGAAAATTTCTCTAGTACAGACTTTGGAGTTTCTTTCAAAGGAATTTTTATTTGTGCAGGTTTCACCCTTATTTAGCCCACAATATCCTTGCAAAGTAACATATATGCCCTCTTGATGATGAAGCCCGTGTACTGTGTAATTGCCTTTAGCAGAGCTCCCAGTGGTGCTTCTCCATTTACTGTAATTTGTTCAGAATGAAGCAGAACACTTGCTCATAGCTGGAACGGCTGAGATCATGTTACACTTACATTCCATTCTTCGTTGCCTATAAAGTGGTGTATTGCTTTCATAGAATACCAGGGTTAGAAGGGACCTCAGGAGGTCATCTACTCCAACCCCCTGCTCAAAGCAGGACTAATCCCCAGTTTTTGCCATAGATCCCATATGGCCCCTCAATGATTGAATTCACAATCCTGGGTTTAGCAGGCCAATGTTCAAACCACTGAGCTATCCCTCCCCCCACTTTAAACTGCCACTGTCTACTTTTAAGTCCTTCAATGCCACAGGCCCTGATTGTGTTTGAGGCCTCCTTGAACAATGTCCTGAAGGATATATGTGCTCATATACCATCCATCTTTTAGTGATCCTACTGTAGTGTCTTAGGTCAGCAGAAGATTAATTGAGACCAATCTCTCCTCTCTTTTAGTCTCTTTAAAGTCTCACTTTTTCCCCCAGAGGGGTTTCAATATGATCAGTGTTGACCCCATATCTATTACTTTTATTCCCACCCTCACTGCCTTCTTTTTATATCCAAACCGTCAATTTGTTTTGTTTTCAATGCTAATAATTATTAAATGCAGGAAACTTTCATTAATAGAATGTTAAGGTTGCTTGTATAAATACACGTTTCCCATTGCAATGTTACCTTGACCACACTGCACAGAGTGCATGAACCCATGCCATAGCGTTACTTATATGTGTATTTGTAATGTCTCCGTCTTAAAAATGGAGAACCTGAAGCAAACCTGCCTCCAAAATCTTCTATTCTTAAATGAGCAAACTTCCATTGAAGCTGATAGACTTTTTGCTCACATAGAGAATTTAGTACTTAGCTCCTGTATATATTGCACTCACGGTGTTTATTATCCTCATTTCACAAATAGATAAACCAAGGCACAGAGAGGCAAAATGACTTGTCATAGTCACACAGCAGATCAATGGCAGAGAAATGGATATAGCCCAAGTCTCCTAACCTCTAGCTTAGTGACCTATCCGCTGAACCATATTGCCCTTGTGAGTTGTTGAAACCATAAAGGAAATCTTCTGCAGAGCCAGAAATAGAACCCATGTCTGTTTATTCTCAGTCCTATAATCTAAACACAAGCTGATCCCTTTCCTTGAGTTTTTTTATTATAATATCATGCTGTATTTTAGAATACTTTTACACCACCCAACATGGTTTATAAATATAGTTATTGGCTCTGACTCAGGAAACACTTGTGCACATGCTTAAATCCACCTTGATTAAATCTATTTAAGGCTTAAGTCCTATGTGTAGAGGGAGAACAAGCTATTCTACTAGGGGCATTAGAAGGTTACACATAGATATTATAGGGGAGGTTTCTTCAGGACTTCACCAAAGAAGGTCTGGACACAAAGATATTAACTCTACCACCTAAATACCATATTTTATGTGATTATTTACATTGCTATAGTTAAGCATGAAGTCAGTATTTGCATTATTTTCAGGGATTTACAATTTAGCTGTGAACATTCTCTTCACCCTTAATCTTGAAATGCATGGTCTCATCAACCCAAAAGGAAATGTTATCCCTTTTACCAAAAGAAAATGTTCTATTAGTTCTGTAGTCAAGTTATAGCATTGCAAAAATCAACGTTAAGTGTCTGCTTTCTGAGCAGATTACTGAGTCTTGCTGTATTCTTCTACAACACAAAGATGTCTTCAATTTCAAGAGGGAAATTAACAAATAATATAAATCCAATTTTGCATGCTTTACTCCCTATGTTGTCCATTGATTTCAACTGGAAAAAACGCACTGGTTCTGCTTAGCTGGAAAAAAAATTATTTTTTTTTACTTTGCTGTTGGGCCGCTCTCAGTTTTCTGTCTGTAAAATGAGGAAGATTTATGTGTGAATTATCTGTTGCTTTAACTATTATTATTGAAGTAACTTAAAATGATATGGGATCTTGAGATCTTGAAAAATACAGTTTATGTAAAATACATGTACAGATTTTGTATTCTGCATGGTACAATAATAGCACAAGTGATACCCAGTCTTTTTGCCAAATTATATATTTACCCAAAAAGCTACAATGGGCCATTCAGGTCTTTTTGTAAATTTTATGCACTTTATATACAGCAATAAAAGATGTACTAGTCATTATCTAAGTTCCAAACATGTCTGAAAGTATTCATGATGCTTGTAATAAATTGCTCTTGAAGCTTAAAATAAATGTCTCTTTAAAGGTGATTTCAGAATAAAATGGAAGTGCTGAAATACTCCAAGGAAAGCAGTTCTCGTGGAGTTCTGACTGAATCTGTGAAGGGTCAAGGACCTTACCTACACTAAGCCAAATTTTGCAGGGTCAGGGACCTAACCTACAGTAAGAAATCTTGTATAAAATTCTCCCCCAGTTGCAGCTCCACCAGTGGTAGCAATGTTGAGAGTGCTAAGCTGAGCCAGTGGTGGGAAATTTTAGAAAAAATTCCTGTGTATATACAGCCAAGAAGTTCAGATAATTTTTGTTGAGATGTGGAGAGGAATGAAGACTTTAAGGTGCTTCCAGCCCTTCAAGTGAACCTGCAAACCTCTAATGTTTGCCTATGAGCAGCGTAGGTAGTTTAAACCAATACATTTGATTCATGTGTACATAAAAAGAAAAAGAGAAGTTCTGTGCTATTCTGAAAGCTTCAAAAGAGGTAATTAAACCGCCACAGGAAAGACACTTAATTAAAACTATCTGCCAGCTGTTACTTTCTTCCTAGTTAAAAATGGCTGCATTTAAAACATAACAAAATGCGGTTTTGAGTGTGAGCAAGTGCAGGCTAGCTCATTACTGGTCATCAGTTTTAGTATTTCATATAACCGTGGGTGGGCATTATTTAATTTCTCTTTAATGGGCCAATATCTTGTTCTCATTTACTTCTAAGGCAGTGATGTGCTGTCAGTATTTTAACAGGGGAGCCCCCATAAAAATGTTTCCTTAGGCTGTAATTAAGCTCCAGGTACTCACAAAGAGGAGAATGAGGAATCCATTAACTTGTTTTCCCATTTAAACAAAAATCCTTTCTCCTAACCATAAAACAAAGAGGGAGACCACAGCAGTGTTAAAATGAATATATTAAACGTGTGTCCTTGAAATGCTTATTCTGCAGTACTGAAAACTTGTGGCGAGCAAATTAAGAAACAGTGTAAAGTAAAGTTAACAGTGTTCAGCTTGTGGAATCAGAAATGCAGCATAGGGCTGAAAGTGCGAACACAACCTCCCAAGCCATTAAAAAATATTTCTGACTACACGTTCTGAGTGTGTTAACACAATTGTATACTCTTGAAGAATATTTTGTTTGAATAAGTATTTAATTTTTTTCTTTTTAAATTCAGACATGTGTAAGAGCCCTGGTGATTATTTAGCAATATCCAGCAAGGGCGTGAACTCCCCCAGAGGCAGGGAAGCCATCTAAACTCTCCTTTCAGTTTGGTGGCAGAATTTTGAGCAAGCAGCTCCCCGGAGCCCTCTCAGCACATTAATGTGCTAAGGGCCATCCAATACATGCACAAATTGCATAGTACACAACTACAAAACCTTCTGGCTCTGGCCAAGTAGTTAGTCAAAACTGTTACATCTCTCCTGCTCTGTGCCTGTGGCCCACAATAACTTAGTCTCCTGAGAGCTGTGATACTTTCATCTAATTGTGGTGGTTGGGCTTGGTATGGAGGTGGCTGGCTCGTATTGAGTGGTCTTTGAGATACAGGAGGTCAGACTAGATGATCTGTGGTCCCTTCTGGCCTCGAACTCTGATTCTATGACAATTTAGGCTCACTTGTAAGCGAACTGAGCCATATTCACACACTCTCACTGCTGTCCTTCCCACATCTCTGCATATTGCCACCTCTCCAACCCCTATTTCAGAAAGAGCTGAGGTGTCAGTGCAATACTCAACTTTGGGTAGGAAGAAAAAACTGCTGCTATATAGCCATTTCAGCAGAGTCAGGACTCCTCCACATAGCCAGATGTGGCGGGAGACCCGTTTACTACCTTGTTGTTCCATAACACAGTTAAAACATGGTTTGTTCTTGCCGTGTAGATGGATGGGGTCAAGACATGTTTTTGCTGGGCCCCTGAACTGTATTATAGCCCCAGACAGAGCCAGGCTGTGTGGGCTGCAGTGATATGGTGAAACTATGGTTCTGCCCTACCTATGCTGCAAGACCAATCAGTTTTTTCAACCATCTTGTACAGCCATGTTGTAACCAGCTCTGTTGACCAGATGGGCCCTAAATGTAGATGGGCTCTAAAAGACTGGAACAAATGAGATTCTAGAGGCTGCTGAGCTGGGGTTACAAAGGGATTTCACAAAACTGCACGACTGGGCAACAAAATGGCAGATGAAATTCAGTGTTGATAAATGCAAAGTAATGCACATTGGAAAACACAATCCCAACTACACATACAAAATGTTGGGGTCTAAATTAGCTGTTACCACTCAAAAAGATCTTGGCATCATTGTGGCTAGTTCTTTGGAAACATCTGCTCAATGTGCAGTGGCAGTCAAAAGAGCTAAGAATGTTAGCAACCATTAGGAAAGAGATAATAAGACAGTTAATATCATATAAATCAATGGTACGTCCACACCTTGAATACTGCACGCAGTTCTGGTGACATCATCTCAGAAAAGACATTAGAATTGTAAAACACACAGAGAAGGGCAACAAAATTATTAGGCATATGGAACAGCTTCCTTATGAAGAGAGATGGAAAAAGACTGGGAGTGTTCAGCTGGGAAAAGAGGTGACTACATGGTGGGATATGATAGAGGCCTATAAAATTATGAAGGGCGTGGAGAAAGTGTTGTTTATCCCTTTGCATAACACAAGAACCAGGGGTCACCCAATGAAATTAATAGGCATCAAATTTCAAACAAACACAACGCACAGTCAGCCTGTGGAACTCGTTGCCAGGAGATGTTGTGAAGGCCAAAAGTATCGCTGGCTACAAAAAATTAAATAAGTTCATGGAAGTTAGGTCCATCAATGGCTATTAGCCAAGATAGGGATGTGACCCTATGTTCTGGGTGCCTCTAAGTCTCTGACTGCCAGAAGCTTGGACTGGACGACAGGGAATGGATCACTCAGTAATTGCCATGTTCTGGTCATTCCATCTAAAGCATCTGGCATCGGCCATTGTTGGAAGATAGGACACTGGGCTAGATTGGCCATATTTGGTCAAACCAATGGTCATTCTATGTTCTTATTATGTACTATGACAGATTCATCAAAATCCTAGTAACTTTCTGTTCACAGGCTTTTTTGGGCAGTGTTCAAGCAGTGGCAGCCCTCACAGGCATAAGTATAAACGTCCTAGATCCATGGTCAGGGATGAGGGAAACTATCTAATTTGTAGGAACCCAAAGCTTATAAGTGTATACTTTTTTTCATCACTTCCTTTTTCTAATTGGTGTAATTGCCGTTTTTTATTAATGTTTTTATCTTTAGGAATCAATCTTAAGCTTCCTCTCTACTGGATCTGCATTGAAGTGACACTGAGAACAATGGACTCTTAATCATTTTGTTTCATTATCTCATTAAGAGATTTTTAAACGTGTTTTTCTGTCATAGCTTTAGATTCCTATGTAATAGTTTTAATCACATTATGTGGGCTTTTTGGTTTAGTTGTGGGGTGAGAGCCGTTTGATCAAAATTTACAAATATAGCACTTTCCATCTCAAAATGCTTCACAGACATTAATTCTCTCCTCCTCCCTGCAAAGAAGGTAAATAGAAAAATCTCTATGATACTGATGGGAGTGCTGAAACACAGGAAAATCAGCATACTGCCCACAATCGCACAGAAAGTCAGTGGCAGAGCTGAGCTCAGAGAATCCACATGTATAGACTCCCAGTCCTGTGATTTAACCACTGGGTTCCACTTCCTCCCTTATAAATAGTTAGTTAAAAACACTCAGACCTACTTAGCTCTCATTCATCTTGCTCTTTATTACTTTACAAATGTATATTTGTTTCTAAATACATTGATCATGCGCGTATAATTTGCTCATTTTATTTATTTTTTTCATCCCAGGTTGACATTCTTCTCATGTCATGTTTCATTTGCTTTGAACTCCTCCTTCCCAGTATGGTTTGTTTTCTCATAATTGGAATTAGTTTACACACCTGGCTTCACCATTACATGTGCGTATTTGGCAAAGTAGAAATAACTGACGTGGAATGCCACAACACCCCTTCTGTTCCATGATTTTCATTCTGCAATGTGGATGGCATACTTGCTTCCAGAGTTAGGACAATCTTTCCTTTTTTGCATCATTTTTAAAAATCTCTTTTAGCTCAATTAATGTGCTTTTTGTATTCTGGAATCTGCTAGTGAGCTCTTCTCAAATGCTTGCTATGACCAAATTCTAATCTCAGTTAAGTCTTTCTAGTGTTGTTGAGTTCAACTCTATTGAACTCAGTAGGACTGAATTGGAGTAAATGACAGCAACATTTGTCCTAGTGTCACTTACTCTGTTGAAATGTAAGGCTAACAGTGGGTACCATGTTGACCAACGAAGGGCTCCAGAGATCTATACTAAGATGGATGTTATTGAATATATTTATTAGTGATCTGGATAAAATGGTATACAGTACAGCAAGATGGGAAAACTTGCAGATATCTTCATGTTATATGTAGGTTAGTAAAGACTAGCAAAGCGGGGTGGGGGGAGGGACACCTTCAAAGGGTCATAAGATTGGCCTTACTGGGACAGATCACAGGTCCATCTAGCCCAGCATACTGTCTTCCAACAGTGGCCAATGCCAGGTGCCGCAGAGGGAATGAACAAAACAGGTAATCATCAAGTGATCCATCCCCTGCTGCCCACTTCCAGCCTCTCACAAACAGACCTAGGGAAACCCTCCCTGCCCATCTTGGCTAATAGCCACTGATGGAACTATGCTCCTTGAACGTATCTAGTTCTTTTATGAACTCTGTTTATAGTCTTGGCCTTCACAACATCCTCTGGCAAAAGGTTCCACAGGTTGACTGTGCATTGTGTGAAGAAATACTTCCTTTTGTTTGTTTGAAACCTGCTGCCTATTACTTTCATTTGGTGACCCCTAGTTCTTGTGTTAAGGAATTATTTACTCTCTCTCATATTCACACCAGTCATGATTTTATAGAACTCTATCATAGCCTCCCTTTCCAAATTGAAAAATCCCAGCCTTATTAATCTCTCCTCATGTGGAAGCTGTTCCATATCCCTAATCATTGTTGTTCCCCTTTTCTGTAGCTTTTCCCAATTCCTATAATATATTGCAAAGCTAGCTGAATTGGCAGCACAATGGTAAATGAAATTCAGTGTTGGCAAATGCAAGGTAATGCACATGGAAATAAATAATTTGAACTACTGCTATACATACTGCTGGATTAGCAATTAGCTGTACCAACTCAAGAAAAAGACATGGGTGTCATGTTGGAGAGCTCAATGAAAACTTCTGCTTGTGCAGTTGTGGTCAAATGAGTAAACAAGACTTTTGGAAGTAGAATGAGAGAAAATATAATGCCATTATATAATATCAATAATGCATCCTAACTTGGAATACTACTATGTCCAGTTCTGGATTCCCCATCTCAAAAAAATTAAGGCTGATATCAGAGATGATCCAGAGATGAGGGAAGAAATGGATGGGACTTCTGTATGAGAAGATATTGAAAAGATTAAGATTAGGTCTCTTTTTAGTTTAGCGAGGAAATGAATGAATAAATAAATAAAAGGGCATCATGGAGCAGGTCCTCAAGGAATCAATTCTGAAGCACTTAGAGGAAAGTGATCAGGAACAGTCAGCATGGATTCACCAACGGCAAGTCATGCCTGACTAATCTAATTGCCTTCTATGACGAGATAACTGGCTCTGTGGATGATGGGAAAGCAGCGGACGTGTTGTTCCTTGACTTTAGCAAAGCTTTTGACACGATCTCCCACAGTATTCTTGCCAGCAAGTAAAAGAAGTATGGGCTGGATGAATGGATTATAAAGTGGATAGAAAGTTGGCTAGATTGTCGGGCTCAATGGGTAGAGATCAATGGCTCCATGTCTAGTTGGCAGCCGGTATCAAATGGAGTGCCCCAAGGGTTGGTTCTCGGGCTAGTTTTGTTCAATATTCATAAATGATCTGGAGGATGGTGTGGATTGCACCCTCAGCAAGTTGGCAGATGACACTAAACTGGGAGGAGAGGTAGATACGCTGGAGGGTAGGGATAGGATATAGAGGGACCGAGACAAATTAGAGGACTGGGCCAAAAGAAATCTGATGAGGTTCGACAAAGACAAGTGCAGAGTCCTGCACTTAGGACGGAAGAATCCCATGCACTGCTACAGACTAGGGACCGAATGGATCAGCAGCAGTTCTGCAGAAAAGGACCTAGGGGTTACTTACAGTGGACAAGAAGCTGGATATGAGTCAACAGTGTGCCCTTGTTGCCAAGAAGGCCAATGGCATTTTGGGATGTATATGTAGGGCCATTGCCAGCAGATCGAGGGATGTGATCGTTCCCGTCTATTCGACGTTGGTGAGGCCTCATCTGGAGTACTGTGTCCAGTTTTGGGCCCCACACTACAAGAAGGATGTGGAAAAATTGGAAAGAGTCCAGCGGAGGGCAACAAAAATGATTAGGGGACGGGAGCACATGACTTATGAGGAGAGGCTGAGGAAACTGGGATTGTTTAGTCTGCGGAAGAGAAGAATGAGGGGGGATTTGATAGCTGCTTTCAACTACCTGAAAGGGGGTTCCAAAGACGATGGATCTAGACTGTTCTCAGTGGTAGCTGATGACAGAACAAGGAGTAATGGTCTCAAGTTACAGTGGGGGAGGTTTAGGTTGGTTATTAGAAAAAACTTTTTTACCAGGAAGGTGGTGAAGCACTAGAATGCGTTACCTAGGGAGGTGGTGGAATCTCCTTCCTTAAATATTTTTGTCAGGCTTGACAAAGCCCTGGCTGGGATGATTTAGTTGGGGATTGGCCCTGCTTTGAGCAGGGGGTTGGACTAGATGACCTCCTGAGGTCCCTTCCAACCCTAATATTCTATGATTCTATGAAATACTGAAAGGTATAAAGTAAATTGGGTTTGTCAGTTTATGCATAAAACAAGAACAAGGAGACATCCAGTGAAATTGAAAGGCAACATGTTTAAAACTGATAAAAGGAAATGTTTTCCTACAGTAAATCATTAAGCTGTGGAACTCATTGCCACAAGATACTGAGTCCTAGAGCAGAGCAGGATTTGAGAAGTAAATATTAATATGGTATTGAAATGATCCATAGCTCAGTTCAGAGAGGACAAAAATTGGCAAAGGCTATAAATTCTCCTGTTTCACCACATAAACCAACCATTAATTGATGAAGGTTAGAACCTTCCCTGCTGGGCAGATTCCTCAATAATTATCCATTACATGTTGTTTTGCACCATCCCCTGAAGCATTTCGTACTGGCTACTGTCAGAAAAAAGGGACCATACCAGATGGACAACTGGTCTGATACAGCTGATGATTCATATGCATTCATTAGTAATAATAATGTGTAAATTTTCCAACGGAGATGGCCCTGGAAATTTGTTGACTTTACCTAACTAAAGGTCCTAACAAAAAGCTGATTAAACAACATAGACTCCCATTGACTTCAATGGCTTTAGATCAGGACTTAACTCATTACACATGCTGTATGTCTACTATTTTTATTCTGTTGCAGTAGTGCGCCTCAGATTTTTATAATGGGGGGGGCACAGTAGTTGGAACCAAAGATATGATGTGCTGTGCAAATATTGATTAGTATGCAAACAAATGCCAAAGAGAAAAGCATAATTCTTAAAAGTGAATAAGCTATTATTTGCCAAGAAGTCTTTTTTTTAAAGAAACTAAAAAATTTCACAACTTTTTCTGCTTTTTGTTTGTTTTTAAAGGATCTTCTCTTGTTCCTTATTTCTCAAAGTCCTTTTATTTCCATTTTGCAGTGTCTTTTGGAATTGTTTAATCTCTTCTAAATATAAGGGAGTTTAAGGGGGACCAAAACAGGTCCTCTGCAAATCTCAAACTTTCATTATCTCCCCAATCTTGTGCTAAATTGAAAGTCTCCTAGAATTTGAAGTGAGTTTATAGGCAGATGCATCTACCACCACTGAAGCCCAAATGAATTATCTGCATCCATACATTTTTAAAGGATAAATCTACAAATAAGACATGGGACTGAGAGTCCCGCTAACATCAGGCTTTGAGTGCATTCTGGTGAATTTTAGTTTTTTTTCCTTGTATGAATATCAATTATAAGAGCCTTATCACTGATTTTTTCAAATTCTTCATGCTCTCTTTTTGTTTGCCCCATGTAGCAGTGCTATAGATAGCTCAAAGCCCCAAAAGTCTACATATGGATTTTGAATACCCCCAAAGACTGGGATTTGAGTTTGATTCATTATAACTTTTTTTTTACAAAGTTGTAATCTTCCCAGACAAACTTAATTGCTCCTTTTTAGATATCATAGCAACACAAGCGGATGAAAAGCTTGATCTTATTTAACATCCTTGATGTTAATGACCTAGAACAGGGAATAATTTAAAGTAATTAGATGAGGATACTAAACTGGGATGAGTTGTAAGGGCAGAGAACTAATACAAAGGAAATCAAAGCAATTAGAAGGATAAGCAGAAAATAGTACATTTGTTTTAGTGTGCCAGGTTTGGTTGACAATGAGGTTCTTAGTGCAAAAAGATTTTGACCAGATTGATTTCCTTTGAAAAGATTTCGTATTGTTTCATCTTTTTTTTTCTAAATTGGATGTCCATTTGTGTAGCAGACTTTTTGTAATAGAAAGATATAATGTGGGTGTACGCACATACACCTCTTTCATCAGTTGCTTGTACAGGACGGTTAACAAAACTACTAACCTTTCTGTATTGATAATATCCTAAAACATTGTAGTGATACATCATCATTCATCTAAGTGTCTCTAAATGCTGTTAAAATAAATGAGCCTTGCAGTGTATTTAATGGTGGTATTATACCCACTTAGGTGCGTAAAATGAGGTACTAAGAGGTAAAGTGATTATCTAGGTCACACAGTATGTCAGTAGGAATAGAACCCTTTAGTTTAACTCCTTGGCATGGGCTCCTTCAGTGCACCTAATCCCCAAAATGAAAGCTGCAAATGAAATCCAACCGTAGACTTAGAGATGTTAAAGTGAGAATTAATTACAGTAAAGACCATAAGAGGATTTTTCATCCATGTGAAATAAATCCTCCACACAGTGGCTGATCCAGCTTGATATGCTTAGCAGAGTGTCTGCTGAACAAGCACACTACTGTTCAGGCATTTCCAAAGCAGTTTAATTTTGCCACTGGGTCTATGGAATAAAAGGCCAAAAGACAACTGTCAGCTCTCTCTTGAAAAGACCGTCACTCAAACAGTGGACATCTTTCTGTAGCATGTACAAGGATAATGAGGCTGTCAGCTTTCTGTCCATAACAGTGCAAAATAAAAATTAACCAAAAGTTACTTTTTTCTGTTTGAGAGGCTTGTACAGGAGAGGCCTTTGAATGATGTCCTTAGGATGCTCTTAGGTTATCGCATGTAATAATAATTAGCACCCGTAGAGTGCTTTTCATCTTCATAGTGCTTTACAAACAGTTAACGTGTTGTCCTGTTTTAGTTCAGCTGTCATTAATTTGCCTCTTCAGAAGGGAGAAACTTAATTCAGATAGGATGGTCAGCTTAATAAGAGCTAGAATTATCTGTACAAAGAAATAGCTGTGGGTTTTGGCTAACTAACTCCAGCTGCCCAATGACAGCGCCCTGAGTGGTCGTGCAGTACAGCTGCAGTTCTGTGACTGTGACAGTACATGGGATGGCAATGCAGCAAAGAGATGTGTTTGCAGAAGGTTATTAAGCTGTTGTGTGGTAGGAGGAGTTAAGATTCTGCCTTTGAGGTTCTAAGAAGGAATTGTTGGCATCTTTTGAAATGTAATTATATTTAAAATTGGCAATACAGGCTTATCGTACACTCTCTGTATAGATATGCACATATATACAAGTCTACTTGCTCTTACGCTGAACTCTTCACTACTATTGGGATTAGTCCTCACTCCCATCTGGAGGCTCTTTCCATTTTGCAGGATCAGGGCCACAGAGAGTAAGAGCAAGTAGACTTGTATATATGTGCATATCTATACAGAGAGTGAGCAAGCTGTATAACTTTTATGTTTACATCTGTCACATTCTCCCCTTTTGAAAAAGTCCCAAGGAGTGGAACAGACAGAGAAAATCTTTCCATAGTGGATTATTTTGGTGTGGGTGTGGGGGGTTTTGTGGTATTTTTTTAAAATAACATCATATACAATTTAATAGGGAATTATATTCCTGATGTAGAATTCTATAGGGTACTCCAAAAGCATATAGAAAAGATATCCTTCTCTACTGAATTCTATGAGCAGATCTCCACCAGCTGATTTAAATTGGCATAGCTCCATTGACTTAGATAGTGCTATACCAGTTTACACTAGCTGAGGATCTGGCTCTGACAGGCTTTTGCTGTCATTTCTTTCAAATCCTATTGGTTTTTGTAGGCCCTTTTCCATAAGGGAATATTGGGGAAGGAATGAATAACTGTGTAACTAAACAGTTATTATTTCTACTAGGAAACATTTTTTTTCCCCATTTTTTCAAGGAACAATGGTTTCCTACCAGATCCTGAACACTCAGGTTGACAACTTATTGATTAAACCCTTTAGAGAGCTTGAATTCTGCTGGCCAAGCATGGATAAGAGAAGATTGTATGAAAAAGTGTGTTTTTCCACATGTCTTTGGCTCCTAACATAAATGTAAATTTAGTTGATTTGACCTAATTTGATGAAAGTCTTTCTGCCTGGGGGTCTGAGATGACTTGGTGCAAAGATGAGGCTTGACTCAGTGCAGCTCACTGATGGGGCCTATGATTGTCAGGAGGGAAAAGCATGAAACGTTCACAGTATAAGGGAATATGTAACTATCTAACAGAGCAAAATTGATTTTTTGCCATGAATATTTAATGTGTAATAGAAGGGAGCTCTGTTTTCTAGAGAGAGAATCTGGTTTCCAAGTGGATAAACTGCAAGACTCAGCAATTTATCCCAATAAGGAATCAGATGTGTGGATTACTAGTGAAGCAAATCTTCAGTAATAATGATAATTAATAACAATTTGCACTTCAATATCATCTTTCATATGAGGGTACCAAACAGGTTTACAAATATCTAATGAATTAATCTTCTGAACACCCAAGAGAAATGGGGAAGTGGTATTAGCCCTATTACACTGATGAGGAAGCCGAGGCACAGGTACAGTAAGTGACTATCCATAAGTGTAAAATCAATTTTTATTTGATCACACTCATAACAATGCCCTCACTTCCCCCAACTCACTGTTCCCTCAATCTCGTTAAACCCGGTTATGTTATTTGTCTCTTTATAAATAGCCTAAAATTCCTCTTCTTTTCCCCTCTTTATATAACATTTCTGAAACCAGTTTACAAAATTCTAACCACTCTGTCTTCCATTGTCACTAGCATTGTACCACATTCAATTTAGCTTTGTGCTTCATCGCTGAACTAGCTCAGAATCATGGGTCTCTGTTTATTCACCCCAGGGATTCCTGTTAAATCTGGGACCTCTCACCAGCCTTAAACTCTCTTGAAATTCAAAAAGAGCTTTCTCCATTTTTCTGGTATCTTTGCTATTTTCTAATGAGGTTTTTAACTATACCTGCTAAAGGTTCCCACTCTCTTTGAGCACCTGGACTCAGTGGTGGATTCTGTCTGGCCCTTGTTCTGACTGAGAATCAAAAAGACACATATTCCGACTTAGCATTCTCTAGTTCTAGCTTGTTTCTGATTTTCTTCAGTGTCTCTCCTTCTCCTGGGAACTGTATGTCTGCTTCTGGCATCTGTTTCCTTTTCCACTGTGAAACAGTGAGGCAAATAATCCATTTGTTTTTTTGTTTTTTTTAACATCGCCTGCCACTTCTGTCAATAAATGCCCTTGCTGAGCCGTAAAGGTTCTGCAGTCCGAGTGCCTTAAGATCCTTAAAGGAAAGGAGTGTTATTTTCATACGAATCAGTGTTGTTTAATGGAATTCAAAGTGCAGGGCAATAAATATCTCTCAGAACAATGCTGATTTTCAGGATCCATCATTTACAGTGATTTCTCTTTATTTTATGTTTGTATCTGGTTGAAGATCCTCTGGAGATTAGGTAGGAACATTGCCAGGTGTTTTTAATAGGACTTTCCCTAGGGGCTCTCCATCAGTAAAAGGTTGTTCAGAATGTAGCTGCTTATTTACTCACTGGTTGGGACCACACACTATCTGGCTGTAGAGTGAGTGATCTGAGTTTATTCTGGCACTGTTGCTTTTCAGAATAGGTCCAGGAGCTATTCAACATATCCTTCTCCTCCTAGTACCTTTTTCCTGAAGGCTATCTGCACACAGCCATCCCATATTTTTAGGAGCTCTCATCACTGTCGGCAAACGTGCATGCTGAAGCGAAGACTTCTGCAGTGGATTTCAGAAATGTTATGCACGTGAGGCTAACAAAGGTGTGCTGCCCACAAACAGGGTCATTGGCAATGGATTGGTGCACAGAGTCTCTATGTGGCCCAAAATCAGCATAAGAGCTAAGTAGCTCTGTCCTTGGGACAGATCTGACTGCAAGTACCAGGGCAAGGTCACAGAGACAGGAATGAATAATCAAATAGTTAGGAAGTACATTCTGAAGGGTTTATTATACTTAAAATACTGTGCTAATGTGTATGCTAACCCAGATAGTGGAACCAGCCTGCGGTTCGTGCATATCTCTTCTAGGGATGAAAGCATATAAGGAGACCTGAGTTTCATTCCTTGTGCTGTTACGATCATGCGTCAGTCATTTAATCCCCTGATTTAAAAATGGAGATGATAATACATGCATCATAGGAATATTGTGCAAGTGTTGCAATTGACTAATGTTTGAAACTGGTTTGAGATCTTCAGTTGGAAGCCATAGTATTATTTTACACTTGGGCCACAAACTTTATCCTGTCGCATTATTATGAATATGCTGGGATCTTATTTTAGAGAATCAATCCGATTGCTGCACATCAAAGACTTGAGTGAGCTGAGAACTCAGGAAATAAAGCAAGGAGAAAAAGTTGCCCTAGAACAGTGGCTTTCAACCATTTTCATTTGGGGACACCTAAAAACTTTCAAGTCGAGATACGGATACTTTTGGAAACCTTAGACATAGTCTGCAGACCCCCAGGGGTTCATGGACCGCAGGTTGAAAACTGCTGCCCTAGAAAGGACATTTGAAATGGTGAACATTAAAAATACTTCCAATCAACTGTATCCACTTAAAATCAGTCTCTAAGGATGGAAATAATGTTAGGACATTGCTTTTCATTTGGTAGTGTTCCTTTTGACAAGTTAGATTGTTACTTGGATTTGTCTCAAATTATTATTTTATTGCTAGCTATTCAACTGATCATTAATATCTGGAAGCTCTTGCCATGAAGAAATACTTTAATTTTAGAAAATGTCACAGGAGTAAAATTTCAAGCTATTCTTTCATAGGAGTTAGTTTGCGACAAGGCAGTTGACAAATGGCTCCCTGGATTGTGGAACTTAAACCCATTCATTAAAATATCTCTGGAGACACTTCTCATTTTAGGAGATTCAATTTCTCTTGTCAAACACTTAGCGCTCATTTTAAAAATAACTTATTCCTTAATCCAGTTTGGTTTTAAATAGTGTAAGTATGAAAATTGTACCTATGCACTAGCTCCATTTCCATGTGTTTTGGTATTAGGCCTCACCAATACCAGAATCGGAGTACTAATATTCTTATGGCTAAATCTGGTCATGATATGTAGATGGCGGCATGACATTAAAGACAGAATCTTATGTGAAAACCCGGTATTACAGTTGGCACTATCATTGTTAATCATTGGCATTTCAGTATATACCCAAACCAAGATCAGAGCCCCACTGTGCGAGGATCTGAGTGAACATGTAGTGGAAAAAACAGTCCCTACCCCAAAAAGCTTGTAATCTACGTAGACAAGATAGACAAAGGGTGGGAGAAAGGAAGTGCTATTATTCCCATTTTATGGTTGGGGAACTGAGGCACAGAGATCAGGGCCCAAATTTTTAAAGGTATTTAGGCATTCCTGTGCTCAGCTTTTCAATGGGATTTTGACTCTAAAGTGCCTACATCACTTTTGAAAATGACATTTAGGCTCCTACATCAGTTAAGCATTGAAACACCGTGCAGCAACACTTTGATACCTTGAAATATCTGGGCCTAAGTGATTAGCCCAAATTCTAGCAGGAAGTCTCTGGCAGAACCAGGAATTGAAGTCAGACATCCTAAATAGTATCCCATTGCATTAGCCACAAGATTATCTTTCTTCCTTGGTGTCCTTGGGACTACTCATATATGTAAAGTTAAGCATATGCATAAGTCTTTGCAGGATTAGGGCCACACACGGCCACTGCCCATGCTATACGTGTTCTAAGGATTACTTAGTAGTCTTCAATTTCTAGGGCTGTCAGTTTGTTACTTTTCACCAGCACTCAACTAACTTAAAAAATTTAAAAGATAATTAAGTACTTAGATTCCTTTATATTGCTTGCTTTTGTCAAGTAAAGTTTAAAATACCAGGGTCTGCACATATCAGACTAAGGGATGAAATTCTAGTTCTACTGAAGTCAATGGCAAAACTCATGTTGATTTCAGTAGGGCCGGAATTTCACCCAAGATCTTTTATAGAGCTGGCTGGAAGGTGACAATTCACTCTGACAACTTTTGAGGTTTCAAACTTTTCTTTTCCTTCCATAATTGAATTAAAACCTTTCAAAGGTTTCCACAAACTGAAATTGTGTCAAAATGTCCATATTCTGATCAAAATGATTAGGCAGGCTTGTGCGCTCCCTCTCCAGAAAGTCCACCCTGAACCTGAGCAACTGCTTCATTGAAACTGTCGTTCAAATCAGTTTGTCTTTTTGAAATATTTCCGTGTCAATGAAACCGCACAATTTGATAAAGAAATATTTAATTAAAAAGTTTCCGACAGCTCTAGTCTTTTTCCTCCACACCCAAATAGTTTTCATATTAAGAGAATACTTATTACATGTTGAAAATACTAAAAAAGAAAGAGTTGTAAATTACTTTCTGACCTTATTATGATACTGCAAAAGTAGATACTGGAGCTTTGGTTTCTATATGAATTATGTTGTGAAACTTACAATAAAGGAAACAGTTGTAACCCGGTCTTATTGGAACCTGAAAGAACATTAATGGTAAACTGTTGTATTTTTAAATGAATTTCATGTTAATGAAAGATGCAAGCTTGACAGCTCTGGATATTTAAGCTCTTTATTTATCTATAGATTAGGTATAACAGCACAGACAGCGGCGATGAATGCTTACCTGCAGTTCTGTGCCGATATGTTTCAATCCTAGCCTGGAGGAATCACCTCTTAGGGTGAGAGGTTAGTTCAGCATCTACACACACAGAATTCTTGTCTATGCTTGTCATGTTTTGCAGAAGATTTCTCACTGTTGCTGCTGCCAGTTTTGTTCCTCTAGTCCATATCAGAGGTGGGAGCACAATTGTTGATCGGATACCAGGCTGGTTTTGTTGTTGTTGGTTTTGACCAGTGTGTCACATGCAAAGTTGAATCAGTGATGGTGTGACAGATTTTTGTTACTAATCCACCTGAAGCATCAGGTGATCAGGCTGAGGCCACAGGATTGTTAAGGGAGGAGATGACGGAACGCACCAGGTGTCTACATTTTAAAGCTTCATTGATAAAATAATACAACAGCGGAGAGTGATGGTGCTTCCCACGTCACTCAGAGGAAGGAAGAAAGCGTTAGTGCCCCAAGCCCTAACCCACTTTCATACTCACACATGCACTATCAGAGGCTGGCCAGGCCAGGGTGTAACGTAAGAAGAAGAGGGGGAAGGGTGGACAGCAGCCCTGTCCTGTGATCCTGGGTTATCCAGGTCTGCTGTGATCTCCAAGTTCCTCCAGCTCTCAGGAGGGTTTTAAGTCCCGGGCTCCTTGGAGCATGGTGGGGGGGGGTTAGTTTAGAGACCTCTGCTCCTGGTGCCCTCTGCACCAGTCCAAACTGGCTTTCCATGGTGTCTTTAGTTTTCTTAAAACATCCTGGCTCCAGGGACGCAAGGCTCGGCTCCCCCTCTTGCCATCTACCTGGTGTTTTCAATCTCTGCAGTCTTAGACCTTGTTTTCTTTTTTGCTGGCCTTGCTGCCTGCCTTGTTATGGGCTGTCTCTGCAGATCTGTTCAATTGAATTTCCCTTTCTCACGGTTGATCAGTGGATTCCGGGGCCCCCTCTTCCTTGGCAGGCAGCCGAGAGTCAGATGTATGCCGTGGCCTTGAGCTGGCTGGAGTCAGCGTCTTATCTTCGGGCCTAGCAGGAGTGAAGAGTTAACCCACTCACTGCTCTCTTCTGTCTTCCCCCTTTGGCCTCTTGCAGCCTACAGAAGAATCTTTTACTCTTCACTCATACCTTTGACCCTTCCCAAAATGCTTTGTGATGCTTGCAACAGCATTAGCAACATGCAGTGCTGATCTGCCTTCCCCCGGGGAACCCCTGAGGTTGTGACATTCCCACCCCCCCCCCCCCCGACCCCAAATCAACATTTTGTTGTGAGGGGTCACCACTTAGGTTTTTACCCTCCATTTGATATGGTGGCTAGGGTTACAGATGGCCGCATACATAAACAGCAATATAGCACAAACAAGATGGTTAGGACAGCAACAATTTAATACGCTAGCCAGTAGTGGCTTTTGGCTGCAATAGTAACATAGCATAACACATTTCCCTGTTGGCATAAATGCCCCGTTTGAATGACTGTGGTAAAGGCAGCTTTTTTTAAGATTAAATGTGTGTTGTAACACCGTGAAGGAGGAGGCATTTCTTTGGAATATGGAAAGCTGCTTTTGGGTGTACGCCAACGGGAGAAACACATTGGGCATTATTTATGAAAAATTAATCATAACATAGTTAGAAACATTAACAGTTTGTTGCAGAATGGCGGGCCAATGCACTGAAAAATTTTGCACCTGAGACTGTAACAGCAAATTAAGGGGTATCCTGGGGTAGGTGTTTCTTTAAACACACACAGAGGTATTGGTAAACACATGGGCCTTAGTGGGGCATATTCTGATGCCTCCCCTTCCCAGCAGACGTGCTGACCCACCTTGTAAAAGCAGCTTGGCATTACTTTTTTTACACATTTGGTTGGGGGGGGGGCTTTATAGGCCATAATTGCCAGGTGTTGCCCTTTGCAATTCATACGTGCTGATGGTTACCGCTTAATTGTGTTATTGCGGGGAGCCACCTTTTACATGTTGTGATGGACCACCCAATTCCAGATAATATGTGATGCTAAGCCACAATTGCCCCTCCCCTACCCCGCCAATGGATAATTGACCTTTGCCATTGTCACAACCTCAGGGAATGGTGGGAATTTTAACTGTTATTTTTGTAACATTGGCCAATGTAGACAAGTCCTCTTGTTACTGGCATCTAGCCTAAGATTTCCAAAGAGTATTAATTCGTGCAAAGTTTGGTGGTGATTTTTGGTTTTTTGTGCTGTTCTTAACAAGCAATGCAAACCCTTTCCTACCTCTTCCTCCTTAATCCAAGTCTCTCTCTCTTTGGTGAAAACACTTTTTGTCTTTTCTATTTGGCTGAAATAAAAGCTCGTGGAGCAGCAGAGAGGCTAAAAATCAGAATGCGAATACATTTTGCCAATTAAAAAGACTTCCATTTACAAAAATTGGCAATATTAGTTGGATGGAGAGATCTGTTCTCCTTAGTCTGCTTTACCTTAAGTCTGTAGTTGAACCAATTCCAAAGGGACTAATTTCATCAAATTACTTGCTGAGTTTAAACTCAGTTATGTACCTGAGCTAGCTTCAATCTAGCTGACTCGAATAACAATAGCAATGAAGCTGTGGCAGCACAGGATCGCCACATAGTACATACCCAGGGTATTAGGCGGGTTTGTACAACCAGTGTTGTCACAGCTTCATTGCTCTTATTTTTCAAGCCAGCTAGGTCAAAGCTAGCTCAGGTATCTCTTCACATGCTGCAGTCATACCTTTGATTGCGGTGTAGACATACTCAAAGTGACCAGACTGTGTCCTAGCTGGACTCTGAGAAATGATATTCAGGAGGAACCACTTCCTCGCCTCCACGTTAGCATAGGTTTCCCGGTAAGGTGTTACTCCACATGACTAAGGGTATCTGAATATTGTTCTAAATAGACAAGTCAGACAAGGAATAATAGACAGGTAAGGTATCAACAAAATGTCAGTATGTTCTTAGCTCTCATTTTTTGGAGTCCTACGAAAGGGACATCACAACTAAGATGTCAGGTTTTCTTGAGTTGTGTGCATTTGGGGAAGGCAGGATTTTTATAGAAACCATAAGAGATCAGTTCACATTAAACTGTCACCTTTTTCAAATTCTTGTAGCTACTTTTTAGGAGCCTTCAACTACGAGCACCTTATAAATAACAATATAGTGTTAATTCAATATACCTACAGTGTACCATAGCCACATCCTAATAGAAAATATTTTCCTTAAATCTTTATAGGGTGTCTTTTTTTTCCCAGCAAGTCACTGGGAAGAGGGAGGGGTTGAATTTGCTTGCTTGTTTTTTAAATGTGAGCAGATAAAGAAATGAACCTTGATATATTGTGGTACTGAGAAATGAAATCAAATAGTGCCATATAGAACTAACAGAGGACTCATGAATAGTGCCTACTAGAAATCCTAGAAATGCTACTATTTTTCACTTATCCTAATGGTTAAAAAATAGCTCTGTGTATCACTGGGGAGCCTTACAGTCAGACGGTTGCAAATATATTGCCTCTTTGACACGTTGCAGGAAGCTGTCAAGCAACATGGCATAATTGTATTTTAGGACCCCAAAATTCTACTGTGACATTTCAAAATGATTTTTTCTAGCAGAGAATTGTATCACATTTGTATGCTAAGCCTGTTTGGACAGAGGAAAAGCTAAGCCCAATGGCTAGGGAGAGCAGTAACACTCCACTATCGATCAGCAATGTTCTTCTTTGCAGCATTTATTATAATTGCAGTAAAAAAAGAACAATTGCTGTACAGCTGCCTGTTTTGACTTTCATCTGTGCAACACAAAATACCGAGTGACAGGATAACATCATGAAGTAGGAATTACAAACTAACTCAAAAAGAACGAAGCATCATTCCAACCTGTAGAAACAGTCTGATGATGGAAACACAAACAAAAAAATGGCCCAAATTTGAAAATGCAGGTGCCTAATATTAGACACCGAAATCTATATTTAGTGGGCTGTTTTCCAGTGGTGCTGAACACCTGCAGCTCCCACCTGCAGCTGGCAACTGAGTAATGTTTGTCATCCCAAACTTACTCTAATAAAATGTTATCCCCACACAATACCATCATGTAATCTGTGTGCCACTTATGTAACAGAATACTTTTAGGAATCCCTGAGAAAATTTTAAACAATATTTTGTTGGGACTATGTCTTGCATCCCTTTTGCCTGTAAAGCCGGATGTCTTAGGGCATTTCTACATTGCATTTAAAAACCTGCTGCTGGCCTGCACCAGTTGACTCAGGCTTGCAGGGCCACTATTAAGAGCTGTTTAATTGCAGTGTAGACATTTGGGGTCAGCCTTCAGCCCAGGCTCTAGGACTCTGCAAGGTGGGAGAGTCCTAGACCTTGGGCTGCAGCCTGAGCTAATTGTCTACACCACAATTAAACAACCCTTTAACCCGAGCCCTGGGAGCCCAAGTCAGCTGGCACAGGCCTGCCACAGGTGTCTAATTTCAGTGTAGACATACCCTCAGTTACCAGGAGCCCAGTTCCTCAGAGGGAGAGGAAAATTCAAACTAACACCTTGAAAAATGATGTAAAACCCACAACCCTTAAGACACTCACTCAAGTGCTTTCTGTATTAATGCAGTTACTACAAAACAGCGACGTAACCAGTGAAGGCAAATCATCATTCATAATGACTCCCAACTCACAGGTCTTACCACCCTAACATACTCACATACCCACAGACTCCTAATTTCTACTCCGTTTCGCATTTAGCATATAACTTTGCACAAAGCACACTCCCAGTTCATCAGCATCTCAATCAAATGTACAACTCTGAGTTCAGTGAAAAGAACATATCTTCTTGAAAGGCATACTTTTATTTTAACTTGGCATATTTTGTTATTTCCATCTAAACAATTCTGAGGTCAGAGTGAAGATTGCGGTCGAGGTGAGCAGTCTGTGTGCGTTTGTGTGGGTGTTCTGCTGTTTGGGTGGGGAGGCGTGTGCGTGGTTTCAGGTGGCCGTAGCTATTGGCGTTGTCTTTACTTGTGGTTTCTGGAAGTACTGGTGATTGCACTGGCAGGAGATACGTGGATTACACAGCCCACAGAGAAACTTGTTAATTGTCAGCAGTCACAGCTCTGATTGCAATGGAGACTAAACCCAGCACTGAGGGGACACTGGATGTAGTTGTAGAACTCAGTGTCCTCTGCTAGATTGATTGATATTTTTTTATCCTGTTACTTGGTATCTCTTATTTATTTATTATGGACAAACTAAAGTATATTATAGTTAATTAAAAAGCCACATTTAACTAATTTCAGAAGTGGGAGATGTGACATGTAGTGTATTAAAGCCAAGACCTGCAGCCCTTATACTTGTCCAGCTCCCATAGATGGTGACGTGAGTTTTGAGTGTGCACTGTACTCATTGCAGGATCTGGTCCTGAAAGCTGCAAATATAAATGAAGGGAAGACTCGTCTGCTTCCTTCTCTGGCCTTGTCTACATGAGAAAATTATACAGAGTTAGCTAAGTTAGATCATTACCATTTATTAGTTGTAATACCTGGGAGTCCCAGCTATTGATCAGGAAACCAGAGTGCTAGGGTGCTGTACAAACACAGAATAGTCCCTGTCCCAAAGAGTTTACAGTAAACTGAATTAGTTAAATCAATGCAACTGTCTTGTGTTGATACTCTCTCAATTTAAGTGACCCTTATACTGATTAGCTTAAACTGATTCCTTGCCAACTTAAGCTAAATCAATGTAAGACACTTACGCTGAAATAAGAGTTTTGCACATAAGAACGTTGCATTCATTTAACTAATTCAGTTCCTATAAACCAGTTTAGTTAAACTTGCTACAGTTTTCTCAAGTAGATATGGCTTCGGTCTCTTCTCTTTAATAACGTTACTGTGCAAAATGTCATTTTAGCACACAAACATCCATTGGACAAAAGACTCCTACATCAAGGATTTGGTACACTAGAAACACAACCATCAGAGCAGCAGAGTAAAAGAAACCAACACTGTCTCAAGCATCTCCAAACATCTCAGCTTTGCACTGATGTTTCATTTTGATTAATGCTGTGCTTTATCTCGCCATTTTTCCATGAATAGGAAATCATTATCATGTATCACTGTGCTGTTCTGCTGACATAGTTTAATTATGCTTGAGTTTGTTTCAAATGGCTGTGGTTTTTAGGGCTTCATTCCAGAAATGAAACAACAAGTTGTTGTCCTAGTGAGATCTACTTCAGGCACTTGACCACATGAAGCAGATCAGGACTTAAACTGACTTTGTAGCACTTAAAACCAAGATTTTCCTATTATTATTCTTCAGTTGGGATAATTTGTACCTTTCCTGCATTGCCACAGAATGAGAGAATGCTTACTTAGTGATCTGATAATTAGAGTACAAATGCTGTAATAGCACCACAGAAAAATGTGCAAAAATGAACTGCTATAGCAAGACTTAAATACATATCTGTAAGAATGCAAACCTTTCCCTTTGTACAGCATCCAGTATAAACTAGAGAACCCTGGGGCCAAATCCTCAGCTAACATAAATCAGTGAACCTCTGCTGATTTACACAAGCTGAAGATCTGGCCTCTCATCATTTTGAGGATGGAATTAGATGGGGGAAGACTTCTGATGGATGGCTAGATGCCTCAAGAGACTGGAAAGGGCTAGCATGGAGAGAACTTTGCTTCTAGGTCATTGATTTAAATCCAGTTCAGATTGGAAGTGACTGAAATCTGTTTCTATTTGAGGATTATGCAAGAGTTTGGTTTTCTTAATCCAGCTTCCAGTGGACAGGTCCACATACTCCTACTATACCTATATGTCACAAACCAACAGCAATTAGCACCATTGTAATGGCATTCTCAGCAGAAAGACCAAGACCTAAATGAACACGTAAACCAAACTACCTTTCACCTCTAGCATGATTCCTCCAGCTCAATCCTAAGGGACATTGGTGGGGAAGTTTTGGACTGCTGCTGTGGATGCTGTGACTACTCTGAGAACAGAGTATTTCAGTCTCCAGAGATGTTAATCTGGAACCTTTTCAGAAAGCCATAAATTCTCCCATGAATTTGTATTGTGATGTGTAGAAATGTATTTATATTAAAGCATGCTTTCCTGAAGAGCTTACCACTCTGAATGAGAATTATATTAACCTGAAAGTGTAAAACAAAAAAAGTTTTAGGGAAAAACAATTGCACTAAAACATGGCATCCCTCACTGTTATGTAGCTACAGAAAAATGAGCTAAGGAAAACTCCCTAGCTTTTTTGTAGGTACTGAAAATGCTTCAAAATTAGTGCAGTGATGGTATGAATTAATTTAATTCCAGTCACGAGATTTCATGCTGTGGATTGTGTTTCAGGTGCTATTGCCACCATATGCAGTACGTACTTTCCCAACTTATTGTTTACACCTCAGCTTGATGATATTAACTGAAGTTTGCACACTTAATTTCTCTTCAAGACTGCCTATTTGGGACAGCATTAAGGCAAGTGTATAGAGTTATGGATGTGCTTGACTCCTGTCCTGAAAAAGGCATGGCTTTAAGCACATGCTTAAGTGCTTTCCTTAACTGGAACCTTTATGAGGTAGGAAATGTTTTTATTTTAGGAAAATATGGATATTTGTAGAATTCGTCCACATCGTCATCTTTGCTTGTGCTTGTGGGAGCATAGATCTGAATAATCTTGAGGGTGCTGTTCTTGTTTAGTTGGAGATGTAGCACTCCGATGTGTGATGACTTGAACTTGCAGGAGATGATTTTTGAAAACCATTCCTTGTTGATGATGAAGCCAATTCCTCCAACGGTTCCCGCACCTGTGGAAGAATTCTATCAGGAGCTCAAGGAAACCCTCGCTCAAAAATCCACATATATGATTGCAATGGGAGATTTCAACACCAAAGTTGGAAGAGGGGAAAGAAGGTGAAAAGTTCATTGAAAGGTATTGGAAGGTGAATGGAATCCATGAGGACAGTGACTGGCAACTCTGGTAGAGACAAAAGAAATGTTCATTGGTAACACCTGGTTTAAGAAGAAGGCCAAGAGGAGGTAGACATAGATCACACCCAATGCGAAGAACAAGAATGAGTGACTATATTCTGATCCATAAGCAACGCATTGTACAAGACATCTCAGTAGTACACCTCTACCCTGATATAATGCGACCCGATATAACACGAATTCCAATATAACGTGGTAAAGCAGCGCTCCGGGGGGTGCGGGGCTGCCCGCTCCAGTGGATCAAAGCAAGTTTGATATAACGCGGTTTCACATATAATGCGGAAAGATTTTTTTTGGCTCCTGAGGACAGTGTTATATCGGGGTAGAGGTGTACCATCATTTATCACCAGTAGTGACCATTGCTTGCTCAGAGCATGGCTCAACTTCAATGAAAAGGTGGAGAAGAAAGTGCTACAGATGGCAAATCAGAGACAGTGGCCAAAAATATTCAATGAGGCAATCTTGAAAGCAAACCTTTCCAAGGAAGACTGGAGTCTTATAGATAACTGCGATGAGGATTTATAAAAACTTCACTGATAAATTGAGGCAATGTATGAAATTAGCCGAGAAAGAAAGACCGAAAAAAGCGAAGGGAAGAATCTCAGAGGAAACACAGAATTTGCTAGAGAAGTGGAGAAATATGAAGCAAAATGATGGTGACAAACTTGAGTACTCTCTCCTCTGAAGTTGATGAGAAGAAGACTAAAGGAGTACTTCGAGAAGTACCAAAATGAAAGGCTCTTAAAGACGGCTGGAGATCACAGAAGCCTCAAAAAATGCAAAAGGGAATTAACACTGTACAGATCAAAAATAATGGCGCTGAAGAACAGGGACCGAAAATCAGTAATTGAAGGAACAGTCTGCAAAGATTTCTACACCGAACTGTTTGCGTCTCAGATAAATGTCCCAGTACCAACACTTCAACAGGCCAACGAGCATGTACTCCAAGTCCCTGTCAGCGAAGTTCAACATGCAGTTCACCAAATGAAGGCAGGAAAAGCCCCAGGTAAAGATGGACTGACAATCAAAATGATAAGAGCTAGAGGCCAAGACCTCTGGGAAACCTTTGCTCAGAGGTTTAGCCATTACTTGGAAATGCAGAAGATACCATCTAGCTGGAAGGAGTCCAACACCATTCTGCTGTACAAGAAGGGCATTAGCGAAGATCTAAAGAACTATCGTCCAATATGCCTGCTCTCACATGTCTACAAGCTGTTCACCAAAATAATAACAAACTGACTCTCACAGAGTCTGGACGAGTAGCAGCTGAGAGAGCAGGCAGACTTTCGAAGGAATTTCAGCACAATGGACCATATTTTCACTATAAACTAGCTATTGGAATGCCTCTGATATGAAAAAGAATTTGACAGTGTAGAGATCAGTGCAGTGTTGAAAGCTCTTGCAGAGCAGGGCATCAACACAAAATAAATCAAACTATTAAAGGAAGCAAATTTCTGACTACAATACAGATATAACTTTATTTAATACCCGCCTTCGCATCCCAGTTAAGAAAGGTGTGAATCAAGGAGACACAATTTTTCACCAAAACTCTTCACAGCCTGCCTCAAAATGGTAATGAGGCAGATGAATTGAAAGGGTGAAATCAACATAAATGGAAAGCAGTTAAACCATCTCAGATTTGTGGATGATATTGTGGTGTTCACCGAAAATACTATCAAACTACAGAAAATGCCGTGAGAACTCAACACAAAAAGCAGGGAAGTTGGACTGAAAACTAACCACTTCAAAATGAAATTTAAGTGGTCTGATACCTTGCCAAAAGCCCAAATAACAATCAAGGGAGAACAAATAGAAGAAGTTTGAGCAATATGTCTATTTGGGCCAAAAATTAACATGCGCCATGATCTGGGAAGGTGAACTCTTTTGTGAAGAAAGAAAGCAGGTTGGTGTGCACTCAGTTCTATCAAGGATGTCCTCCAAGGAAAAAAACAAGGCAACAAGTGCCAGCCTCTTCAAATCAACAGGACTGCCAGCATGTTGTACAGCAGCGAAATATGGGCACTGATAAAGACGGAGGAACAGCAACTGTCTGTCATGGAGAGGGTGATGGAAAGAAGAATTCTGGGAATTTCAATCCACAACCAAGTCCCCAATGAAGTGATCAGACAGCTGAGTGGAGTGCAGGACGTCGTTGTTGAAAGCAGATACAGTAAAATGAGATGGGCCGGGCATATATCAAGGCTCATTGACTATCGATGGACTGCAGCTGTCGCCAAGTGGTACCCACGGAACTGAACTGACCATTTGGCCAAAATCCAAAGAGATGAGAAGATTTTATCACGAAAAGACATGGCCACACATGGAGAAGGAAGGCCAGGATACAAGAAGAATGGAAGATGTGTTGTGATCAGTGCAATCTGTACAAGGGCTGAAGGACCGATCAATCAAGGTGATGGATATTTGTTTAATGGTACAACTTTACCCAAAACGGTTGGTGTCTTTTGAGCAATTAAAACATAAGTGCAGTGTACCCAACATCTATTTCTTCAGAATTTTTCACATTAGATAGATGCTGCAGTGCAACATTGAATGAGGAATTATCTGTCAGCGTTCAGTGGGAATACCGGACAGAGTTAATTTCCTGCATTATTGTAGAGATTGCTGAATACGTTTCGTATTTTGGATCATTGACTTTCCGCTAAATTCAATTAGTTAATCCTATTTTAAGTGTATGAATTAAAGAATTTCCTGACTCTACAATTTAATATTAATGACTTTACCAGGTTCGTTTCCGGGCTTTTAAATGAAATAGTCTTTCCAGAATCCTGTTCCTATCTGAAAAGAACAGGGCATTTACTTTAGAACATCTGTGCTGTCTCTTTCTATCAACTCATTTGTATTTTTGTTTGAGGGGTCAGGTGTTTTCTTTCCTATCCATTTTAAATGAAAAACCTCTACTCTTTCTGGCTGAGGAATGCGTATATGACTGTGAGAAGAGGTATGTGACACTGATGGGGAATGAAAATAATCCTGGCAACAGCATGTGACCCAAAGCAGGATATTTCCCCCTTTTATAAGACAATCACAAAACTATCCTCCAGCAGCCAACCTACCTGCTTCTAGGAGGTGACTTTAATCACAAATGCTTAAGAAACTATGTATAGACAGACCTAAATTTAACATATGCTCTGGAGAGAGAGTGCACTTTTCACCCACCACATCAAATGTACTACAGGCATCTCCAGAGAAAAGCGAACCAAAAGTGAGTCAGTAAATAGACCTCAAGTATTTTATTTGATCATGCCCTTTTGGTTGCTAGATGGCTCCAGAACTTTGACAAAGCCCCAAAAGTGGAGCTGTTAACAAACCTTGTTTGTATGAGAAGACTGTTTGTTTGGGCTTTAGATTAATCCAAAGATACTACAATGGCTGTTAGTCATTCCACACACATTATAGGAACAGGACCTGTTTAAACTTACATACAGAAGGTGGGCGATAGCTCATTTTGCAAAGAGAGGAAGAATGTTTGTTTGAATACAAGAACTGAAAGCACATTGATAGGCCCCTGAGTGGTGTGCTGCCCCACTAAAATAATACTAGCTCACGTATTACAATCCAGAGGAAAACTAAACACAAAAAGCACCATCAGTTTTTGAAAGAAAGACTATGCCTGCCAAGGGTTCTCCAGAAACTGTGATCATAAAGGGTAAGAGAATTACTGGAAAAAATGGTAAAAGAGCAAGGAGAGAGAAATCAACATTTTCACTGTGCAAGTATAAAGAAGGAAAAGAAACCGCAAACTGAATGAAATTAATGACTCGTTGAAAGAATGCTGTCAACAATTCTATGCTGACTCTCAGAACCATGAAAAGGTCTAGCAGGTCTGAAACAATACATGCACATACTGCAATTAACAGTGCTAGGAAAATAACAAAATCCAGTACACCCTCCACACACCCCAAACCTGCCAAAAACAAAAACAAAAAAACCAGCACACACCCTAGAGAAAATGGACTTCCAGCTGCGTTCTACAAAATAATCACAGAAAATTGGCCCCGTGCTGTCAGATACCTTAAATATGCCATGAATCAAGGTCACCTACAGTGTCATTGCTTATGAAAAATGCTCTAATAGCATCCAACTTTTAAAAAGCAGGAGACCCTGAACAATAGGCAAATTAGAGGGTTGCTGAGCTGTGATTTTAAGATTCTAACCAAGGCTGATAGTGTGCTGGAGTGGAGTCTGGGGGGCTCTTGGGAGCCCCTTGTTAAAATGCTGTCTGGAAACTAAAGGGAGGATGGTGTGCTCTGATGGAGTTCATTGTCCTGTCTGGAGACTGCTAAATTATCCCGGACAGAGATGACAGCCCTGAAATTCATAGAAATACTTCTGGAGAGCAACCTTTGTCTTTGCAAAGGACCAGCATGTTCCAAAAGGCCAGGTGTTTTCAAAATATTCCCAGGTAAGGAGACCTCCCGACTCCTCTGACATTGTGACTGTGATATGCGAATGGCAGTCTAAATATATTCAGCACATTTATTATGTAATACATGCATTACAGTCAGGACTTTGGGCTCAACCCAGATCAGCACCCCATAGGGCTAGCTGAGTACAAACACGTAATAGGAGATTGCCACCTGCCCTCTTCCCCTCCAAGAGCTTACATTCTGTGAGGCCCATATTTTGTTTGCCAAATGGGTTAGCCACCATCCTGGGTCTTGCTCTTTGTCTCTGCAGCATGTACGCTCAAAGGGTTTATCTTGGATAAAGGGGAAAATTTTTGTCGGTGACCTTTGTCAAAAGATTGATAGCCCATCACTGGCTAAGCTCTCTGGCCTTTTTACAACACACTATAAACGAGGTGGGTTTATACGAAGGAAAGCCTTTTTTTGTCCTTTTTTTTAAGAAAGTACTTGCAAATTACTAAATAGATTCATTGGCATAACACCTGTATTGCTTTGAATTTGCCTCCTTTGCTAAGCAGGGAACATCTTTCATTTATCTTGCTGTATGCTACTAGCCAGACAGAATGTGGCCTGGAAAAGGAATGTATAGAATTGATTAAAATGTACAGTTTCCCACCTCTGAAACAGTTATTGTTCAACAATAACCCTTTATGCTGAAGAGGAAGTCTAGTCTTCCCCTTAGCCCCAGAAGATTGTGTGCTAGCTATAGAACCTCTGGTACAATACTGAAACAAAAGCAGATCTACCGAAAATGTCTACTGGGATGAAACAATATAAACTCAGCATGTATCTCAGCATGTTTGTGCAAGATAGACAATGTTAACAAATGATGGAAAGGAGACCTGACAGGTGGAAATGTCGTTTCTGAATGCCCTATCAAAATAAGCCTCTCTGGAGACCTGTACCCACAATGCCTAAGTAAGATGTTTGTTAGACATACCCATATCTGCAACCTTGAAGTTGGTTTGCTAGGTTGCAAATTCTCAGCACAATACAAACTGCCAAGCAAAGGAAATGAACTTACCCACACAGCAGGTGGGTAAATAGCAAAGAGCTGGGAAGGCTTCTGATATAGTAGACTGATACAGACACTTGATATAATTAGAGACTGTGGGCTTGACTATGTCTCGCTTACTCATTTGACGCTGGTGTCACTGCACTGACTTCTTTTGGAGTTCAGTGTTGCCCAGCTCATGATTTTATCATGTGTCTAGTGATAGTTGGAGTTTTTCTAAAAGGACCAGTTCCTGCATTTGAGAGTCTCAGCTTTCATTTAAAAAAAAATATGTTTCTAGTCCTAGTGGCTGCTGAGACAGGGTTGAAATCATGCACTCTAAAGGCTCAATCTAAAAGGCAAATAAAAAGAATCTAAAATATAGCATAAAATTCATAAGATTTTAAATAATCTCCTGAGTTTCAGACTGGGCTTTGCAGTACAGGGCGTTACTCCGGATTAATGCCGGTGTAACTCAGCATAGAATCAAGCCCTCTTGGTCAAACTCTGCTTGCAGTTAGGCTGGTGTAAATCCGTAGTAGTAGTAGTAGTTATTATTTCTATTGCAGTAGCACCTCGGAGCTCCAGTGATGGAGCAGGCGCCCACTGTTCGGCTCTGTACAAATACATAAAAAGACAGTCTGTGCCCAGAAGAGCTTACAGTCAGAGTAACTCCATTGACTTATGTGTGCCATTGGTTTCTCTGGGTTTACACTGATGTAACTGAGAGCAGACTTCGGTCTTCTAGCTAAAGCACTGGACTTGGAAAAATTTAATATCAAAAGCAGAAATGGAGTATTGGCTTTGTACAATACCTAGAATAATGGGGCCCTGGTCTGGGGCTGGGGCCCGTAGCTGCTACGATAATACAAATAATAAATATTAATGAAAGAAATAAATAAGATTACATGTAAAACAAGAAATCAATGACTAAAGGCCTGAAAAAATTACTGGAAAGCTGGTTGTAACAAATACTTCATATAAGGTTTGTTCAGTGTTGGAATCTTCAATATGAAGCCCTCTTTGTTGAAACAATAAAAATGACCTTCCCTCTTTTTGAATTTAAATACCCCTCTGCTTCTAGGAAAATCTGCCTCTCTGTTTGTTTTATTAGCAGTCGGTCCTGAATTAAATCAGCCTTCTCATAATTGGAATATACAGAAAAATTATTCATGAGGTTGTAAGACTAGATGGTGCAATTTGTATAGGAGTTTTACTAAAGTACCATCACATTTCTTCTCCAGTCTGATGATGCCTGGGCAGCTGCATCAGAGATTGTGACCAAAACAGTTAATATCAGCACTCAGCTAGATTGTGTGGGGTGCTTGTGAGTGCTGCTCTTTGTAATCAGGAACTTTAAAACCAGCAGAATCAAAAGGAAAGGATTTATTCCCTTTTTGCCTCACAGCTGGTCAGAGTGTGGTGACAGAGTTACAGGGTATAGTTACATATTGTTTTGCTCTTAAGGCAATGTAGTCTATGTTGCATTTTCAATTGAACAGCTTTTAAAATATTATATAAATCAAACAAAAGTAAACAGACCATTTTTTGAACATTTAAAAAAAATGTTTCAAAGTAGGAAAGAATTCATGATTTTGTTTCATTCCTAAAAATTTTCCCAGTGGAGAATGTCCTCAGAGCTCTCCTAAACTAGCTATTGCTTTTGGCACTCAGCATGACCAGCCCTTCAGATGCTCACAGGTGAGAACATATGAAATGCCATTGTACAGCTGCTAGTCAACCCATTGTTTTTCCATAAATAAACTAACAGTTTTAAGATCTCTCATATTTGCTGCAAGAAGGGAAGAAAGCACAACCCTACAGGCTACTGGGTATATAAAGTGATGGCTTTCCAAGAATAAACACAGACAGTAACAGTTAAATGTGTGCACAAGTGTGTATATGACAGAGAGATGTATCTTATAAGTCAGTTTCATTAATAAGAAATTGGTATGCCCATTTTCCAATAGCTATCTATTTTACCTGTTATGTTTATAAGCCATTAGTAGATTGGGATTGATTTTTTTTAATACACAGATTAGGCCTGGCATTGTCCTAAAGAAGGAAATAAATGATCTGTACATGTAAATCAATGTTATTGCCAGCTATAAATCATATTTAGGCTGGGCATGCAGGCAAACATAGTACAGCATTCCACCACTGATTATTTAATCTCTCTGACCAGGACAGGGGGACTTTGTGGCCAACCTGAGCCCTGGTGATCAGTGGATTTGATTCTGTTCTATCTAGCAAAAAGAAAAGGAGGACTTGTGGCACCTTAGAGACTAACAAATTTATTTGAGCATAAGCTTTCGTGAGCTACAGCTCACTTCATCGGATGCATTCAGTGGAAAATACAGTGGGGAGATTTATATACACAGAGAATGTGAAATAATGGACATTACCATACACACGGTAACGAGAGTGATCAGGTAAGGTGAGCTATTACCAGCATGGGGGTGGAGGGGGGAACCTTTTGTAGTGATAATCAAGGTGGGCCATTTCCAGCAGTTGACAAGAATGTCTGAGGAACAGTGAGGGTGGGGGATAAACATGGGGAAATAGTTTTACTTTGTGTAATGACCCATCCATTCCAAGTCTTTATTCAAGCCTAAGTTAATTGTAAGTTTGCAAATTAATTCCAATTCAGCAGTCTCTCGTTGGAGTCTGTTTTTCAAGTTTTTTTGTTGAAGAATTGCCACTGTAATCGAGTGACCAGAGAGATTAAAGTGTTCTCCGACTGGTTTTTGAATGTTAGAATTCTTGACGTCTGATTTGTGTCCATTTATTCTTTTACGTAGAGACTGTCCAGTTTGGCCAATGTACATGGCAGATGGGCATTGCTGCTACATGATGACATATATCACATTGGTGGATGTGCAGGTGAACAAGCCTCTGATGGTGTGGCTGATGTGATTAGGCCCTATGATGGTGTCCCCTGAATAGATATGTAGACACAGTTGGCAACGGGCTTTGTTGCAAGGATAGGTTCCTGGGTTAGTGGTTCTGTTGTGTGGTGTATGGTTGCTGGTGAGTATTTGCTTCAGGTGGGGGGCTGTCTGTAAGCAAGGACTGGCCTGTCTCCCAAATTCTGTGAGGGTGATGGGTCTCCCTTCAGGATAAGTTGTAGATCCTTGATGATGCGTTGGAGAGGTTTTAGTTGGGGGCTGAAGGTGATGGCTAGTGGCGTTCTGTTATTTTCTTTGTTGGGCCTGTCCTGTAGTAGGTAACTTCTGGGTACTCTTCTGGCTCTGTCAATCTGTTTCTTCACTTCAGCAGGTGGGTATTGTAGTTGTAAGAATGCTTGATAGAGATCTTGTAGGTGTTTGTCTCTGTCTGAAGGGTTGGAGCAAATGCGGTTGTATCGTAGAGCTTGGCTGTAGACAATGGATCGCATGGTGTGGTCTGGATGAAAACTGGAGGCATGTAGGTAGGAATAGCGGTCAGTAGGTTTCCGGTATAGGGTGGTGTTTATGTGACCATCGCTTATTAGCACCGTAGTGTCCAGGAAGTGGATCTCTTGTGTGGACTGGTCCAGGCTGAGGTTGATGGTGGGATGGAAATTGTTGAAATCATGGTGGAATTCCTCAAGGGCTTCTTTTCCATGGTGAGGAAGATGTCATCAATGTAGCGCAAGTAGAGTAGGGGCATTAGGGGACGAGAGCTGAGGAAGCGTTGTTCTAAGTCAGCCATAAAAATGTTGGCATACTGTGGGGCCATGCGGGTACTCATGGCAGTGCCGCTGATTTGAAGGTATACATTGTCCCCAAATGTGAAATAGTTATGGGTGAGGACAAAGTCCAGCCACCAGGTTTGCTGTGACATTATCGGGGATAGTGTTCCTGAGGGCTTGTAGTCCATGTTTGTGTGGAATGTTGGTGTAGAGGGCTTCTACATCCATAGTGGCTAGGAAGGTGTTTTCAGGAAGATCACCGATGGATTGTAGTTTCCTCAGGAAGACAGTGGTGTCTCGAAGATAGCTGGGAGTGCTGGTATCATAGGGTCTGAGGAGGGAGTCTACATAGCCAGACAATCCTGCGCACAGGGTGCCAATACCTGAGATGCTGGGGCATTCAGGATTTCCAGGTTTATGGATCTTGGGTAGCAGATAGAATACCCCTGGGTCGGGATTCCAGGGGTGTGTCTGTGCGGATTTGTTCTTGTGCTTTGTCAGGGAGTTTCTTGAGCAAATGCTGTAGTTTCGTTTGGTAACCCTCAGTGGGATCCGAGGGTAATGGCTTGTAGAAAGTGGTGATGGAGAGCTGCCTAGCAGCCTCTTGTTCATATTCTGACCTATTCATGATAATGACAGCATCTCCTTTGTCAGCCTTTTTGATTATGATGTCAGAGTTGTTTCTGAGGCTGTGGATGGCATTGTGTTCTGCACGGCTGAGGTTATGGGGCAAGTGATGCTGGTTTTCCACAATTTCAGCCCGTGCACGTCAGCGGAAGCACTCTATGTAGAAGTCCAGTCTGTTGTTTCAACCTTCAGGAGGAGTCCACCCAGAATCCTTCTTTTTGTAGTCTTGGTAGGAAGCTCTCTGTGAGTTAGTATGCTGTTCAGAGGTGTGTTGGAAATATTCCTTGAGTTGGAGACGTCGAAAATAGGATTTTAGGTCACCACAGAACTGTATCATGTTCATGTGGGTGGAGGGGCAGAAGGAGAGGCCCCGAGATAGCCCAGCAGAAGAATCTGTCCTAAGAGTATAGTTGGATAGATTAACAATATTGCTGGGTGGGTTAAGGGAACCACTGTTGTGGCCCCTTGTGGCATGTAGTAGTTTAGATAGTTTAGTGTCCTTTTTCTTTTGTAGAGAAGCAAAGTGTGTGTTGTAAATGGCTTGTCTAGTTTTTGTGAAGTCCAGCCACGAGGAAGTTTGTGTGTCTACGTAAAAGAATAAATGGACACAAATCAGATGTCAAGAATTATAACATTCAAAAACCAGTCGGAGAATACTTCAACCTCTTTGGTCACTCGATTACAGACCTAAAAGTGGCCATTCTTCAACAAAAAGCTTGAAAGACAGACTCCAATGAGAGACTGCTGAATTGCAATTAATTTGCAAACTGGATACAATTAACTTAAGCTTGAATAAAGACTAGGAGTGGATGGGTCATTACACAAAGTAAAACTATTTCCCCATGTTTATTCCCCCCCCCCCTTTTTTCCTCAGACATTCTTGTCAACTGCTGGAAATGGCCCACTTTGATTATCACTACAAAAAGTCCCTCTCTCCCCCCCCCCCCCTTTCCTGCTGGTAATAGCTCACCTTACCTGATCACTCTCATTACAGTGTGTATAGTAACACCCATTGTTTCATGTTCTCTGTGTATATAAATCTCCCCACTGTATTTTCCACTGAATGCATCCAATGAAGTGAGCTGTAGCTCACGAAACCTTATGCTCAAATAAATTTGTTAGTCTCTAAGATGCCACAAGTCCTCCTTTTCTTTTTGAGGATACAGGCTAACACGGCTGCTACTCTAAAACCTGTTCTATCTAGGTTATTCTTTCAGACATTTAAAACAAAAAAAAGTAAAAAGCATTAAATTATGGCTCCATGACATAATCTTCATTAGGCCACTGTTTACTGTTTTTAGGTAGCTACTTTGGCACTGATCCAGAATGTCAACTGTTTCTATGACACAGTACTAAATTGAAAGCACATTCTAGGATGGTGATGATGACACATAGTTAGTCTCTTCTCACCCCCTGCCCTTCATCAACACATTTATCATGTCACTAATGACAATGTAAAATGATCATTTGATCTGAGTGAAGGAGTGCTGCTGCTGCTGTGGGATGTGAATTTGTTTCTTTATGACCCTGCTAAAGACAAAGAGCCACGTCAGCATAGCTCCACTGGGCTTGATCTATCCAAGATGAAGATCTGGCCCAAAGGATCCAGCCAGCAAGATGAGACTTTTCTAAAGATACTTATCCCTTTTAAATTTATTTTTGAATATTTTAAAACTACCAATATAGAGACTAAAATAAATAGTAGACATCACTCCAGATTCTCCCTTAACAACAACTGAATAATAAGTGGTTACAATGGGTCCACATAACAAGCCCAGGAAACAGTAATGAACAGAATGAAGACATGACAAGACAGTACGTACTGGATGATGGTTACTGAAGAGAGGGCATGGAAGTAAGGAGTTGCCGTAGTGCCTAGGATACTTTAAAGTAATTTCTTTTAGAGTGGCAGATGCTTTTGTATACCTCAGATGGCTTTGTTTTGCATTTCATATTTGTGAAGATGAGTGCATATCAATTCATCAATTTGGGTTGAATTTCTTAACATAAGCTCTGCATACTGCATCAAATGTTTCTTTGTATTTGCTGGCATAGTTTAGTTCTGATTCTACTGAAGCTCAAGTCAGCAAAGTGGGATCATGTTAGCTTACTGAATCTTATGACTGCATTTCAGGTGTGAACCCAGAGATAAAAGGACTGAAGAAGAACTGTTTATCATGGCTAATGGCACTTAACTGCATCTCTCACAAATTCAATTGTTTTCACTCATTTTCAAACTTTTTCCTGGCGTGAAAAGCTTATTATTTCCACCATTTTTTAATAGCTCCGGTAGATTTGCTCAGGGCATTGTATTAACTGGGATTCAAGAGTTTGTTTGACACCCTAGTGAGAATAAGCTGTGCCACAAATGATGAGCTTGAGACATAGCTGGCTAAAATAGACCTTCTTTGTGAAGTACAAAAACAAGCATTCTGCTACTCGAATGAAGTAATCACCAAAAGAAATAAAGATGTATGCCTCCATAGGTGGAGTAGTGTAAGAAAATATGATGGTGCTTTGGTAATGGAAAGGGGCATTTGCTTTCATGCATTGTGCCTGTGTCTTTTAAAAGCTTTTTAAAAGATCAACATGAGCAATCAAGTGGCATGGAGATGTATTGAGAATGAAATACCCCTAGCCTGGTTCCAGTCATGGATGACCCAGCAGCATCAGGGAGCTAGTATTTTGGAAAACAGGAGGATGGCAGGGAGCAGCAACATCCTCAGCTGGTGTAAATAGATCAAGTTTCATGGAAAGCAAGAGGGCTGAGCCACTTTATACCAAGTGAGGATCTGGCCCAAAAGTTCCAAAATTAAGTCATGAAGTTACTTAATCATTATGCAGGTCTTGCTACAAAATATGTTCCCTGATCTGTCCAAAACTCTGATTTCTACCTTCCCACCAACCCACCCCAGTAAAGTTGTCTTCCAGGGCAAAGTACACTCCAATTCATTTTCCAGTGGTTGAAGAAGTAGGTGCCCTTGATGATGGGTTTATTTCCTTATGCCACTTTTGACCAAGATTTTGCTAACTCACTTGGAGCTCTGTACAAGACAATCATTCATCTGCATTTGATGTCCAGTCTGAATAGCTGGGGTGTTCCATGGGCAATGAGTAATCCATCTTTTCCAAGTAAGGATGAATAGGCAGCTTATAAAATTCACTTGCCCCTTTCTGTCTCCTTCCACTATACATCTGATCATGCCATCTAAATCCCAATCAATAACATTTTGAAACTTTTTTCCTCATTTTTTCTCTCCAAAAATGGGGAGACTGCAACATTAAAACCAGTGTCAGCCTGATTTTTAGTTGTGCATGTACAACTGTGTACCTACTTTATGTGCACACCGCTGCATAAAAGTACAGAGATCACTGCCCATCTGGGTGTGCACAATCGTTAGTACAATCACAGAATTGGTTCCATTGCGGTCATGCAATTTTTTACACACACACACACACACACACATTCATACACATAATAGTGGTTTTGAAAAATCAGGCTAGTTTTTTCCACAACAACAATGAAAAAGTCACATCCGGACTCAGTCCCGGAGTCATTCCAGGCTGATGTGGTTTAAAAGAGGTTATATTGGAGGTACCCGAAAAATCAGGATCATAACTAGAAATACAAGTTCAGTTGCAAGTAGCATTGAAACAGTATGAACCTTCTTGACAAGTATAATTATACAGTGCATTACAATGGCAAAGTCTTATTTCCATTCGTTCCTCCAGCAGACAAGGCAGGTTGTGTGTCCTGCCACAGGAAAGGCGGGTGGTTCATTATCACCACTTCATCTGTCAAGCATTCCAGCAGTGCTGGCACACTTCGGTTTCGTTAAGGTTGCCTGCAGGGATTAAGTACAGTACATTCTGGAAAGCAGAGGTTCAGTGGCTTGTTGGTTTCAGAGGGAGATTTTCAAAGGTATACATGAGAGGTAGGGGTGCAACTTCCACTGACTTTCAGTGGGAGGTGGGCACCTAACTGCCCTTTGTGTTTTTGTAAATCTAGGGTGACCAGATGTCCCAATTTTATAGGGACTGTCCCAATTTTTGGGTCTTTTTCTTATATAGGCTCCTGTTACCCCCCCACCCATCCCGATTTTTCATATTTGCTGTCTGGTCACCCTATGTAAATCCCCCTGGTAGCCAGTAGAGGCCAAATCAGAACTTCTTTATCCGAACATGATTTGTGATTATTTATTGGAACTTGCATCAGAAATTTCCTGTAACCTCAGTGCTGGTGGACAGAATAGATTCTGAATCTGCAGTAGGTATAAAAATATCAAAGATGAAGCTGCCCAATTGCCTTTAAAAATTGAAACGATATTACTTTAAATAATTGTCAGAGAAAATGTGGTGATACTTTGTGATTGTGATCTATTGTTGTTAGCTATTCATATTTTATTTTCTTGATAATCCACTGCAATTTTTAAGCTGATGTTTCTTTTAAAATAGCTTCAAGGGAGAAGAAGTATATGTTCAGTCACAGTGGTTTGATTTAAATCACCAATTTTAATAATGACATAAATCAGTAAGCAAGAAATCTTGATTTAAATAATTGATTTTAAACTTGGTTTGTATTTGTACTTTAGCTATTTTCCTATAGAAAGTTTAATTCTCATTGGTTGCTATAACCATTTAAAATGTGTCAGCTTGCAACTAAATACAGTCTTTAAACTAAACTAAATTTTGTACTTCTTTTTGCTAACCAGGATACACTATATCTATAGATGTTTATTTAAGCAATTACGTAGCTTAGCATATTTATTCAGATCCTTAATTGCTACAGTATTATGTTAGAAAATGGTGAATGACACATTTTCTGTTTACTAGATGAAGATAATTTAGTGGTGATAAAGTTTTTGGATGAAAATTGGAATGCATTAAAAATGCACAAAAGCAGCCTTTTAAAATTGTTGATTAGTTACTGTGGCAAATTGCCAGCACTACTATAATGGGTCTCATGCTTTCTCTTCTTGGGGGGGGGGGGTTCAGAGCACTGTTTATTGCCCCTGAACTGAGGTATTAACTGCCCCACTAGTGTCCTAGAGGAGGGGAGTGGAGAGGGAGGGACCCGGGCCCACCCTCTACTCCGGGTCCCAGCCCAGGGGCCCTAGAGATAGCGGTAAACCACTAGAACTAGCGGTTTCTTCCCCTGGGCTACTTCCCTCTCCTGCCCTTCAGCTTGTGGGGCTTCCTGCCCTCCCTCTGCACAAACCAGGTGTCCGTTTGCCTAGGGTCTTGGTCTTCTTAGCCCACCACCACACTTCTCCAAACTGCTCTCTGCTCCAACACCAATCCACTCTGCTTCAACTCCTCCTCTTGTCTGATTGAAGCAGGGGATTTTTATCATGTGACTGGCTTCAGGTGCTTTAATTAATTTATAGCAAAATTTCTTCCATCTACAGGGAATAAGGCTCCCTTCTAACACTCTCCTGCTGCCCTCTGGCCATGCTGTATCACATTACATAAAACTACCTTAAATTTCAGGATATGTGAGGGGGGAAAAGGATGTTAATCAAAACATGCTTTGCATTTAAAACTAACTGAATCATTAAACAAAGGAAGCATTAACTGTAGTTAGTGGATTGTTTCTGGTTGCTATGGTCATGAGATGCCTATCTTCATCTTTAGGTGCCTAAATACCTTTGAAGATCTGGTCCCATGTCCATCTAGTATTTAGAAATAGTAGATCTCATCTTCTCCCACATTATTTTTATTCCTAGATTGGAAAAGAAATACATGCTTTCTTGCTTTTTCAGCTCCCAATTGGTTTCTCAACATGGGATGAATTAGTCTTGGATTGCCATAAAGAAGTGCACATTTCTAATTACCAATGACTGAGTTAAAATCAAATAGTATATTTTTTAAATCTTGCTATGAAGCATCTGGTGCTGGCAAGTGTTGGAGACAATATACTGGGCAAGATGAACCTTCAATCTGATCCATTCTGGCAATTGCTATGTTCCTGTCATCAGTACAGATTTCTTTCTCCCCCCTGTGTGCATGCGTATACACACACTTTTCATTTAAACATTAATAAAGTCAGAAATTCTTTCAACTAAAGCCTAAAGTTATTGGTCAATATTTTTAATAGTGCAATATTAACAACTCTATATTAATTTATCCACTTGGTCTTCATGTCTGCACTATTTTAAACCATTAGGATTTTGGTGCATATAAACGTCAGTGTTGATAAAATATGTAACATTTAATTATTTTGGCCCATAATTGTAACATAAAATATGAAATGTTTCTGGCATTAAGACTCAGACTTAGTAAAAATAAGATAATCTCTCAAGCTTCATCCACATACCAAACTCCACTCACTTGTGATGTCACAATAGACTTTTTTCCCGCAAACCTTTGTAATAGGTCATTCTTTTCTTTGCAAGTTATGATCATTGGTGAAATCAGGTTCTTTGCAGAGAAGATATAGATAGGGTCTGTTGGTTTATCCAGGATTCTTGATTATAGCAACCATAGTCTCCCAATGGCCTGTGATTCACAGGTTGTATGTAATAAGGCTATATCTGGTTTTATACATACCCAGAGATCCACCACTTGTGGTTCTGACCCATAAGCATCTTGATTGCTTATGGCACCTGTGGTTGCAGCCATGCAATTAATGATAGCATGATCATTGCCTCACTTAATGAAGGGAGGTTGCTAGCCGTTCTCAATAAAATAATCATTATTTATCTTACGTATTATTGTGTTAAACTAGTTAAAATTATGTCAAACAAACCAGATTTGGCCCAGTCATCCCCTCAGACTTAAATAGGAATTCCACACACATGCATTTCAGATGACAATTGGACCAATACAGCCAGATGTTTAGCTAGTGGAAATCAGCATTGACTTCAGTGTAGTTCCACTGATTTACACCGGGTGTCTACCCATTGTTTCTGTATTTGTACAACTACTGCACATATAATTTCTCAGCAAACAACTTAACTTCCTGAGCTCCAAGTAGTATGTCAATTGCTCAGAGCAGGCTACCACAAATATTAATTTTGCTGTTGTCAGACTGTAGAGAGTGTAAAATCAACAACATGGGTAAATGTCATGTTTGACAGTAATATTTAAATGATCTCCCCACTTCCTCTTTAATATAAAGCCTGATGGTAGCTGTGTTTAACCTTTCTAGGAATTGTGCCCAGAAGGACTCATTATGTGAGTAAAGGACTTTTAAAATACAAAAGCACTAAACATCTATTTTCCTGAATAAAATTCTGGAAAGAGGAACATTGCAGAGGAGCAAACTCAACCTTGACTTCAAATAAAACTTTGTGATGAGTACACAGCTACACTGGAGCATTTCAGCATATTTTTATCTCTTCAGCCGATCTGCACCATATTGTATTTTACTAATGCTTTCTCCTTTCTGCTTGATTGTATTGCTATGCTGTGACCTTGAACCTTAGGTGGAGAGTTGATGAGTTTGTGGAGAGGTCCTGGATGTACGTCTCATCTGCTCTGGGATCACCCTATATAATGAGGGTATTTAGCTGTAGAGTGAATAGACAGGGGAAACAACAGAATGAGACATTGCTAACCTAGTGAATCAGGATTACAAACACATGTCAAATGTTCAGTGATTGTTTTCTTAAGAACTGTGACATACTGTATTCTATATCCTGGTGAAGAGGGTTTTCAAAGCTTTTAAAGATGGAGGCTGTAGCGGTACAATATACCAGATGAAATACCTGATTTTGTTTCATTCCTTTTTCTCATTGCAAGAGTGTGTAATCAGATCTGTGTTTATTGCACTGAAAAGGATTAGAAGAATCCAGCTATCTGTTTCTAAAACAATGTGGAGAAACTTTGAGGTTAATTATTCCATTTATGTATATCAGGGAAGGCAGGTAGTATTATTGGGGGCAGGGGTGAATACTAGAAACCCATGACCTCTTGCTTCTGAAATCTATACAGACTTTTGCATTGACTTCAGTGTCCTGGCCCTTTCCAGGGATACCATAACATGACATTGTTGCATATGTGATCTTTATAAGACTAAAGCAGCACAGAGTTTTTAAACTACATTTTAAGATGTTGATGTCAAATCAAGGGTCAGACAGACCATTTGGATAGCATCATAATTAATTTGGATCATTAGGACTTTAATTCTTCAGTATTCTCCAAATCCTTTACCTGAAATGCAAATATTTCCCTTCTTTATATCCCCCTGATCTCAGACTTTTTACCATTTGTAATTTATGGGATACCTGAATCTCACCTCAGCAGTAGAGGCAGGAAGCTGGTAGAGACTAACTCTTCACCGCAGAGTTAACTCAAACTCTTACTCAGGTGTTGTCCCTAACCCACATTCTGCCAACACATACAAACTGTCTCACCCAAGTTCATTGGAGCTAGGTAGAAGATGTACTAGCACTTGGGTGCCACTTTAACTCAGGCTGGTAATCTATCCCCTTTCTAATAAGAATGTAAGATAAGAGAACTGCAAAAGTTGCACAATGAGTCAAATTCATTTCTGGCATAACTCTAGTTCGTGGAGATCTACCAGAAATGAATTCTCATTGCCTCCATGTAAAAGTACTGATTGTTGGACAGTGGCTGACAAAGCCTGCCATCCTGGCTTTTTCTTACCGACTTCAAGTAAAGCTACTGTGGCAAGTACTAATGGGGGAGCCTCCTGTCTAATCCTATGGTCCATATAAATACTTGGTTAGCTATATAATGGAAGGAAAATTAAAAACAAAAAGAAATGAGAGGGAAGGAGCAAATTAGCTGGCTGAATGATCATTATCATTATTAGTCAAAATTACAGCTCTTCGGGATCCAATCTCCTATTTTCAAGGAGTACCAAACAAATGATGATGATACATTAGATTAGATGTCATGGGGGTCGGGGGGAAGGGTGGGTCATTAAAGGTAGGTTGAAACAATTTGATATATTACACTAATAAATAAAGGACATTAATTAATTAGGCTTGATTCTGTAATGGGTCTCAGTGTGAGTGCAGGGCTGTGTCCATACAGAGCTCCTGGCAGGATCAAGGTCTTAGTAACTAACAATAGTAAAATGTGTATTTAAATGAGAATTAACTGTCACAGGCCCGTTCAGTTGGAATTTTTTGTTTTCTGTACAGCAATCTCTCCTATTAACTATAAGATTTAATAAGGCACAATATTACCCTATTCATTCTTATATATGTAACCCACACAGCTCCTGGTGTGGTGTTCAGTGCCCATCTAAGTGGCACTGAGACCACTTAGAGAGAAAGATTAATGAGTCTGCTTTAACAGCCATGTGGCTTTTAACTCATGCAGTCGGGGCTCATGCACTAAGCTCCACAGATCCCAGGTTTGATTCCGCCCACCCATGACCAGGGTCTGTCGGTGTTGCATATAATTATAATGTTGTTGTGTAATATGTTAAATTCTACTATACAACAAGGATAGAATTTTAGCAAATGATAGCCCAGAAAAATGAAATCTTGTTTCCTTCATGTTAACACTGTAAACTGAAAACATTGTTCATCTCGGAGCTGCCTCTGGTTTGTCTATGACTTTCTGCTAGTGGTATGCTTCATAATGAACACAATAGTCCTGGTACAGTCTCAAAGGAGTCATACACAAAGGAACTATCACCCCTCCACTCTGTGCAGGAGGTGCCTTTACAGGCCAAAATCACATTGGCCTTTTTTGCTCCCCACTGTCAACCCTGGTCTCCTTTTGGATTACTGCTTTCCAGATTTCTCCCAATGTGCGTTGGGTTATTTTTACCCAGGTGTATTACATTAAATTGCATTTTTCCATCATGAATTACATTGAGTCATTTCCTACCCATATTTCTAACTGCTGTGTAACTTTGCAGAATTTCTCTGTCCTCACTGATATTTGCAACAACTTCCAGTTTAATGCCATCCGCAAATTGAATTAATGTGCTGTTTGCTCCACCTTCCAGACCATTAACAAAGATGATAAAAATATTTCCTGTGATTTCAGAGAGATCATATGAAGCAGAGATGGGAAACGACCTTCTAAGTTATCTGCTCCATTCCCCTTTCAATGAAGGTGCGTTCCATTCATTATATCGTTTGTATTGCCTGCAGCATGATACAACTAATTTACGTCAAAAATCTTGTACTGTGTGGTTTGTCCAGCCAATCAGCTTTCATTTGTGGTAGGCTTTAACTCATTGTAGGACTCAGGAAAGAGACACACGGTTCTATTACATTGATAAACTGTGTGGGATTCAATGCTGTGAAAAAGTCTTCCTCATTCTTAAAAGGAAACAGAAATTTACTTACACATTGTAAAATAGAAAAAAATAGACTTCAAAGTGTCTTTGTCTCTGGACACAAATGCCCAGATACCATGATGGATAGGGAATTTGATATAGGGTTATGTATGTATGTATGTTTGTTTTTCAGTTTCAAATAAGGGCTTATTCATTCTTCTAGGCATTTTACGATCTTGAAACAATATCAAAATAATTTAACAATATCTACAATATAATCAAGTTGAATGCACACATTATGCAGGCTTGCCCACCTCCTCGAAAGCCTAACAAGCCTTGTCCAACATGTATTCTTCAAACTGCCCCCCTTCCTCATACTTACTGGGGGGGGGTGTGAATTTTTGCATGGGCCTGGAAGCTTAGCAGAGTTGGGCTCCAGTGTGCCAAGAACTAGAGCAAATTACAGAGATGAAGAACCCATACAGGAAAAAGTCCTGCTAGCAGGCACCCATCACTTAAATCAAGGTGATTGTATCTTGAGCCTGTGAGGGGAGTGGATATATCCCACATCAGATAGGAAAGGGTTAAAGAGCAGCCTTGAGGTCAGTTAACCCCACTGTACTATACCTGTTCTGAGTGTTAGATTTAAGATGAGAAAAGCCCAGAAGTTGAGGGCTGTTGGAAAAGGAGAGCAGATAAGATGTTCCTCTGTGGGGCAAGGAGCTTGGCTCAGACCAGGGGTGCTGGAACAATTTGTATACTGGGGGTGATGAGAGCCATTGAACCAAACTGTAAACCCTGTATATAATGGAAACCACTTCAATCCAGGGGTTGCGGCAGCACTCCTAGTTCCAGCACCTATGTATGGCCCAGACCAGGGATTATAGGAGGACTATGGCTTGCTAGAGCCTTTGCAAAGAGGGTAGGCCTGGCCTGACCAGGATGGCTGATTAGAGAAAAGCCAAGGATCCAGTCTCTAAGTGGGAAGTCAAGCTGTTGTAGCTAGGAGCCTGCCTGTGAGGGCTGAAGGCTGGGCTCGCTGGACTGTTTTGTATGTTTTGTTTTCTATGTTTGTTTGGCTTTGAACTAAGTGTCTCTGTTACCCCAAAAGAGGTTGAGTGCTTTAAAGTAGCTTGGCTGGAGTAGGCCAAAGAGTATTGTGCGGAAACTGATGCCAGTCCCAGCAAATATTGCACCCGTCACGAGGGGACACTGAGGGACAAAGAGAAACTATCCCAGAGTCCCTCGCCTAGCCCAGCTGTATCATTGCCACACAAGGAAAGAAGCAGTCTCTCAGGCTGCCTGGTTCTAAACCACATATAGTGGTTAAAATGGTTAAAACTGACGCTTTGGATTCTACCTGGAAACTAACAACCAGCTAATACAGTCTATGAAGTACTGGTGTCTGTGATCTTGATGTGATGCTCCACTGAATAAGTAATTAGCTGGACTCTTCACTAGCTTCACTTTCTGAACCATCTCTGGGTGTAGCTCCATATCAATCACATTGTAATAGTCTAGTCTCGGTGTTACAAAGGCTGCCTTTCACCTCTAGGCTGTCTGTTCTAATTCATCTCAGGTTGGTAGCCATTATTGTTTGATGGTTGGTCAAATGGGCCTGTTCTCAGATATATTAAAGGTCTCATTCCCGAGGACCAGCATCTTCCCCATAACCAACATTTTAATTGTTACTCTTGTTGGCAGTTTCAATAGCAAGGCCAGAGACCAAATGGATGTGGAGACTGAACTTTTCTCTCCCTTTAAAACTTTGCTTGCTTGCTTGCTGATAGACTGATTGATAACGCCTAGGAGCCTTTACTTTGCTTCTCTTATTGTTTCCAATCAGGAGAGGGAGCAAAAGTATCCAAATATTCTGAGAAGAACTTCTCTTATTTTATTTCACACCCAACTCAAACTAGGAACACTGGTAATCCAGCTCACATGCTCTCACACACATTCACAAACCACATTCTTGCATGTATTCCAATCTGTTTCCTTGAACCAAAAAAGGCTAGACTGAAAAAAACTCCTATATTCTTATCTAGACTGAACAGCTAAGTTTTCTGAGATTTAACTTAGTCATCCCTCCCCCCAATAGTCTGTGTCCAAGTTAACATGCTTCATTATCTAATCATATATACCTGTGCTATCAAAAGTGCCAATTTTTCAAAGGTTAGATCAAATAACTAATTCTTTTTTGAGCAAATTGCATTTCTCTCCATTTGCTTTCCATTTGCTTTATGTTGTAAAAACTTTCAAAGGCATCTAACAGCTTCTAAGGCAAGGAGATTGCTTATCTGATTGTTAATAGGGTTGTCACTCAAAAACCTAGGAGCAAGTTTAGCAGCAATGTTAGCATTTAAATAATGCTGGAAAATAAAAGGTGCAAAGCCATCAGATCATGACTATGTAAAAGCTGTGCATTTAGGAAGATCATCAGCAGTGGTGCAAGTAGAAATCATTTCTTGCTGGCATGCTGCACTCATGGGAGAGACACAAAGGGGGGGCCTGTGACCCCCCACATGACTCCTCCCAGCCCAGGGCCCCACGCTCTCCCCATCCCCTCCCCATGATCCACATCCCACATTACCGGGAAGGGGGCTCCGTCCTCCTCCCACTGCGCTGGAGATGTCTGTTGTACAGACCCCAGGCAGGAGGATTCAGGAGATGTGGCTGCGTGGAAGGGCTGGGGGTGGGGCTGGGGGCTCTACAGCAGCCACGCCAGAGGCGCTGCCGGCATTCTGCTTCTTTCCCCACTGGAAGGGCAAGGAGCGGGGTGGGGCTGGGCTCCTCTTCTGTCTTTCTGGTATGCTATACCAACTATAAATGTCTTACTGGTACAGCGTACCGGACCGAACCACCATACTTGCACCACTGATCATCAGTTTTTAATGTTAGAAGATGTTTAATGTTACGTGTTTGTCCATGTCAAATGTTTCTTCTTTGCTGTTTCTACAAACTAGATCCATTTGAAGGCATATAGCTGCAAAATCAGCTGATTTTGTACCTATCTTGACAACTTAAAACAACGTTGAGACTTTTCTCCATTGAGAATTAACAAGTGGGAATGGGTGTGTGTGGGGAGGTATATTTAAAGATTTTTCCTTATCCCTAATAGATTCTGGATCCCTATCTAATCTAGTGCTGCTTTCTGGTGGGAGTGAACATTACACCACAGTAGTCAAGGAGAGAGGACAACTGACTCCCTCCCTCCCTTGCATCCTGGGATCTCCCAAGGTCTGGCACATTCTCCTCATCATGAGTCTTTGCTTTGCCCCTCCTAGCCTTCAGGCTAGTACCTTCCCCTTTCTGCAATATCAGGGTCAAGAAAAACTTTTCTGCTCCTCTGAGCTCCGTAAGGGCTAGGTATTAATGCTATTGCATTATACTGGTGCAGCTGGCCACCACCGGAAGGCTCTGTGCATGGAGAGGAGTCAGCCAGTTGCGCCTTGATGCCTCAAAGAGGTCACAGGCCCCCGCCATGACGAGCTCAAAAAAGAACACTAGATAGGGAGGGGACTGGTGTAGTTATGCCACAGGAAGTTATGGGGAGGCAAGAAAAGATCCCACTCCCAGCCCTCACACTTTCTAGAGATTTGTGAACTTCAGCCTAAAGTTTGCTTCCATGACACAGTCTGAAATCAAGTGAATTGTATAAGGCTCAGTAAGCAGTCAGGTCTGTCAGGAGAAGGCAGCACAGCATTGTATTAGCACTGAGTCTGCTCCAGATGCTGAAAATATTGGCTTCGCACTGAACATGCTCACCGTAAACGTTAGCATAGTTACACCCCAAACAACATTGCCTCATCTCATTTGTGTAGTCATTCCCACACTAGTAACTTGATACCTACCCTCACCAGCTTTGCCTGATCTTAGATTGCATTCCTAAAGTAATGCTGATATATGTTTTTAGACTTCTAGCCCCTAGTGGCTGAAACCAACACAATACAAAAACTAGCACTCCAGTATGTACTAACAGAAAAAACACCTGAATGAACAATCTGCATGTAAACTGCTTTAAATGTAATATTTTCACAGCAAATACTGTTTCCAGTAATTGTGTTACTTTTTGTGGACCTTAGCTATAAAATACACACCTGAAAGCATTTTCTCTTCCATTCCTCCTATTTATTCCTGTTTTTTGAGTAGGGAGTCTAATTGGTACAATACCTGTAGCACACTCTCAGTGCACTTCATCTTCCCCAATACGCCCACCCTTTGTCATTTGTATGGCTCGAATTATTCCATGCTGTCGCTCATTACCAAATACGGTGTCAAATGTAAGGATCTCTGAAGAAATAAAAATAGCACATGCAATGGGCCCACACCGAACTCTGACAAGCAAAGTACACAATTTTTTTCTCCCCCCACACCATCTTCAAAATGTTTCTGTAAAAATGTAAAGGCTCATTAGTGTTAATAAAGACTGTGGAATTTTCTACTGCAGTAATAAAGAAGAACACTTTGATTTGAAGTCATACAGCTTTTGTGTGAATGTAGCACGCACACAAGCTACAAGATTGCTAGCACTGGAGATTAAAATCCTCTCTCCATAAAACAGAAGTGCGAGCGTCCTCCCTCTATCCAGGTGATGTTTATGAGCGGGATCATCTCTAAGATTGAGAGGATCATTCATTCATTCTCCATGTTTACTCTATCCTTAACCTCCCTACTGAGCCTGCCTGTATGGGTGCCAGTTGGCTGCCAGTGGTGAGGGTGTTTTAGTTTCTGACCCATAGTGGGAGGGCTGAATCTCTGGCCCACACATAGTAGGTGGATAAGTGGTTCATCTGCCAGCATGCATATGGTGTTTATAAATGATCTGTGGCCCATATTGTAAATGTTAGATTGGGTAAGGTAAGGAGTGTCTAGTTTATAGGTGAAGGATGAGGAGGGATACAAGAACAGAGTTAAGGCTAATGTTGGAACAATCTTCTAGTGTCTAGAGGTTGGCTGTGGTGTGGGATTGTTACATTCCATAAACACTGTTTTAATGGGCAATATGTTCCCAACACTGACTTTCTTAATCAAGTCTTTTATCTGGGAATTTCTTCCATTTTTTAAGTGGGGGGAGGGGGAGAACTACTCATAACTCAAAACTTGTTGAATGGATTTTGCATGTTGACTTAGTAAGACCAGTGTTTCAGACATACTGCTTGGGAGAGTTGAAAGTTGTGCTCGAAGAATTTGTAACTTCCATAAAGCATCCAGTGTTGTTGTTGGGGTATTACAATGGGTTACAAGTAACTGGTTTGAGCAGAGCCATATTTCAAACATCACTGAAATTACAAGTACCACCATCATCATCTGAAGAGGTCCGTTTTAATACTTTACACTCACCATTGTATCCTTAAGCATAGAGTCTCTAAAAGTGGGTAGGCAAAACTGACACTTCATACCATGAACAGATTCCCCAAGCAAACATTTGTAATTTTTAATGACTGTTTTAACCATGTTCTAAAACAGGGATTCTCAAGTTGGGGGTCAGGACCCCTCAGGGGGTCACGAGGTTATTATATGGCAGGTCACGAGCTATCAGCTTCCATCACAAACCCCGCTTTGCATCCAGCATTTACAATGGGATTAAATATATAAAAAAGTGTTTTTAATTTATAAAGGGGGGTCGCGCTCCAGGGCTTGCTATGTAAAAGGGGTCACCAGTACAAAAGTTTGAGAATTACTGCAAGTGAATCTTGGATCATTCTATGTAAGTTTAGATATGAATAGGCCAGGTCTGTCCCAAAAGCCATAAAGTCTGACAGTCATGCCACCTTATCTCCTTAAACATAGTTGGAGTTCCTTGCTGGGGTCCAGTGATGTGAGCTGCCACCTCATCCCTCATAGATTTAACATGGTAGTGCATTCAAAATTTCTAGTCTTCAATGGTCAGCAGGGAAGAACATTTACCAGGATGGTCACAGAAACAACAGTAGTTTTGCATCTTTAGCCACGAGCTATATTACCTCATTTTGCCCTTGGTGTTGAAGAATCACCACTGGGGAGATGATACCCACCCTCATACACCCTGTCCACCTTGGAATAAGCATGGCAAAGGAGAGTAGTGCTGGGAAGAATGGTGGATGATCTGTGAATTTTCTTAGGTGTTTTAAAGCAAAAATCCCAGTGACAAAAAGCTCTAATAATAGATTTACATTTTGTAGTGTCTCATCACAAAGAATTTTTTTAATGTAAGCATAGATAGGGTGGAGCTTTTTAACTGTCACAGGATTTAACAGGGATACTACAATTGCTATGGAATATATCAGTCCTCCCAACATTAAAGAATTTGACTTTGAATAATTTTTAAAATATTAGCCAGTGTTCCCAATAGTGACCCAGTGTATGAGTTTTCCATGAGGCCTGACTATTAATGTTATTTTGACCTCTATTGACAATGTCGTTTCTGAGCTATGCAGGTGAAATTTTTGAAAAGTGAAAGGTTGCTACTTCCCTCCCTGAAGTCCTATCATTTGAAATCTCCCTTCCCACACTACGTGCCCCCCAAACTTGCCTCATACTAACCAGGAGATATTCAACGTATTATAATAATAAAGAGGAGGAGAAGGGAGGGTTTTCTAATCGGGCTTGCAAAAGAAACAGGTTCAGCTTTAATGGCAGAATTACTACCACTTTTCGTCTCTAGGTGTCAGTGCTCTTTACAAAGCATTATTCTTGTTTTAGAGGAATGTCTGTCTTTCCCAAGGCCACACAGCAAGTCAGTGGCAAATAGAACAGAATCCGGGCTCCTGACTCTGTCTTGGACACTATCCGTTGGACCACACTGTAGTGTCACCATAACCCAGCATTCATGAGGTGGGGGAGAGAGAAAGCTATTGTCACTTTATTTAATGGTATCAAACGGTTTCATCCACTTGAAATAGGTCCAATAACAAAAAAGAAGGTATCTATTTAATTAATTCATTAGCCTGGACATAACAAGGCTGGTAGATGCACTGGTTATACTGAGGCTTGTAGATGTACATCCAGGTCAGACCAAGTTAAGATGATTTGTAGAGCTTATGCAGTGTGATACAAAGCTCTTTAAATCAGCTTATTTAAAGGTGAAGTCAGCCTGACACATAGTGGCTGCCAATCACTAATCATACATTGACATGGGAAGTGCCCCTCACAGGTTGTTGTTATCGCGTGCTGGAATTATGAGAGGGGAACTTGACAGGCTGACTCCATGCAAGTCCCTGGGTTTTTTCAGACTGGAAACAAAGAGAACATTTCAACAAGTTCTCAGATAATTAGTGAGAACAATGGGACTGCATTTTCTGGAAGCAGATGGGAAAAAAAGATCAAATATCCTTCCATTAAAAATAATCACCTGGGAATCTTTTACAGGGATGTGCTAAGATTTTAATTATAAATGTCCTCATCTACAGCAATGCTATTATGGCCCAGCAAAGCTTCCTGATGTACTGGGGAATCAAACCTCTGTGGCCCTCTCTGGGTCAAGCTGCCCTCCCTATACCCACAATAGCAAAGATTAAAACAAAGAACTCCTGTGGTTCTGTAAGGGGCATAAACCAACCTTTAATTCAGGGGGTTAGGAATAAACTTTCCCTGTCAGCAGGAGATCCCATAACCAACTACTCCTCATCCCTGCTCTAGCTCACAGTGTGGATCCCACAGGGCTGCTCCTCCTTCTCCCTCTATGCCCTATTTCTGGGAAATCTCATTTGTAAACACAGCTTCTGCTGTCCCCTTTGACTCATCCCTCACTCTAGACCCACACAGCCAGGCCACGTCTGAATCTTGTTACTCCTTTCTACGCAACATCTTTCTCACCTGGCCTTTCCTTTTTGCCTATGCAGCTAAACCTCTGGTTCAGACCCTCATTATCTCATCTCTGGATTGCTGATCTTGACAAATGCCATCTATCTGTTACTGTTACAAAGACAATTTACCTGGCTCATTGCCTTAACCATGTCTCTCTCACACATACCCCTTTGCAGCTTTGCCCTGGCTCATCCTTCTCAAACAATTTGTCTTCATTTTTAAGGCCCTTCCTGGCTTAGACCCACCCTCTGATATGGTACTGAGCTATCAACTCCATCCCAGCTCTGTAAATAATGCTGCCTTTATCCCCGTTAGTCCAATTTTTCATCAAACACCTTTGTGCTTCCTTCTCTGCTGCCCTTATTCATTGGAGGAGCTCCTGGCAAGGATCCAGAAAGCCACTACGTTATTTTCCTTCAAAACTCTCATTAAAACTTGTCTTTGCTGTGATGCCCACAAAACACTTAATAATTTTTAGGCAACTGGTGTGAAATGGCTTCCGTTAAGAACACTGTTCGTAATGATCTCACTGTTCCCATACTCTTTCCACTGTCTGTCTTTTATACCCTTCTGCTGTTCATCTTCTTACTTAAGATTGTAAGCACTTTGGGCCCAGAACAGTGATTGCTATACATGAATACTGTGACCAGCACAATGAGATCCGAATCCTGTAGGCACTAATACAATACAAACGAGAAATAACAATAAGAAATGCACACTTCCTTGCACTTCTCTGTGAAGCAGCTGTTAATGACCACTTTTGGAGACAGGCTAGATGGGTCACAGATCTGATCCAATATGGTAATCGCTATATACTGCAGGCTGGACTGTCTCTCCCTTGCACTGTGCAGATGGAATAGATTCTCTTCTCTGTTTTTAACTCCCTGCCTCCCTGTTTTTTTCTTTGTTTCATTCTCATTCTGTCATCCCTCTTTTTTCCCCTTTTTGCATCCTTCTGGGGATGGGAGGAGAGGTTCTTATCTTTAAGATTGTTTGCAAAGTCTCTCTGATGTAATCTTCACTTTGACTTTCCCTTGCTTCTATCAAGCTGGCCACTTGCTGCTGATCCATTAGCCTGTCTTCCCAGCTCAGAGGGCCGTTTTTGGGTCATAGTTGATGACCAGCCTTATCAATAATGCAGAAGCAGCAATATCAAGTGTACACTGTTCCCCACAACCAGACTCTCTGCCTCACACCCAAACAGGGCAGATAATAATAAAGAATAATCCTTTCATTCTTTGCTGACATGGCCTTCAAGATTTGTGCACTAGGGTTTAAAAGCTTTATATGAGAATTTGATGCTCAATCTGTATGATAATCTCTTCCAGATTCCTGAACTGCTGATGAATGTATTTGCTTAGACAGTTAATCTATGCAATTTTCATTTTTAAATACCTAGAGGACTCTTTGAGTTGCAGTCTATATACTTTCTCTGATCAAAAAAGTCCCCTTATCTGAATTCTTGTTTTTCAAATAGACTACAAGTACAGTTTTTGACTTTGAAGTTTTAAATTACATCCTATTCTGTAAATATCAAGATTTTTTTTTTTCTGGTTTCATTCTCTCCCCATGTCACTTCCCACCAAGACCTATATAGTGAACAAGTTCCCCTGATTTTTTAACAAATTCCCAAGAAATTCACTTTCTCTGCACCAACTCCCTAGATACAGGTAATCGCCTGATTTCAGCAAAAGGGCATCATGATCAATGAGCATACACAACATTCAACGACAGGATCTTGCATTGTGATCCAGGTAGGAGTTCAGCTGTCTCACTCCAGTGGGGCTCTATCCAGGCTCTGTAATTTGCTTGTGCAAACTAAAATGCAGGATGAGGGTCATAATGTTAGTGGCACCCCGTCAGTACTAGAGGGCCAGTCCTAAAGCCTTTACTCAAGGAAAACTCTCTCTCTCTCTCTCTTTCTTTTTTTTTTTTAATTATTCCTCCCTCCCCACCCCCCCCATGGGTATTTTGCTTGAGAAGAGCATCAGGCACTAGATGTCAGAGTTGCTAACAAAATTTGCATGCGAGTTTTCAACACTGGAGTGATGTTTTGCTGAGCAAACTTAAGATTCAGACAAACTGTGAAATATCTGAATAATAGTGCCTTTCAATCTAAAGAATCCCAGGACAGTTAAACTGTGACTGCTTCTGTGAAGGATGGGTGGATGCTTCATGCACATGTTACAGGGCATGACAGTGGAGAAGTGGATGTGTTGCCTAAGGACACTGCTGCCCTTCTTCTTACATAAAGAGCCACAGGATCCTTACTGTTCATACAGAGTAGAGAAGATCTTGGTTTTCCAGCTCTTCTCTAAAAGACTCACACACAGGGTCAGATTCTTCTTCTCTCACCAGTTTTACACCAGTGACTTCATTCCATTATTATTATTATTATTATTATTATTTATTCCATTGACTTCAAGGGAGCCAGTCCTCATTCACACCAGAAGAAGAGCAGAAGGCCCCTAGTAAACTGCATGAAATGGAACAAAGGGTTGAGTTCATTCTACTTGAATATGAACCTGCGATTGCAGGTAACCGAGCTCTTCTATTCCTGAGGCTTAAATCCACTCCAAATTTTTATGAATAATTAATACTGGTAGTGCAGCTTTTATTTCAGTATAATTTTAAATGGAATATAAAATGGTATGCGCCACTGCTTCCTATTGTGGAACAAAAAAAAAATCTGATAGACACTGTTATGGTTGCTAGACCCCCAAGTTGGGTCTCACTCCCCCATAAAAATTGCATGTCCTTGTTCTCAAATAACCCCCAGTGGAGAAAACTATTAGCCTTCCAGCATGAGGGCTTATCTCAGTACTGAAATCACAGCTCCAAGACTGGCAGCCTATCAACAAATAAACCCATGGTGCTGAGTTAAAATATAATGTACTATGACATCTCTATTTAATAAGCTCTCTTTATTTGTTTTTTATTGGAAGGAATGGAGAGGGAGACATTCTAGCTTAACTAATCAAGACAGATTTTGGATGCATTTCATAAGTGTTCTCATGCACAGACTGATGGCTCACATAAAGTCACCCTGTTCTCGGGTTGCAAGCAATATTTCCAGGAGGCTTCTCCTAGCTAAAAGCTGCTTTTAAACTTAAACAAAGTGAGCCTTTTAATATGCATACGCTACATGATAGGGAGAAAAAGGGTACTTACATACAAAATAATGGTACCTTTTAAACAGGGAATTGTGTGCTACATGTTTCTCTCTCAAGTTTTTTCAATTGTTCTGAAGTGCTGATGGTCATCTTCCAATAATGCAATGACAGAGGTGATGTTAAATTTCAGATGGGTCCAAATGAGTACACCAGATACACTAGCCCATTGAACTTTGGGGATGCTCACAGCTAGATTAAAACTTCCTGGCTGAGGCTCATTGATTGTTAAATTAGACCTCACATTAATTTTGAAAATACACAAAAGTTACTTTTAATATTGAGCTTCTCATGCCAGGAGTAGGGGCCTTCATTTTTACTGTCTGATCTACCACCATGGGATGCACTTTGCAAACAAAGGTTCAGCCCTGACCTAGTCCCAGCCCTGTTTACTTTTAGGCCAGCCAGAGTAATGCAAAAAACAAAATGCGATTTCATGTTGGGTTTTTTTCTTTCACAAACTGCTAATGCTCAGAATCAACAAAAAGTTCTGAAATTATAATAGCTTCATAAATGATAGCATTGTACCTTGCTTGCATAAACAGGGAGCACTGCTGATGTGATTGTTCTCTGACTAAATGAAAGGATTTTGTCTTTCTTAAACTCATTAAGGTGTTTAATCCAGCTCCCATTAAATTAGTAGCAAAATTTCTGTTGACTTCAGGTCAAGCTGGCCCCAATCAGTCACAGTTGAAACCCAAAACTGCATGCAAAATTTGAACTGGAGGCAGGAGCATGCACCCTGGCAATCAGACCCTGGTCATTTTGATTCACCATAAACATGAAAACCAAATCTAACATTTTTTTTCATAGCCATGATCTCTTCGCTCACCCTGTTGACGGGAAGGAGCTGATCTTCCTTTCCATCATCCCTCTCCCTCTGACTCTCAAATACAGTGCACTGAATATTTTTCATCTAGAGATAGGTAAATTGGTTCACATAAGAAAAAAAGACCCAAATGAAAGCATTCCCCAAGACTTGAACAGAATCTTCCTTGAGGATCAATTCTCCATCCGACTCCCTCATTTTGTCTGCCTTGTTTATGGCAATGTTTTTGATTCAGCCAATAATAGGAAATACTGGAAATCTTATGAAAGCCTTTTTTGCACTCTGGATTTGAATAAGATAGCATACAAATTTTTGGGTGCCCATTCCACTTGAACTATTTGGAGTTCATGACTCCCCTACTTGAATAGCATTCAAGTTTGAAGATTTATGTCAGTGAGTGGTTACATTCCCCTAGCCTAGCTTGAGACTGAAATGCAGTAACTATGTACATTTTTTTCCTGTGACTGATTTGGAGCATGTCAAACAAGTTAGTTATCGTGAAGTGCAGTTGATGTACCCTACTCGTATCATTACCCATACTTTAGATGCAATCACCTACTGACTTTTTTAGCTATAACTAGCCGAGTAGAGCCAGTGTGGTCACTCTGGACATGGATGCAGAAGATTCCTGAGTTTTTTGAGATTCTTTCTTGCCAAGAAAAAAAAGCAGACTTTGCAAACAATCTATTTTGTAAAGCTTTAACCCCTGCACAGCCCACTTACTATTTAATGAGGTCATCACCTGAAACAAATAATATACTGTACATTACTATTCTACACATACCTGTGACTTAAATAGATAGCAGTAGTTCCAATATATTTTTATCTCAACCAGGTTAAATGCAATAAACCACAATTATTGCAAAAAGTATAGGTGGAGCTGTGGTCATAGGGATACATATCCCTTTGCCACTGATGGCCATGCAACCAACTCATCCCATATTTTGGTGGGCTGTGGGTGGGAAATTAAGGAATAAATACTTCAAATAAGGAGGTGGTCCTCCATTTAAGACCTTCTAGCTATTTAGTCTGTCGGTTTTTCTCCAGATACACTGGACAGAATTACAAAGGGAACTGTGCTCCCAACTTCTGTGGGTGGTCAAATGTTATCAGTCATCTAGAAAAAAATAACCTCTCAAACTTTTGGATTGAGACTTAGTGGTGCTGGGAAATAACTATTACTGTTCAAAACATACCTTCTCTTATTACTATGCTACTTGGCATCACCAAGATGAGGAAGACAATTGTCTATTCAAAAATCTCAAGGTATGTAACAATTTTGATTGTATGAGATATTAATAACTCTACAAAGATTACCATGAATAGGAATTTGGATTTATGGACAGTGGGTATGTTAACAACTCCCTGCTCCCTGTGGCTTAGAGCATCCAAAACAATATTTTTGACTCCATGGAATTAAAATATTCTTGATCCCATGAAGTGGTTATAAAGAATGGCCTACACAGATGCATGTTGTTTACCTGATGGGATTTATTTCCTGAGTTTCATGCAGCTCTATGCCAGTGAAAATTCCCCCGATTCTGGGGAAGACCTCCACTTGCAATCTTTGGCTGGTTTAAGGCCACTTTGTGCTGCTCAAAGGAGACTCCAGCCCACTGTCTCCATTCATGCTTTTTAGTTTTGGTGTATTAGGACAAATACTAATTGCATGGTTTGCAAGAAATTAAACAAAATAAGATTTAAAAGAGAGCGAGCGAGCTTTTAGCTGTCAAAAATGGACAGACATCTGGAAGGATGTTGTTCTGTGCAAAGAAAACTCCATTAAGCTCTTGCATCAACACTGACACACCTATGAAGGCTATTACAGTTCTGTTATCCAAGAAGGGTTGCAAATAGACAGTTATTCTACATGGCTGAACCGCCTCTTAAATCAACAACCTAGGATAAAGAGCAGTTCATCACTTTGTTCATATTTTCCATCTTTCTAATCTTTGCTTATTTTATACTGTAAGATTTTGTGCAAACTCTTTACTTCATCTATTATTTCCTGTTCAGTACTGTAAGGATGAGCTCTGTGCAATGAAAGTATCTGTTTATAAAAGGATAATATAGTTGAATATAGAGTTTCTTCACATTCTAGAGGGTGCAGTACCTATAATTACCACATGCTCAGGGAGTGTTGTTCAGTGGTTAGAACAGAGCTTTGGAATCAGGACTCCTCCGTTGTAACCTGACTGTACCAGGGCACTGTGTGTCCTTGGTAAATCATTTAACCACAGTCTCTCCATCAGTTAAACGTGTTTCATAATACTTGGCCTCTCAATACCTCAAGGAGATAGGTAAGGTTTTTGTAATGTTTGTAAAGCATTTTGAGATCTTAAGGAAGAAGTATTACTGTGCTCGTGAAGCAACCCACCACGTCAATTTGGATTGTTTCTGAATTACAGCTGTAGTAGGTTAAGTTGTCATCTTTCACAAGAGGGATATAAAAATTCTTCCTCCCTGTTCAAATGCCATCTGCCTGTTTGTTTAATGTGGGTCAGCATTCACAGCTTTCCAGGGCTGTACATAGTAATACTGTCCATTGCATTCAACTCCAGTTTCCTTTCCTGGTAACTTGTTGACTAATTACTTTATTCCTTGGCTAGTACAGCATTTATGATGCACAGATTTAAATCTGGTTGGAATTAGTAGAAGATTTTTTTTCCCCCCATTTTCATCTACCAAATAACTGTCAACAGTAATTGTCCCCCAGAGTTGGAGAAACATCACTGAGCACATGTGACTTGTCATCCTGTACCAGCCCTGAATTCAAGGCTAGATCAGAGACTCCTCTTCACATGACTGTGTAAATCCTTTATTCCATCAAAGAGGAAATCCCATTGTGGAAAGCCAGTGCAATATTTACTTTGTGCTGATTGCATCCCAGACTACTGAGAAGAGATCAGAGAACTAAGAAATCCCCACATTGATTATAATGTTTGCCATCAACTAAATAATATTAACAGTGACTGCACATTAACGCATCTCACCACTCAGAACTGTTTGTATTTTAATTTTTAAACTTTACCTCCATCTTCTGGACATCCTAAATATTGCACCGTGTGTGTTTGAACCTCTCCTAACTTGGGCATTTCTATGGGTATGTCTACACTACGGAATAAGGTCGAATTTATAGAAGTCGGTTTTTTAGACATCTGCTTTATATGTTCGAGTGTGTGTGTCCCCACAGAAAATGCTCTAAGTGCATTAAGTGCATTAACTCGGCGGAGTGCTTCCACAGTACCAAGGCTAGAGTCGACTTCTGGAGCGTTGCACTGTGGGTAGCTATCCCACAGTTCCCACAGTCTCCACTGCCCATTGGAATTCTGGGTTGAGATCCCAATGCCTGATGGGGCTAAAACATTGTCGCGGGTGGTTCTGGGTACATATCGTCAGGCCCCCGTTCCCTCCCTCCCTCCGTGAAAGCAAGGGCAGACAATCGTTTCGCGCCTTTTTTCCTGAGTTACCTGTGCAGACGCCATACCACGGCAAGCATGGAGCCCGCTCAGGTAACCGTCACCCTATGTCTCCTGGGTGCTGGCAGACACGGTACGGCATTGCTACACAGTAAGAGCAACCCATTGCCTTGTGGCAGCAGACGGTGCAATTCGACTGGTAGCCATCATCGTCCTGTCCGAGGTGCTCCTGGCCACGTTGGCTGGGAGCGCCTGGGCAGACATGGGCGCAGGGACTAAATTTGGAGTGACTTGACCAGGTCATTCTCTTTAGTCCTGCAGTCAGTCCTATTGAACCGTCTTATGGTGAGCAGGCAGGCGATACGGATTGCTAGCAGTCCTACTGTACCATCTTCTGCCGGGCAGGCAAGAGATGAGGATGGCTAGCAGTCCTACTGCACCATCTTCTGCTGAGCAGCCAGGAGATGTGGATGGCATGCAGTCCTTCTGCACCATCTGCTGTCAGCCAAAGATGTAAAAGATAGATGAAGTGGATCAAAACAAGAAATAGACCAGATTTGTTTTGTACTTATTTGCCTCCTCCCCCGTCTAGGGGACTCATTCATAGACTCATAGACTATCAGAGTTGGAAGGGACCTCAGGAGATCATCTAGTCCAACCCCCTGCTCAAAGCAGGGCCAATCCCCAATTTTTTTTGCCCCAGATCCCTAAATGGCCCCCTCAAGGATTGAACTCACAACCCTGGGTTTAGCAGGCCAATGCTCAAACTACTGAGCTATCCCTCCTCTAGGTCACACTGCAGTCACTCACAGAGAAGGTGCAGCGAGGTAAATCTAGCCATGTATCAATCAGAGGCCAGGCTAACCTCCTTGTTCCAATAAGAACAATAACTTAGGTGCACCATTTCTTATTGGAACCCTCCGTGAAGTCCTGCCTGAAATACTCCTTGATGTAAAGCCACCCCCTTCGTTGATTTTAGCTCCCTGAAGCCAACCCTGTAAGCCGTGTCATCAGTCGCCCCTCCCTCCGTCAGAGCAACGGCAGACAATCGTTCCGTGCCTTTTTTCTGTGCGGACGCCATGCCAAGGCAAGCATGGAGGCCTTTCAGCTCACTTTGGCAATTAGGAGCACATTAAACACCACACGCGTTATCCAGCAGTATATGCAGCACCAGAACCTGGCAAAGCGATACCGGGCGAGGAGGCGACGTCAGCGCGGTCACGTGAGTGATCAGGACATGGACACAGATTTCTCTGAAAGCATGGGCCCTGCCAATGCATGCATCATGGTGCTAATGGGGCAGGTTCATGCTGTGGAACGCCGATTCTGGGCTCGGGAAACAAGCACAGACTGGTGGAACCGCATAGTGTTGCAGGTCTGGGACGATTCCCAGTGGCTGCGAAACTTTCGCATGCGTAAGGGCACTTTCATGGAACTTTGACTTGCTTTCCCCTGCCTTGAGGTGCATGATGAGATGCAGATGAGATGAGAGCAGCCCTCACAGTTGAGAACCGAGTGGTGATAGCCCTGTGGAAGCTTGCAACGCCAGACAGCTACTGGTCAGTTGGGAATCAATTTGGAGTGGGCAAATCTACTGTTGGGGCTGCTGTGATGCAAGTAGCCCACGCAATCAAAGATCTGCTGATATCAAGAGTAGTGACCCTGGGAAATGTGCAGGTCATAGTGGATGGCTTTGCTGCAATGGGATTCCCTAACTGTGGTGGGGCCATAGACGGAACCCATATCCCTATCTTGGCACCGGAGCACCAAGCCAGCGAGTACATAAACCGCAAGGGGTACTTTTCAATAGTGCTGCAAGCTCTGGTGGATGACAAGGGACGTTTCACCAACATCAACGTGGGATGGCTGGGAAAGGTACATGACGCTCGCATCTTCAGGAACTCTGGTCTGTTTCAAAAGCTGCAGGAAGGGACTTTATTCCCAGACCAGAAAATAACTGTTGGGGATGTTGAAATGCCTATCTGTATCCTTGGGGACCCAGCCTACCCCTTAATGCCATGGCTCATGAAGCCGTACACAGGCAGCCTGGACAGTAGTCAGGAGCTGTTCAACTACAGGCTGAGCAAGTGCAGAATGGTGGTAGAATGTGCATTTGGACATTTAAAGGCGCGCTGGCGCAGTTTACTGACTCGCTTAGACCTCAGCGAAACCAATATTCCCACTGTTATTACTGCTTGCTGTGTGCTCCACAATATCTGTGAGAGTAAGGGGGAGACGTTTATGGCGGGGTGGGAGGTTGAGGCAAATCGCCTGGCTGCTGGTTATGCGCAGCCAGACACCAGGGTGGTTAGAAGAGCACAGGAGGGCGTGGTACGCATCAGAGAAGCTTTGAAAACCAGTTTCATGACTGGCCAGGCTACAGTGTGAAAGTTCTGTTTGTTTCTCCTTGATGAAACCCCCCGCCCCTTGGTTCACTCTACTTCCCTGTAAGCTAACCACCCTCCCCTCCTCCCTTCGATCACCGCTTGCAGAGGCAATAAAGTCACTGTTGCTTCACATTCATGCATTCTTTATTCATTCATCACACAAATAGGGGAATGACTACCAAGGTAGCCCAGGAGGGGTGGTGGAGGAGGGAAGGAAAATGCCACACAGCACTTTAAAAGTTTGCAACTTTAAAATTTATTGAATGCCAGCCTTCTTTTTTTTGGGCAATCCTCTGTGGTGGAGTGGCTGGTTGGCCGGTGGCCCCCCCACCGCGTTCTTGGGCGTCTGGGTGTGGAGGCTATGGAACTTGGGGAGGAGGGCCGTTGGTTACACAGGGGCTGTAGTGGCAGTCTGTGCTCCAGCTGCCTTTGCTGCAGCTCAACCATACACTGGAGCATACTGGTTTGGTCCTCCAGCAGCCTCAGCATTGAATCCTGCCTCCTCTCATCACGCTGCGGCCACATTTGAGCTTCAGCCCTCTCTTCAGCCCGCCACTTACTCTCTTCAGCGCGCCACCTCTCCTCCCGGTCATTTTGTGCTTTCCTGCACTCTGACATTATTTGCCTCCGCATTCGTCTGTGCTCTGTCAGTGTGGGAGGACAGCATGAGCTCGGAGAACATTTCATCTCGAGTGCGTTTTTTTTTCTTTCTAAGCTTCACTAGCCTCTGGGAAGGAGAAGATCCTGTGATCATTGAAACACATGCAGCTGGTGGAGAAAAAAAAAGGGACAGCGGTATTTAAAAAGACGCATTTTATAAAACAGTGGCTACACTCTTTCAGGGTAAACATTGCTGTTAACATTACATACATAGCACATGTGCTTTCGTTACAAGGTCTCATTTTGCCTCCCCCCACCTTGTGGCTACCCCTCAACCCTCCCCCCTCCCTGTGGCTAACAGCGGGGAACATTTCTGTTTAGCCACAGGCAAACAGCCCAGCAGGAATGGGCTCCTCTGAGTGTCCCCTGAAGAAAAGCACTCTATTTCAACCAGGTGACCATGAATTATATCTCACTCTCCTGAGGATAACACAGAGAGATAAAGAATGGATGATGTTTGAATGCCAGCAAACATACACTGCAATGCTTTGTTGTACAATGATTCCCGAGTACGTGTTACTGGCCTGGAGTGGTAAAGTGTCCTACCATGAAGGACACAATAAGGCTGCCCTCCCCAGAAACCTTTTGCAAAGGCTTTGGGAGTACATCCAGGAGAGCCGCGAATGCCAGGGCAAAGTAATCCTTTCACATGCTTGCTTTTAAACCATGTATAGTATTTTAAAAGGTACATTCACCGGAGGTCCCTTCTCCGCCTGCTGGGTCCAGGAGGCAGCCTTGGGTGGGTTCGGGGGGTACTGGCTCCAGGTCCAGGGTGAGAAACAGTTCCTGGCTGTCGGGAAAACCGGTTTCTCCGCTTGCTTGCTGTGAGCTATATACAACCTCATCATCATCATCTTCTTCGTCCCCAAAACCTGCTTCCGTATTGCCTCCATCTCCATTGAAGGAGTCAAACAACACGGCTGAACCAGTGGTGGCTGAACCCCCTAAAATGGCATGCAGCTCATTATAGAAGTGGCATGTTTGGGGCTCTGACCCGGAGCGGCCGTTCGCCTCTCTGGTTTTCTGGTAGGCTTGCCTCAGCTCCTTCAGTTTCACGCGGAACTGCTTCGGGTCCCTGTTATGGTCTCTGTCCTTCATGCCCTGGGAGATTTTGACAAAGGTTTTGGCATTTCGAAAACTGGAACGGAGTTCAGATAGCACGGATTCCTCTCCCCATACAGCGATCAGATCCCGTACCTCCCGTTCTGTCCATGCTGGAGCTCTTTTGCGATTCTGGGACTCCATCATGGTCACCTCTGCTGATGAGCTCTGCATGGTCACCTGCAGCTTGCCACGCTGGCCAAACAGGAAATGAGATTCAAAAGTTCGCGGTTCTTTTCCTGTCTACCTGGCCAGTGCATCTGAGTTGAGAGTGCTGTCCAGAGCAGTCACAATGGAGCACTCTGGGATAGCTCCCGGAGGCCAATACCGTCGAATTGTGTCCACAGTACCCCAAATTCGAGCTGGCAAGGCCGATTTAAGCGCTAATCCACTTGTCAGGGGTGGAGTAAGGAAATCGATTTTAAGAGCCCTTTAAGTCGAAATAAAGGGCTTCATCGTGTGGACAGGTGCAGGTTTACATCGATTTAATGCTGCTAAATTTGACCTAAAGTCCTAGTGTAGACCAGGGCTATGTCTCCATTAGAAGGCCTGGTCTAAACACAGGTTTGGTTCAAGTTAGGAACATTTTTTGTTTGTTTGTTTTTCTTAACTGAATAGTTACATGGGCACAGTTATATTAGTATAATAGTACCTTTATACTGGTGTAGCTTATTTCTCTTCCTGTACAGAAATGGCTATACTGATATAAGCAAAAACAACGAGGAATCCTTGTGGCACCTTAGAGACTAACAAATTTATTTGGGCATAAGCTCTTGTGGGCTAGAACCCACTTCATCAGATGAATAGAGTGGGAAATGTAGGAGCAGATGTAAATACGTGAAAGGATGGGAGTTGCCTTACCAAGTTTGAAGTCAGTCTAACAAGACAATTCACATAACAGGATACCACGGGAGGAAAAATAACTTTTAAAGTGGTAATGAGAGTGGCCCGTTTCAGATAGTTGACAAGAAGGTGTAAGTAACAGTGGGGGGAAATCAGTATTGGGAAAATTAGGTTTAGGATTTGTAATGACCCAACTACTCCCAGTCTTTATTCAGGCCTAATCTGATGGTGTCCAGTTGCAGATTAATTCTAGTTCTGCAGTTTCACATTGGAGTCTGTTTTTGAAGTTTTTTTGTTGAAGAATTGCCACTTTTAGGTCTGTTATTGAGTGACCAGAGAGATTGAAGTGTTCGCCTACTGGTTTTTGAATGTTATGATGCCTGATGTCAGATTTGTATCCATTTATTCTTTTGCGTAGAGACTGTCCGGTTTAGCCAATGTACATGGTAGAGGGGCATTGCTGTCACATGATGGCATATATCACATTGGTAGATGTGCAGGTGAATGAGCTCCTGATGGTGTGGCTGATGTGGTTAGGTCCTATGATGGTATCCCTTGAATAGATATGTGGAATAGATAGATAGTTTCCTGAGGAAACTACAATCCTTTGGTGATCTTCCAGAAAACACCATCTTAGCCACTATGGATGTAAAAGATCTCTAAACGAACATTCCACACAAAGATGGACTACAAGCCAACAGGAATAGCATCCCCAATATCATCATGGCAAACCTGGTGGCTGAACTTTGTGACTTTGTCCTCACCCACAACTATTTCAGATTTGGGGACAATTAATACCTTCAAGTCAGCAGTACTGCTATGGATACCCACATGGCCCCGCAGTATGCCAACATTTTTATGGCTGACTTAGAACAACGCTTCCTCAGCTCTCTTCGCCTTACGCCCCTACTCTACTTGCACTACATTGATGATATCTTCATCATTTGGACCCATGGGAAGGAGGCCCTTGAGGAATTCCACCAAGATTTCAACAATTTCCACCCCACCATCAACCTCAGCCTGGACCAGTCCACACAAGAAGTCCACTTCCTAGACACTACAGTGCTAATAAGCGATGGTCACATAAACACCATCCTATACCAGAAATCTACTGACCGCTATACTTACCTACATGCCTCTAGCTTTCATCCAGACCACATCAAAGGATCCATTGTCTACAGCCAAGCTCTACGATACAACCGCATTTGCTCCAATCCCTCAGACAGAGACAAATATCTACACGATCTCTTTCAAGTGTTTTTAAAACTACAGTACCCACCTGGTGAAGTGAAGAAACAGATTGACAGAGCTAGAAGGGTACCCAGAAGTTACCTACTACAAGACAGGCCCAACAAAGAAAGTAACAGAACGCCATTAGCCGTCACCTACAGCCCCCAACTAAAACCTCTCCAGCGCATCATCAAGGATCTACAGCCTATCCTGAAGGACAAACCCTCACTCTCACAGACTTTGGGAAACAGGCCAGTCCTCACTTACAGACTGCCCCCCAACCTGAAGCAAATACTCACCAGCAACCACACACCACAAAACAAAAAGACCAACCCAGGAACAAAACCCTGCAACAAACCCCGGTGCCAACTCTGTCCATGTATCTATTCAAGGGACGCCATCATAGGACCTAACCACATCAGCCACACCATCAGGGGCTCATTCACCTGCACATCTACCAATGTGATATATGCCATCATGTGCCAGCAATGCCCCTCTGCCATGTATATTGGCCAAACTGGATAGTCTCTATGCAAAAGAATAAATGGATTCAGATCTGTCATCAGGAATCATAACATTCAAAAACCAGTAGGAGAACACTTCAGTCTCTCTGGTCACTCAATAACAGACCTAAAAGTGGCAATTCTTCAACAACAAAAAATTCAAAAACAGACTCCAACGTGAAACTGCAGAACTAGAATTAATTTGCAAACTGGACACCATCAGATTAGGCCTAAATAAAAACTGGGAGTAGTTGGGTCATTACAAAACCTAAACCTAATTTCCCCAATACTGATTTCCCCCTACTGTTACTCACAACTTCTTGTCAACTGTCTGAAATGGACCACTCTTATTACCACTTCAAAAGTTATTTTTCCTCCCTTGGTATCCTGCTGTTATGTGAATTGTCTCATCAGACTGACCTCACACTTGGTAAGGCAACTGCCATCCTTTCATGGATTTATACCTGCTCCTGTATTTTCTGCTCCATGCATTTGATGAAGTGGGGTCTGTTACGAATTACACCTGGTAGGACACGCACACAAATGCTGCGAATTATACCTGATAGGTCACGCACAGTTCGAATCTAGGCTGAGGCACATAAACAAAGTCCACAACTGCAGAGTTCCCAAAACACATTAAGTTTATTACGTTCGAGTGTGGTGCCCCCCCCCCCCCGCTAGCCAGGAGGGGACCCCGAATACAGATTATACAAAGGTTATATACTTTTTTAGCAAAGCACGTTGCCCTCGTGCATCGGAAACCTTAGCCAATAAACAAACCCTTTTCTTATCTACCACCTATCCCTGCTTGGTGCATTCCTCATGCTGAACTAGTATGTTAATTACACAGCATGGTCCTAAAGCCATACATCAGTAACTTTTATTATCAGGATGGGAGGCCCCACATCAAAGGCCAGGAGATAGGGAGTTAGGGACTGACCAAAAAAAACAGATACTGGGAGTCAAGGCAGGCTGGAGACAAGGAGGAGGATTTTCACAGGAATGCAGTATCTAAGGAACACGCCTCCTGGTGCATGATGTGCTTGTTTTTAGACAATGGAGGGCCCCAAACCAAAATGGAGTCGCATGTGCTAACTTTTCCTTAACAGTTCTAGCTCACAAAAGCTTATGCCCAAATAAATTGGTTAGTCTCTAAGGTGCCACAAGGACTCCTTGTTGTTTTTGCTGATACAGACTAACACGACTACCAATCTGAAACCTATACTGGTATAAAGCACTTTTATACTAAAACAGCTGTGCCCACACTAGGGGTGCTATACTGATACAGTGAAAGCTGTACAACATTTGTGTGCAGCTGAGCCTGCAGTGTTTAGGTTATCATTCTTGCTGCTCGTGATTAGAACTATGCAACACTTTTTATATTACCTACATGAAACAGTCTAGATTTACTGAAAGGATCTCTGAGAATCTCTGATCTCTTGTGAAAACCTGGGCAATGTTTCAAGTAGTCCCAAGGTGGGATTCGATTGAACCCAGGCCAAGTTTTGCAAGAGCATGGGCCAATTTTTGACGTTTTATTCGGAAGCCATGCATTGGATACAATCTGTCTTTACAAAAATATGGCCACAATCCTGCAATGAAACCTACATAAGATAACCCTTGTGTCCACTCAGAACCCCTCTGGAAGTCAAAGGGGCTCCACACACTGATTCAGCTGCAGGATGGAGACCTGTAATGTTACAACATGTCATTATAAGGACTGCATTTTCAAAGGAACCTCAACCCAGGCCCACATTTGCACATGCCACCTGGGTAGTTAGCCTCTACTACGTATATTATGAATGTGTGATCGAGTGGAATCATCTTGAAGGACAGTAACCATTCTTTCTCCCACACAAAGATAATTATTAGATTTCTCAAAATGAGGTCTAGTCTTGCTTCAATTGAAATCAATGTCATCCATTGACCTCAGTAATGTAGTATCAAACCCTGTGTTACAGGCAGACTGTTAGCACCATCCATTGTTAAGGTTGCCTGATAATTCCCATTACAAGACCCTGTTTTCAGTTATAAATAACTTTGCCAAAGTTTAACCATTTACACTTGCAGTTGAACCTCAGAGTTATGAACACCTTGGGAATGGAGGTTGTAACTCTGAAATGTTCGTAACTCTGAACAAAATGTTATGGCTGTTCTTTCAAAAGTTTACAATTGAACATTGACGTAATACAGCTTTGAAACTTTACAATGCTTTACAGAAACTTTACAGAAGAAAAGTGCTGCTTTCCGGGGTTTTTTTAGTTGTTCACATTTAACTGTACTGTACTGTATTTGCTTTTGTGTGTGTGTGCGTGTGTGTGTGTGTCTGCTGCTGCCTGATTGTGTACTTCCGGATCCAAATGAGGCGTGTGGTTGACTGGTCAGTACGTAACTCTACTGTTCGTAACTCTGAGGTACTACTGTAAATTTTTTATGCCAGTGGTCTGACTAGGACTAATTAATTAGCTTTTGAAAAAGTCAACCAAAGTTGTTCAGTTGTTTCCATGAAAGAGGCTTGCTTTGTCACGTTAAAAAATTCCAGTGATCTTTTATTTGAAAAGTTCTGGCAACCCTGTACTTTGGAGCAGGGATCTGAAATTTTGACAGGGGGTGGTCTTTGTATCATGGATGTGCCTTTTGCCATCTCTACGAAAATTCATCCAAATTTGTCCAAATTATAAGACTGAAAAAATCTCAGTTTGTACGTGTTCAGCAAAGATGTCTTTCAGTTTAACAGCTAAAATCTCCAAAGATTCCATATTCATTGTGCAAGCTTGAGCTTCACACTACCAGTGACAACCGGACTCTGCATGTGCCCTCCACGCAGAGTGACTGGGCATGGTACAGCCCAGGGTCACAAGGGCAAAGCTGGACTTCCCCTGTAACTGCTTCTCCTAGCTACCTGGGGGGGATGGTACCAGAACTGAGAGCAGGGAGCCTTTCTCTCCTGTGCTTTTAATGATTCCTTTGCTGATGCCCAGGAAGTGTGGAGGTGAAGCCACCCACTTTGAATGCAGAGGAGACAAAAGCAGGACTGTGGGGGAGCGAAAGGAGTAGATTGGGACAAGGGGGTCTGATGAGACCGGGACTGGTGGGGTAAGGAAAAATTCTGTTACTGGGAGTTGAGAGTTGGGACTGGAACTGGTTGGGCAAGGAGCTGGGATTGGGAGCTGGGGGTGTAATCTGGGAGTGAGTGGGCAAGGAAACTGGTTGCTGGGAAAGAGAGGAGACTGATGCTGGAAACTGGTGAGGGAAATGGGGGGAGACTGGGAACCAGTTGGTTGGGAGAGGGAACACTGAAACTGGACAAGGAGCTGGGGATTTGAAGGAGACTGGGACTAGAAATCTGGGGGGGATGAGAACATGGCAGGAATGGAGGCAAACCCTTGCAGAAGGGTTGGAAAGACTTTGGCCTAGTAGGGCTTCATAAGACAGACTGGTGACCTCTGGTGAGCTTTTAGCAGGCATATAGGAACTTTTATTGTTTTTAAAATGCTTTGTCTGTAATGCTTTTACCTTAGGAATAAATGTGCTTGCTTAGAAGGAGCTATGTGGTAACTTGAAACTGCAGGCAATACACTGATCATGGCCTTAGAGAAAAGGCAAAGCACAGGCACTGGCCTGTAGGTAGACTGGCTTGCTGAAGATATCGCAGTATAAATGAGCATGCTGTGCAGGCCTAAAACCCTGGCCAGAAGGGAGAATTGCCTCTCCACCCAAAAGAGGCAATTGCTGGGAGCCAGAAACCTTAAATGGGTCCCCTTGAGGGAAAATGGAGGGGGAATACAGGTGCAGTTACCCTGCAACTCTGACACCACCCTCTTACCTCACAGGGATATTGTGAAGAATAATTAATAGATACTATAGTGATGAACATCTGAGAAAAGCCCATGAGGAAGTTAATTCTGTACTCGGAGCAGGGCAGATTGATTTAAATCACTAATTTTAACCATGATATAAATCAGAAAGTAAGCAACCTTCATTTCAGTCAGCAATTTTAATCTTGTTTTGCAGTTGTACTTTTTAGTTATTTTTCCTAATTCTCATTTTCTGGTATAACTTTGCAACTAAATATAGCCTTTCCACTAAATTTGATGCTTCTTTTTGCTAACCAGGATACAATGTATTTAGATACATTTCTTTAAGCAATTATATAGCTTAGCATATATTTAGATTTTTTTTAAATTTTTTTTATTATGTTAGAAAATAATGTCTTATTTACTAGGTGATGACTATAAACTTGTGATAAGTTACATTTGGATGGAAACTGAAATTTAATTAAAATGCACAAAAACAGCATTCTAAAATAGTTTTGTTAGTTAAATAAATCTTCCTGAAATGTTCTGTATACATAAATTTACTTTTTTTCCCCTCATCAAAAATGTTTCACATTTAAAACTAATTGATTTATTAAACAAAGGAAATATTATCTTATGAAGTTAATTGAATTGATTGTGTCTGTTTACCATGTCCTTCTAGATTTTAGAATTAGTAGATCTCATCTTCTCACACCATGTTTTATTCATAGATTAGACTAATTACTCCTGGGGGAATTCTGTGCTACTGCGCATGCACAGAAATTATGTCATCCTGTATGTCCCCCTCCCCCCAGATTTCTTTGCTTTCCTGCAGAAAAATGACTTTCTGACAGGGAAGCAAAGGGAAGCCACAAGAGCAATCATGAGACCCTCCACAGCAGTATGTTTCAGGTGCCCAGGGCAGCAGGCAGAGAGGTAAATCACTGTGGGGTGTGGGGCGGGTCTGAGGAAGACCCAGCTGGTGGATCCTACCCTGTGCCGGGCTCAGCTGTTAGTCCTGGCTTGGCTGGGGAGGATGGGACTTCCTCTTCCCCTGCATGACATCTGGAGCACGTCAGACCCACCCTGAGATTTCTCCCCTGGCTGTAGGAAGCTCTGCAAACTCTCCTTCCTCCTTCCCACCCCACCTCCCCCGCTTCCTGCACCCATCGCACCTCAGCTGCAGTGGGAGGGATCACTGTACAGGGAGCTGCTCCCCCATCCATTCAAGCCCTGTGCATCCAGACCCCCTCATACCCAAATCCTCCTGCTTAGCCTCACGCCCTCCCCCCCGCACCCAGAACTCCCCCTGATTAGTCCCACTTCCCCTGTACATGGACCACCCAGACGAGCCACCTGCACCTGGATCCCCACCCTACCGAGCCCCAACCACCTTCACCTGTACCCCCCTGCAGAGTAACATTTACCATTGCACCCAGAACCATCCAACAAGCCCCTGTGCACCCAGATCCCCCACCACCCAGATCCCCCACTGAGCCGCCCGCACCCAGATTGCTCAACACAGGACCCTCTCAACCCACACCTGGATCCCCCCACGCTAAGCACCTCCACACTTGAATCCTGCCTGTCCACACCAGATGCATCTGACATGGGGCAGGACCCTGGGGTGTTTCTGGGGCAGGCCCAATCTTTGCGCTGTGTAAGGGTTGGGTGCAGTCTCACTGCTGAGTCCATGTCCCTGGGGAAGCTGCACAGTGATCTACCACCCCTTGCAGCCAGTGGCCTGTGCTCCCCAATGTCATGCTGGAGCCTCCACATTTATTTGATAAATAAAATTTGCAGAATTTTGCAGAATTTTAAAATATTGTGTGCAGAATTTTTAATTTTTTCGCACAGAATGCCCTCAGGAGTAAAATTAGAAAAAGAAAACAAGCTTTTCTTCTTTTTTAACTCCCAAACTGTTTTTCAACTTTGAATGAATTAGTCATTGGAAGAATTAGTTGGATAAAGTGAAATAAAGAAAATATTCTCTCTGCACCTACAGAAGAGGCTACTGCTATCAAAAGCTGATTTAGCATTTCAACTCTGGTTCCAGTTGCTTAGTCAATTCAGTGGTTTGACTTGTTTTAAAGTTTTGGCAGCAGACATAAACTGCTTGAATACAGTTTTTAATTTAATTTAAATGAATAGATTATCCTAAATTTGGGCCTTAATATAGGTAGTCTTAATTTCAAATGTAATTTTAAATAGTTTTTTTTTAAGAAAAAAATTCTTGTATTTAATTTACATTTTATTTCTTTTATCCATTCTGATTCAGAGCATGAATAGTGTACAATAAATAAGGCTTAGTGTTACACACTAAATAGTGAGGATAAAATAAAATACTAAATAGCTGCTCATTTATCCCATCCATTCTGTGCACTGAATAAAGCAGGGAACTTTTAGAAAAAGTAGTATGTGATCATATGTGCACAAAGGGCCTAGTCAAAAGTAGCTTCAGTCCCATATTTATTATGTCTTGTGCAGGCTTCAAATTTTCCTTTCCAAAAAAAAAACTTTTTCTTTTCTTGGTCTTTTTTTTTTTTTTAGCATGGAAGCTAAGTAGTTCCTTATGAATATCATAAAGATTTGGCAATACAAAATTCAGTATATTTCGATGACAGGATGATTGATGTGTTTATATCGCTAGAAAATAGACTAAGATTAATAAAACTGAGGTGAAATTGTGAAGTCCTTACTCAGGCAAAGATCTTGTTGTAGCCAGTGAGAGTTTGATCAAAATAAGAACTTTAAGAATGGGTCCTAGATCAATTGAGCTTGAAATAGTGGACTTTTCTTTTTTTGCTCTGCTACAGTGATGTGAATCAGATGGGCAATTTTCAATGACCAAATAATTGGCAGTATTTTCAAAAAGATTGCACTGGCCTGAAGTGAATGCTGAACATACAACTATCTGGTTGTGTAACTTGATGTATCTGGAGTGCTCCACACCTAGGACCTCATGCTTAAGTTGCTGGGCACTTTCCCAGGAGGCTCTCAGAAGCTTGAGGTTCAGATGTCTACTGTCCAGATTCTTCTCATACATAGCCGTACACTTCTGCTAGTGTCAGTGGGCATGGAATGACTATCTGATGGCAGGAAGTTTCCAAAACTATCTTCTGGGGATGCTGTGTTTTTGTGAATGACATGGTAGTTATGAAACTGCTTATAATGTACAAAATGTTAGATACAAATTAAATATTAAATAACACAGAGCCTGATTTCCATGGAATTGCCTAATTTGCAGCTTAAAGTGAATTTGCAGACAGGTAAAGCTACAAATAGCCATATTATTACTTTAGAAGCTGTTTTAGAGCTAGTGTGAGTCAAATGTCCTCTAGGGCTCTGTTAAATAACAAAAAATTATGCCTCTTTATACAGTGGGATACTTTGATCGGTAATTTTGGAACTACACACAGAAGTTAAAAGCAATTTTTCCCATCAGAAAACTTGAGAATGTAGGAAAGAAGAGATCAGTTAACTTCTTCTTGTGACTGTAATGATCCAGAAAATAAGATTTAATTAAATCAATCTATCCCTTCCATGGGTCCTGATCTTGCACAACTCAGTTCAATGGGAGTTTTGACATTGACTACAATTGGGTGCAGAATGAAACTCAATATTGCAGTAGTGAATTGCAGTATAACAGGATTTTAATATTGTAAAGAACTCACAATCTTAGAGTAGTGCCAATCTAAGCAATGTAGTCAAGGTTGATAAAGCTTTCCATTATGAGGATTTTTCGCCAGAAGTTTGTAATTGTCATGAAAATTCCAGTCTGACTCTTGTCTTGCAAATCACAGTGTAAAATCTCTCTGTAATCACAAAACTTATAGCCACTTCATTTTTAAATTTAAATGCTAATGTTTCAAGCTGTGTTTAAGATATATTGCATTTAGGTTTATCTACTTGTACTGCTCTATTTATTTATCCATCTAGTTTCTTTCATTGGCACCCATCACAGTAGTATCTGTGTGTCTGTTCTGTATATACAGAGATCTCCTGTACTCATTCCCCTGCTGCATTAGAGAGCTCTGCTGTGGGTATCTCATTTTGCCAGGAACTTCAGGCAAATCTGATCCCATTTTAGTGGTGTTACCTGTATTTCTTGAGAACACAATAATCCAGTTCAGGGTTTACCTTTACAAAATCTACACTAGAGTAAGAACGTGTTTGCTTTCTCAGCTTGATGAGCCACATGAATGAAAGGGAGGAAAATCTGAACTGGCTTTCTTGATATGTGAATGTAGAACCTGGAAGCAGCCATTTTATTTAATTTGTTTAGCTGCATCTTATGTGCAACAAAATGTTTAACCATGGTTTCAGAATGAAAAAAAACACTCTAATATAATATATGCTCTGCCCTTAAAATTCTTAAAACTATTTCACCATCATTTACAAAAAGGCTGTTCTAAAATTAGCTTTTGTGCCCACATCATGGTTTCATTATCTTGAAACAACACTTTTGTTTCTAATTATAGAATAGCACTATCCACCCCTAACTACAATTAAGCTTGCAGCTCCTATTAGAAAATGTATTGTCATAATAACTATGGTTTCCTTTATTTGCTTATGCTGAGTAGCAGAATCTATAATTATATGTAGAATCCTCAATTTGAGGCTTGTTTCTATAATCATATTAATTAGAACATGGAAGTGACTTAGAAATACTAGATTTTAAGGCATTGTGTCTAGTGCAGAGTCGGAATAATTAGTAGATTAGAGGGATGATTATTAGTTAAGAAAGGGTTTCACAATTTTATAGTAATTAAATATAAACAGAGGTCTATATATCCCTTTTTGAGTCCAATAATAGCTTAACTTGTTTGCAAGTACTGAGGATCCAGATTTTCAGACACCTTAAGATGCAGATCGGGGCCTAGTGGGATTTTCATAAGCATCCTAGCAGGTTATCGAAATAAATTAGTGTAGTAATTTCTTCAGGTGATGTAAATGAGCTTTTATGCACTATAAATACTTTTTATAAATAAGTTTGATACAGAAATCAATGAGGGAAACGTCCAATAAAAATATACATTGATATGTAAAATGGTAATCAAAAGTTTTGCTAAGGGAAATTTTGAAGAAATAGATGAGAAATTTTCATAGATGAAGCAGGTGCAGGAGGAAACTGAGAAGTTTTTGAATACACCAAAAATTAATGACATCACTAACGTTCTAGGTACAAAAGACCATATTGGAGATGGGCCCAAATTACAACCATGGACCTGATTTTTCATTTCAAACCTGTTTTGCTAAAGAATTGATTCTTTGAACATGCAGGAGGTTCAGATTTGGAAGCAGATTTTTGAACTCTATTATTCAGGAGCATTCAGATCTGGGTGTTTGTTAGGCCCCTCAAGGCGCACATATACTGCAATAAAAAAAACCCATGGCACCAAATCTCAGAGCCCAGGCCAATTGACTCAGGCTCGCTGGGCTCAGGCTGTGGGGCGAAAAATTGCAGTGCAGACATTCAGGCTCGCTGGAGCCCAGACTCTAAAACCCTGTGAGGGGGAGGGTCTCAGAGTCTGGGCTTCAGCCCAAGCCCAAATGTTTACAATGCAATTTTTATTCTCGGGTTCCTGAGTCCTGCGAGCCCAAGTCGGCAGACCCAGGCCAGCCACAGCCATGCTGCAGACCTTTTATTGCAGTGTAGAAGTAGTACCCTCAGAGAGAGAGAGAGAAGGCTGATTCTAATCTCACTCATGGTGGTGTTCATCAAAAGTAATTGCAGTAGACCTAATGGAGCAAAACGCACCCGTGTGAGATCATGCTAGCAACTACAACTAGAACAGAGATGCCCAAAGTGTGGGGTGTGCCCCCCTAGAAGGGCACAGAGGAATGTTTTGGGGGTAGGGCTGGGGCCCAGGCCAGCCCCGATGGGGAGCCAGGAGGGAGCACCCCCATAGCTGCTGGCCCCAGCCCCACACCTGGGGCTCCACCCAGGGCCCCAGCTGCTGGCCCCCTGGCTGCTGGCCGAGGTTCTGCCCCTGCACCTGCCCCTAGCTGTGGCCCCAGGCTCGGCCCCCTTACCTCTGTCCGCATCTCCCCCCTCCACCCTGGAGCCATGGCCCCGCTCTCGGCCCCACCTCCGGAAGTGTGTGTGTGGACACGGGTAAGAGGGGGGCACAAGGTAAAAAGTTTGGGGACCATTCAACTAGAATAAACTGCCCAGAGAGCTGATTCCTTATTTCCCCAGCACTGAAAGAAGTCATTAGAGGCAGGAGTCTTGGGTTCAACTCTTGGCACTGCCACTGACTTTTTGTGTGGCCGTGGATAAGTTGCCTCAACTCTCTGTGCCTGTTTGCTCATATCTGGAATGGATGTAATTATAATAATACTTTCCTCCCACAGATGTGAAGCTTAGCACTTAAGACACTGAATGGTTTCAACAAACTAGTTTTCTACTCTTGGGGGTGCAGGGAGGGTGGCTGCCAAGGCATGCTGTATCAGAGAGGAATGTCTGGGTCCGGATTCCTATATGGAATCCTCTCCCAAAATGGGACTCTTACACCATCCCCAGGTCTACCCCTCCTCTTGCTGCTGCTGCTGCCTGTTTTATCTTTTGCCTCTTCCTGGGAAGAAGCAGGAAATAGGGTGCTCTCAGCATTATCAACAACCAGGGGCTGGGAGCTGATAGCAAAGAATTCAGAGAACCTCCATGCTGAAGAATGGCTGCCTAGAGTATGATGGAGGCTCTCTCCCAACTGAGAGGTGGGAATGAGCTCTTTTTGCTTTCAGAACAGACCACACTAAGCTTATTGGAGTGGCACTAATGTAACTCAGGGGAAAAGATGGTTGTGTGTCACATTTGCCTATGGTTTGACTGTTTTAGGGCCCCTATCAACAGAAAACAAAGGGCAGAACTCAGCAGTCAAAAGAAAGAGAGTACCTAGAATATTTTCTGCAGAATTTCAGGGAGGTGCGGGGGGAATCTGTTTTATGTGAACCTTTTTCCCAGTTTTATTTGCTTGCATTTTGTCCCCCTTAAGCCAAATTCAGACTGGATATAAGTGGGAGAAGGCCTGTAGATTCCATTGGACTTGTATCTGCTTATTCTAGGTTTGAATTTGACCCTTTTAGTTTTGCATTCAAATGAAACTGAAACCACTGAATTCTGACCAAGTTTAATGTGGTCTCCACTATAAATCAACAATCAAGTTTGCTTGCAACTTGACCCTGGGCTATATTTCATGTTGGTGATGACACCTTAAACCAAGATAGATATTGCCTAATCCTGGGTATACTAAGGGGATGCCTACATCTGAGGTGGAAGGTGTAACTTCCAGTGTGAGAAGCTATACCACCCTAGCTCTGATCAAGCTAGCTCACTAAAAATCGAAGGGTAGTTATGACAGCAGGAGATGATAGCCAAGTACAATTCTGACTGCTGCTAGCCTCTCCCATTGAGCCGCCATGACTACCCTTATATTTTTAGAGTGTTAACTTTGCTAGCTTTGATTGTGCTGTGTTTCCTGAAGCTGGAGATCACACACTCCAGCCCCCTGTGGACATACCCTGAAATATTCCAACAGCTCTGCTAGCTTCCCTTAGGTTAGATAGTGCTGACATCTGGTGGCAAGAGGCAATATAAACTCTGAAATTACATTCCAGCAAACACAGTTATGACAGTTGGCACAATCTTTCCATGTTTATATTGCTTAAATGATGTTTTCCAATAAGTACAACATACAGGAAAAATAAACAACCAAGGAAAAATAATAAGAAAAATTAGGGCTCCTGGGTGCTACCATAGTATACAGATCAAATAATAAAAATTATTAAAAAACAAGTATCAGCTGCCAAGATATCATTTAAGGTCAAGAGTTTAGTAGGATTTGAAAAAGGATTAGACGTTTATATGGCTATTGAGAACATTCCCAGTTACATTAGGTAGGAGTTTTTGTTTTGATTTTTGTTTAAAAGAGATGTTACTCTGCAGCAAGAAGGTTATTAGCCATCCAGTAACTGATGAGGATTAAAAAGCAGCTTCCCTATGTGCAGATTATTCCATAATTGTCTATAATGGGTTCTTGCACATGCCCTTTCAGCGTGTGGAACTGGTACCTGTCAGAGACAGGATACTGTGCTACATGGACCACTGTCTGATCTGGTATAGCAATTTTTGTTCCTAGCTATTGTTTCCCCACTCATCCCCCCTCCCTGCCAAAGGATGCCATAATCCAGATACTAGTTGGAAAGATCAAATGTATCAAGCAATGGCTTCTTAACTACTGCTCAGTACCCAACCTTTAAGACAGAGGAGTGCCAAAATGACCAGGATACAGGTCATAAATAGATATGGGACAAGAGGGGCAAGCGCGAAGGGTAAATGTGTAATGTCCTGGGGATGTCTCCTATAGATTTCTGAGTAGGCCTTTGGAGCAACCAAAGAAGAGACCATCCCACCCAGTACAGCTGAGGATTTACACTGAGGGCAGGGTATGGTGAGACAGAACTCTGGGGGTTTAGTCCGGACACTGTGAGGATATCTATGCAGTACAGATATTATCAATAAAACTCAGGACTGTGTACCTAAATATAAAGTTTCGGTGCTTTAATTTAAGAAGCTTCCTAGGGATGTGGGGATCTTGGACATAGGAGCACAAAAGGGTACAATTCAACACATGAGGAATCCTAGAAATGTAGAGCTGGAAGCGACCTCGAGAGGTCATGTAGTCCATCCCCCTGCGCTGAGGCAGAACTAAGTAAAACTAGACCATCAATGATGGCTGTTTGTCTAACCTGTTATAAATCTCCAGTGACAGGGATTCCTGAGGAAACCTACTCCAGTGCGTAACTATCCTTATAAGTTAGAAAGGTTTTCCTAATATCTAACCTGAATCTCTCTCCCTGAAGAAAGGGACAGCAGAAGTTAGAAAATATGAAAAAAGAAAACAAAGTAGACAATAAAAGAGAAAATGGGGGGGAAATAGAGTATAAAAAAAATAAAAATGAGAGAAAGTCCATTGCCAGAAAGGAGCCTGTCTGACCTAAACAGGAAGGGCAGCTTTCAAAAAATCCATTTTATGCTTTGGCAAGTAGCTCAGAGGGATAGTGGATTACTGAGTCACCTGATCACAAATAGGAAATTTTTTAAAATTGAAAAAACAAAATCAGAAGCAGAAAAATGAAGGCATCATATTTCTTCCAGCTATAGCATCTTTCCAAAGTAATTCAAAAAACTAAATTCATATATATGCAAATATAATAATTATTAAAAATTCATTACTTTATTGCTTTCAAATAACATCTATTTTTATAATTGTTCCAGTGGACAGCTCCCACCTCCTTCCGCTAGTTCAAAATGTTCAACCAGTACATCATCTTTCCTTGCTATCTGCTTTATTGCCTTTCTTCTTTTCTCTGAATGGGAGTCCTAGGCCCTGCAGCTGGGTTTCATTAAGGAACTCAGAAGACTGCAACAGCACAGCCAACTCCAAGAGTTCAAAATTCATGAGTCAGGCCCCCAAAAGCCACCGAATTCACTTAAAAATTGAGATTTTTCTTAAAATAATAAATTAGAGGTCCTTTGTATTTGTCTTCAAGCTTGAGATAATTAGGGTTCATATTTTCATGCTTTTCTGTGCAACCACGAGAGCTAGGAGTTTACAGTATTTTATGTTAATGAAAGCTGAGAGTCCCACGTATGCACATGACTCCAGGAGCTGGAATTTTAAGAAAAACCCAAATAGTGTGAGACTCATGATCAATAAGTTAGACCTAGCAACACTGTGACTCTGTAGCTGCAGTCATCTCCACACAGACCAGTGTCCTCCAGGGAGTTCCATGCAGAGGCAAGCATATGTATAACTCAGTGCAGAAAGAGGGCCCCAAGCCCCTCTAAAGATTACATCACTTGTCAGCCCCTGTCTGCAATTTTAGCCCATGTGTGTACACAGCCGCACTTAATAATATTTCCCTTTATATACGAAAATATCCCAAGATCTGTGCAATAATGGAGAAGCTTGGTGTTGAAATCAAAATATTTTTTTCACATTTTTAAATAAAGACCTTTAATTCTAATCTGGACTGTTTAAAAGTGAAATCTATGGCCACTCCACTATAGCCATGTTATTACAGATAGGATTTGTTTGCCTGAAATATTTATTCTTAGATTTTGAAATCTATCTAAGAGTATGTCTACACTGCAAAAAAACAAAACAAAACAAAAACACTGCAGCGAATCTCGGAGCCTGAACCAACTGACTCTGGCTCGTGCTATGGGGCAGAAAATAGCAGTGTAGACATTTCCACTTAGGCTAGAGCCTGGACTCTGAAGTCTCAGAGCCCAGGCTCCAGCCCAAGCAGCAATGTCTACGCTGCTATTTTTAGTCTGATAGCGTGAGCCTTGCAAACCCAAGTCAGTTGACTTAGGTCAGGGTTAGGCAAAAGTTTTTGGCCTGAGGGCCATATCGGGTTTCCAAAATTGTATGGAGGGCCAGTTAGGGGAAGCTGTTTCTCCCCAAACAGCCAGGCATGGCCCGGTCCCCTCCTCCTATCCAACCCCCCCCCCCCCCCCCCGCCCATTTCTTGCCCCCGCCGGCTCCCCCAGGACTCCTGCCCCATCCACCACTCCCTGTCCCCTGACCACCCCCGGACCTCCCGTCCCTGACTGCCCCCTGCCACCCCATCCAACCCCCGCCTCTCATTCCTGACTGCCCCTCCAGGACCCCTGCCCCATCCAACCCCCCTGTTCCCCTCCCTCTGACTGCCCCAACCCCTATCCACACCCCTGACCACAGCCCCTGAACTCCCCCGCCCTCTATCCAACCCCACCGCCGCTCCCTTACTGCGCTGCCTGGAGCACCAGTAGCTAGCGGCCCTACAGCCGTGCCACCCAGAACACTGGGTCAGGCCGCGGCTCTGCAACTGCACTGCCCGGCTGCCCAGAGCGTTGTGCTGCCGGCGGCGGCGCAGCACGCTGAGGCTGCAGGGGAGGGGCCAGGGGTGAGCCTTCCGGGCCAGGAGCTCAGGGGCCGGGCAGGAGGGTCCCGTAGGCCGGATGTGGCCCGCAGGCCATAGTTTGCCCACCTCTGACTTAGGTTCTGAGACTGGCTGCTGCTAAGTGATTTTTGTTTGTTTTGCAGTATGGAGGTATTTTCCTGGCCCCCTATTTCCATAATATCTGAATACCTTACAATCTGTAATGTATTTATCCTCACAATACTACTGCTACATAGGGAAGTGCTACTATCCTCATTTTTTCAGATGGGGAACTAAGATCACACAGATAACTCAGTGGCACAGCAGGGAAATGAACTCATGTCTTGTGATTCTGATGCTAACACCCTAATCACTGAACCATCCTTCCTCTCTGGCTGCAGTCTCAATTTTATATTTTATGATCTCCCCTCAGAGATGTTCACCTCTAGATGAACCTTGAGGTACATCGCTGCGACAACAGCCAGAAGAAAAATTCTTCATGCAGACCTAGATCTTGTAGTGCTGGAGCTCCCCCCAGGAAAGCATTTTTAGTGTAATATCTATTATCATTATCCTCAACAGAGGATAATTTATAAACTCGCTGTGAACCTGCAAAGGCAAAAACTGTCTCTTAAATGGAGCTTACAGTACTTTCACATCTGCTAGAGGGCAACATCTGTTAATTAATATTTTTTCTATGTGAATAAAACTCAAATGTCTGCCAATCTCTCTCTCACACACACACACTCTCTCTCTCTCTCTCTCTCCACAATATTTTCTGTGTTTGTAGCAGGGTTGTTTTTCTTTTGTTTTGTTTTGTTTTTAACCAATGTGTCCAAAGCATCAAGAAAGAAGACTATGGACCAGATCCTAGACTAGACTGGCCTGGGCCTATGGGGAATGACAAGCATTAGTTTGCAGATTCAAAAGCATTGGCCTCCGTGCTGCAAGCACTTACACAAACGCTTAACTCTACACACACAAGTAGGTTGATATCAAAGGGACTATATATGGAAGCACGCCCACAAAGAAAAATTTGGGACCCAGTACATCATGTTCCATGGGACCCCACCCCTTCCCATTCACTTTATTTACACACGTTATAGATGTTTTGTGGGGGACTTAAATTCAAGGCCCCATTACAATTGTCTCCCCCTCACCCTTTCATCAGCCCTGTATGTGAGTATAATTTTATGCACATGTGTAACTGTTTTCAGGCGTGGGGCCAAAGTGAATTTAGATTTCCTGATCTCTTTACAAGTCTCCTCCTCTCTGTCCACTCACACTACCACAAAAATAATGCTTCTAACATTAATTCAGGGTGAAATTCAGCCTGTGTAGGTGGAAAGGCAAACAAGAATCATGTGCCAGTAAGTCCTGTTTTGATTAGGACTTAAACCATGCTCAGGAGGGTAAATTTCACCCTTAGTTAACTTCACTATGACCCAAAATAGACAAAATATTAAGGGCCTGATCCTGCAGCCCTTCCTCACATGTAAAACTCCAACTGAAAACCAGTATCGGCACCTTTATAATAATGCTACCAATATTCACTGGATAATTAAAATATAGGAAGAGATATTATTTCCCCAAAATCATAAGAATAAATTGTTTTTTCCTGTGTTCTTATATTCCTCCTATCATATGAAAAACATGCTGTAGTAATAATGAATTAAGCCTTTCAACACCTCAGTGAAATTAGGGTTGCCAGCCCTCCAGGATTGGCCTGAGTCTTCCGGAATCTCTCGATAAAAAGTAATCTGGGAGATTTTAATAGGATATTTTAAGAAAATGACATTACTTCATGTAGGGAAAAAAATCTCCCAGAATAGCTTCAGTCAGAGTTGGCAACCCTAAGTGAAATAAGTACTCTGATTTCTATTTTACAAATGGGTAAACTGAGGCACAGATAAGGTATGTTACTTGTGCAAGTTTGTGATGGGAACAGAATGCAGGTGTCCTAGCAACCAGTTTTGTGCTTCACCACTGGATCACATTTCCTATTTCCATCATGTTTTAGAGCCTCCCAATTGAAGTTTAATGTAATTTTTCCATTGACTGCAGTGAATCAAGTCTTTAAGTGATAAACCAATGTCAAACTGTTTCTGAAACTTTTTTAAAAATCACTTAGAAATGTTCTGTTTTCCAATATGCAAAAGGAATATCTATTCCCAGCATTCTGTGACGTTAAGCCATGTACAATATCATAGAACAAAAAGATCTGCTCTAAGCATTATTTTTTCTTATCTTCCCACCCCTCCCCGAAAACTTGAATCTGGTTTAAAATACCCTCACGACCACACCATTTCTATAAACAGCAATGTAATTTTTGAAGCTTGTGCTTGCCATAGTAAATCACTAGATTGTCCTTCTCCAACACATTTGGCTAAATAAGCTAATTGACTAAATCCACGGGCTGCTCATGCCCAAAATGACTAGTGGGGTACATGTAGCCAGCTGCCCTCTGCCTCCTCTGCAGGTTGGTCATATTTTCATTGGATAAACTTGGCCCCAGTAGTTCAAGGTGTCACAGGGAAGTGGGTTGGCTGGTGATCAGAGAAGTTGGAATCAAAATGGCTTCCCTCTTGTCTCTCTCACCTCGCCACTCCTCCTTTCAGACTGCAACGCTGTGACTAAACAGGCAGGGTGGGAAAAAATGTTTGTCACTCTGTCACTACTTCACTGATCTCACCTTGTTTCTCCCTTCAATCTAGCTCTTACCCTTCCACCTCTATTTTCTACACACACACCTTCACTAATTGACTCCAGTCCCCCTTCACTCAACCTTTCCAAGCCCCCTTAGCTCCCTCTGACCCACCCCTGCTAACTCCAAAACCCTATTGATCAGAATGAGAACCCCTCTTCTTCCTACCTAACTTCTCAGCTCAGAATCCCCACCTCACTTCTGAATTCTCTCCTACCCTGACACCCCACAGCCTAGAACACCTCCCTGTCCACACACTTACAACCCTCCAGGCTCAGAATAGGCATCCTCCGCTCTCAACCCCCCTCTCTGCCTTCTAGCCATACAAAGTAAACAGAAGTGAAGGAGGTGGCTGCAGCTGACAGAGCACATATACAGATAATTCTATACTCTGAATTAGCCTTAGGTAAAACGATCTGGGAGTTACAAAAGATAAACTGAACATGAGTCAACAATGGGATGCAGTTGTGAAAAAGACTATTATCGTTCTGGAGTGTTGTAACAGGAGTGTTGTATGTAAGACATGGAAGGTAATTGTCCTGCTCTAACTCAGCACTGGAGAGGCCCCAGCTGAATTCTGCATCCAATTCTGGGCATCACAATTTAGGAAGGATGTGGACAAATCAGAAAGAGTCCAGAGGAGAGCAACAAAATGCTAAAAGATTTAGAAAACCTGGCCTATGAGGAAAAGTTCTAAAAAACTGGGCATATTTACTCTTGAGAAAAGAAGTCGGGGTTGGGGGGGGGGGTGTAGAGTCCTGATACATCTTTAAATAGGCTAAAGGCTGTTTTAAAGAGGACATATTGATCAATTGTTCTGCATGTTCACTGAACGTAGGACAAAAAGTAATAGGCTTAATCTGCAGCAAGGGAGATTTAGGTTAGATATCAGGAAAAGATTTCTAACTAGACGGGTAGTTCAGCTCTGGAATAGGCTTCCAAGGGAGATTGTGTCACCCCACCACTCTAGGTTTTTAAGAACAGGTTGGACAATCACCTGTCAGGAATCATCTACGTTTATTTGGTCCTGCCTCAGCATTGGAGACTAAACTTGACTTCTCAGGATCCCTTCCAGCCCTGCATTTCTATGATTCTATGAGGAAAAAAGACTGAAATACTGAAAGTCCTTTTTAATTCCTTAAACCATGTATACAATAGGCTGTAACAAATGTGAATTAATTAATTCAATACCTTTTTTAGCCTCATTAATATTTTTGTCTTGAAAATAGCTGGATGTTGTATCATTTCTATTTTTATTACGTTCCAAAAATTGTAATATCTATTAATTTTAGACATTTGTATTCATGTAAAAAAACCCAGTGCATTTCACTTACAAGAAACTCATATATGAGTAACTGACTTAGTATGATCAGGTTGCATTGTTCATGTGATAATGGATCTTCTCTGAGATTCAATAATATAGGTAACATATTTATTCCAGCACATGCTAACATGTTGGCACACTGCTAGTATACCCACAGGAAACATATATCTTAATTGCATTTATACCATTTTGGCAAGTGAGGAAGAAATTCAACATAAAAATAATTCAATTTCCTTTATTAAAAACCATTTATCATCACAGTTTCCATAAAAATAGTTTTTTGTTTGTTTATGGTACTTTTTGGATATTCATTAAAACAGAGATGGTTAGTACATCTGCTAGGAATTGAATTTTATAAGGGGCCAAGTCTGCAAAGATCTAAGCATATGAGTAACTTTACTCACCTGTGTATGGTCCCATTGAACTCTTTACAAGATCAGAGCTGGAGGGAGTACAATGAAAGGAATAGTTAATATTAGACCATTATATCTAACCAAGGATTTCACTTTAAACTGTTGCAATCAAAATGTATGTGCAGGTATTAATTAATGGGGATGTTCTTAATGATGTCTTGTGGTTTATAAGAGCAAAAATGTATTTATTTACTTTTTAAATTTTCCGAAATGCTTCTCCTAAGCTGATACACTTGGACCCAAGATTCAATGTAAAGCAAATTCTATGAACCAGTTTATAAAACCTAAAATTAAGTGGTCATACTAAAAGTCACATTATATACTTACATTTGGCACAGCTAACAGGAAAAAGGAGCTAATGGGTATCTCGCTACCAGCTGGTAACCTTAGCTGAGAAGTGGTGCTATAATTAATAGCAAAGTGGCCAGGAGTCTGTGGTTAATCCCTATGGTCAAAGCAACTGTAGTGTGTTTATCATGACTTTCCTAACGAGTGTGTGTTATAACTATACACAAGGCACACACATGCCAACCAGGAGTGTATCGGTCAAAATGAAATCAAGTCAAAATGAAATCAAGTTAGAGCGGCTGAACAAACAATCTTGAGTTTTTAATACGTTTTTCCTGGTCCTTTCCACTGAAACAGTTAGTTTATACTCTTGTATCTTCTTCTTCCTGCTGAGCAGCTCTTATCCCAGAAAACTAAAGACCTCTTAATCTCTTTCAAAATCCATTTGTACTAAATAGCTTTGATCAATTTAGAAGGAAAACAAAAACAAAAAATCCTGTTGCTATGTTGTGATTTCTGATTAGATGTGAAGGAAAGTAAGAGAAAAATAACAGCCTTCATCACCTTCTACACAAAACAAAGGGAACAGATATCAGGCTAGATTCTCTAGTGTGTTAAGTCTGCATTGGGCTGTTACTGTGGTGCAAAGCTGCCCGAATCCCAGAAGGTCTAGCCTCTGGAGGATTCCAGTCTATAGGGAGATCCTTGAAGGTGCAGAGCTGCCATAGCAATGGCTATACCATGCACCCTCCCATCTACCAACACAGGGTGTGGCTGGGCCCATACACCCAGCTGATATTCCCCCTATCCACCCAGCCACCCACCCCTGCTGCTGGAATCCTCGTTGTGACAAGGTTATAAATTGCAGAACCTATGATTAAATTATATTTATCATGCCACTTCGGCAGCCTCACCTAAGTTCTGACTGTTGATTCATATTACTGTAAGAGCTGACATACCAGATCAGACCAGCAGTTCATCTTGTGCAGTGTCCTGTCTCCAACAATGGCCAACACCAGATGCTTCAGAGGCAAAGCCATATTAAGGCAATCTGGGACCTATGCACACAATGACATGAGATCCTCCCATGGCCCCACCCCAAAGCTGGGGCCCTGCAGGCCACTTGGAATGGTATCAGCAAGGGCTTCCCTCCAAGAGAAGCAGGGGGGTGACAGCATGGCATTTCCTTCTCCCAGTATTTTCCCTAGGAACTGGATTATATCTCTTGGGATGAGTGGGCAAGGCCCACTCCACTCTTCTTCATCTGCTACAGACACAGCCCTGAGCTGCAATGGTGTTTGTGGGGGCCCCTAGAGCAGAGGATCACGGAACTAATGCCCTATTGAGGTGTGTGCGGAAGTTCACACCTCTCAGCTATCATTTCAGACTGTCTGAAGACTCAGACAGACTTCAATTTATTGGTTACATATTTGGGTCATATTTTCAAGTTTTACTCCTTAGCCATAAAGGCTTGAAATGTGCATTTCTTTTTTTACATGAAAGCTGAGATTCTGATGTACTCACATGATTCCCTTAACCTGGCCCTGTTCAGAGGAAGGTGCGAGAAACCCCACAGTAGGCAGAGGTAATCTGCCCCTCAGGGAAGTCTCTAGTCACAACTAGAAAATGGCCTAAACCCTAAAGCATATGGTTTTATTTTATTTAAAATAAATAAATATTTTCTTTAATATTTTCTGTTATAACTCTGGATAGCCTTGTTAGCAATATAAATGTCCATGTCATCTTCTCCTGCCATTATTTCTGTTCCTAACTTCTGAGCATAGTCCCCATTATTTTTTAATCTGCCTACCAGAGAAATGTTTCCTTCTTTACCTGAAATAAGGCATTGCCCTTCAAAATTACATTGGACTGGCAACTTTCAATCTTTACTGTTAGCAATAGCAGTGTTACAGCAGTGTTCAGATGCTCCAACCAACACTGGGGCCACTTGGGCTAGGTTTTGTACAAACACAGTGCCTGCCCCAAAGAACTTGCAATCTAAATAGAGAAGATTGTTACTGAGCGAGAAGAGAAATATAGGCACAGACAGGGTAAGTGATTTATACAAAGTCACCCAGCTCATCTCTGGTGGAGTTGAGAATAGAATCTAGGTTTCCTTACTTCCAGTCCAGTTTCCCTTCTGCTAGATCATGCTGTCTTAAACAGTGACAGATTTAAGGTCGGATATCTATCAACTCTTCTCGGCTGATATCAAGGTTCCCAGCTCTCCACTGTAATTTGCAGCATTTGCTTCTAGCCTTTCAGATCTGAGATGTCAGATCTGAAAACCACAACATTTTAATGTATGGAAAGTTATTATAGGGAATTTTTAGATGTTTCTAACATTTTGTTAATTATTTTTCTCCTATTTACCTAAAATAGGATAAGTAATTGTTTTTAAAAAAAAACTCTCTCTAAAATGTTTCTAAAATAGCTTTTCTGTAAAATATATATGGATTGCATAATACTTGGTGATGTCGTGTAGTCTAAATGTTTTACTGGCATTTGTGTTTGGGGTGATCAGCTAAAATCACATGAGCAATGCAGCCATCCCAGACTCATCGCTATGAAACCTTTATATTAGAGCTGGTCAGAAATTGTCCAATGGAATGTGCTCACAGGGACCTGAAAACATCAAAACCCTTGTTCCTAAGTTCCGAGGCTGCTCAGCAGCTTGCCAGATGGGCTGAGGAGCCTGGAAGTCCTGGGAGCACTGACTCCCCAGCTCCTAGACTCATGGTTCCTGTAATATAAATATTGTACTTACATTTCAGTGTATAGCATATAGAGCAGTATAAACAAGTCATTGTCTGTATGAAATTTTAGTTTGTACTGACTTCACTGGTGCTTTTTATGTAGCTTGTTGTCAAACTAGGCAATTATCTAGATGAATTGATGTACCCTGGAAAACTTATGAGTACCCCCATGGGTACACAAACCCCTGGTTGAGAAGCACTGGTCAAGGAGACCTCACAGCTTCTAGAGCTATGGTGCTGGACCAGGAAAACTGCCCCAGAGTCACAGATCCCATGGCTTTGCCCTTCACCGAGAATTTGGAACATTTTGGTTTCCATTCCAAATCAGAACGAAACCACGCTTTGAAATATGGAAATTCTCCACAAAACAGCATTACCTTTCTGCACATAACCTTGCTTTCAGCACACTCTAGTGTACTCCATAGACAGAGAGATATGACCAATTCTGATATCTTTGCTCATGTTGAGTAACTTCTATTCCTCAGGCATGAGGCTTGCAGATGAGGCCTAAATTATATAAAACCCTTCAGAATGACAGGTGCTATATATTTGTTACATTTTGATTTGGGGGCTAATTTCAAATATATATATATATATATATATATTTATATATTTAGGTTTTATACCGGAAATTTGTGCTATTTATATATATATATATATATATATATAGCACAAATTTCCGGTATAAAACCTAAATCTTTCAGGTTAGATCCTGCTGCTTTGCATCAGCTATGAGGGCTGAAGCTGCATAAATGGTCCCTGTTATCTGGCTGCGGGAGGATTTTCCCAAGCACAGGGATGTAAAAAACAGCCATTGGGCTGCCTCCCAAGGAACCCGTTGCAAGCCCTTGCACAGGGGATGGAGCCTGGGGCAGGAATGGCGTGGCAGGGATAAGGCCATGGCACAGAGCTCTGCAGAGATTCCAGATAGTCCAGGGAGGCTGATGTAACTCAGATAGGCCCCCAGTGCTGTCTAATTTATGCCATGGGCCTCTCCAGCCCCCAGAACAGCCCTGGATTGGGAGGGTGCCAAGGTTGCAAAAAGCCATCTTCACCTCTCCCCTCATCGCCCTGGGCTACAAGTCCAGTACCATGCCTCTTAGAAGCACAGCACAAAATCTGACCGTCTCTTGGATGTGTTTTTGCTTTAATCTCTTTTTTTTTCATCTCAGTGACAAGAGAGAGAAAATGTTCTGGTCTTATGGAATTATTTAAATTCCAGGTAATACTATGTTGTGCTAACTTTACTATACATTCTGTCACAGTTATTAGAAACCATTGTGATAGCTGCACCTCTTCTGGTGTTAAGAAATCTAGCCCTGTGTTTTATTAGTAACAAAGTGATCTGTTCTCTTTTATCACAAGAATATGAATTTAGAAATGTATAAATTCTGAATTGATGTTGGCAGTGAAGGAGGGAGGATCCTTATGTTGGCATGGGTAAGGAGGTAGCCCCTATTGTGTGGAGTCTGGCATCTGCCTTCCAATGAAAGTTTATTAAGAAGGGTGTGTCATGTTGTCTGGAGTGCCTACCTTGGGGCAGACTGTGAGAAAACAGGGCAACCCAAACTAATGATGTGTTCTATAACTAGATTTCACCAAGCCAGTAACAAATGAGAATTCCTGTCTTACCATGGAGTCCCAGACAGTCCCCTTAGATTCTCCAGTCTATCTTGCTACCCAGACAAACCAGACTTTGTGACAAAAAGTTACTTGCACCAAAAATCACACCACATCAGGTTGCTCCCTGTCGCAAGACACAGTCACTTACCCCAATCAATTGGTATCCTCAGTCTTACACCAAAGACAACGCTGGTAGCCAATTCTATAGTAAACAAATGAAAGGTTTATTAGCTAAGAAAAAGAAATGAGAGTTATTGAGAGGCTAAAGCAGGTGAGTCACAGTTTGTAATTCCAAATGGTGACAGTGACATAATAAACGACCAGTTTTGCAAAAGTCTTTTCAGGGTACCCAGATTATCTCAGAGGCTCTCCACTTTGCACCTGATACCCTCCTCTATATGAGAGATGAAGAGTTGAGAGATGAAGGATCTTTCCCTGAATCCATACTCACAGAAAACAAACAGACTGTGTCACTACCCACTTGGGCTTTTTCTTGGAGGTCAGAGAGTGAGGAATGCATTTAGAGTCTGTGACCTCTGATCATCACACACAACTACTTCCTTTGAAATTAGCACTTTTCTGTTAAAGTTCTTCATTTGCATTCCACAAGGCGTCTTTCTCATTTGATGGGTTATTTAGTTACAGAGGCATACACAATGTAAATGTTTGGAATACAGATACGTGAAAACAATGTGTGTAACATACCACTAGTTTTCATGAAGTTTGAACACCAAATACACTCTTCAACATTTAACAATCACTTTGATTTATACTAGTACACAAGTGAATTGGCCTGGCTTCCAACTATGCATTTGTAAGCATTCAGTGAGGCCTGGGGCTTTGGCATGAGCTGGCACCTAGACTGCCACAGTCAAAGAGTGAGTTTGGGGTAAGGAGGTGTGAACTGACAAATATAGTTTCCCAAAAGCGTGAATATTTCTGCTCTTCTTTCACTCTAATTTCATCACTTCTTCTGTCAGCTCTGCTTTGTTGCTGGCCAAACAATTCTGTCAGAATGTAATTTTTACCCATCCCTGCCACTCTCCTCCCATGATTCTAAGCTTTCCCCTAGACACAAAGCAGCACCCAAAACAGGCCCTGACAAACCCGCTGTGAAAGGTTGGATCCCCCCTTTCAGGGTGCCACCTGATGTGCTGGGCTCTCACTGAGCTCTCCCTGTGCTAGGATCTGAAGCCTTCTCTAGCGCACACACACAGGTAAGGCCACACCCAGCTGCAGACACAGACTGAAATCAGCTCTGTGTGGGAGGACTTAGCTAGAGGAATGGCCAGCACTACATCTCTTTTAGGGTATAAATCCAAAATAATATTGTCTTGCGCTGTATAGAGAGATCTGCACAGTGCAAGCTCATAAAAATTCACCCCCTCCCTCAATGTAGAGTGGGGTATGCACAGCTTTTTGCCCCTCCTCCCTGATATGAATTGCACAAACTGGATGAAGGAACAAAATGGACACCGTGTAGATTGAAGCACGTGGGCTTATTATGCACAGAGCTAGCGGAATGTCACTTTGCTTATTAGGCTCAGAGACACTGCCAAGCAATTGATTACAATAGATTATATAGGTTATCCATGGGCAGAGGGAAGCGATGGCATGGTAGGTCCTGAATCCCTGGATAGGTTTTAGCAGCAAGACATGATAAGCACAATAAACCAATAGTCTAAAAGATTACATAATGGCTCTACCCAAGGTTTCAGGTTAACATACAACATACTGTTAGTACACAACAAGGATCTTGCACCTGAAGAAGCAGTTTTTTACCCACAAAAGCTTATGACCAAATAAATCTGTTAGTCTTTAAGGTGCCACCAGACTCCTTGTTATTTTTGTGGATACAGACTAACACAGCTACCTCCTGATACTTGTTAGTACACAGGTGTTTTCCCTAAAACAATGTATAAAGTGTATAATTATAAAATATATATATTGAATTCTGATTGGGGTCCATAGGAATGAGGCAGCTCTCCCAGTTGTCCAGCAGGTACATTCCTGGGGGTTAAAGCAAAAAGACATTGAAAAGTACATGGCAATAGAAATTCTTTTCAGGGTGCCCCATTGTGTTCCTAAAAGCTAACATTGGCATTGGGGGTCGGGGGTGCATCTGTGGAAGGGAGGATGTCATTTCTCATACTGACAAGTTTGGGCCTCTCCATGAACCCTAGGCTGGTATGTGGGGAGGGTATTTGCTATCTTCTTCCTGCACGAAAGTGGACATGGAGGCCCCTTTCAATACTTTGGTATGTCTGTAACTTCTGATAAGAACATCAATTACCGCTCTTCATCTGGAGTTCTGCTGACTATGCTTATCTTAGCAAAAAACAAGGTTGTCTCTTGTTTATTCATCTTCTCTTAGACAATATTGTTCAGGGTGGACTAGGCCCCCCGCTCAAACCAAGCTTTGGACTTTGGGCTTATGTGAAAAGTTGCTGACAGAGCCTGTGGTCAGGATTTTACATACACAGGAAATGGATTTTGGCCCTTCACTGGGTTTTGAAATAAACAAGAAATAAGTTTATTAACTACAAAAGGTAAATTTTAAGTGATGATAAGGGATAGCAAACAGAACAAAGCAGATTACTGAGCAAATAAAACAAAACATGCAAACTAAGCTTAATACATTCAAAAAACAGGTTACAAAATGTAATTTCTCACCCTAAGTGTAGAGTTTCTGTTGCTTAGAGTTCCAGTTATTTCTCTTTACAGACTGGATCCCTGTCTCAGCCTGCACTCAGCCGCTGCCTTTCCACTCAGGTGTTTTTTGCAATCTTCCTTCTTGGATGGGGAGAAGAGCCTTGATTCCCTTATTACCCAGCCTTAAATATAATTTACATAAGGCAGGAATCTTTTGTTTCCCAGCCTGACCTCCTCACCCCCTCTTAATGGAAAAACACTGAAAGCCTAAGATGGGGATCTAGTACCATGTAACATGATCACCTGACCCTGTAGTGTCAAAGCAGCAACCCTGGGAGGTTCTCAGGAAGACTGGAGATTACTATCTTCCAAGTCTTATTGTTCTTCCTAATGGCCCACTGAGGCTGATTGCCTACTGTCTGGTGGGCGTTCCCCCAAGTACACACACAGTTGTAATTGTTACATAGTCAATATTCTTAACTTCCTAATGGCCCCCAAAACAAGGACACTCATGTTTTTCATAGATACTCTGTCGGGGGGGGGGGGGGGGGGGGGAATTCCCTTGAGTCATAAAACTTCACATTGTCTTTGCAACCTGAATTTCTGTAATCATCCTTTATTTTAAAAACAACAATGCTATAGTATTCTACAGTAATGGTCTGAAACACAGCAGCTTACAATAATTTTCCTGCAGAATGTGGATATCAGATGTTTTTCCTTACTAGAAAGAAGCTCTGTGTCTATGAACGTTATTGGTTTTATCCACCAGGTATGAACTGCATGTAAGACATTGAAACACTTACACTTCATCTGACACAAATCAATTCCTAGAGTTAGACAACAGTTTTGACCACTCTTCTGGGGTGACCTTTAGGAATGAGATTCTGTCACTCTTACATTGAACGGTTAGCCCCATTGGGTAAGGATGGGAGAATCAAGCCCTTGCTGAATAGGTAACTGCACTGTTCTCCCCTCAAGTGGAGTATGCTGTTGATTTTTATGTAACATCCTGGGCCAGATTCTCTACTGTGTAAATTGGCAAGCTTCGCTGGCCTCAAGGAAGCTGCCATTTTACAGCAACTGAGGACCTGGCCTCCTTCTGTTCTAGCCCTTCTGAAGGAATTTAAGATCAGGCATTTGAAGAAGGCAAGAAACTTATCGCAGAATTGTTTTGATCACAGACAAGCAACCTGTGGGGAAACCAAACAACCACTGCATATTGTTTCTCAGTACAGATTTTAAAAATGAGTTTTGAGTAGCTCAATGCCTGTTTTTTTCTTTGCTTGCTTTCTTTGCTTTTGTCTTCCCTATGTCGTTAATACTTTTGATTCCATAAGCCATCCCGCTATGAAGATGACCATCAGATGATATTAGCAGTTGCTGTGGAAGTGTGATATTTTCTCCTGCTAGTGATAGTCTGAGAATTGTTTGCATTTGTAGTCCTTAATTTTATGGCATATGAGAAATCATCTCTGTATTTTAATGGGACAGTTTATTTTTTATATTTGAGGTTTAATTTAAAATCAAAGTAGGAACAATGCAAAAATTAAAAAAATTCAAACTAGAAGCAGTATCTACTGCTTTTGTGTTTGAGAGCAGAGGAGTGAAAGTGTCCTGGTTTCTGGAATTCCAAGAAAGGAAAGGGCTTGCTGTATTGCTGGACAGATTTATGGACAAAATGGTGTGGTCTGTGCATCAGATAGTCCAGCAGACTTCAATGTTTTCCAAGTGCCATCCTATTCATGGGGTGATCATTGATGTGATGAGTGGAGGCCTGCTGTTGCTAGAGCAATAAAGGCTTCAAAAGAGTCGCAGAAGAAGACTGTGGATTGTGTGCTGTACAAGTGTACAAAGCAGATAAGGGAGACTGGATTGCTTTAGACTATGTTTCACAATGGTACACATAGCTTCAAAGCCTGAAGGTGCCTCCTCAAAAGGCTATGGACCAAAGGGTTTGATTCTGAATGAAAATATGCTGGAGCAGAACAAAAAGGCACCTTAGCTTCTGTATGTCCAATGGGTTTCCAAGAATGGTACTGACTCCAGAGAAGTGCCTTTAAAGAAGTTCACAAATACAGGGGAGGTGCTGGGAGAGTGATTTCCCTTGTAAAGAATTTTATCATCTCAGTGCAGGTTGCTCCAGCTGTATTACATTATGCTGGAATGACTTCTTTGAATGAGTCAGGATTTCGTAGTTACTAGGGAAATGCTTGCATGTGTTCTTCCAATTGGTACTTATCAGCAGTGTGAATAGGTTTGCTCTTAAATTCTGTGGACATGCTTGAATAATGCATTCCATTCTCTCTCAAACATTAAAGCAGAAATATTTTTTCATTGGTTTGTATGCATACAGGGAAATTGATGTTTACCTACATTTACTGATTAAAAATCGAATCCTCCCAAACCTAAATATAAGCCTAGCAAAATGGTACCTACAATGGTATTTACTAATGCATCAGCAATAATGGGTAGTTACAAAAATACCTGGCAATAAATTGGGTGGCAAAGAGCTCATCCCCTTCTCACAGTTTTCAGTTTAGTCCCATAGTCACACGCTTCCTCGTGTTTTCTGTGGATTTACTATTATCAGATGGTAGGGTTTTTTCTTTACTTTCACCCTTTCTTATGCTCCTATGACCATGTTGCACTGAAGATTTCATTGCACACATCAATGCTTGTGGGCTATGCCTTGTTTAGAGTGGGTTAACACTTCCCCATGTTTCTTGTTTACTCCCTTCACAAAAATGACATTATGATTGGTCTAATGATCACAGGGAGAAGGACATGTAGGAAGGCTCATTATCTGGGGACACTTTTGATCAGCATAGTATGAAGAGTTAAGCTTCAGGTTTCTTCTGCCTGTGTTATATTTAACACAGTGGAAATCATTTATAACGGACACTTCACTATGTTTTCGTGGGTGGTATGTGCATGATCCTGAAAACAATCTGAAATGCTCATTAGTTGATGTGTTCTTCAGTGTAAGTCAAGAAGTTTATTAAGATCTAGATTCCTCTGCGCTAAATTCAAACCAGCTGAGCAGGATGGAACGACGACATTCCGGCTTAATCTAGAAATCCACCCACATATCTTTCTCCAGCAGGCTATTGATGGACAATTAGGAATAGGCCCAAGCCATGGAATTAGATCTTGATTTAAACCCAAACTTCCACAAATTGTGTCAAAGCCAGCATTCAAGTTTAGGACTATCACTTGTGATCCACCCACCCCCACCCCCAAAAAATGAGGCAATGACAGGCAAGTTAAAAGCACTGCAACATTTGAACAAACTTTTATTGGCTGAACCTATTCCAAAAGCAGGACACTTCTGGAAACTGGCTTTCCAAATTGACTCTTTCATAGATGTCACATGTACCACAGTCATTTTTCTCCTGTCAGTGACTGCTATATTTTGGTACTGGAAAAAGGAATTTGTGTTCAAGGCTTTACCCCCAGGAATACTGAAAAGCTTGCAAAAATATTTCTGGCCAGCAATCTGGATGTCCCTGGAGAGGTTCCTGTTCTCCAAGAACACAAGAGTTGAGCTGTTTGGATGAGGCCTTCTTTCACCTCATCTTTTTCTAATGGTTCTTTCTGCTGTACCCACATAACTCCCTTTCTCTTGTGATATTCACAATGGAAAAGCTGACATCCCAGGTGCCTACAACTCTGCCTCTAAAGATTCAATGCAGGAAACGCTCTTTGTTCAGGATAGCACATAAGCACATGCTTAACTTGAGGCACACACTTGACTCCCATTGACATCAAGGAGACTTAAGCCGATGATTAAAGTTCAGCACATGCTTATGTGCTGTCCTGAATAGAGGTGGATTTAAAAACATGTTGAAGTATTTTCCTGAGTGGAGTTCAAAGTCATCTCTGCAGTTTTCTAAGCCCTCTGGTATGAGCTCATTCTCTATCATATGGGGCCATACTCTGCCTTGACATGCAGTTTATGTGTTCACTGGTTTTGCCTGGGGTAGAATTTGTCTTATGGGGCCTATTGACCTCAATGGAGTTACATCAGGGATGATTTTGGTACACTGTGGTATATTGTTCCTCTCCTGATTCCTTTGGCTAGAACTTCTGAAATGTAACATTAAAAACTTTGGCAAAGAGTCCTGTGGCACCTTATAGACGAAAAGACCTATTGGAGCATAAGCTTTCGTGGGTGAAAACCCACTTCGTCGGATGCATGTAGTGGAAATTTCCAAAGGCAGGTATAAATATGCAAGCAAGAATCAGGCTAGGGATAACGAGGTTAGTTCAGTCAGGGAGGATGAGGCCCTCTTCTAGCAGTTGAGGTGTGAACACCCAGGGAGGAGAAACTGCTTTTGTGGTTGGCTAGCCATTCACAGTCTTTGTTTAATCCTGAGCTGATGGTGTCAAATTTGCAAATGAACTGAAGCTCAGCAGTTTCTCTTTGAAGTCTGGTCCTGACGTTTTTTTTCTGCAGGATGGCTACCTTTAAATCTGCTATTGTGTGTCCAGGGAGGTTGAAGTGTTCTCCTTCAGGTTTTTGTATATTGCCATTCCTAATATCTGATTTGTGTCCATTTATCCTTTTACTTAGGGACTGTCCAGTTTGGCCAATGTACATAGCAGAGGGGCATTGCTGGCACATGATGGCGTATATTACATTGGTGGACATGCCGGTGAATGAACCGGTGATGGTGTGGCTGATCTGGTTAGATCCTGTGATGGTGTCCCCGGTATGTGACATGTGGGCAGATATGTGGCATCTAGATATGTGGGCAGAGTTGGCATTGAGGTTTGTTTCATGGATTGGTTCCTGAGTTAGAGTTACTATGGTGTGGTATGTAGTTGCTGGTGAGAATACGCTTCAGGTTGGCGGGTTGTCTGTGGGCGAGGACTGGCCTGCCTCCCAAGGCCTGTGAAAGTGAGGGATCGTTGTCCGGAATGCGTTGAAGATCACTGATGATGCGTGGCAGAGGTTTTAGCTGAGGACTGTATGTGATGGCCAGTGGAGTTCTGTTGGTTTCTTTCTTGGGCTTGTCTTGCAGCAGGAGGCTTCTGGGTACACATCTGGCTCTGTTGATCTGTTTCCTTATTTCCTCATGTGGGTATCGTAGTTTTGAGAATGCTTAGTGAAGATCTTGTAGATGTTGGTCTCTGTCTGAGGGGTTGGAGCAAATGCAGTTGTACCTCAGCGCTTGGCTGTAGACAATGGATCATGTGGTGTGTCCGGGATGGAAGCTGGAGGCATGAAGGTAGGCATAGCGGTCGGTGGGTTTTCGGTATAGGGTGGTGTTAATGTGTAGTCACTTATTTGCACCATGGTGTTTAGGAAGTGGACCTCCCATGTAGATTGGTCTAGGCTGAGGTTGATGGTGAGGTGGAAGCTATTGAAATCATGGTGGAATTCTTCCAGGGTTTCCTTCCCATGGGTCCAGATGATGAAGATGTCATCAATGTAGCATAGGTAGAGAAGGGGCGTGAGTGGACGATTGCTGAGGAAGCGTTGTTCCAGGTCAACCATAAAAATGTTAGCATATTGTGGGGCCATGCGGGTGCCCATAGCAGTGCCACTGCTCTGGAGGTATATATGGTCACCAAATTTGAAATAATTGTGCGTGAGGATAAAGTCACAGAGCTCAGCAAACAGGTGTGCTGTGGCATCATCAGGGATACTGTTCCTGGCAGCTTGTATTCCATCTGTGTGTGGGATGTTCATGTAGAGAGCCTCATGGTGCCTAGGATGGTGTTTTCTGGAAGATCACCAATGCATTGTAGTTTTCTCAGGAAATCAGTGGTGTCACAGAGATAGCTGGGAGTGCTGGTGGCGTAGGGTCTGAGTAGAGAGTCCACATGTCCGGACAGTCCCTCAGTGAGAGTGCCAATGCCCAAGTTGATGGGGCGTCCAGGATTTCCAGGTTTGTGGATCTTGGGTAGTAGATAGAATAACCCTGGTCAGGGCTCTAAGGGTATGTTGATTTGTTCCTGTGTTAGTGTAGGGAGTGTCCTGAGTAGATGGTGCAGTTTCTTAGTGTATTCCTCAGTGGGATCTGAGGAAAGTGGCCTGTAGAATTTGGTATTGGAGAATTGTCTGGCAGCCTCCTTTTGGTAGTCACCCACGAAAGCTTATGCTCCAATACGTCTGTTAGCCTATAAGGTGCCACAGGAGTCTTTGCCACTTTTACAGATCCAGACTAACACGGCTACCCCTCTGATATTAAAAACTTTACTTATCATTGTCATCGCCATCTAATTTAATTCTCTGAGCTGCTTCACCTCACCCTTAATATAATTTTAAATATCCTTAATTGAAAATACAATCGATTTTCAGAACATACACATACACATTTTAATTCTTTTTTACCTCCTCCTCTTGGGTTCTCCTTTTTCCCCATCCCTTCATCTCCCCTGCTGCTCATTTCCATCAGCAGTCTCACACAGAGGAGCCGTTGTTTAGTACCAAACTGTTTTATGGGTAAAAGCATGTTTCTGCTAACTATAGAGAACTGGAATTGTACTCTCTAGTTCCTTATACAAAATTCCCTTTTCCTGTTGTCTATCAAACAAACAGGGAAAAAGCCCTTCAGTTGAGAATGTGATGAACTATTTTAAAAGGATTTGAGTTATCTTTCTGTTTCAGTCCCTTTGCAGAAGCCACTGAGGCTAAAGTGTTCACTACACTTCAGGTGACCCCGGGACCTAAGATCCATTTCAAATCAGACGCTGTTTTAGTCATGGTAGACAATCTATATACTCTCTGCTTTAGTTGTCTTTGACAGTTCGTACTGACCTCACAAGAAGTCAAGTCCTGCACACCTTAGTCCCTTGCATAGTCCCAGACTTAATGAGACTATTTACTGGAGTACGGCAAGAAGGATTTGACCTAGGATTTTTTACGTATGCTATCACAGGACTTCCATGATAGAAGAGAAGAACAAGCTAGTCTATGTTTAGCATAGTCTATGCTGGTCTATGTTTATTCGTTTTTAGCGTTATGTGGATTTTCTCTAACTTCCTCTCCTTACAAAGAGCTTTAGTTAAGCAGCTCAGAGATTCTACTTAGGGATAAAGAAGCTTACTCACTAAAGATACCAGGCTAAAGCAGTGGACCCATAAAGGGGAAAATCTGGTTCCCAGCAACTAGACAGCATAACTATGGGCACTGGAGGTCTCCATGGGAATAAAGGAAGGAATCCTTCTTTATAAACCTGGAGTTGCTTCACTGTCATCTCTCTAGCCCTGAGGCTGCAGCCTCCGTGCTCCATGCCAGTTGGAAATGGATACATGTAGTGGTGAATCAAGTAGCTCTACCTCCACATAGCCCTATGATACATCCAAGATGCTTATTCCCTGCACAGCCTTCTCAAAGTCTTCCCTTTCCCCACCAGACAGCAGAATTACTCTGATTCTGATGCATGCGAGTCCCTCCATCCCCATTGGAAAGGATGAAGAATTTGTCCTAAAATGGATAATCATGTGGTTTTACAGTCTGATGAGGTATTTGTACTGGATTTGACAGTGCTTGACATATGGTTAGGCATGTGTTCTGTGTGTTCTTGTACAGAAACACACATGCACAAGTCATGGGCCAAATCCATCCCTAGTCTAAGCAAGTTCATTGACTGCAGGTCATGTGGTAGTGTCCATTCCCTGAGTGGATGACTGAAACTTTTAAAACTGGAGAATAGTGCAAGAAAGAATAATATCCTTCCAGTCTGAATTTTTCAGATGAATAGTCATTTGTACTTATGTAACATGAGAAATATTTATTATATTATTTCTATTACAATAGTGCCAAGGAGCCAATTGTGAATGGGGTCCAGTGTGCTAGGCACAGTACAAACAGAGAATAGGAGAGATTCCCTGCCCTGAAGAACTAAATATCTAAAGAGCCATATATTGCTAGAACAGGAATGAACTTTTAGAGTGGGATCTCTTTATATAAAGAGTTAATAATGGCCCCAAGATTTGGAGCTAGGACTTCTGAGCTATGATCACTACTTGTTGACTTTTTGCCTTTGTGACTTTGGCCAAGACACTTAACCATTCCACCTCATTTTGCTTATCCGTAAAGTGGGAATAATAATACCCATGTGCCTCAAAAGAGTGTTGTGAGGATTAACTGGTTACTGAGTGTTAGGTGCTTTGAAAATGAAAAGGGCTGTATTAGTGTGAAGTATTATTATGGCTGTTAACATGCCTAAAGGAGTGCAATGATTCATCTTTGTGTGGTGAAATTTTTAAACAGTATAATGACATCTTAAAAATCTATATGCTGAGGCCTATGGGTTTGGGTTTTTTTTAAGTACATCTAAGTTGTATGTGCAAAACATACAATTACATTGGCCTCATGGGTAAGTTATACATGGAATTACAGTAGAAACAAACTGCATACTTAGTTACCCATTTTGTGTGCTCAGCCTAGGCACATATTTCTGAAAATGTAACCCTCTCATTAAACAACCCGCAGAGGTGCTTCATTGCTTTGTGATATTGAATCAAATTCAATCTTAGTGTAACTCCATTTGTGTCGTTCAAGTTTTTCCAGGAATTAATTTGTCCTGTTATTTCTAGGGTAGTTGGAAGTAGACCTTGTCAGATTGCATGAAGAAAAGGAGAGTATCATTTATTTATAGAAAGAAGATGGAGTAACATTTTAATTGGCTTGTTTTACTGAAGTATAGCATTAAAAAAGACAGTCTAGTGAAGTTAAGGCAAAATATTGATCTATATGGTTAACTTGGTTAGAAATTGTAACTGACACTAGTGTTCTTGTCTACTGTCCACATTAATCAGACTTAGCATCTTCCATGTTTCTGATGAAGTGGGTTTTACTTTTCACATCTGTCCCCAGGCTGCAGGAAGAACAGACACTTGGTCGGGACACAGTGTGCTAAATTCAATAAAGCCAGTGGCATCACTCCAAGAATGAATGTTGTCTAAAATGTCCAGTTCCTCTATTCTGTGTTGCCAACTCTCACAATTTTACTGCGACTCTCACAATATTTTGCATTTTTCTTAAAGCTCTAGCTCCTGATGGTTGTGTAAGAATCTCACCTTTGAGGGCTCAGAGAATGTTAAAATACATTTCTAGCACTTGTGGTTGCAAACTGAAGTTAGAAAATGTGACTCAAGTGCACCCTAAAGTCTCAAAATTCAGGAGGCAAATAAAATAGCCTTCACATTTATTATGTTTTTAAAATGTCATGATTTTTAAACCAATCTAATGATTTTTGAATATTTGGGTTTGTCAATGCTGATGACAGAAAATGTGTAATTATTCTGTAGCAGTGGAGTGTTGTCAAGAGAGTCTCCCCTGCACTCCCAAACCAGAGTAGCAACTTAGATAAATGCGTGGCATTGAAAATAGGTTTGAGATGAGAACTTCTGAGTTGTGACTAGCTGCTTCCCTATCTAATAGAGTAATAGATAATATACTTGTTAAGATGAAACTGAACTGCTGACGTTGTGTCAGACCATCTAAAATGTGCATGAAAAGACTTTTTCATTGGACCACCTTCTGTTGGTGAGAGAGACAAGCTTCTGAGCAACACAGCGCTCTTCCCCTAGTCTGGGAAAGGTACTCGGAGTTTCGCAGTTAAATACAAGGTTGAACAGATAGATTAGCATAAAAGTAGTTAGCACATATTCTAAGGTGGGGTAGTCAATAGGCAGCCCATGGGCCAAATACAGACCGCCAGACACTTTTGAATGCTTTTATCATTATTGTTATTTTTATATTATTGTCTCTGGATTCTGGACCGTGACCAAAAATTTGGACCTTGACAAAAAATAATTACCTCTGTTCTAAGGGACCATTCAAGGTGAAGTGACCTTGATTTAGCTGTGACACTATGAGTTTAATTGCATTGTGCAGTAAAGAAAGATACAAGGTTTCAGTATACAGTAGAGCTGAGCAAAATTTTTTGCATGAATAGTTTATTCATCAAAAAATGCAGGTTCAGGTTGACCAAAACTATTCATGAATTCATGTTGAGTTAGTCCAATAGTGTCAACCAAACCAAAAACATTGAAACCTTGTGGTAATGTCAAAACAAAACATTAGGCATTTTGACAAAAGGAAAGGAAAAATAGATTTACGAAAGAGGAGGAGATGGTGCAGCGGCCATATCTCTTATAGGCTTCATCCCAGTGGTGAGGGCACTCATCTGAAATGTGGAAGACCCAGGTTCACACCCCATCTCTGTCTCATGTGGAAATATGATTTGAACTTACATCTGCCACATTGCAAGGGACTGCCCTAACCACTTGGTTATGAGAGATTCTGGTGTGGTGTTGTTTCCATCTCTCCTCTTGAAGCTGTTTTGTTTTTTATAAATAATTATATAGTCATTGGAGCAGGGACTTGAACTTGGGTCTACGATATGCGTATCCTAACTACAAGGATGTAGCATCATTCTCGCTGTCTTTCTCTGGCCTGGTGACTACTCACTGTCATTCACAGTGGCAAGTCATAGTCATTCACTATGACAATGAATGGTCATTGAGCCAGGGATGAACACAAAATACCTGGTTCCCCACTGCCTTGTACCTTTTGTCAGTAATTTACACCTGCACGAAGTGGATGTAAAATCTATCTGTGTATCAATCTTAGGGGGTTATACTGCCACCTATCACTTCAGGCACCTTCCATGTAAAAACAAAAGCAGTAGCAAAGATTCTAGTGAATTTCATGGGGTCTCTGAGTAAATGCTTTGCCTGGGGTAAGATTTGTTGTTGTTAATTCTTTTTTTTTTTTATTCCCCTCTCTTTCTTGCTTGGTAGGGATTTATTGGGTGGAAGAGGCATGATTGTCATTCTCAAGGTGGGGAAAGGCTTTTGTAAAGAGGGAAGTGTTGCAGTGTTTCTTAAAGATAATCAGACTCTAGAATAGATTCACCTGATCTTCTCTGGAAGTTTGTTGCACAGCCAGCTCCCTCAATTGAAAATGCTACCAGCTCAGAATGAACAAAACAGCAATGTGAGTGGTGAGGTTATGCATCCACCTTATTCCCAGTAATTCCACTTTTTTGTTGCATTTTGTTTTTATGATTTTCAGTCATTCATTAGCTAACTTCTCAGCAGGGGATGAAGATACATGATGGCTTATAAACTTTCAGAATGGTGCAGTTTAAGGAAAGATTTGGAGGAGAGAGTTCTCCAGCTGGATCTAGTAAGAAGAGAGTGTTTCAGGTGAGAAGAAAGCCTGGAGATGAAAATGAAGAAAAGACATGAGGGAACTGATTTTTACCTAAGGGTTTGTACAGCACCTACTACAACGGGGCTCCAGTCCTTGTCTGGGGCACTACTGCAGTACAAATAATAATAATAATTAATGACAGTAATAAGTAGGAGCTAGGGCCTTGAATTCAAAGCTAAAGAGCTTATTATTATTATTATTTTATTATTATTATAATATACTATTGTTATTTATTAGTATAAATTTGATTTGAGAACTGTGGGGGAATCCCATGAAAGGATCTTGAGAAAGAAAGGGACAAATTAAATTAAGCAGGGCAGTCTGTGAATCAGTAAAATGTAATCCATTAGTCAGATCAAATAGATAAAAGTCAATCAATGAAGTAAATCCAGGAACAGATAAAATAGTATAACCCATTAGCTGAAAGCAATTGGAAATAAATGGCCAGCAATCGATCAGTTGAAATAAACAAGGCATCAAACAGTCAAATGGGGCAACATATGAAGTAGTCCAAGCATAGTGGTACCATCAGTGGAAGGGCAGAAGTGACAGCTTTCTCCTTTACACCAGGCCTGTTGGCAGGACAGCACCTTGAGTTGTGTCTGAACCAAAGTACTGGCTCAGATCCACCATTCCTCCTGGCCAAACTATGAAGAAGTTCAAATCCAAATCCGTATTTTTGCTCCAGGCCTGTCACTGTAATGGGACAAACCAAAGCACAGATTCTAAATGTTCCTGACCCATCTGTAGAAAGGCCAAATGTTTCTGTGGTATATTTATTTGTGTTTATAAGTAGCTCCATGTTATAGAGTAATATGGCTATGTTCTGTGTGACATTTTCCATTGTATTATATAGTAGAGAAGGGCCTGATCCAAAACCTCAGATTCACACACTTCCTTTGGAGGAGTGTGGATCTGGATCTGACTTTCATGACTAATCCCTGTTTGTATAAATGCCTGAATCAACCCCTTTGGATTGGAACAGCCCTAACCCTGGAGAAGGGCTTACCTGGATCCAGATCTGCATCTGAATTTTACAGCTAGGACTTATTTCTAGATTATAGTCACTGGAACTTTCCCGCCCCCCGAGATAGGTAGTTAACCCATATACATAAGTGATGTCTTCTGATACCTGGAGCCCTTTCCCCTAAAGGAACTGTTGGTAGCCAGTTTGGCTACTCCTTTGGACGTCCTTGTGCTACTTGACTCCCTTCTTATTCAGGTAAGGAGGTTGAACTACAGCAGAGCCCTCCTTGATGTCCTGTGTAACAGCAAACTCACATAAACATGCATGCTAGAGACACACGCTCCTGATTAGAGAGAGCATGGATCTCCATGTCATCTGCTCTTGCTTGTTTCTCTCTTCATGGGTGTGATTTCCAAATCAAAACCCTGAATAGCCTTAGCACAGTTTGAATTATATAATTGTGCTGCTGAGAGTCACCTGACTTGCTGTCTGAGTAATTCCCTGCAGAAGGAGACAAGCTGCATGTTAAAAAGCTCAACAAATAGTGTTTAAAACAAAAAGTATATAGCATAGAATTTCCATAGTACTTCATTTGAAATTGTCTACTGCTGCAACAGCCACATGTATATCTGGTTCAAAGCTTAGGGATTTGATGGGGAGAGGACGAGTGGGGATCAGAGGCGGGGGAGGGTGTATTAGCTGGACCTGTGGTTTGTTTTCTGTTCCCTTCAATAACAACCTCAGCCTTCAAAACTGGGTGCATCTGATGTTGAACAAAATGAGTGGCTCACTGGAGACCTCAACAAGGAGCTAGGAATCATTGTCTTGTGGAGGTAAGAAGCAATCACATTCCTAATAGTCTGTGATCTAAAACCCATTATTACTTTTCTGTGACTGTGTAAGATAGAAGAAGAGAGAGTAAACGGCTGACACCTCTGTAAACTGGCAGGGGTCTGCAGAAGATATATTTATAGGTAACGTAAGGGGGAGGAGGAAGAGGTACAAACTGAATGTAACCTTTTATTATCACATAAATGCCTTGGTGCTGTTTGCAGGACTGTAATTGGATTGATTATTCTGAACTCTCTATCTCCCTTTCACATGTGAGTTGGCCAGTGAATTGTAACTTGTTTCGACTAACTGAATCAGAAGGAGAAGGGGCTGTCTGGCACTGCAAGGCTGTATTGGGGGGGGGGGTGTATTTTCAGACCACAACACTTAAAGAGACTGTTGCTCAGTTTCAGAAGGCATAGCTGTTGCAGAGAGAGAGGCAGGAAGTGTGAAAGCAGCTTTGTGATCTCTAACAGGTAGGCAAGAGCATAAACCATATGTTTGTTCCTGGATATTCTTCTTTCTCAAAGAACTGGTAATATAGATCTATATATATTGTTTGGGTTGTGTTCGTTAGACATGGTTGATGATAGCAGGAGCATGTGTATGCCCAAAAGCCAGTGTGTGAATGAGAAATCACAAGCTCTTCTGAAAATCAGTGAGGTATCTGGGATTTGCAGACTAGGGGGGATTCACTTGCAAATCCTGCTGCAATTGAGACATGTGATCACTGCAGGTCCACAGCTCGTGATTGTTTAAGGAACCAAAAAAAGTTAATTTAGAAGACCTAAAAAGCCTAGTAGTTACCTTTCTGAGCACCCTCTGTTGCAAATGAGGGAGAGAGCTAGAAAAAGCTGAGAGAGGGAATTTGATCTTCTCTGTTGATTTTCCCCCTTTGATCCAGTTGCTGACATGTGAAAAGAATAATTGAATTGTCCCACCATGTGGTAGCTATTACAAGAAATCCCTGTGCACATATATATGCAAAGTGGGCAAGCCCAAAACCAGGGGTTTGGGGGAAAAGGCTTGCTCTTGTTGTGTTTGGTTATTCTCTGTTATACAGGTATGTTGAAATATAATATAGCAACTTTCAGACTGAAAGAAGGGATTAGGTGGAATTAACATTTTAGATTGGAAAGAAAACATGTAAGCACAAGCATTGGTTAGGAGGTAAGGAGGGCAATATGTCTATAATCACTATTTTTAGAGGCTATGAAATGCATAACAACCTGTTGCTCTTCTGTAATCCTTTCCTTCCTAAGAATGCAAATGTTAATTGAGCTTCCTAATGCGTCTGTGAGGTAGGCATTAGTATTCCTATTTTTTCCGGTGGGGACATTGAGGCACAGAGTTTGTGGGTTCATTTCTGCCACAAGTCTAGCTGTGCCAGAACATGGTTAGGGGTATTTGTGTTGGCAGTTTTTGGAGGACAATATGTTTATAGAGCTGTGTGACAGCCTAAGTCTTAATACAGTGATTTAGACTGTAGCACCATGCTATACTCCGATTCCTGAATTCACACTATGGACAAGATAAAGGGTTAGAACATAGATGTATATGCCAGACAACTATAGAGTGAAATAGTAAAATGTGTATTGTAGACGAGCCCTGGCCGAGATCAAACTAGTTTGTAGCACAGCTTGGTACAGCCTTGTGCTTTAACCATTCAACTGTTTCAATTAGACAAAATAGCTCCCTTTCTTTTTTTTTTTCCCTTGGCATGAAAAAATGTTATATGTTAACTTGGGTAATTACATTCTGCTTACCTAAAATTCCTAGTGTAGTTTCAACTGGTTATAGTGTTATGTTGTAGATTTGCTGTGTGGAAATCTTCCGCGCTAGAGAAGGCAGCGAGTGTTTCAGCAGTAGGGGGATGTAATCCCTGAACTGTATATATAGTAGTTTGTAAATCTATGAATCAGCATTTTGGGATCTCTATATAAAACGTACTACATGAATGTCAGCCTATTTTTAATAACGATATCGTTCACAGTGCTCTAGATTACAGGTTGGTAAGCATTTGCTTTATTTACTGAATTTCTGTTTTCTAAGTCTGCTGCCAGTGGAGAGATTTATGGTAAAAAGGTAGTATGTACGTACACACGCTATCGGATCTGTGGCTCCCATTGTACAGGAGATGCATGTTTCACACAACAGATATGATTACAGTGATCAGCTTCTGCTACCCTTGCTCATTTTGAGCAGTACAGTATCTTATTCACGACTCAAAGATTCCCAGGGGCACAGAGCCAGGACCTATGTGTATATACATTGACTACATTGGGTGCTAGGACTAGAAACTCTGGTCTGTCAGCTCCAAAAATGCAGGCCTCTACTACTTGAGCTAAAGAAGAAATTTCATAGCATTGATATTGGTATCTGCAGCCACTAGAGAGCATCACCACTCGCTATTTTATATGCACAAAGCCAGTGAATTATATCACCTTCCAATATAATCTCCCAAGGCAGATACATTTGGCCAGGTTGAACCCTTGTATAAATCCACTGATTTTGATAGAGTTACAGTAGGGATCTGTTTGGTCAAATATGGTCACTGTGATAGCCGGTACTGTTAGATATAGATATCTAATAGTATGTTAATAAAATATCTGTTGAAGGATAAAAATAAAAAATCCACCAGTTTCCATAAAAAATGCTCACCTCTTCAAGAAATAGAAATTGAAGACAATGATATGTTTGGTGTTTATCTGTCTACTGCCATGCAGTACACCCATTGATGACCGTGAGAGTTATGTGTAGATAGGCTGGGGAGTACCTACCCATTCATTTTTATGAGTGGTGGTCAGACTGACAATAGATTAACCCATCAGTCTCTCTGTAAGAACCATCATGCTCTGTGGATAAACATCTGCACATTAGAACTTCTCCGTGGAGACTGGATGTGATACACAATGATGACTCTGAATGATCTGGTACAATCTTTCATTTCATGCATTGATCAGATAAATAATATTGACTCCAAAAAAATAATTATGGTCAAATAAGGGTGATTTTTCAACAGACTAAAATGTATCTGATTTGGCCTTGACCTATAGTAATAGATGGTAACAGGTTATATCAGTAGTTTGAATGAATACAGAAGCTGTGAAACTAATTTAAGCATAAAGATTTTCTTTTTGCGAATACAGACTAACACGGCTGCTACTCTGAAACCTGTAATTTAAGCATGAAAATCGAGGCTAATTCTCCAACCTTACCTGTGAGTTTGACTGGCTTGGTAGTACTCTTGCCCCTGGATCAATCACCTAGATTTTATCCAAAGTTTTTGCAATAGAACTATGCAAAATGTTTACAATAAACCCTGAAACCACATGAAACTTGCCTGGTTTCTAGTTTTCTTACAAGCTCATACCTCAACTCACATTTGTTAAATTGTTCACAAAATGTGAGACTTTGTCATTGTTCTGCTTTTTTTGTTGTTGTTTTTTGTTTCATTGTACATTCTTTCTTACATTTCATACATTTATTGTTTCTAAAGAAAAAAATATTTCAAGCTACACTCTGGGGCCTTTAAAATTCCTTCTGTTCAACATGAAGGGAGCAGCTTTTTAAGAGAATCTCAGTATTATATGTTTCAGATAATAGCTTTCATCCTGCAGAGCAGGAAATCTCTTTCAGGACAGGTAGAATTTTAAACAGACAGAGTTTCTGCAATCTGAAAATGAATGTTCTTGTTTTGAAAGTAATTCTTGTCCTGCTTCTATGATTACTAGGAGAATAACATAAACTATGATTCTAACAATTACAAAAAAAATGCAGCCACCCAGAACTCATATTGTATCAAAGCAAAATGGAACACGATTCTCAAATGTTTCCAGTTTTTTCTGTATATAGAACCCGCATTCTTCAAGGTGGTTCCATTTTGGGCAAAACAGTTTTCTGCCATAATTATTTTCCTGCGTATCTGAATTCACTTTTGAGAAACCCAAGACCAGTTTCGGGTTTTACATCGAAGTCGTGCAAAATTCTGCATAGGTTTAACACAAAAGTAGGTGAAACTCAACAACAGTTTGAAAGCTTTGAGATTTTCACTCTTCCAAGCTCTGAGATCTTGATCCAACTGAGGATCATCTGTGTAAACCTAGGTGGATAGAACTAATTATCATGTTTCCATTAACCCCTATGAAATAAAACTGCCGGGTTTTGCCCAGATCTCCACAGCCATGTCTTCCTAGGGAGGAGCTGTGTTGTCAAAAGCACATTTCATTTTATGGCATGTAATAATGATTTGCCTTTTAAAAAAAAAAATTCTCCTCTTTTGCCCGCAATGGCTAGAATTCAGATTTGAGTGTCTGGGTTTAACTCAATTCCAAAATGTACTTAAGCATGCAGCTTTTGTTTTTCAATAGAATATAGCCACTTATAGCTGTAATGCAAAGCACTTTAGAAAAGATCAGTCCATGATTATGATTTCCTACTGAGAAAGTGGGAGTTGCACAGATATCCTTTACTTGTTAGCAACACAGTGGTAGGTTTTGGCGCAAGCTAATTTCTGGTGTGGTTCTATCACTGGAGTCATTAGAGCTGTACCAGGGATGAACTTGTCCCCCTCTTTATACCTTTCTCACCTTTTGCTTTAATGAAGTGCAATGAATTTTAAACTTTACCAGGAACTGTGTTCTACAAGTCTGTAATAGAAAGTATCTGCAGATTAATCAGGCTGCAGTGTTTAACATTAAATTTGCTTATTATAAATGACTGGTATGTCATGGTAATGAGTTTTCCTCCAGTTTTATAGCCTGAATCTTGCTGATACGTACAACCAGGGTTTTTGGTGGTATATTACATTCACCCATTCTTTACTAAGCTGTTCTTAAGTCATTTGGGTGAAAAACAGTGACCTCCTACTGACCTTTTGCCGTTTGATAAGCTCCCTTTGAACAAGTGAATGAGAGGGACAGGGAGGGATGGGTTGAAGCACGGGTTACTCATACAGTACACTTAGTGCCTTGGTACTTAATTAAGGAAAACCAAAGAGTGGGAGAATCCTAACAACACTGCTAAATTTTCACTAAATAGCCCAAGTATAAAATGAGAGGCAAGATGGATGAGGTAATTTCTTTTATGTTCCCCCTCTGCCCCCGCCATATTTTTGTCATTAATAGAAACATATGTTATGGATGAAGAGATCTGTATGATACAGTTGACCAGCTCTACTCTATCCCTTGCCCAAAGGCAGAAATAATCCAGTCAGTAGAGACTCTATGTGGATAAATAGTATCTCCCTCTCAGTGGATACTTCCCAGTCTTAAAATTAGTTACAAGATTTAGATAAGATCCCTAGTCAAAGTTCAGGGCTCTCCGGGTATTCTATTTGGGAGTAGAAATTGGCGGTAGCCAGGGTATTTCTTTGCACTCTGTACATTCCTTTTAAATAAATAAGAGTCCTGTGTCTCTGAATGCAGAAGGAACCAGGGAAAAAAAGGAGCAGTACCAGGTCCCTAAGCTTCTTTACCAAACACCAGATCCAAAAGCTTTCTTGTCTTTAGCTTTTTCCAGAGCCACTCTGTCCTAAGCTACAAGCTCCTGCTTCAGTTTTTTCTTGCCTCTTTTCCTCTGCCCCTCTCTTTGTTCTTGTCTGTGACCTCAGTATCTGGGTGTTTTCTCACACACACCCTTACCCAAAACAATATTCAGCCCAAAAGCTCCTTGGATGGTTCACACACTCCTTTTGTCTCTAGGTGGGGGTTAGGTGTGAACTCACCCTTCAAATAACATATCAACCTCAAAGCGTTTTAACCGAATCCATAACAAAGTTTTATCCAGCTCATAATAATACATATAATGAAATTATGATCCCTGCTCCAAAGAGCTTACAAGCTGAGTAATACGGCAAGCCTTCTCACGCTGTCCCTCCCAGTGGTGTGACTTGGAGAGACCAGTGATCTAGTCTACACTGAAAACTTCATTGGTATGGCTACTGTAATGGATCCATAGATCCAGTGCTCTTGAATGGCTCTGGAATAATGCCTGTGAGGACCCCCTTCAGTATGTCAACCCCCTTAGGGTCACACTCTTCCTGCCTGGGGTAAGCCTCTTGGTTTCACCTCCTCCTGGGACAGAACAACGGCGCCTTCAGCGCCCCTGCTTTGCCCCAAGACCTCCCCTCAGCCAGTCCACCTGAATTGGACAACTGGGGAAGACTTACACACTCAAAGGGAGCAATGGCCCCCCAGCTTCCTGATTCTGGAGTGGCTTGCGGTCAGCGTTGTAAAAATAGAAGGATTTATTAGATGTCTGGAACACAGTGTAAAAAGCCCTTAGGTTAACATAGAGAGCAGAAAGTTACAGCAAAGTCCATCTGGGTCGGTCCTAAGCCCAGAGCTCTCTCTGATTTCCCCCTGCCCCAGGCCCCAGTCCAGAAGAGTGTCATGCTTCCAGCAGCCCATACATAACGACCCCCAAGGGTACCTCCTCTGTCCCTTGTTCTGGTTTCCAGGGCAAAAATGGTCACTTAGCCATCTTCCTTAGTCCTTTTGTTCTCCAACCGGTCACAAGTGGCTGGCTTCCTGCCGAGGGTGGGCTCCACTTATTATTAGTTGCTAGGTACCAAGTGGCCGGACCTTGTCTGGGCCCACGCCCCAAATAACTAGGCCACAGTTACACCTGGATCTGTGGGTCTCTGCAAAGAGAAAACAACCTTTTTTCACCACCAAGTTTAACCATGCACCACATAGGGAAACTGAGGCGCATACAGCTCTGTCACTCCGGGGTGTGAAAATTCCATACCGCAGAGGGACATAGCTATGTCAGTGTAACCCCGATGTAGACAACACTAGGTCAATGGAAGCATTCTTCCATCAACCTAGCTACCACCTCTCGAGGAGGTAGATTCACGACAGCGACAGGAGAGCCCCTCCTATCGCTGTAGTGAGTGTCTACACTGAAGCACTACAGCAGCAGTGTGCAGCTGTGCCACTGTAGCAGTTTGAGTGTAGATGTACCCTAGGACTGAGAAGCTAGTTCGGTCCTGTTGCCAAAACTATAACCCCTCTGCAGAGACAACTATATTACCATGGTTCCTAAGAATCCTAGTGATGGACCAGAACCCCACTGTCACTTAATAATATTACAGTAGTAGCTAGAGGCATCTAATCAGGACACCATTGTGCTAGGCACTGTGCAAACAAAACCAAGTCCCTGCCTCCAGAGAGCTCACAGGCTAGGGTTTTGACAAGATACAACTGGTGGCTAACCAGACAAACCAGGGATGCTAACACCTATCTACTAGGAGCTGAAGTGAGACCAGAAACTCATTTCACACGGGATACCAAACAACTGTCCAAAGCTAACAACTCTGGATCATTACAATCCTTGATTGTATTTGAACAACTGATCTGGAGGTGAAAAGCAGCATATCTATTTACCAAATTCCAGAAGCTGGAAGTACTCTTTTTATCTGCAGATATCAAATTTGCACCCTTGATTGTATGTGGATATCAGGCTGTCTTATGTATATTAGACAGGAGCTTGTTTGAGATGCAATATTCAGCACTGCATACATTTGGTTTCTATTGGTCAAAAGCATAGCTTTTGGAAATAATTTTTCACTTTTAGTAAACAAAGACCAGATCTTCAGTCTGAAGAAGGCCTGTCTTAAGGTAAAGGAAGCAAACAAAAATCTTCAGTTTTACTTTTCAAGCCAAAATCCTTTTTTGTTCTTGGAAGCTAAACTCTTTACATTATTTCCCAAATATAAATTAATCTGTAGGCCATACTTGGCTACTTTCCAAAAAAAAATTTTGAACAGGTTGAGTAAAAAATACAGCAAAGTATTGAGCTGAATTGCCTAGGTGTGGGAGAGCCTGGGGGGTGACATTCAGATAGGGGCCTTTGTATAGACAGAAATATCATTTAGACCAGGGGGTTTTCAAACTGGGGGTCGCGACCCCTTAGTGGGTTGCGAGGTTATTATTTGGCAGGTCGCTAGCTGTCAGGCTCCACCCCGCTTCACCTCCAGCATTTATAATAGTGTTAAATATATATATTTTAAAAAGTGTTTTTAATTTATAAGGGGGGTCACACTTAGAGGCTTCCTGTGTGAAAGGGGTCACCAATACAAAACTTTGAGAACCACTGATTTAGACGCCTTTGTACAGCCAGTAAATCCAATTGCTGTTTTTAAGTCTCTGAGACCTCTCTGTCACTTTGGACTGGTTATGGCCAGTTCTGTATCTGAGCTTTCCTGCTTAGAGGCTACTTTTCCAAAAAGAGAGAATAAGTGTTAATAGCATCATTGCACTGCCCATTGCTTCTCACATTGTTTGTTCACTATGTCCAGAATCATGCTCAGTTAAAATAAATGCATCATTTTGATGTTAACTATGTGACTCTAAATTCCACAGCTTCAATTTAAGATAAAAAAAACAAACAAAGCTAGGATGAAATAGTTTGTGTGGGGTTTTTTTTTTTGGTTTTTTTTTTTTTTTTTTAGGCCTAAAAATGGCTAGTGATTTTGGATGCCCACCTGGAGATACCTTTATATGGTCTGATTTTCAGAAAGTGCCAAGCACCCACCCTTTGAAAATCAGGCACTTTAAAGGTGTCTCTAATCAGGCACCCAAAATCACTAGTCAGTCTTGAAAATATAGGCCTTAAAGTTTACTTCATTGACTTATTATTTTAAATAGCCTCAAGGGAAGGGGAAGTAATCACAACCTGGTGGCATTCTGTTTAGGAAAGCAAAATTCTTTTGAAGTGTCTATCCAATTACATGTTCTGTTCAAGGGTAACTTTCAGCATGTCAAAATCTCAGAGCTTAAATGTGGTAGTGGAATAAGAAACCTTGTCCAACTCAGGCTAAAAGTGAATGCAACAAATTGTTATGTTCACATCAGAGTATGACATACTTTCCTTTTTTAAAAAACTTATTTATAACCCATGAGTGCCTCAGTAAACACAAGGCATGTGTCTGTGCTTCTCACCATCTTTTTGTGTTGTGTGGGTGTCATTGTTTGGTTAAGAACACAGGAACTGTGTTCACAGCATCTGTATGTTATAATTGCCTGCTCACTGGGTAAGATACCTAACTACAGCTAATGTTGAAGAGTAATAGAGTAGCTCTGGAGAATAGAAGGTTCAGTTCTCCACAAAGGTTGGCATTTATGGATAGCAGGGGTCTAATGAGAGTGGATTTTACTGGGGTTCCAGGTGCAGGCTTCCAAAGGGGCTTTCTTTCATCTTGTTCAGCCAGGCCAGGAATTAGAAGAGTTAGGGAGCTCTCTCCTCCAGAAGGTAGTGATAGCATGCCATTAGTAAGTCCAGTTTGGGGCTATGGGTCAGAAAGGATCAATCCTTTTACTTTCACCCATGCTTTCCTAATACAGTCCATCCCCTTCTATATATTGATTTAAGATTCTTGCATTCTCTGTAAGAATGAGAGAAAGGCCTCCTCCTCTGAGTTTGCAACTACCCCCAGAGTGGAGCACAAATAATGCATGTTCCCAGCACCTAGAGGGTGAGGGTCGCAGCTCTGTGACACACCTAGCCAGACAGCCTCAAGAAGGAGAGTCATCCTCAGATACAAAAGAGACTTACTTGCATTGCTGCATGTTTATCAAAAGCAATATAATTTCTGATAACAGTTGTGTTGATGGCTGTGAATGCGTTCCATTAACATAAGCCACTGAATCTTTCAGTGAAGCCCCTGGCTGCCAAGAGTAGAGAAAACTAAATATTGGCTCCAATACCTATTGAAACCAATGGGAGTATTGTTGTTGGCTTAAGTTTGGCTCTGAGAATCTAGGCCCATTTCTTGAATATGAAAGTACATTCTGGCAATGTAGAATTAAATCTAGACTCTGGAGTACTGGTGAGATCATAATTAACCACAAAAGCTTGAGTCGTCAGTTTAACATTATCACTCTGTACACGAACATACTGTACTCCATATATGTAAACTTTACTGCGATTGAGTGGCTGCAGCAAATCATAGGCATTAAATTATTAAAAAAAAACGTCAGCAATGCTTAGCTGGCTTCTCTTTCCTCTGTCCACCCACCTTGTCTTGTCTTTTGTTATGGAGAGGTTTGTTAACACATCTTAATGGCATTAACAAGAGCCTTCAAAAAAGCAAAAGAAAGTACAGTAACTCCTCACTTAAAGTTGTCCTAGTTAACGTGTCATTGTTACGTTGATGATCAATTAGGGAACTTGCTCGTTTAAAGTTGTGCAGTGCTCCCTTATAAGTCGTTTGGCAGCTACCTGCTTTGTCCACTGCTTGCAGGAAGAGCATCTCATTGCAGCTAGCTGGTGGGGGCTTGGAACAAGGGTGGACCGGCAGCCCCCACCCCATCAGCTCCCTGCTCCCCTAAATTCCCTGTGCAGCAGCCGCCCAGCAGGCTATCAGTTGCCGGCAGTTCAGCTGTCCCTCCCCCCACTGCCATGTGCTGCTCCTGCCCTCTGCCTTGGAGCTGCTCTCCAGAGCCTCCTGCTTGCTGGGGAGGAAGGGGGGGGTTAACGTCAGGGTGTCCTCCTCCCCCCTGCTCCTGCACCCTGCTTATCCCATCTCCATCTAGCAGGGGGGACACAGGACAGGGCTCAGGACGGAGGGAGCTTCCTGGCAGCAGATGTTGCGGTCTCAGCCTGCTCATTAACTTAACAAGGTAGTGTACTTAAGAGTGGTGGCAGCGTACTTAAAGGAGAAATGTGCATCTCTCTCTCACACACATCTGTCTCCCTTCCCTCCGTTCGTGCTGCCTTGTAGAGTGTGAGGCTATATTAACAACAATAAGTTAACCCTTGAGGGCTCAGCCAATTGTTAGTTCATCATTTAGCAGTAAGGCATCCCCTGGGAAATATCCCACCCTCTGACTCCACCACCTCAACCGAGCTTCACAATCATGATCGCTGTGTATTAAATTGTTTGTTTAAAACTTATACTCTGGGCCTGTGTGTCTGTCTATATGTGTGTATGTGTATGTAAAGTCTTTTGTCTACCCAAAAAAAAATTCCCTGGAACCTAATCCCCCCCATTTACATTAATTTCTTATGGGGAAATTGAATTTGCTTAACATTGTTTCGCTTAAAGTTGCATTTTTCAGGAACATAACTACAACGTTAAGTGAGGAGTTACTGTCTGAGGAAAAATAAACTGAAGTGAGGTGAAGAGGAAGACTCTAGCTTCAGGCTTCCTGTGGGCCTTTGGATGAGTCCCTTACGATACATCTTCACTGCAGAATTAACTTAAGGCCACGTCTATGCTAGAAAGTTTTGCCAACAAAATTACATGTGCCAGTGTTGCTATGTCACTACAGCACATGCAGGCTTGACTGCTTTGTTGGTGCTGCATGTCTTCCCCATTAGAGGCTGTCGTCAGAAGACATGGTGCCCTGTGGGTAGGCATCCCAGTGTCCCAAATGCACCATCTGGTGCAATGCCTCGCAGTGCATTGTGGGATATTATCGCTGCACCCAGGGAGTGATGGGCGCAGAAGTCAAGTTCCCCACACGTCCCTTATTTCCATCTCATAATGTTTATTCCATCCCATAATTTTTGTGACTTTTTTTTTTTTTAAACAATTCTCACAGTTCATTGTGCTGCTTTTTCATTCTCTCTGCCGGGTCTCTGGCAGAATCATCAACACAGCACAGCTAAGCCGTCTGTTTTAGAGACAGGATATATGATTCTTCTATATTTGCAAAACTTCAGCGACTACCGCTTCCACAGCAGTAGGTAACTGCAACCCCTGTTGTTCAGTGGACAATCAGTTCAGGGTTGAAAAATCCACTGTGGGGGGACTGTTATCATGTAGGTGTGCAAGACCATTAAGTGTCTCTTGCTGCACAAGATTGTGACTCTTGGCAATGTGCAGTAAATAGTTGAGGGCTTTGAAACAATGGGCTTCCTGAACTGCTGTGGGAAAATAGACAAGACACCCCACCCCACATTGTTACTCAGTATATAAACAGAAAGGAGTACTTTTCCATGGTTATGCAAGTGCTTACGGATCTTCATGGACATTTGACCGGCATTAACGTTGGGTAGTCTGATAAGGTGCTTAATACTTGTGTTTTGAGGAACACAGGACCTTTCTAAAAGCTGTATCCAGTGACGTTCTTCCCAGACTGGCACGGTGGCATTGGTGGAGTCAAAATGCCAATAGTGATTCTGGGGAACCCAGCCTACCATTTGCATCAATGGCTCATGGTCCCATACACTGGGCACCTAGACAGTACTGAGGAGAGATTTAACTATAGTCTGAGCAGATACATGATGACTGTTGAATGTGCATTTGGTAGATTGAAGGGGCACTGGCAATTTCTCATGGCTAGGCTGGATCTTGGGCTATGGCTATACTAGAGAGCTTACAGCAGCACAACTGCACTGATGCAGCTGCACCGGTGTAAGCTCTTGAATGTAGCTGCTCTAAGCTGATGGGAGAGAGCTGTCCCGTTGGCTTCACTACTCCAGCCCCCACAAGCAACAGTAGCTATGTCGGTGGGAGAAGCTCTCCCATTGAAATAGTGTTGTCCATGCTGGCACTTACGTTGGTGTAACTTTTATGTTGCTTGGGGTGGTTTATTCACTCCCCTGAGTGTCATAAGTTATGTCGACATAAGCTGTAATGTAGCCATAGCCTTAGTGAGCTAAATATTCCTGTTTTTGCTGCATGCTGTGCCTTACATAATATTTTTCAAGCAGAGGGGGAAATATTACAAAAGGGTGGAGGGGTGAATTGGAAAGACTGTCTGCTGACTTACAGGAGTCAGACGCCAGGGCAATTACAAGAGTCCATCGAGGAGCTGTGCGGTTGAGAGAGGCCTTAACAGATCTCTTTAACGTGTGCCATAGTATTGCCATGTGATGCTTTTGTGTACTACTTTGTGTAGTTGGCTTGGATGAGGAATTTACGTGATTTATCAACTGTTATGAATTTGGTGGGAGACTGGCATTTCTGTTTGGTGATACCCAATAACATACGGTCTTCTTAAAAACATAAATTTATTGGGTGCAAATACACAATGAACAACTGTACTGACCATGGTAAACTCTGAGGGCATCAACACTTACCAAACCTTTTATTACAACCTTTATTACACGTATTAAAAATGCAAAGTGCCAGGTGTTTGCTGACTGAACCTGAAGTAATCCTAGATCACTGCACGAATAATCATAGTTCTCCTTGGTTTCAACTGCCGTGATAAGGGATAGGGTAGGCAATACTGGCACCTTGTTTGAGGAAGAATGTATGTTCCTGTGTACATTGAATTATCTAGGGCGTGTGAAGGCTGCTGTGGAGGAGTTCTCTGGGCATTTTGCTCCATATTATTCTGTAACGCCTGTATTTGCTGCTTGAGCAGAGTTATAATTCCTGGTGTACTTGTCAGTGCATGTCTTGGTCCTTCTTTTCCTCGTACATGCATTCCTTCCAATCCTAGTCCTTCTGCTTGGTCTCCATCATGTGGTCCATCCAATCTCTATTCTCCTGGTCAGCAGCATCTGAAGACTGGAAAAGCTTTGAAAACACATTCTCTCTTGTCTGTTTCTTTCTTCTCTGGATCTGGGTCAGTCTTTCAATGGGTGGGGAGGGAGCTCAACTCAAGTACACCCTGGCAGAGACAGCTGATTAACAATGTCTATCTTTATGTTTGATTTACAGTGATTGCAGAAATGAAAAGTCTCACAACTCCTCTAAAATTTTTCCCATAAAGATCCTCATAAAAATATGCAAAGGGTCAGACTTGTTTCAGGACACTCTGCAGCTCCAGGCATAATGAGGGGTGGGGGGTGGTCCTGTGATAAGCCCAGAGCTGTAAGTCGCTGGGAGCCACTGGGGGCCCCAGGGTATGAGTGCAGGGACAGTGCAGCAAATATGGTGAAAATTGTTGCAGGCAGGGGTAGTTATGGCTGAGGGTGACAAGGGCCCAGAGAAGGCAGCTGCTCTAGGTCGCTCAACATCATCCTGACCTGTATGCTGCCATGCTGTTTATAATAATGGTGTCTGTAGAACTCATCGCAGAGTACTGTGCGAAAATTTTGTATTGGGGGGCAGACAAAAGAAGGCTGTACTTCCTAGAAAAGTCCGGGAAAGGATCAAAGAGTGTTTCCTAGAAAATTTCATTGAGATTATTTCACAGGACGAAAATGTACAATTTGACAAAATACTCCAAAGGGGAAGAAGCACTGCCTAGCACCACAAACCAAAGAAAAGAGGCCACCCTGAGTCAAGAACTCTGCCTCTGCCTCATTCCTGTCCGAGCACAGCATGAGTGATTTGTGTTGGACTAGAGAAATTGGGCTGCTAAACCAAAGCACTGTCTTTTGTATATGTCTCTTGTATATGTTTACTCCTAAAACTCAGGTAATCAGTCTGGACAGTCACTAATGATTACTTGCAAGCGATATTTTTCATATCCTCTTTGCTTTATTTTTATGCTCAGGTATCAGTGCCAATATCTTTCTGTTTGATTGTAAAGAATTGATTTTCCAATACATATATTTAATTATAGCTGAAATTCTATCTTGATGCCAAAAGATGCTGGCTACAAAATGATTTTGGTAGTAGATGAGTTGTGCTACCTCAAGTTTTAGCCTACATCCCTGACAGGCCAGCCAACTCAAGTTACAAGCACCACCAAGTTTGAATTAAGGGGTTTTGTGTTTGGGCAGGACTCTAGTTAGGAGCAACATTTGGAGTTGAGTTAACTTTGCAGTGAAGACAAACCTTGAATCTCTCTGTGCCTCAGTTCCCCATCTGCAAAATCAGATTATAGCATATCCCTATCCCACAGGGGAGAGTGTTGTAAGGATAAATGCATTAAAAACTGAGTTTTTTAGGTGAGGTGTTCAGGTATTCTGGTAATAGGGGCCACCTCAGAGATCTATATAGGAGGAAAATGACAGGAGATTTTTTTTTTTAATTCAAAAAATAATAGGGCCAAAGTCTGCTCTCATGGTAAATCTAGAATAATTCCATTGATTTCAACATGGATGTCCTCTGAATTTACAGCTAAATAGGTGAAAGCAGAATTTTGGCCTTCCCCGCCCAAAAAAGCCATAGTAAATAGGAGTATTCCTCCCTCCCCCACCCCCCAAAATAGGTCACTAATTGGGTGTTCACAGAACTTACAAATTAAACATTTGAAATCAAAATCTTGGATCAGCCACAGCTAGGAGCATCATGCTCTTTAAGGCCGCCCCAAACTGTATTATTAAAAATAGGAGTGCAGTTGTTTTAAAGTCACATTTCAATATATTTTTATTTTTTTTTGTGGAAAGAGCAAGGAAATGTGTTTTTTGTTTGTTATGTTTATTTGTTTTTAAGATATACTTGGCTGCTCACTTGGAGGCATCATTTATATTCTAGATGGGAGCGGGATAAATTTTCAGCCTGGTGAGGCCCAGTTTCCCTTGTGTTAGCGCAACTTGCACCGCAGGGGCAATTGACCTTCTAAAAATGTGCCATGTAGCGCACATACTTACCCACGGGGGCTAGGAGTTACTCAGGGTTTTAGTAACAGTGAGCTGTAAAAGTAGTCATGAGAGTGACACAGAATTGCACTGCATACGCTGCCTTTGTTTCAGCTGGTTTGTTGCAGAAGGCACTTCTTGTTGTTTGGATTTTTAAAGTCTTCCATCATGTGATAGGTTTCAGAGTAACAGCCGTGTCAGTCTGTATTCGCAAAAAGAAAAGGAGGACTTGTGGCACCTTAGAGACTAACCAATTTATTTGAGCTACAGCTCACGAAAGCTTATGCTCAAATAAATTGGTTAGTCTCTAAGGTGCCACAAGTCCTCCTTTTCTTTTTGCATCATGTGATACTTTTCCCCTATTAAAACATATATGCATGGCTATGTTTACAGTAATTGAACCTACCTTGAAAGTTGGGAGCATTTGGCTGTTGTTAATGCACATGAAAAATTATTCATCCCTCCCCCCACCCACCCCCCAAAAAAAACATTTCTTTTGGTGGGCTTTCATTTCTGGCCTGCTAACTTTCAGCTACCCCGAATAACAGGCAGTCTAACACTCAGTCCAGGCTGGAGGAAGAGGGACTAAGACATTTCAAACCTCAATAACTCTGTTTTCTTAGGGAAATACTAGGCAATCAGTATATTCATTTTCAGATGTAATACATTGAGGTTCCTGCAAAGCTGTGAAATATGTACGTCTGTGCACTAGCACAGGAACCCATATGTCACAGGAATCATCAGCATCTAGAGACCTTTCCTAAGTACTACGAAGAGTTTTACAGGGTATGGGTCAGACTTATAAAATATTGGAAGCTGCCTTTGCCATGCTGTCTTTGCAGTGTTGGCATACATAGCCTGCGGCAGCTGACACATACATTGTCCTTATTTTTAAATGGTTGGAAGATTATCCTTATTCCTAAGATAGCTGCATATTGGACTGGGGTAGTATGGTTTCCCCAATTCCACTGTATGTGGCCACTTTAGGGCTACCCAGATCTTGGGCCTGGTTCCTGTGTGGAATACAAGGGCTGTGTAGCCACTGCTCCCCATGACTGGGGGGTGAGCTCCAAGTGGACAGTAATGGCACTGTCCAGCAGATCTGGCTGGACACACAGGAGGAAACAAGCAATGCCCTTTCAGGGCTGCAGGAAATTACTCTTCCTGACACACACACGCCCAGTGCAAGAAGAGTGGCCTGTGTCAGCCAGTCTCAATTAGTCGTGGGGCAGGGCACTTGTCCGCTGCCCCTTATTTCGGGCTGTGGCTGAATGCCACAATGTAGTTCACGGAATGTAATAATTATAAAACAGCTTTAAAGGAAGGATGGTCTTGCGGTTAAAAGCACTGGCCTAGAACTCAGGAGATCTGAGTTCAGTTCCTGGTCCTGCTGCAGACTTCCTGTGTGACCTTGAACCTCCTGTGTCTCTCTGAACCTCAATTCCCAAGCTTGTAAAATGGTGATGATAATACTTCAGTTTCTTTCTTGTCTATTCAGACTGTAAACTCTTTGGGGGAGGGATTCTTTCTTACTGTGTGTTTTTTACAGTGTCAAGCACAACTGGGCCCTGATTTCAGCTGAGGTCCTTAGGGAAAAATATAGCTACTGCTAATAATAGAAGAATGTCTCCAATGGCTACATATTTATGTATGCAGGTATTCTGTAGTTATATTATACACGCTCCATTTTTGAGTATTTTAAAAGATTATCACTGAGGTAGTTCAGTCTCATCCTGGTTAGACATATGTGCTGCTTAAGGATCCGATCCTGCCATCTGTACTCACATGAATAGCACCTTTCTCTATGAGTTGTCCCATTGATTTCACAGGGAGTTCTCCAGAATATTGTACTATTCACCATGACTATAGGGAGCAAAATATAGCCTTAAATGGCACGTGAAAATCTTTCCTTTCGATTGGTTCATTTTGCCACTCTTACTCTCACTATTTACAACCTTCCTCACATGAGTAGTCCCATTGAAGTCCATGGGACTACATACATGAGGAAGGTATTAGTAAGAACAGCGGAACCTGCCGTGTCTACGTGAGATAAATTTGTGGGGGAAAGGTCATCACCTTTGCGTGTGGATGCGACTCCACTGACTTCAGTGGTGATCAGAACTTATGGGGGCCATATTACAAGATCGTAGATAGACGGTGGAGTTGCACTTGCTCAAACCAGCAGTGAATTTAGTTTTTTCTGGCTCTAAATCTAAAACAACAACCAGCATTTACCTGTAAAACAAAAATGTTGATGTTCCTGAGATACGTTTTTTCATAATGTTAAAACTGGAGATGTTGTTGTTGTTTTGTTTTTAAATCCACTGTCAAATAGCTCCTAAATAATACCCTTTATTTTGAATGATTGATGACAGGAATCCTGCTCACACAACCATAAACATGACATTTCGAATCACATCTTGTTTTCATTTGTGAAGAATGAAATGATTTTCAGATTTTGATACAATTTATCATTGGAAGGGAGAGAGAGCGAGCGCTACAGTACATAGGTTCAGGGCAGAGCTCCTTCAACTGCTAGTGTATTACCTTGTCTTATTAAAATCCTGCATGGTTTACTGGTGTAGCTGTATGTCAAAATGAAAGCAAATATTAGGCCATATCTGCAAATTGAGCACGCAGCCTGAGTTAAATGCACTGTGTGCTCAGGGGAATGCATTCAGAAGGGTTGGGGCTGAGGGACAGGACCTTCATCCCCAGCATGTAGGGCCATAGCTATCATTGGGCCGGACACAGGCTCTAACCGCAGGATAATGGGGGGCAGTCTGGTGAGATTTTTTTCAAAAGCACCTAAGGGCATTAGGTAAAGGGACAGTAGAAAGATGTTCCCCAAGTTCCAGTCCGTGAAGAGTTAATCCAAACCCAGGCCTGTCACATTGGCGATGAAGATGGGGATATAAAAGCAGAGGGTAAATGGTAGTGGTGGGGTTTACTTTAGGGGGTAGATGTGCTCCCTCCTAGATGCAAGGTCTATGGCAACTGGGACCCACTGTTCTGAGTGCTTTGTTTCAGGTTGGAATCCTTTTGTTTATAAATCAGTAAAAGAAGGACATGAGGAAAAGGATTGCAAATCTGAGTGTTGTTCATCTTCCACAGCTGGTGGTTCTGCCTACTAGCTACAGCTCCCATTGGCTTTCAATGGCGATTAGGAGTGAAATCCTGGTTGCACTGGAGTCGGTGGGAGTTTTGCCATTGACAGTGGGGCCAGGATTTCACCTTAGGTGCCTAATTTCCTTAGGAGTTTTTGTCTATTGTAGCCCATTGCTCCCCCCTACCCCCTGCAGGCTTTGGCCATGTGGACTTGTACTGTGCTTGGACTCCTGGGCTATGCCCCAGTGCATCTATTTCCTCCTCCGTGTTTCAGTGGAGAGACCTCTGTAAGGGCTGGGCAGTGCACAAAAGGCTTCCTGACTGGTTCTCTCACACAGCAGAAACGTATTTCCACCTCATTTTGGAGTCTTACCTGACCCCACAAAGACCACTGAAGATTTTCTTATCTACCATTAGCATTCTGTTTATATAATGTCCTGTTACAGAAAATATTTTTTTCTGATTCCAGGTAACCTATAGATCCTGTGTATCCTCAATGTTTTTTACAGTAATCTAAAATGGCGTTTTGTATTTGTTTATAACTTGTTCCTTTGGAAGGTCTAAAAAAGAATGTCCATTGTCTTTTGTTTTATTTGATTTGGATTATAGATCAGTGTCTATTGTATTAATCCCAAAATAGTTTGTTTCATGACATATTGGTCCCTGACCTTCCAGCCTTAGAATAATTTTAACAGCTAAAATGAGTGATTAGAGGCATTCCTAATGTAATTTATACTTAGGGAAAGTTAGATTTAATCTATTTCAGGTTCTCATATGTTTGGCTGGATGGATTGTAAGATACTTTATTTGAAAATTGCAGTTGTGCAACTATATTCATAGCTTCACCCACCCTCCTCTCACTTTGAGCAATGCAGAATAGATAGTGCAGTGATGCTTGTATGGATTTGCATGCAATTGAATACGTCACAAGCATTTAGCTCCATGCACAGTAATAGGAGGAATGGCTTGCATGTGCAATTGTTAGCTTTATTAGGATGAGATGAAGCCGCTCAGGTAACAAAAGAGCCCATACATGATATCCCTTAAGAACCAGTGAGAATTGGAGATGAACCAGGGGGACCAATCTCAGTATTGTACCTGACCTCTAAGAGTGTTACCAGAGGGAAATCAGCCCAGGGCAGGATCTGGTGCACGAAAGGCTTGGAGGAGATGCAATAAGGCAGTGGCTCTCAACCTTTCCAGACAACCTTTCAGGAGTCTGATTTGTCTTGGGTTACCCCCAAGTTTCACCTCACTTAAAAATTACTTACAAAATCAGACATAAAAATACAAAGATGTCTCGGCACAACATTACTAAAAAATTGCTTACTTCCTTCTTTTTACCATATAATTATAAAATAAATCAATTGGAATATAAACATTGTACTTACATTTCGGTGTATAGTATATAGAGCAGTATAAACAAGTCATTGTCTGTATGAAATTTTAGTTTGTACTGACTTGGCTACTGCTTTTTATGTAGCCTGATGTAAAACTAGGCAAATATCTAGACAAGTTGATGTATCCCCCTGGAAGACCTCTGTGTACCCCCAGGGGTACGCATACCCTTGGTTGAAAGCCGCTGTAATAAGGGAACCCATTTTGAGGTATGGAATGTGCCAGGTTTTCTTTTTATTATTTGTTTCTTGTGGTTAATAAACTGGCCTCGTATGCTTTGAGTCATTTGACCCTGCCTTTCTCTCACACAGACTAAAAATGTTTGCCCCTAGGATTTGCCAGGGCCGAAAGTGGAAAAATTGAAATACTGCAATAAAGGTTGTTTGTCTGCTGTTTTGGGGATGTAATCTGGCTGTACTAGGAATCTTCTAAGAAAGCCTTTTCTCTAAAGATTTCAAGTCTTGATTTTTGTCTACAAAATGGGTTTGAATAAAGCTCAAATTAAACATCCAAACTTTTGCATTAAATTGAACCTCTGGCCTTTCTCATATTCACCCCTTACTTAGTTTTAAGTACACTTACAAGTGCCCCTTTATGCGCTATGCTGATGCTATCTTAGATATTTATTGAGCATGAAAATGGCATATGAGGAGAGGAAGTCTTTTCTGTTGTTGTTGTTACTATTTGTATGTCAGGAGTGCCTAGAGGCCCCAGTTGATTTCAGTGCCCCATTGTACTAGGTGCTGTACATACGCATAGTAAGAGACAGTCCTTGCCAAGAAATTCTTATAGTCTAAATAGAGAAGTCAGAGAAAGGAAGTGTTACTATCCCTATGTTACAGCTGGGAATGGAGGCACAGAAAAATGAAGTGACTTGCCCAAAACCCCACACACAGCCTGTGGAAAAATCAGTCATTGAACTCTGCTCTTTAGAATCTCAGTCAATGCCTTAAACACAAAACCATCCTTCCTCCCAAGTCTTGTGCGCTCTCTCTCTAGGCTAACATTTGTAAGATAGTAAAACATTATTACTGTAGATTTTAACAGTTGCAAAATTGCACATTATAGCAGTCAAATAGCACTTATCTGGCATCCCTATAGAAGTCAGCTTCATGCTCCAATGGAGTTTTCCAGTTGATATGACACAATCAACATAATGAATGCTGGGGCATCATATTGGAGGAGGGATGGAAGTTGTAGGACTTAACAGTTTTTAAAAAACTATAAGTTTTAAACTAATAATAGACCTGATCAAATGGGAATTGAAGGAGCTCAGAACCTGGCAGGCTCAAGGCCAATGTGCTGAATGCCCGTCTTTAGCACACAGCTATCTCTGAGGGGATTTTGTAAAATGAATTTCAGGAATGGAATCCATACAATTTTATATACAAATGGTCTTACTTTTATGCCTATTCCAGTTTGAATAACACTCTTTAAAAAGCCAAGTGACCATCCTTGCACCTGCTTACACCAGATCTGCATCTGACCTTATATTTTTACGTATTGAATATTTAATGCCAAATGTAAACCTCCTGGAATGACACCAACACCTACAAAAATGAGAAAGCAGGGTAAACTATGAATGAATTTCAGAACTTACTGACTAAGAGACCAGACCTAGAATGTCTATTTAGACAAAACTCCCATGAAACCAGTGGGAGTGCTGCTTGAATTAGGATTTCAGTGTCAGGCCCTGGGAAGCGATTTTGTGTGGGAGGAAAGAGGAAAAGGGAGGAACCTGCAAACAAATAGGGCAGTTAGTGAAGGAACAACTGCAGGAGTTAGTGTTGTGAAATGTAATTTGCTCCGTGTTATAATTAAGGGGAATCTTAAAGAAATGAAGTGAAAACTGCAGCACAGAAAAAAACCAACTTAGATTTATAATGCTCCAGATGTTTTGCTCAGAATAAGCTTCATTGACCTGAAATATTAAAGTGTGCCAGAATGCTCACTGGAGCATAGTTAATGCCTCTGGTAGGGTTTGTTTCAGGATGTTTGGTTTCAATTTCAATGTATTTTGCATTGTGAGCACAATGATCTGCAAAGAACATTTAACCTTTAAAGCTATATTGTATTTTAAATCTACATACTGAGTCTTGCATAGTCATTTTCCTTTTGATTTTTTTTTTTTTTAAAGTCATTCAAAAATGTGCGTATCTACTTGTTTCCTGAAATATTGTTCTTGTAGGACTTGTTTTATCAAAAATCATTGTTAGGGCATATGTGTTTAAAGTGTCTTAATGTTTTAAGTGGTAAATCTAGACTATCTTCCTCATGATTAAAAGATGCTATACTGCTTCCCTCAGATGTGATCCAAAGGCAGCCTCAATCACATCCGCTCAATCAACATAAAATGACCCAAACATGGAGCTTTTTTTTTTTTTTCTTTTGTTATATCTGAAGTGGCACCCTGGACTTCATAACATCATCATGCAGTAGGAATATGTATACTTGAATTGTGAAGTAATTGAATACTTTCCTTAATTGCAAAGCTGAATTTAAAAATCTATAAATGTAACAACTGTTACCACATCGATGTAGTTACACCAGAGCAATTTCTTGAAGTTAAACCGGGCCCAAGTGTATCTGTTTGTTCCATTCTTTGTCTCAGTTCTCTTCTTGTCCACTTGAGTCGCAACCTTTTGTCCCCTCCTTCCTTCTATCTTTCCCATCCGTACAGTCCCTCCTATTAGCCCTCCCACTCTCCGTTCCCCACTAACCCTAAATACACTCCTTCTCACAGTGTGTGAGTTCTGCCCACGTACACTCCACTCATTGTTCCCAAGATGTAAAAGGGCAAGAAAGATTCTTACTTTGTTCATTTAATCTTAGGCTCCCCATACAAGTATATGCAAACCAGCCTACATATGGAAGGGCAAAGAAACAGACATGACCCACCCACACTGATGTATTTAAAATATTGCCCTAACGTCAACTTCGTAAATATATAGGTCCAATAGAGTAGTTACAGTAAATCCCCAATAGGAGGTTGTCTTTTAAAAAATTGTGGACCATATTCTCCTCTCCTGCAAGGTACGTTTGGTGCAGGAGAGAGGAGGGGCTGTCAGGGAACTGGCTGCTGCTCCCTAATTCTCAAGCTGCTCCAGCCCCAGTCCTGGCCCTGATGTAAGTTAGAGCAGATGTAAGTTAGAGCAGTCTAAAGGCTGCTCTAACTTACAACAACTGGCTGTGGTCCTGAGAGAACCCTAGCCGGCTGAAAATTGCTATAGGGGAGCTCAACTATGCTACACACCTTTTTACATCCTCTCCCTCCCACACCACTACACCTTTGGTAGAAGTGGAGGGTTGGCTTGGGTGGCCTCTTCTGAAGAGTTACCCAATGAGCAGGTATAATGTTGTCACCTGCTTCCCTTGATGCAGGCAGCATTAAGGTTCTGGCCACTTACGTGCTCCTTCCCTTGGTGGCTGCATCAGGTCTCGCCAGCTAATCCCTGTTCTCCTGCTCACCAGGGGACCTGGAAGGGAGCAACTGAAATGTGCTGCAGCTGCCCTTTGAAAGAAGCTGCTTAAAGCCAAGTGCTATTTATTGTTTATTATCTAGACTGCATTAGTGCCTAACATGTGCTGGGCACTTTCCAAACACAGAGTACAAACACAGTACAGGAATACACAAAAAGGACGGCCTTGTAATTAAGGAACTCCTGAGAGCTGGTTCAAATTCTAGCTCTGCTAGAGACACCTTGTTTGGCCTTGGGCAAGTCACTTAATCTTGCTCTGCCACCATTTCCCATCGATAAGTGGAGATGATAGTACTTCTTTTCTCTTGGTCTCTCTGTCTTTTCTGTTTAAATTACAAGACTTTCAGGGCAGGGATTGTCTCTCACTGTGTTTCAATAGCACCTAATACAAAGAGGCCCCAAGTACAGTTGCGGCCTCTAGGCATTACTGTGATCCAGATAATTATTGATGATTCTAAGAAGACCTTGCCTCAAAGAGCTTACACTGGAAACAAGACTGAGACCACCAAACTCCTTTCACGTAGGCTGCTGAAATCTATCAGGCAGCATCAGCTTTCAGTCTGGACTGACCTGACCTGTCTTCAATCTGCGGTTTTAGGGATGAAAGTCTCCCTGTATCCTTATGAGCCCCATCAGCCAACCATCCTCTACCTCTTATTGCTAATGTCAGTAGTGCCTAAACACCAGGCCAACTATTCACAACAGCTGCTTCTTCTTTTCCTGTCCTTGTTCCTATTTAATCACCCTCTTCCTTTCTAGCTCTCCTAGGGTGGACGGGCGAGAGCGGTGGAACCATCTTTTCCCCTCTCACAGGTCTCACTACTTCCATTTTGATGCCTGATTAGCTGAGCTGGCATGAGCTGCCACTAGCCAGTCACTCCCAGATTGGCACTCATGTTCTAAACGGTGACAGCTGGAGATCCCAACTGGCCCCTCCCAGCAGATAACTAGCCCAGTCACTGGCCTGGAGCAGCAGAAGTGGCCCTGTCTGCCTTGCATATACCCCCACCCTGCCTTACCCTCTCACTCTCCTCCTCAGCCCCTCTAAAGGCTGCCACTGAATTATGTTCCTGTGCTGTTGTCAAGTGGGTGATGCCTCTGCTGAGCATCCTCCACATAGCTGGGTCAAGCCCCATCACCTGTGATTATCACTGTGCCTCAGGCCCTTTGCTGCCTGTTAACCCAGCAGGGAGTGGTGTGGTGGAGGTCCCTTCACAGGGAATGGAGTCAGCCTGGAAGAATTGGCATGATAGACTCCAAGTTGGAGCAGACACAAATAATTTAAATTCAGGCTATCCCTAAGAACCTAGGACTGTTGAGAGGTATGGCTAGGTGGGAGGGGAGCCTTGGTAGTGACCTGAATGCTTAAGCCTTGATTATGGCTCTTAGAAATCAGGACCTGCTGGGAAGAGAGGCAGAGATGCACCTCCGAAGCAGGGAGTGCCCTTGCTATAACTTTGGAAAGTCACTGTTGCAGCCCTCTAGCTTCTTATCAATCCCTAGCAGGACAGGACCATGGCCACACCCCGCTCAGACAAGTCTCTTCTCAGGGAGAACTTTACACTTGGGGAGCACGGGTATCCACGTTATGGCTGCGTTTCCAGGGAAGAGGCTTCCTGCACCTTTTCCCATTGTAGTGCATTCATGCTATGGAATTAATAATTTGGTTCTTACTGCCTTTAGTTGTTGGCACAGAGTGGTGTCTGAGTTAGATCAAGGTGTTGTTTATTCATAGGCTGCTATACCCATGATGAATAATCAATAATATTACCTTTAGTTTGCCTATGAAGAAAGAACAACAAAAACAGCATCTTCTGCACAAAAGAAGTGTTTACTACAGAGCAAACAACTTGAAGCACTGAAGTCTATATTCTTCACCGGATGGTTGCACAAAACTCCCATTGAACACAAACAATGAAAGTGGTTCTATATATTGATGCAAAGAAATTTTTTTTTCCCCTTGTACTGTGAATTTCATAGCCCTGGTAAATTTTCAGGCCTGATCCTGCAGAGAGATTGAAGGCCCCCTGGCTGTCATATTGGAAATTGGGAGTGTTCTGCACCTTGCAGGACGCACTAGTATATTGTACGATCAGGTCCATGGGTCCTGAAGTTTGAATGTTTTCAGCTCAGAGGATTATAATGCTAGAGAAGTTTCAGAGTAACAGCCGTGTTAGTCTGTATTCGCAAAAAGAAAAGGAGTACTTGTGGCACCTTAGAGACTAACCAATTTATTTGAGCATGAGCTTTCGTGAGCTACAGCTCACTTCATCGGATGCATTCCGTGGAAACTGCAGAAGACATTATATACACACAGAGACCATGAAACAATACCTCCTCCCACCCCACTGTCCTGCTGGTAATAGTTTATCTAAAGTGATCATCAAGTTGGGCCATTTCCAGCACAAATCCAGGTTTTCTCACCCTCTGCCCCCCCCCCCCCCCCCCACACACACACACACAAACTCACTCTCCTGCTGGTAATAGCCCCTCCAAAGTGACCACTCTCTTCACAATGTGTATGATAATCAAGGTGGGCCATTTCCTGCACAAATCCAGGTTCTCTCACCCCCCTCCAAAAAACACACACACAAACTCACTCTCCTGCTGGTAATAGTTTATCCAAAGTGACCACTCTCCCTACAATATGCATGGTAATCAAGGTGGGCCATTTCCAGCACAAATCCAGGCTTTCTCACCCCCCCCCCCCCCGAAACACACACACACACACACACACACACACACTCACTCTCCTGCTGGCAATAGCTCATCCAAACTGACCACTCTCCAAGTTTAAATCCAAGTTTAACCAGAACGTCTGGGGGGCGGGGTGTTAGGAAAAAACAAGGGGAAATAGGCTACCTTGCATAATGACTTAGCCACTCCCAGTCTCTATTTAAGCCTAAATTAATAGTATCCAATTTGCAAATGAATTCCAATTCAGCAGTTTCTCGCTGGAGTCTGGATTTGAAGTTTTTTTGTTGTAAGATAGCGACCTTCATGTCTGTGATTGCGTGACCAGAGAGATTGAAGTGTTCTCCGACTGGTTTATGAATGTTATAATTCTTGACATCTGATTTGTGTCCATTTATTCTTTTACGTAGAGACTGTCCAGTTTGACCAATGTAAATGGCAGAGGGGCATTGCTGGCACATGATGGCATATATCACATTGGTGGATGTGCAGGTGAACGAGTCTCTGATAGTGTGGCTGATGTTATTAGGCCCTATGATGGTGTCCCCTGAATAGATATGTGGGCACAGTTGGCAACGGGCTTTGTTGCAAGGATAGGTTCCTGGGTTAGTGGTTCTGTTGTGTGGTATGTGGTTGTTGGTGAGTATTTGCTTCAGGTTGCGGGGCTGTCTGTAGGCAAGGACTGGCCTGTCTCCCAAGATTTGTGAGAGTGTTGGGTCATCCTTCAGGATAGGTTGTAGATCCTTAACAATGCATTGGAGGGGTTTTAGTTTGGGGCTGAAGGTGACGGCTAGTGGCGTTCTGTTATTTTCTTTGTTAGGCCTGTCCTGTAGTAGGTGACTTCTGGGAACTCTTCTGGCTCTATCAATCTTGAAAGAAAACATCATTAGGACAAACAGTCTATCCCTATGTTTATGTACAGAGAATTGCACAGTACTGCCCTGATCTCAGCGGGGGCCTCTTGGCATTACGGTAATACAAACAGAGATTAATTAAAAAAAAAAAAAAAAAAAAGCAGTGTGTGCTGCCAGGATTTTTCTGCACTCCCACTGCTCTGGTTGAAAATGTATGTTTTACTGAGGACTCTCTTCTGAAAGCTTATGTCCCAGCTTCTTCTGCTTTTTGAACTTTCAGTGAAATGTTTAACTTCTGGTTATGGTATTACTGCAGTCTGTAGTTGCACAAAAACTGTGATCTCACAAATGGAGTATTATAATTTCACTGCAGTGTCATACAGGTGGAGCAACTGGGCTTGTGAGGGAGGAAATTCCTAACTGAAACCTCAAGAGATATGATAATTAACAAATAGTAAGAGCAGCTGTTGTTCTACTCTCCCTCGCTAAGATCATTATTAATAATTACCACATACTACATGTGAGGATTGCAAAGAGCTTTAAAACATAAGGTTTTAAATTCTTTAAAATATGCATGAGAAAGTTGACACTATTTAGGTATGCTCAGGGCCGGTGTCACCACTAGGCGAACTAGGTGGCTGCCTAGGGCGCCAAGATTTGGGGGAGCCAAAAAGCAGTGCCCCCCAAATTTTTTTTTCACTATTGCTGAAAAACGAATGAATAAAGAAAAGAGAAACGTTGTTGAACTTGCATTTTAACTTGTCGTTCTATCGTACATTACAGCTATAGCCTACGCCAGCGTTGCATTGCGGGCCTACAAGCGTACTGCTTCACTACAGTACAAAGTGGCAATGACGTCATTTCTCGTTGTGCGCAGCCCTCACCCGTTCTGACAGGCTGTTTATCATGCTAAGTTTACTAGTTTTCGGAGGTTGTCAACTGAGGCTAACTATTTTTGTTGAGTTGTTTCAGATCTAAGACTCTGGCAATTGCTGCTGCATCATTTCGCTAATACTTTGTGTCAATTGTGTGTGTATATTAAGTATTTGAGTGTATATGTTTATCATGTGCGAATATACGTGTGTATGTTGTTGAAATTTGTCATACTGATATTGTCTGTTGTTGTATGACGGAGTATCTGCCATTCTAATTTTATAAATTTTATTAATAACAATAATTGGATATTCTAAAGGTAGAATAAAATGTAGTAGATTTTGATATGAAAGAAGGAAGGAAGGAAGTATATGTAACTAAAAAGGGTGTATTTCCAATTACAATCAACATTGCTTAATTTTAAGGAAAAGTTATCTTGATCTCTTAATCAATGTTTGACATAAACAGTTGATGCAGTATTCATTTTTTGAAAGTTTTTATAATAAGCGATGCTCCGGGGGGATGGGGAGGGGGACACAAGGTGGAAGTTTCACCTAGGGCGCAAAATATCCTTGCACCGGCCCTGGGTGTGGTTGCTATGGTTTTAAAATTTCCTTCCTGTATGAAAAGACCCTCTTTAAAAACACAACTCTCTCAAACACAACTCTGGATCTCTAGACTTTATAATTATCCAAGGGACAGATGTTAAAATGCTTAGCAAATTTTATTTTAAAATACATACCAGTATTTCAGCAGGAACTGATTATGCAGCTATTTCTTTAGACCAGCTTACTCTAGCTTCTTTTGTTGATTGCTATTCAGGGCTTTAAAAAGGCAAACAATACTTGCTATTTCTTTTGTCAGTGAACTCGATTGATGGCATGTGTATTGTCTGTTGGTATTATTGAGACTAGTCTAGCTTTGCTAAACTCTGGGACAGTAAGGGAATGATGACACGGGGCTGACGCACAGTGAGACTTTTCATATATGGTTTCTGCACCGTGCCAATCCACAGTGAAAGCCGCTAAGGAGCAGAGAGTCTGACACTGAAAAATGATTAGACTGCAATGAGAAAAGGGGGATGGGCAGAGGAGAGGAAGAATCCTTTTCGTTTTTTCTTGGAGAACATGAAAGGCTCCTCATGCAGATTTCCGTGCTGTTCAGAGGAGCCTGTGTCTCTTGCAGAAGGAAAGAAAGATCCAGAAAGACATTAATTGTATGGTCAAAAGCTGCTTGTTTAATTTCAGTGTTTTTCAATAACTAAACTGGAGTGGCGTGCTGTCCTAGGAACTTTTATCCTTTTTTTCTTTTTTAATTGAGAATTTTAGTTATTAAAGTGAGAGAGTGACAGGGTGTGCCTCCCTGGGCATAAAGTGGGCAGATTCTGTGAATGCTTCCTCTGCAACTCCTCCAATGTACCTTAGTCTTTATCTCTAGCCGCCCTGAATCCCATATTGTCCATGCCAAATTCCAAAGTGCTCTTTAGTTATGGGGAACCTCTGAAGTTTGGGAGGATCAGTCAATTTAATTAAACCCTGGATATTTTGAACATATATTCACAACTTTCCTGGTGCTCGGAAGATTTTCCTTCTTCTTCTTCTTCCCTTTCTCTCCTGTTCCTCCCTATCTGATACCTCTTCCTTGCACCTCAAATTCCCTCTTTCTGGCCCAGTATCTCACCTTATTTTCGCTTCTTCTTGCCCTCCCAAACTTTTATCTCTGTCTCTCTCTTCCAACAGATCCCCTTCCTTGAGTGCTCTTTCATCATGGTTCATTCAAGCCTTGCACTCTCACTGACTGGATGATTTCTTTTCAAGTCCATGTTTTATGACATCCTCAGGTCCAAGGTTCCTCAAAATGCATCATCCAGCCTGGAGACTGGAAAGGTCCTAAAACACACTGGTTATGGCAGAGATTGCTAGACAACCTTTGACCAAAGAAGTATTTCAGCAAAGGCAGGGGATAGAGGCCAATTAGAAAGCAGGAGAAAGAATGTACTCCAGTACTACATGAGATAGATCAACTCTATCAGGTTATGCTCTGAAACAGGAGAGATGAACAGATACGCTGTATTTTTCATGATTAGAAAAAAACAACTATGAATGAATTTTAAAGAGAGAGAATTTTATGACCATTATTAACATTTGCAATGCCTACTCTTGTTATAGGAAATTCACAGCAGGGAATTCTTTCTAACTTCTGTTTTTCATGCTTAGCCTAAACCCATATTGACAGCGAAAATATGTGACTGTGTAAATCTGAGCCAGCTCAAATGACTTTGTTCTAGGGTAACTCCAGAAAACTTACTTTTCTAAATTCCCAACTGCTTGTCTTGAAAGAACCATCTAAGGGAATGTGTTTAATGCACTATAATATTCCTGATTTTCAGGTAAAATGTTTTAAACTACTACCAATTAACTTCATATGAGCCACTTATAAAAACAAAAAATCTAGTCAATCCCATTACATTTAATATTATAACTTGTTCACTATGGCCTTGTGATCTCGCTAGCCAGTGGAGAACTTTTCAGATAATAGCTATTCATGAATTTGCTTTGTATTAATTCTTTTTTTATTCTGGTTAGCAGGCATGAATCTTATTCTTGTTTACTTTAGATGTATGACTTTATCAGAGATTTCAGCAGGGTGATCCTCCTGTACTTTGTCTGGAAAAGTGGCAGTAAACCTATGGATTATCAACAGGGGATTATTAGAATGTATATATTTTTTCAGGCAACCATGTTAGCTGATATTGCCAGAAATAAATTTGATTAGCCATGTAGACAGAGTTCTGAGGTCAAATTCTGCTTTGAGCTACCATGTGCAATCTGACTGCCTTCAGTAGAATTGTATTGATGTGAGTGAAAGCAGAATTTTGGCCTATTTTCTTAAATTTTCTCCCAAAGGAGCTGGTGAAAGATCTTTTTAAAAATAGGCCAGGCAAAACACTAGACAACGTACAGAGCAATTGTGCATCGTAAGGGAGTGGAAATGGATAGCCTGATGGGTCTTTCCATCTATAATTTATATGGCTAAAATGTTTAAAAATGACTAGTGGTTTTGGGTGTCTCCATTTTACATGTCCAGCTTGAGACTTCTTAAAGAGGGCTGACTTTCAGAAAGTGCTGAGTGTCCTCCCTTCTGAATATCTGCCCCTACAAGGGGCTCAAGCTGAGCACCCAAAAAAGTGAGGCAGCAGAAATCACTAGTTACTTTTGAAAACTTTGGCCTATATTTCTGTAAATTCCCTCTTAAAGCATGTGAAAATCCTGAAAGAATAATGTTGTGATACCATGGAGTTATCTTAAAGAATGATAATCGAGATGTACCACAAACTTATCTTAATATTTGGTTACCCTGCCTACTATAGCTGCTGATGGAAGTTTGTTATGGTTATTTATATATATATATTTACATAGTTTATTTATATAGGTAATGTGGTTTTCGCCCTTGATTTTGACATTTTATATGGGAGTCCGTAGCCACTGGCAGGTGGGTGATGAGCAGTGAGTGGATGAGTGAATGAGAAGGTAAACACCTGTACAAATTTTACTGGGAATCTCAGGAGAAGATCACATAACGCTTGCCTTCAAAGGAGGCTATTAGAAAGCAACAACTGCAGGAAAAAATGAACCAAAGCTGTGGACTTGCCCTGATTACTTCAATGGAGCTATGCTGATTTATATCTGGTGCCTTGTATAAGGTCACCCAAAATGAAGACTAGGTTCATACAGGTAGTTTGCAAGCTTTAATGAATCTTCAGACAGGTTTGCTCTGAATTTTTGAGTTTGTAACAACACTGGAAACCTGCCAAGTTTCACGTCATTTCAGGTTGCATTGCAGTGGTTGCACATTGCTCTGGTAATTATGACTATTCTTTGGTTTTCCCTATATTTACTATGTCATCCTAAAACATATCCTTGAACACATTCAAATTAATATGTATGAAATGAAACAATTGCAATAAGTAATTCTGAAATTCTCCCAGCAGCTCAGACTTGTGCCTTGTTTGCAATACCTGTTGGTCATACGTAGTTTTACTCGCTCCTATTTTTTTGCTGGCTCGAATATCCATTTCTTGGCAGTAGGGAGGGGAAAAAACCTAAAAATGAAGCAGTCCTGCATGCGTCCCTCACGCAGTTTGCTGAGTACTTGGTCTCATGTCTACCATATGTTCAGGCTGTTCACCTGGTCTCTATCCCTTCCTCCTTTGTGGCTAGAAGCACTTCAAACGTGAATAAGGCAGTCTTTCCCCTGAGGGTTTGCTGCACATACGCTCATGGAAACACTTCCTCCTTACCTCACAGGTCTTGTCTGAGTATTCTGTAGAAGAGTATAACCTTGCAAAGAATTATAATTCCAAATAGGTACCTGACTGTGTTCCTACACTTTTCCTGGTCTTTTAGCAGCAGACTCTCCCTCTGGTGGGCGGGAAGCAGGAGGTGGGGAGCTAACTTTATTTATTTATGAGAAGAGGGAAGAGTGTTTTTTGAAAAAGCTCTATTATGTATCACACTTTGCATTCATTCCACTTCAGGCAGTACATAACTGGCTGGGAAGCTGACAAGTGTTTGTGCGTCTAGAAATTGCCACTGCCTTTACATTTTTGTGGTGTTGGTGCCTTTACAACAGCAGGGTTTATACATTGTTAAACTGACTACAGAGTTGATTCTGATCTCTCGTCAGCATAAGAGTGGTGTAATTGCATCGACTTCATTGGTGTTACTCCTGACTAACTCTGGTCTCGCAGAGATCTGAATCAGGTCCAAAGACTTAGGGGGAAATCCTGGCCCCACTAAAGTCCATGGGAATTTTTCTATTGATTTCAGTAGGGCCAGAATTTCACCTTTAATATTTTCTGCTCAAAACACCACCTGGCTCTAATATTAGTTCTCCCCTCTTATGCCCCCACCTCCATATTGGTTCGTCATGTGTGTTCGCTTAGTCTGTGTCTACACTACAAGCTGAGGCGTGATGCACTGTAATCATGGTAGCGCCAGTAGTGGCAGCGGAGGCCTGTCTGAGCTGTGCCAAGTACAAACCTACCTGACATTGGTAGGCACGTACTCGGCATGACTCAGCCATGCATCTGCTGCCGCTGTCCTCGCTGCTGCAGCTACGCTGTTATTTATACTCATGCTAACTTGATGAGAACTAGCGCAAGCATGTGTACAAAAAGTAGGGGAATCGTACCCCTACCTCGTAATGTAGACATAGCCTTATAACCATGTCCAACTTTCATTCACCTATTACGGGTGTGGGTTTGGCATTGTGTGTGTTACTCATCATTCAAATGGTAGCTCAGCAGTCTTTCCCCTGCTCTTGTGGATGATGGATAGGATGATACACACATCTTTTTTTCCCCTACGTCTATTTTACCACCAGCAGTTAGTCACAGTGCAGCAAACCGGTGTTCCCAAGCTGTCCTCCGTGTGGGTAACTTTTCCAGTTAGTCTTTATGCACCATATGGTGTTGTGTCAAAATAGAGCAGGCCTTCTCCTAAATGAAGGAATGACTGTGTAACAACACAGTATGCACCTGGGACCTCGTGGGCCCAGCAAGAAGAACAAGAAGTTCCACATAGCTGTTAATCAGTGTTTAAAAACACAGGGGAAACCAAGAAAGGGCACTTCGATTCCCTTCTCCTTGTGTGTTTCTGTAACATTTGTGATCGCCTGACTCTTGGGCTCTGTGCATAGCAGCTGTGATTGTTGTGGAAAGATATGGGTGTGGCTGCAGAAACCAAAGGTCGCCCTCCATTTCAGGAGGTGGGGTTCTGCACTGCAGAGAGTCGCAGGCTGTGGTCTGCACCAGGCTCTGGTTGGTCTAATGGGCTGGAGTTTATGTAATGTTTAAAATTTAAAAAAATAAGTGTCAAACACAAACACTCCATATCTAAAAAACCCGTTGGTGGTTATTTGTATTGCAGTAGTGCTTAGGAGCCCCAGTCATGGACCCAGATCCCATTGTGCTAGGCACTGAAAACACAGAGACTGAAAGCCCCATAGCTTTACCGTAAGATAGCTGCTGGCAAGGAACTCTCAATGAGGGATCCTTTGCTCTGGAACTTACTTACTTTCTCTGCAACTTCCTGGTGCCCTAAAAGGGTCATCTGGTTTTCTAGGCTTTTCCCAGGTGATAAGTAGAGGGTGCTGTTGAATGGGATGTTATATTGATGGTTGATCAGTTTTTTGCTGTCATCAGGCTAGTTATATATAATATATTTTCTCCTTAATTTAGAGATTGTTGATTTAGATATGTAAATAGTACAATAAAATACATAAATATAGTCTACCCTGTAGTCCCCGATAGCACATGTATCTAGTTAGTCATTGCACACAGCCCTGCAGTATTTGATTTTATGCCTACATTTACTCGCCTGTGCTGTTTGTGATGGAATAAATGCCCATAAGAGACACCACCAGACCAGATTCTGGTTCAGCTTGGCACTTTCTTGTCATCACCATCCCTAATAATGTTTTTTGCACTGGGGTGGGGGGAAGGGAAGCATTGAACTGAATGCCAACTGTAAAAACCTAGAAGTCAATTTCCTTCTCCTCCTGATGCCATGACAAGGTCTAGTAGAGCTGCAGCAATAGTACACTGTTCGTGAGCTTTCTCTGAAATAGTCTGACGGAGAAAGCACTACAGGCTCTCTAGTATTTGTAACTAGAGCAGGTCAAAATGTATTGGAAAAAAATCTGCTGAAATTTCAAAGTGCATCAAAAAATGGGAGAAAAGTTTTTTTGATTAAATGTTACAGGGGGTTTTCCTCATTTTAACACCTGTGCTAATTCTAACTATACCTTATATTCTTGTCCTGCCCCTAATGGCAGTATGGGACAATGTTTATGTATACTGTGCCCATTGATAACTAGCTGCACTACAGTATGCAGTTCATAGTAGAAAGGGAAGAGGAAACAAAAAGGGAAAAGTTAGACAATATTTGCCAAACACAAAGAGATTCCAAATATAGATCAGCAGGTAGCTATTAAAACAAATAGGCCAAGTGAACAAAATTAATACTTATTCAGTAAATAAGGCTAAAGAGCTGTGCAAAATAAGGATTTAATGTAATGTTGCAGGATCACAAACATTTCAGCTTGCAACCACTGAAATGGCCTCAGCCTGTGATCTAAAATCTATGGGGATACTTAACCCCAGTATACATCATTTATGCTGATCTATTGCTGCAAAGAGGACCTTGTGGGAAGCTTTTTTACAATCCCAACACCTGCTCCTCTGCATAAAGAGCAGGAGAAGGCATGGCCGAAGTGTACAGTGCTCCAGATGATTTCAAGCGTCTGGGCTGCTCTGAGTTGTAGCAGGTGCTTACCCAGCCCCATGGGATTGGAGAAGGTAGGCAGAAAACCCTCTTTTAACCACTCTCCAGTTGAACTGAGTACTGGTCTGGGGCACCTGAAAATCTGAGCCTGGATGTTTTTCGCTGACTGGTTCTATTGCTTCTCTCTGCCTTTTCAGGGATAATTTGAAAACAACTAAATAGTATCATAAAGAGGAAGTTCCCAGCTAGGTAATCTTGAGATATGAGGAAATGCGTTCCAGGGGAAAGGTGGGCTGGAGCTCAACGTTTGGATCTGAATGTGAATCTTGATCTGAGCTGTCATCAGGGTTCATGATATTCAGATCTGGGTTTCTGGTTTGGAGCATTCTTTATTCCAAATTGGTGGTGAAGGTGATATTTGTATTATAGCCGGCCTAGGGCTACAACTGAGATTCTGAACTCATTGTTCTAGACAGAGAGATCATAAAAGACCGTTCCTGTCCTGAGGAGTTTACAGCCTACACAGGCAAAGAATGGAAGGGAAACGGAAACACAGAGAGGTGAAATGACTTGCCCAAGGTAACCTAGAAAGTCAGTTGCAGAGGTTGGAGTAGAACACAAGTTTGCTGATGCCCAGTCCAAAAGATCATTCTGTCTCGGTCATTTTTTAGGTGCCACAATGTAGTAAGGAGTACTTGGGTTTGCAAACATTACTGAGGCAGTGAACAGAAAGGGTTGTTATGGCTTTTTTGGCTTTTGTTAAAATCAAGACGAAGCAAGTTATTTCCTGCAGGAATACTGCAGTATGTTCATCTTCCATTATTTGTGCTAGAAATGATTAGCAGCGGCAGCTTCTACCGTAATTACACAGATCATAATTAAAACATATTTTTGTCTTACGAGCTGTGGCAAATTCAGACTTTCTAAAAGGCAGCTCTTGGGAATGAAAGCAGTTTGCATGCTCTAGTGAAGTGCATGTTACAAAAGACGTATTTGCAGATGGGTTCAGGACTTGTTTGTCTCCTGCAGGTGCTATGTACTTTGGATGCAATGTGCCAGACTTTCTCATGGGTAATTTGGGTTCAGATCTGAATGGAATCCGTGTTGCCCATTGGGCAAGCTTGTTAGCATATGTGCTTCCAAAAACACAGCAGAATAGCCAGGGCTCCAGTGTCCAGTGGGGAAGGCCTGCAAGTGCACGCTATAGGGCAGCACCTGTGGTAGCGCCCTCCACAGCAGTGCGGAGGGTCATGGAGTTATGACGATGGGTAAACCAACAGAGGGGTGTAGGCATGACCATGGGTGTAACTAAATAGATATACTAGTCAGCATCCCTGGCTAATGTAGAGGCTGCACTTGCTACCCACCCCTCCTACTACCCGTCTGTTTATATGGCCTCTATCTCTGCATTTTTTTTCTGAACACTTCTTAGACGTCCATTCATTTTTTTTCTCATGACACTTGTGTGAACTAGAGAAATATTCTCATCCCCATTCTATAGACAGAGAACTGAGAGACAGAGCGATCTTAAGTGACTTATCTGAGGTCACACAAGAAGCCTGTGGTAGATTCAGGAATTGAGCTACATTCTTCTGAGTCCTAGCCCAGTGCCTTACCCACAAAACCATTTGCCCCCATCTAGCAGCAGCTATACTAGTAGTCTGCTCCTTCAGTCTCCCTCAGTGATCTACCGTGCAAGGCTTGTTTACTCAAGCCTTGTGCAGCACTCCAGGATTGGTCAGCAGGGAGCAGATATGTTGAATAAGAAGTTAGACCCAAACCAGAGGGCTAGATCTGAAACCCCCTACGCTTTGGGAAAGCTCACATCTGGAGTTACTTTGCCTCTCTTGACCTACTTCTCCACTGTGGCAATGTAAAACTCCAGGGCTGCGCACAGTTGAACTTTGGGAAGTTCATGACGTAGCTTGTAACTACCCCTAATGTTTACAGAACTACTTTTTGACTCATAACCGTGTTTAACCCAATTTGAGGAGTTAGCGAGATGGTGGTAGAGGAAATCCTGAGGCCCTGAGCTCCTGTTTTGGCCAATGAATGAAGACACAACTAATTTTCAGCTGTTTTCTTTGGAATTTTTAATTTAACGTACATTTTTGCTGAGTGATTGAATCTCAGTTAAAGAGAGTACTTTTTAAAATGCATTCACCCTTATAAATGGGATGCACATATATTATCACATCTATCTGTTTGCTTGCTATTGAGACTCTAATCCTGCATTTCTTGTGCCCCCAAAACTCCCACTAAAGTCAATGGGGAATTTTGGATGAGCAACCAATGCAGGATCAAGCCCTGTGTGATGCTAGTGAAGTAGCTAACCTGAAGTGACTGACTCCATTTGACGCAAACACACCCGCAGGGTGATGTATAGGCTGTGTTGCATGGCTGAGTAAATGGCATTATTCTAGTGAGAGCCTTTTTCAGCCCATGTTACAGTAGTGGGCTCTAACAGTATCTAATCTGACTGTGAACCATGCCAAGAAAAATGAAGCATTGCAATTTTTGCCATAAAAGACCTCTCAAGGTTCAGTTCCCAGTGCTGCCAGGGGAGAAGTGACACCTGCATCAGAACGATGCATGGTAAGCAGAGCAGAAGTTCATCACGTGTATTTTTATTTATTCATTTATTTTGAAAAATCATGAAGAGGGACAGAAAATATTAATTTAAAAACATCAGGCAAAATCCTGAAGTCTGCCTCAGTTCCCCTCCTTGGTCAGGCAAAACTCCCCTTGGTTTCAATGATGGTTGTGGGTAAGAATGGAATGAAAACCTGATAGGGGTTAGGGTCAGTCTCGTTAAGCCTATGGAGTGTATTAAAATGTCATGTGACAATGGCAAAGAATTGCAGAGTGAGTCACTTTCTTCTATCACTGAACAGGGAACTTAATAAAAATAAAGGTACCAGCACTATCCCGAAAATTACTCTCTGTCTCCGCTACATTGTAGAGCTTCAACCTGGAACCCACCCAACCTCTTTCCAGCTACAGATTTAAAGGAACAGCGCTCCCTCTCCATGAGTTTTTTTTTTTTTTTTTCCTCATCTCTCCCCTCCCCTGTTCTCCTATACTTCTTTCCCCAGGCACTGCAGGATCGAAGTCTCCCTCGCTTCCCTCCCTCCTTCCCTCTCCCCTCCAACCCCCCCGCTAGGATATCTCTGTTCAGTGTTCCAGGTCCTTCCCTGAAGCACTGCTTCAGCAGAGGGTCAGACCATTTGAAGCTGCTTGGTATCTTTACAGAACTGTGAATCAAGGCAATGTGGTCTTTTCCTATGGGGCTGTCATCGGCAAAGGGGATGACAGATCATAGGACATTAGATGAATATTCCCCTATGAGCCAGGAGCTTTGTGAGGGCCTTTGAAAAGCCACTGCCCTGACTACCAGTATCCAGAGATGGTATTGTAGCTCTTCAGAGCAGCTGCACTATAGGAAAGGGGGTGAAGAAACAAAGAGAGGGTATTCGTCCTGCGATGAGTAGCCCAAACAGACTTTCCGTGTCTGCACTCCTCTTTGGTGAGCCATAGCCAGGGTTGGTCTAGGAAGAGTGATTCCATTCCGGAGAAGCCTGCGTTGATGTCACCAGTCACTGCCAGCTAGTATCAATGGCTGTCATTGAGAACCACCAGACAGATGCCTCCTCTGTATTTTAAAAGAGCCAACCAGAATTTGGAAAAGCCAGAGTGAAAGGATTATTTTTAAAAAAAAAAAAAAAAAAAAAAGGAAAGACCAAAACTGGCTGTGATAGGTGCATATAGCCCAATTGTCTTTAGTTCTCAAATAGCCAAGCGAGTCTGCAGAGGAGCAGTAGAGGGGGAGCCAGCCTATATCAATATCCTGGATGATTTTCCTTTGTGTGTAAAATATTAATTATAACCGAATAGGCTGTGGTGTTGCCTGAGAACAGGCAATGTTGTTGTGTTCAGTGAGCTAGAGAATTGCAGCTTGTTCTGCAGAAGGAACACAGCGTTGACTGTCCCTGCGTGCACAGTACCAAAGGTTTCCAACAACACTGGTACTCTGCATGGTAATTCTCACATTTGTTCGCCAGAGGAGGAGGTGAGGGAAAGGGAGGAGGCATTGGGAGAGCACGGGGGCAGCTCTGCACTCATGGGAAGCATGCAGCAAGCAAAGGTAGCTGAAAATAATTAAGTTCTGATTTGCTGATGAAGCTGTTTAGAATCCATGGCTGAGAAGTATCACAGGTGTGGAGAGAGGAGTGACATGCTGAGAGCATCCTCCAGCGAAGATCATTTGGATTGGTTAAGGCAGCTGGGTCACAGAGGCCACCAAGGCTCAGGCAGTACTTTTCCCTGCTCTGGTTTCAGAGTAACAGCCGTGTTAGTCTGTATTCGCAAAAAGAAAAGGAGGACTTGTGGCACCTTAGAGACTAACCAATTTATTTGAGCGTAAGCTTTCGTGAGCTACAGCTCACTTCATCGGATGCATACTGTGGAAACTGCAGAAGACATTTATATACACAGAGACCATGAAACAATACCTCCTCCCACTCCTTCCCTGCTCTCGTTCTCTTTCTCTCCCCCTCCCCTCCCCCCCCCCCCCGCTTTCCTTCCCCCTTCTCCTTAATTCTTGGAGGGGGGAGGGGGTGGCAGATAAATGCTAAGGCGAGAGTGAACGGATGGCGGATTCCACACACATCAGGCAGCCTGGGATGCTTGCTTTTTCTTCTTCGGGCTGCAGGGAGGGCTCTGTTCCAGCCATGAATGGGGAGAAACCTAAAAAAAAAGCTTTCTGTCTAGTGAGGATGAAGCCACTGAAGGAGCCTGCTACCAACAACAACAACGTATCTTTTGTGATACACTGTCACATAGGCAAGGAGATCAAACATATATGCAGCAACTGCAGTCGCGGGGAGGAAGCCCGTGACGGTGAGTGTTGCGATTTTTGTGTGTGAGGGGGACAGAAAAGTATGTTTGCTTGTAGGGTATGCGTGCACTACTGTCAGATGCTTGATGCTTAGCTTGCTACTTAATGGACTGCAGGAAAATAGAACAGGAGGCACCGAATGAATGTAATGAGCAAGTATTCAGCATAGTGACCAGAGAGAAGCCAGGAGGACAGTTATCTTAATAACCTCGTGTTAGCAACTAATGGGGATAACACTCTCTAGTTGCCATAGAAATTAGTGCATGTATTCATTGGCTTCACCATTGTTGCTATGAATTTATTAGACCGGTGTTTCTGCCTTGGTGCATCAACTTTTTCTTCACTGTGCAGCAGTAGAGTTTGCCTGACTTAATTATTGGTATTTGGAAGAGTTTGTTACGTGGAATCAATCTTGTGTGATATTTCACCATGCCGTCAGCAACAAATCACTGGGGGGTGTTTGTGGTTATATTGGAATTAATATAGTGTCCTTCAGCAGACAACTGCTACCACATCCTCCCCCACTCCTTTTGGGGTTGAGCAAAACCTCGAAAGGTATTCCAGGAGAGTGACAATAAAATCACAGGTGTTTGTACTGGTAAGTATATGCTTTTTATGTTCTGTAAAAGCAATGTATAAACAGAGTGATGACAGATTGTTTGGATATTGCTAGAGTCAGCAACTAGGAGAAGGAGAGAACTAGAAAAGGCATAAAACCATCCATGCAGAAATATCCTCACAGATGGTACCCCACGTCCTTGTTTAATATGAGTTTGTTTTGTTGTGTTGCTTTACATTTTACTTCAGATTTGAAGGTTCTAGAGTTAGAGCTAGTTAAAACGGATATAGTAGGCAGAGCTCATTTCCTGAAGGTCAGAGAGAGGTTTTTGACTGCAAATGTGACTATGAAAATGTAATAACTCTCTGGGCTGCTCGCTGTTTGTGGTGCTTGCCACTTTATTTCACAGCTTTTGACACTGAGGCAGGGTCTGGAATTAACAAAAGCCTGCTTAGTTTGCTCTCAGCAGAAGAGGAAAAATATTATTTCGGATCTGCTAGTCCTTTGTCAGCCACAGGTCTGCCACTTAATGAAGTAACTATGGTTTTGCTAATGTCTCTTCAAAATTAGAGCCTTGACAGTGTAATTATAGTTGCCTTTGATTAAATTGCAAGTGAAGCTGAATGGAATTCCTTTCGCTGTAGAGTATGGAGATAGCCTTGGAATCCTGGAAATACACATTGGGTTAAACTCCCTTATTGGTTACACCGGTGCAATGGAGAGAAGAAATCAGACCATGCTGTGTACCTTATTATAAGTGCTTTTCCCCCACACCTACATATTGCTGGTGACAGCAAACCCCAGGAAAATCAAATTGAGAGATTTGCAAAGCAGTCGCAAGTACTTTACAGTATTAGCATGATTTATTTATCCCTAAAAACAGACTAAGCCACTTTTTAAAAATATGCATTGCCAGTTTAATTGAATTGATGTGTAAATGGATTACATCAACATCCTTTTTCGGTCTCCACAGCATTGTATGTATAACTGCAAGCACAGTAAGAAGAGATCGTAGTGCTCTTTCTTTTAACAAACATGTGTGCTTATGTGTATAACCTCAGTTGCACGTACCCTTTAGCAGATTCTCAGATGCATAGTACTGTAATCTCTCTTCCTATTTATGTTAGTCTGTTCAGTCTCTAATTTTCAGTGGGATATAGACTAATAACAATAGTCCACTAGTTATGAGATAACCCAGTAACTCCAGAAATACAAAAGCACAAGAAAGACAGGCTTTCACCTTACAGACCTTTGGGACATCTCAGAAATCTGATTTTACCTCATGGTACAGTGATATTATAATTCATTCATCCTCATTTAAGTGGTCTTTGACCATAATAATTTTAAAAGGATAGAGTTTGATTTACAACTATTAACTCTTTTCTTGCTACGGGTGCCATCAGTTTCTTATGCAATGGTAGGAAGTAATGAAACTGTATTTCCAGCTATGTTGGCTGAGCTTAATGCAGAAAGTGAGAAGTCCATGAAGGAACTTAGGAGCACATAGATGGGCATGGTCAGACCCATGACAGAGGAATTCATTTTAGCAGCTGCATTTTGGATGGACTGAGGAAGTGGGAAGTAAAAAGTCCAAAGAGGAAGAGGTTGCAGTACTCAGGTGGAAAGTGAAGAGAGGTTTTAGCAGTAGCATGGAGAGTAGATAATGAATCTGGAGCTGGTCGTAGTCTGAGAATTAAGAAAAGGAGGACTTGTGGCACCTTAGAGACTAACAAATTTATTTGAGCATAAGCTTTCGTGAGCTACAGCTCACTTCATCGGATGCATGCAGTGGAAAATACACTGGGGAGATTTTATATACACAGAGAACATGAAACAAGGGTGTTATCACTCTTGTTACGGTGTGTATGGTCAGGTAAGGTGAGCTATTGCCAGCGGGGGTGGGGGACGGAGGACCTTTTGTAGCGATAAGATCTGTGAGAGTGATGGGTCGTCCTTCAGGATAGGTTGTAGATCCTTGATAATGTGCTGGAGAGGTTTTCATCAAGGATCTACAACCTATCCTGAAGAATGACCCATCACTCTCACAGATCTTGGGAGACAGGCCAGTCCTTGCTTACAGACAGCCCCCCAACCTGAAGCAAATACTCACCAGCAACCACACACCTCACAACAAAAACACTAACCCAGGAACCAATCCTTGCAACAAAGCCTGTTGCCAGCTGTGTCCACATATCTATTCAGGGGACACCATCATAGGGCCTAAACACATCAGCTACACGATCAGAGGCTCGTTCACCTGCACATCTACCAATGTGATGTATGCCATAATGTGCCAACAATGCCCCTCTACCATGTACATTGGCCAAACCGGACAGTCTCTACGTAAAGAATAAATGGACACAAATCAGACGTCAAGAATTCTAACATTCAAAAACCAGTCGGAGAACACTTCAATCTCTCTAGTCGCTTGATTACAGACCTAAAAGTCACAATTTTTCAACAACAAAACTTCAAAAAGACTCCAACAAAAGACTGCTGAATTGGAATTAATTTGTAAACTGGATACAATTAATTTAGGCTTGAATAAAGACTGGAATTGGATATGTCATTACACAAAGTAAAACTATTTCCCTATGTTTAAAAGATAAATTTGTTAGTCTCTAAGGTGCCACAAGTACTCCTTTTCTTTTTGCGGATACAGACTAACACGGCTGCTACTCTGAAACCTGAGAATTAAAAAGTTATGAAAAAGAGAGAGAGGAGTGTAAAACACTTAGGCTGCCTGTCTGGGTGACAGAGAGGATGGTGATGGAAATGGAAGGGGCACAGAACTGTTTGTGAGGAAAAATGAGTTTAGTTTTCATCTGCTGAAGTTTGAGTTGGCATCTGGACATACAGGATGGAATGTCCCGGAGGCAGTCAGACATGCAAGACTGAACAGACAGGAAGAGGTCGAGTAGGGACAGGTATAAGTCGTCATCTTAGAGATGATAACTGAAGCCATGAGAGCAGATGAGGTCACCTAGGAATAGAGTCAAAAGAAAAGAGGAAAGGAGTGAGGACAGAACCCTGAAGAATGCCAGTAGGGAGCTGAAGAAGGATGGGGGGCAGGAGAACCAGGAGAGAAGAGAGTCTCAAAAACCCCAGGAAGAGAGCAGAGGTGGAGAGACGGTGTTTTGAAAATGGCAGAAAGATCAGAGAATGAGAATATGCCCAGTACTTAACCAGGAAGATACTTGGTAAGAGGACATTTGCAGGAGGTAGAGAAGGGATGGAATTGGATTACAGCAGATCCAAGTGCTCTGGAAGTTGAGGTGATAAGCATATCCTGGGACATGCTGAGTACCTTCAAATCACCTTGATTTCAGTAGCTGCTGAGAATGATCCTGGCAGCACTGTGCCTGAGTAGACTGCATGCTTGAGGATCTCGGAAGCAATGAAGTGGTAGTTGGAGAGGCAAGTATGGAGACAGGAGACTTTTGGTTGGTTTTTATTTAGGCAAAAAGGTGTGTTCTTACCACAGGTTAACTAATGCACAATAAAATCTTAATGAAGTTTTTTGTTTTCACACGGGTTAGCAATTTGAGGTAAACGCTAGGTTCCCCCATGGGGTATATCAACACTGTAGTTGCAGGGTGCAATCGCAGCTCAAGCAGACATACCCATGTTCTCTTTAATCTAACTACCGCAGGGACCCGCAGCAGTGAAGCCGCATCAGCATGCGCTTCAGGGCGGGCTATACAAACCAGCCTGGAACCCTGGGTAATTATTCACACAGCTAGCCCACATGGGCCCGCACGCTGCCATGGCTTCACTGTTCCGGAGCTTGAGCTAGCTAAACAATAGCTAGATCAGGTATGTGTACTTGATTCGTATTCACACCCTATGGTTGCAGTCTAGACATACCCATAGCCTTTACCTCGACCTGCTCACATGGGAGAAAGCTACGAACAATCTTGTCATTATGAGGGTTTTTACCAGTGCTAGTTACCATGTTAGCTAACGCGCAGTAAAAACACACCTTTTTTCCTAGTGTGGGTGCATCCTAAATGAAAGAAACATCCATAGCCTAGATTATGTACCTTTTATACACAACCCTGTTCTGGAAGTATTGTGGAGTTGCACTACCCCAAGGGGAGTTCTGAGAGCTCCCGCAAGCACAGTGTGTGATATTATTTGGTGTAACCGCCATCACTCTGGGTCCCTTCTGCACGTCTGGTTAATTCTGCTTGCCAGAATGTAGCACCTAGCTAGGATCCCATCCCTTCATTCACTTTAGCGTGTCTTGCACACAAAGAGAGCTGTCGTGCTGATGGAGCACAGGGATTGCTGTTGGGGCTGGCCCTTGCATAGGGACAAAGGATCAGGCAGGATTGGGTGCAACATAACACACTGGTAACTTTGTGGTACCTATTTAAGGATTGCAAATTCAAAGGAATACAGTAGAAGGCTGATGATTTACGTGATGCTTTCCTTAAACATTGGAAATTGAAACAGTTTTAACTGCAGACTTGCTAGTTGAAAGAAAAAGGGAGAAAATCACACCTTCAATCTTTAGGAGCTGAAATAAGGTCAAAAGAACTTCCTTACCCAAAACTTAATTTCTCTGCCTGAGGCAAGTAGTTAACTACATCGTACAGCACTGTAATGAATCATTCATAGTCCGCTAAACTGCTTGTGACAGAAATCTCTGGCCCCAAAATAAAATGGTTGTACACAATCAAAGATCTTTGCAAGCCTTGGCTAACCATGAGACGTTCACTGGCAAGTCTGTGCAGAACATTACTCAGGAGAGCATTGGGCTTATTATAGAGAGTCCTGGCAATGATTTAGACGTGATTTAAGGCCCTATAGAACTCCCAGTATCGACTGAGGTCTTTGAGGAAACCACAGATGACAAGTGGGGAACCCTATTTGGGAAACTAGATAACAGAGCAAAAAAGTCACCGCTTCCCAAAGCGAGGCCCAAAGACCAGCGTTCCAGTTCTTTGTCCCCTGCCCCCAGGAGTCTGAGTAATTTCCTTTTTCTCCAATGAAAGTTAGTGGTAACCTGGAGGAGAAAGTGCAGCAGGCTTCCCTGTTATAGAACAGTCTGTTCATATAATTGTTTGCAGTTTTAAAACTAGGAGGGAGGAGAGAAAAGAATACTTTGGGGTTATTGCCCACAATTGTGAAAAAAGAAAACACAAGAAGTGGGGGTGGGAAAGGAAAAAATTGGTGGACGTGTTATTTTTTTAAATCATTTTTTGTGTTTGTGACATTTTGATCAGCCTGTCTCATTCTCGTTAGACCCTACTGATGCAGAGGTGTACTGCAGAGAATGTTATTAGAGGAAAGACCCACTAGTCTGCCATCACCTTCCAGTTTCAGTGTCTTTAGGGAGCAGCCAAGTGGCCTGCTCCAGTCTTGCTTCTCTCTGTGGACTCTGCTGTCTTCTAAGCTTAGGTGCCATCTTTGGAGGTGACATGGCTTCCTGTCCCATGCTGAAGATCAAATTGGAAAATATTGTAATTTAAGCCTGTCAAAGAGAGAGGCCTGGGCAACACCGAAGGCTCGTCATTAAAACTTTGGTGGTGGCGGTAGTCCAAAAAGCAAACAAAATGTTAGGAAGTATAAAGACTGGGATAGCAAATAAAGTTGAAATTAGTGAAATGTCAGTCTATAAATCAGTGGTTGTCATCACCTTGAATGCTTTGTTGAGTTCTGGTCATTCTGTCCCAAAATAGATAGAGCAGAAATAGAGGGAGTTCAAAGAAAAGTGATCAAAATGATTAAAGGCACTGAAATACTTCCACATGAAGGGAGATGGTGAGTAAAAAGAGACATGATAAAGGTGTGCAAAATAATGAATAGTATAGAGATGGTAAAGCTAGTGCTTCTATTTAACTCTTCTCTTGCTGCAAAAACTTGGGGACATGTCATGAAAGAACTAAAAGAAAATATTTTTGTACATAATGTAGAATTAACCCATGATACTCATTACCACAAGATTATCAGTGAAGACAAGGCCTTAGTGAGATTTTTAAAGAGATTAGATGTTTATTTGGATAATGAGAACTTCTATAGTTAGAATTTTAAATTATTTTTATAAGGACTGTACTGTGAATTCTTACGCTTCAGAGCCATGCCCAACAACTAAATGATAGGATTGAGGAAGAAACTTTCCCTGGGGACAGGTTATTCCATAATTATCCACTAGAGATTATTGCACTTTCTTCCAAAGCATCTGATGCTGGCCACTGTAAGAGAGAGAGAGAGATACCAAACTGGATGGACCATTGGTCTGAACAAGCATGTTGTTCCTTATTCTTATATATGTCTCATACTTTGCCCCCTTAATTTTATTTGACCTATGTTTATACCTCAGCCACAGATATGCTAAGTAGTTAGTTTTCTCCTCTCTCCTTTTTCATTTTCAAGTATTGTCCCTTTACTTATTTGCCTCTCCTAGTGGAGTCTCCATAGCAGGATGTTTTGCATGGCTGACTGTTTCTTATGTAAAATAAAGCTTCTGATTCATTAATGGAAAATGTGATCTGTGGAGCAGCATACCTTAAATCAGGTATTATTACTGTTTATTACTAATAATACCATGGCACAAATCTGAGTAAGGAGCAGAACACGGGGACATTGGGAAGGTAGAAAAGAAATCAGAAGGGTAGATCCAACCCAGTCTTCAAATAAATGGTTCAGTTTTCTTTCTTTCTCCTTTGTCTTTTTCATTCACATTCTATTTCTTTTAATCTCATGTGTTTTTGCATCTTTTTTTTTTCTTGTTCAGGCAAAATGATTTGCCTTTTGTCTAGAGTCGGAAGTAGTAAGTGCTGGTACTTAGTACCTGCAAGGCGAAAAAGCATCAGGAGGGTACAGCTGTTATGAGTTCCTGCTTGACTGGCAAAACATTGCAAAACCCTAACTTTTTTAATATACTGTTGGATGTTTAATACTGTTGTGTTCTGCTGTTTGATCAGAGAGGGAGGCAAATATTCCACATCATTTTAATTTTTATAGCAATAACATTTTATTTCTTGTTCTATTTCAGTGCCTTGTAATAGATACCTATGATTTGTTACATCAGCACGTCTCATTTGTAGTCAGAGAGCATAGAAGAACGTGCCTTCGTGCTGTGGCCTTCTTATCCACCCCACTTAGTAATCAAAGCATAATTTCAGGAGCATAGTATAAATGTACATGGTGATATCTTGCTAAGGGTCTGTCAGGATTTCCAGGAGTAATTGGATGAAGTTAAGCAAAAGAAAATTTAGTTCTTGTCTATGAAATCTGCCAGACGAGGTCTTGCAAAACTCACTGAACGCCTGCTAACTGGATTAACCCACTAGGGAGAGACTGATATGAAAGATGAGGGTCAGGGTTAAAGGCAGACACAGGTCAGGGTTAAAGGCAGACACAGGTCAGGGTTAAAGGCAGTATTATAGTATGTGATGTCTAAGAAGCCCAGTCTTCATGCCAGCACCATAAGTTTGGAAGTGGGAGGGTGCTGTGATTTTTACCAGATTCTGGGTGGGCTGGGGTGGAGGGTGAGAGGAGAATGGAATATATTTGGGGGCTCCATCTTTTGTATCCATCTGTAGCTAGTAGGAGTATGATTTAAGGCTCCTCCTCTGTTTAGCTCCTGGGAAAAAAGAGGCTCTTTCATTCTCTTGTTCCACTCCAGAGTTTTCTGGCTGTTGTGAGAGGGATGGGTCTCTACAACTTTATTCCTTTCACAGCCCCTTGGCCACAGCAAGGACAAGGAGAGGGGAAGAAAAAAAGCCTTTGGTCCTGTCTCTCTTCCCCTTCCCCATCTCTGTTTTTGGCCCCACTTTACAGTAGGGGAGATGTGTCTGACAGAGTCTTTGTGTTTGGAAAGCACCTAGCATATTGTAGGCACTAACACAATATAAAGAACAACCACACATGCACACCCCATCTGACTAGATTAAAAATAAGAATTGCCTGCAATGTCTTATTTTCTGGGTCTTTAGTAGGATTCTAATGAAATGTAAGGCCTGATATTGGCTTTCTGAAAAGTCCAAAAGAAGTAGCTCACACTGCTAGGCGCGCTCCTTTGTTCACTGACTGTAGTTGAGATTGCAGGAACATTGAGGCAACATTTAACGTACAAGGAATCACCTCAGAAAAAAGGATGTGTAAATGGTACATCGCATGGACATCTGATGCCTTTTTAAGCACTCTTATGACTTAAAAAGAGCTTTATGTCCAAATCCTGCCCTGTCTTGTATGGGTGTATTAGAGGAGAAGAAGGTTCAGGGAGCCACTCCCAGTGCATCAGTCCAGCATCAGGGCAATGTTCTAATCCAACACTACTATGAGAGGGGCTCAAGTACAATGCCTGCTGGCCTCAAGGGTTGTGATCCAACAGTTCAGGGATATGGCCATGTTACCCGTCCCTCAGCACACATGCTACAGTCTGCAACACACACATTAGCTTGGACATTTTGGGGAAGCAGTAAATTACACTTCACATATTTTCCTCCTGGCACTGCCTGTTCTGAGCTGTCCTGCCCTATAGTGGAGTAATGATTATTACAGTGCCATAGTTCAGCAGATGCCACTCCATTTCCACCACCACCCAGCAGAGATACTTAAGGGAAGGATTTTGCCCTTAGTCGTCTTTTGCCTGACATTTTTTAGGCCATTAGTCTAACGGATTTGGGCACTATGGATATAGGGCATAAATATTAAAATGGCTGCAACTTTTGAATATGTCTTGGGAGACTTCGGCAGCTGAGAATGATTTCTGTTTCACCTAATCACAAAAGAAACTGAAGAACAAAAGTAAAGATATTTTAAAGTTATTCAGTTTAAAATGTCTAAAAATGCAAATGTGCAGTAATTGCAAGACTGGACTTTTTGAATGCAAAGGTGCAATAATTGAGAACCAGGATTTTTGAAGAGGGACTTGCTTGGGTCCAGCAAAGATCAGTTCAAATCCATATTATGTTGCAGTGAGTTATGCACAAAGGAGTGTATAGGTTGTGACCTGGAGATACTGCTGTCTGGTGAGTCAAGAATCCACAGATTAAAATGTTGCTAAGCAGACCTTTGTGCTTTAGAGTTTTTTACAGTCAGAATTTACATATTATAGAGTCCCCAAATACATATTGACAAGCTAAACTGGTTCTGGAAATGCCACTGTGGTCTATTATGTCCATGGTCCACATATTAGAAAGCTTCTTTGGGGCACCTATGGACTATAATGTCAGTGATCCCTGTCATACGGAGGCCCTAAGAACTCATTAACAATGTCTCCTGCACAACTATTGAGGCACAATTGCCTTGAAATTTGCCGGATTAGGAGACGTATCCAATATAGGACAAGCAAAGTGTGTGTGGAGGGGGGGAATAATTTCCAACATGGAGACGTTGTCAGTTTGCTTAATTTTTGTACCATAAATTTTTTCTGTAGAAACGTTGTTTGTTCTCCATCAGCTGAAATTAAAACAATTCAAACAGGATTTATGTCATGTTTTCAAACTTATCATTTCTTATCTTCCTGATGCTACTTTACAGTCTGTTTTTAAATTGCAAAGATTACTAAAAGGCAGAGAAACAAGGATGGATGTTGTGAGAGTTTGCTGTATTTAAGCGCACAGGTGATGTGGGGAAAATAGGGCTCACAAGTAAAAAAAAAAAAAAAAAATCTCTTTTCCCCTCCCTGAAACTTACCCATGCAGCAGCAGGACAGGATACGCTCCTCACCCTAGTGCATTTACTTTCCTAAGCTATAGATGGGGGGATTAACTAAAGCTCTCAACAATATTCACCATCCCCAAAGGGACTTGATCTGCTGGCTTGTGGATGTGAGGGCTAGGAGCCTGACCCAGCATATATATATTGCAGTCAGTGCCAGGCACTAGATAGGGTCTCATGAAGCTCTGGTGTGTAGCCTAATTTAGGCACATCCCAGAATGCATCTTTCCTTTTCCCATTTTCCAGAACTGGCCTCTCTAAACATTCCTGCCCTGTACCAGCAAGTTTCAGAGTAACAGCCGAATTAGTCTGTATTCGCAAAAAGAAAAGGAGTACTTGTGGCACCTTAGAGACTAACCAATTTATTTGAGCATGAGCTTTCGTGAGCTACAGCTCACTTCATTGGATGCATACCGTGGAAACTGCAGCAGACTTTATATACACACAGAGAATATGAAACAATACCTCCTCCCACCCCACTGTCCTGCTGTACCAGCAAGATGGCTCAGGGACCCTTTGCTCCTCCCATCATTGCACGTCTAATGAATTAGGCCAGTATTATGTACTTGTAGTTTGATTCCCAGAATATGTCCAGTAATTCTAAAGTGTAAAAGTGTGAGTGGCTTTTTATGCATTTATACTGGCCATGATGAGCGGAGTTAAATATGAACACAGCTTTCTCTTATTCGTGCAATGTGTACACATCACAACATAAAATCATAACATGTATGTCCCTAACTGTTAAAGAAAGGATGGACACCCTGTAATTCCTAACTTTCTCTTCTCCCTTTCCCATACTTGGCGTGGGTTGCCAGAGTGGCAAGTTCAGCTCTTTATCTGATCCTGCATTCCGCCACTAAAAAAGTCACCCCCCCCCTTTTTTTTTTATTCCCCGCAGTCTGCCGTGGGTAATGGGTCCATATATGGTGGAAATTCTAAGAAATGCAAGTCCGTATTGTGGATGGGTGGGAGGGAGGTAATTATGTTAGAAAGCAGCTGACTTGAGCTAGTAGAGCTGCTACTCAAATTCTGTTGACAAACCAGGGTTGCAGCTCTGCACCTCCTATCAGTGCTCATTAACTTCACTGTTTTTTGCTGTTGCAGAGTTTTACAAGTCTCCATTTGTGTATGTTTGTAATAGAAATGGGCCCACCACATCCACACCAAACATCTGAACCTGGATACAGAGATGTTTTTTTAAAACTGATTTCCCCTGCCCCCCACCCCCCTTTTTACAGAGGGCCAACCTGAATCCACTAGTTTGCAAATTTTGGGAAGTCTGAAATCTGGATCCAAATATTGCAGTTTAGGCTATTCTCTATTGCAAATATAAAACAAATATTACTCCTGCCTTTTTGCTTTGAGATTTTTGTAATAATCCCTTTTTGCCAATTCCAGTTTAGTTAAGAGCTTTTATGAATGCAGCAGTTTTGCTTAGCCAAAATTTCAAGGCCATGCTGAAAAATGTTTACGAAATTTGTAGAATATTGCAAAAATATTTTGGTCATAGAATTCAGCATGAAAGCAAGTGCATATCTCCTGTCCAGGTTACCCCCAGATGCACAGTGTCTAGTTTCCCTTACTGCAGAAATAGATCAGAAGGAGTTTTTGCTGATGGTAACTCTAGTTATGTATTTCTTTGTAAAAGAATAATTTTGTGAAGCCTGTATGGTAAGACCTTTGGAAAGTCCATAATTCACCATTTCTAGTATATGTGCAGATTCTTTTGCACAGGCCTGCTGCATGGTGCCAAATGCACAGCAGCTAGTGGGTGAAAGGAAGATATCTTTGTTGTGTTGTAAGAATTGTCTGATTGTGTTTCTTTATTTTTTCCAACTGCAGTATTGAAATAAAATCTACTGCAAATACCTACTGTTGTGACCCTCATAATATTACACAATGAAATTATTGTCAATTTCAAGGACAAGTGGCTTTGTATAAGTAGGCCCAATCTGCCAGAATGCTTTATTTGCAATAATGGCTCAGAACAGGCCATCAGTTTCTTCCTCAAACAGCTGTGGATGGTTGTTGTTACAAAAGAATGCATTAGATTAAGAAGGCCAAGCTGAAGTACTTTCTCTGCTGATTTATATTTCTGGATGTGAATTCTAATCCTGAGGAAAGGTGTCTAAATGTCAGCGCTGGGCACTAGAGTCCTCTCTCCACAGGCTAGGCTGCAGCAGTGCAGGCTTCCTGTTTTGTTTTTCCAGCATGCTTCAGCCTGACCTGGAGAGGACCACATATATGGGTGAGAGAGCAGTTCACGCCCTCACACTCACTCAGTGCCTGGTGCTTAGATCTGTCAGATCAGCAGCAGACACAGGAAGAGGATAGAGGGGTTAGATTCTGCCCTCATTTACAAGTCAATTGGATTGCATGGGTGAAAGAAAGGGCAAAATTTACCCACAAGTCGTGACTCCCAGCCCAACTAACTTTATCGCTAGGTGTACTGGGTAAAAATCTGTGACTTATTATCCAGCTTCCATGGTGATCAAGGGAAGGGCTCCCCATTTACTGTAATGGGAGTTAGACCAGACCTTAAATGCCTGACTTTAGGCATCTTAACTTGAAAGACTTCACCTTTCCTTCTAATTGCTTGTACTGAGATTGATAGATACAAACTGGCTCCTCTCAATTAGAGTCCACTGAAACAGATTTTTGCTTGTACCATTTGGTCTAATTACTCTTTTTCCTCTTGGCCAGCTTCCTATCAACTTCTTTAAAGGACAGAAACAGTAGTTTATTTTTCCCAAGAGAAGCAAAATACAAATTAAAAGGGAATAGTTTGGGCAGTTTAGCTCTTAAACTAGTTACTTTGCCTTTTCTCCTGGCTGTTATGGTGATCATAGAAGATTGGGGTTGGAAGAGACCTCAGGAGGTCATCTAGTCCAACCCCCTGCTCAAAGCAGGACCAACCCCAACTAAATCATTGCAGCCAGGGCTTTGTCAAGCCGGGCCTTAAAAACCTCCAGAGATGGAGATTACCTCCCTAGGTAATGCATTCCAGTGCTTCATCTCCTTCCTAGTAAAATAGTTTTTCATAATATCCAACCTAGACCTCCCTCACTGCAACTTGAGACCGTTGCTCCTTGTTCTGTCTTCTGCCACCACCGAGAACAGCCTAGTTCCATTCTCTTTGGAACCCCGCTTCAGGTAGTTGAAGGCTGCTATCAAATCCCTCTTCACTCTTTTCTCTTCTGCAGACTAAATAAGCTCCATTCCCTCATTCTCTCCTCCTAAGTCATGTACCCTAGCCCCCTAATGATTTTCGTTGCCCTCCACTGGACTCTCTCCAATTTATCCACATCCTTTCTGTAGTGGGCGGTCCAAAACTGGACACAATACTCCAGGTGTGGCCTCACCAGTGCCGAATAGAGGGGGAATAATCACTTCCCTTGATCTGCTGGCAATGTTCCTACTAATGCAGCCCAATATGCCGTTAGCCTTCTTGACAACAAGGGCACGCTGTTGACTTTTATCCAGTTTCTTGTCCACTGTAATCCCAGGTCCATTTCTGCAGAACTGCCACTTAACCAGTCAGTCCTCAGCCTTTAGCAGTGCATGGGATTCTTCTGTCCTAAGTGCAGGACTCTGCACTTGTCCTTGTTGAACCTCATCAGATTTCTTTTGGCCCAATCCTCCAATTTGTCTAAGTCACTCTGGACCCTATCCCTACCCTCCAGCGTATCTATCTGTCCCCCTGAGCTCAGTGTCATCTGCAAACCTGCTGAGGGTACAATCCGTCCCATCATCCAGCTCATTAATGAGGATGTTGAACAAAACCGGCCCCAGGACCAACCTCTGGGATGCTCCGCTTGATAGTGGCTGCCAACTAGACATTGAGCCATTGATCACTACCTGTTGAGCCCAACGATCTAGCCAGTTTTCTTTCCACCTTATAGTCTATTCATCCAGCCCATACTTCTTTAACTTGCTGGCGAGAATACTGTGGGAGACCGTATCAAAAACTTTGCTAAAGTCAAGGTTTATCACATCACTGCTTTTCCCACATCCTGAGAGACCATTATCTCATCATAGAAGGCAATCAGGTTGGTCAGGCATGACATACCCCTGGTGAATCCATGTTGACTGTTCCTGATCACCTTCCTCTCCTCCAAGTGCTTCAAAAAGGATTCCTTGAGGACCTGCTCCACGATTTTTCCAGGGACTGATGGGAGCTGACTGGTTTGTAGTTCCCTGGATTCTCCTCCTTCCCTTTTTAAAAGATGGGTACTATATTTGCCTTTTTCCAATCATCCAGGACCTCCCCCGATTACCACAAGTTTTCAGAGATAATGCCAATGGCTCTGCAATCACATCAGCCAACTCCCTCAGCACCCTCAGATTCATTGCATGGACTTGTGCATGTCCAGCTTTTCTAAATAGTCCTTAACCTGTTCTTTCACCACTGAGGGCTGCTCACCTCCTCCACATACTGTATTGCCCAGTGCAGCAATCTGGCAGCTGACCTTGTCTGTGAAGATCGAGGCAAAAAAAGCATTGAGTACTTCAGCTTTTTCCACATCATCTGTCACTAGGCTGCCTCCCCCATCAGTAAGGGTTCCACACTTTCCCTGACCATCTTGTTGCTAATATACCTGTAGAAACCCTTCTTGTTACCCTTCACATCCCTTGCTAGCTGCAACTCCAATTGTTCTTTGGCCTTCCTGATTACACCACTGCATGCTCAAGCAATATTTTTATACTCCTCCCTAGTCATCTGTTCAAGTTTCCACTTCTTGTCAGCTTCCTTTCTGTGTTTAAGCTCACCGAAGGTTTCTCTGTTAAGCCAAGCTGGTTACCTGTCATATTTGCTATTCTTTCCGCACATTGGGATGGTTTGTTCCTGCGCCCTCAGTAAAATACAGCCAGCAATCCTTGACTCCTTTCCCCCTCATATTAGCCTCCCAGGGGATCCTGCCCATCAGTTCCCTGAGGGAGTCAAATTCTGCTTTTCTGAAGTCCAGGGTCTGTATTCTGTTGCTCTCCTCTCTTCCTTTTGTCAGGATCCTGCACTTGACCATCTCATGGTCACTGCTGCCCAGGTTGCCACCCACTTCCCCTACCAATTCTTCCCTGTTTGTGAGCAGCAGATCAAGAGGAGCATGGCCCCTATTTGATTCCTCCAGCACTTGCATCAGGAAGTTGTCCCCAACACTTTCCAAAAACTTCCTGGATTGTCTGTGCACTGCTGTATTGCTCTCCCAGCAGATGTCAGGGTAATTGAAGTCCCCCATGAGAACCAGGACCTGTGATCTGGAAACTTCTGTTAGTTGTCTGAAGAAAGCCTCGTCTACCTGATCCTCCTAGTCTGGTGGTCTATAGCAGACGCCCACCACGACACCACCCTTGTCGCTTTTGCCTCTAAACTTAATCCAAAGACTCTTCAACAGGCTTTTCTCCAGTTTCATACTGGATGGAAACCCCAGTGTCACAGCTATATTTAAAAAGGCTATTTACAGAATCTGTTCTCATTGTCAAAATTACCTTTTTTTTTTTTTTTTAAACGGGTGATGTAGCATTGTCTGTACACTGCAGCTTTTGGTTGACATTACAGTCCCATGTGGTGTCTGAATAATCTAAAGATTTGTGATTTAGAAGGCCCCTTTTTATAAAAACTATTATTGGATAATCTTACTTACAGGATCTGCAAAAGGGGGTCAGATATTTCTTTTAGTTGACCAAGAGTTTCCTAAGAAGTCACACAAAATTTTTATGATATATATCAGAGCATCTCAAAATAGGCAACATTCAGAGCTAGTTGTCCATTCATTAAAGGCGAGATTTCACACACTGTAAGAAGTTCCATTGTTTTCAGTTAAACTATTTGTAGAACAAGGTACTATCCAAGGTGTGTGTGTCAGAATCTGGCCCTTCTGGATCATTATGATAAATGGTGAAGTAGTAATCAGGTACATACAATTATTGGTAACATGTCTGTGATCAAAAACATCACCACTATCTGTGGACCTGATTTTCTCACACCAGCTTTGCATTATTGTAATTCAATGGAATTACTCCCCAATTTACATCATTATCAGAGAAGAATCAGACCCTGAGAACTTAGTCAATACCAGCACCTGTCTGATGATGATTTAATGCAATTGGGAGCTGGCCTTTCACAGAAACAATATATTTGATAAAAATTAATTACCTCATTCACGATTGAAGGAAATTTAGGAATGGAATGATCTTGGAATCCAATTCTGTTTTTCATGCCGAACAAGTCATTGCTAAGCATTTGAAGATTTGCCTAAAGGAAGCTGTGTTTATCTGTCTTCCACATCCTTGGGCATCAGAGGGTACTTTAACTATGATTAATGAGCTTGAACTCCAGTTTTGATCGGTCAGGGCATGACTCAAATGAAAGTGAGGCTTGTCTCCATCTGGTCTAACAAGCTAACAGTATCAAGAGATACTATCCCGAGATGATAGCTATGCGGTTTGATTCCACCCTCAGTTACACAGATCCAGTCATCGTTTACATCAATGGGAGTTGCCATCATGCAGGGACATGATCTCAAAATGCAATGAAAATCTTTTGCTTGTGACTTCTATAGTGGCTATTTCATTTAAGACCAGAGCCCTAGATTAGAGATAACCCTACGTGTGTGCGATTTTACTTGGCTGTTTTCGATGTTGTGGGATTTAACCTTATTCTCACAGGCAGTTGCAAAGTAATTGTTGACATTTATTTTGAGAGAGAATGACTGAGTCTGTATAGTGTTATGAACTTGCTGCCATGCCTGTAGGGACGCTGGCAGGATGAACACTGTATTTCCAAAAGCTTAGATATCAAGAAAGACCAAAAGGAATTGTTTGTGTGGATCCCTTGCATTCAGTCTCAGAAAGTAGGGTTGTATTTACATGTGTAGCTACTGAAGTGTTGGAGGGCATCTGGTTGAATGGTGCTGAACATAGATAAGAATATGGAGTGGAAATGAAGGGGGTGGGGGGGAAGTGCCATGACATTGAGTGTGATAAGTAGGGTTGGGGGATATACCTGTAGTAGTGTGTTTGCACATTGATGCTGTTCCACCTGTAGGTTGCATGTAATAGAAATAAAGTGCTTCTGTGCTTTCTAAGGGTCTGATCCTGCAATGCTTACCTGCAAAGGGCTAAATTGGGTCATTAACAGAGCTTCGAGTAAGGGACTGCACATGAAGGCACCATTCCATGGGGAATACCAGGAGGCATCATGCCTCAGAGACATCCCCCATTCCTCCTGGAGCATCCTGGTTGCCGTAGCAGTGTTAGTAATTTGTGGCACCGCTTTGCAGGGTGCAACATACCCTTCAATTCCACCTGCATGACCAACCAGCTCCATTGGTCAGCATGTGTGGGAGCAGTCTCAATGGCTCAACCTACTCCCCACACTCTCTTGCCACTTGCTTCATGGGGATGGCATCTTTCATAAGGCCCCTGAGCTCCCTTCTAGGACCTGGATCTAAGATCTGGGAGCCCAGATGCTGGCACACCATGGTTGGGCTGGGGATGTGTGATCATCTTTACTCCCCTCCTCTTCTTGTGGCTTAGGACATCGAGCCCCAAAGTAGTCCTATTGATGTCAGTTGGCTTACTTGTGTGAGCAAGGCTTTTATGACTGGGCCTTAAAAAAAGATAAGGAAAGGTAAAGGAGATTCATAGTGATTTTAGGAGCCTAAGTTGCAATGACTTTTGAAAAGGAGGCTTAAGCTCCCAACTCATTTAGATGCTTTAGGCAAATTTACCCCTAGAAAATTATCAAATACTTGGTCTAACTTCAATAGCAGGTTTTTGTGACCAATAATAAGGAAATCTATATGTGTTAAACACTTCAGCAGTGAAGAACGTGATGAGCAGTGAAAGTCACTTTGTGGATAAAGCATAGCTCAGATTAGTCAAACCTAATATTCTTTATTTTGTATCCTTACAGGCTTGGTTAGTAAAGTATCCATTCTACATATATAAAAATAAACAGTCTTAGAGATTAGAAGGATTTTGTATCAATAAAAACCACTGCAGCATAGTGTTGATTAAAGAAATTGTCTGACCTGTTGCAATCAGCCATTAATTATTAACAATTTAACCTCAAAATGTGGGGGAGGTATGAAGTGAGGTCTTGCACAGCTCAGTTTTTAAACTTGTACTTTTCAATTATATACCTTTAATCAAGAGAAAAATGTATATACACCACATTGATTAAACCTGCAGATGATATCAAACTTAGAAAGGGATTATAAACACCATATAGGAAAAATCAGAATTGCAGAGTGATCTGACAGGTGTATCGAGATGGGTAAATGTAAATGAGATGAGATTCTGTTTGCAGATAAAATGTAAAGTAATACACCTAGAGAGAAATAATCATCATCAGAGAAATGAGCTAGTGCTATTTAGAATGCAGAGAAATGAAGCTGCAGACCTCATAGGGGATCATAAACTGGATATGAACTGACAATTCAATGCCATTGCAAAAACGGCAAATGCCATCCTAAAGCATGTTTTTACTAGGATTTCTTATAAAGCAAATGAGGTAATAATCCCATCTCGATAAAACGGTGCTTGGAATGCTGCATGCAGCGTTGGACCTTTCATTGTAAAACAGACACTGAAAAGCTTTAAGGAAGGTTCAAATGGGAAGAAGGGGGAGGACCAGTAGAACTCAATGCCTGAAAAAAAAGGCAATTAAGGGACGATAACCCTACAAAAATATCAGGTGTTAATAGGAAAGCAGGAAAGGCTCAGCTTTCCTGTAGGAGAATAAGGAAAAATGAGATAATCTGAAATTAGATTTAAAATGATCTAATTCAGGTAAAGAGAACAAAAAAAAGTTTCAACAGTTATGGTGGTTGTTACTGGTTGTTATAATGTTGGCTGGATGCTCTGAAGACTGTCTGAAAAGGGGTGTACTTTCACAATAACTCCACTGAGTTTTGTGGATTATGGGGCTTTTAAGAACTGACTGTGTGTGTGGTTTAAGTTCTGGAACATTCTGGATCCAGAGTGCAAAAGAAGTCTTGACAGCTAGAAGCAATTGCAGCTGAAATTGGTTAGAGACTGAAGCTAAGAATGAGGTGAGGTTAGATGTAGCTTGTAAACAAATTGACAACTCGATTATTTTGTTACTCTTCTCCTCTATTTAAGGTCCTGTCGTTAAAGTCAGGACGTGAAGAAGAGCTCTGTGGAGCTCAAAAGCTTGTCTCTTTTGGTCCAATAAAAGATAGTGTCTCACCCACCTTGTCTCTCTCATATCCTGGACCAACATGTTTACGACAGCATTGCAAACTGCATAAATGAGGTTAGATAAAATACTAGTGGAGTTACTGGAGAGGAAGATGCTGTTTGATGCAGAGGGGTTATTGTGCATGATCAATTAGCTGATTGTCAGCCATTCAGCTATGATCTAGTTCTCTGTACCTGAATGCAGAGATGCAAACATATTAATTTTTAAAATGAAATCTGGGATATTCTTTATCTCAACAACTGGTATGATGCCCACCCAGACATCTCCCAACCAAAACTGGGGCTCCTTACCATCTTTGAGGGTCATTGATCTATGTTTTGCAACTCTCAGAGCTTGGGAAGTAGGCCACCTCTGCATCCAGCTGATTTTCAGAGGGGGCAGGGACAATAGATACGCAGAAAGGCTTTGCATTGAAAGAGGCAGAACACTCAGAAGTGTGGAATACGAGGTTTTCAGTCATGTTTTCTCCTGGGCTTCACTGTTGCACCTACAGTAATAAGATACTGTTTTGCAAACAGTTCTTTGTCCTGACTATTCTACTTACACAGCCGTGTACCATCTGTGGTGCCTCTACATCATATTGCCAGCCCCAGGTACTGAGAAATCATGAGTCATGACCCAAAATACCCTGAGATTGTCTGTCTTCAAAATCGTGAGACAAAATGGAACATTTGTGGTTCTTTTGATTAGTTTGTGAGTCTTTGGGGGTGCATTATAGTCAGGTTTTCAAGTTTTTCTCTATAACCATGAGGACTAGAAACTTTTTTAATAGACCCTCAGATTCTTACCTAGTCCCTTGATCTGTGGCTTTATGAAGAACACCAAGTTTTGCTAGATTTGTGATTAAAATCCTGAATTGGCAACACTATTATCACCAGACACCTGTGAAACACCGTTCTATTTAGTCCTGTCATTTCTCCTGCAAGGCATTGGTGAGGAGGAAGATGATGAGTGGGAAGTGGGTCATCCTCCTGCCCTAGTTTCAAGTCGTCTTGAAATCTTGCAGTGTCTTTCCATTTGTTCAGGAAAAGGCTGTGCGTCAAGCTTATGTGTATTTCAGTTCATGTGGTGTCCCGTTCACCAACAGTATTGTGTGCTTGACATTCCTGGGATATAAGGTGAACACCATTTGTACGTGCTAAGTATTTGTCATTATGGTGACGATTATAAACATCATCTTGTATTTGTTGTGCCAGTCAAAGGACAAAATTGCAATACTGTGATGAAAGGCCCCAAAACACACAGCAGTTTAGCAGTATCAGTATAGCAAATTGGTAAGTACTGACCTGCTTTTCTCTCCCAAAGGCAATAAATATGTAGGTCTGGGTTAGTTTGCAGTCTTGAAAGCACCACCTTCTTTGGGAACAGGAAGAGTGTGAAAACCGCCTACAAAGCCTGCTGTCATTAGTGGGTGTCAAAGCCCACAGCTAGTCAATAATCATGAGAAGCCAAAAAGGCAGAGGGAACATGGCTAATTGAAGCAAAAGAGATGACAGAAAATGGGAGTGAAGTATGGCTTTTACTCTCTTATCTTTACTCTAACTCCTTTATGAAGACTGTAGTGTATATGGTTCTAATTCAGTCATTCCTCTACAGTGATCACGATGTTTGAGTTAGTAGTACATTTGGAAGTATATTTCATGAAATGTGAAGTAGACTTTTTTTAAAAAAAGAGAGGGAGAAATTCTGTTACTTGCATTAGTTGCATTGTGCTTATTTGGAAAGGATGAAGGAGAAGAGCTCCCGGCTAATGGGATGCACAGTAGGACTCCTGGAACACAGTTCTGCATGAGACAAGATATTGAAATTCAGTGAAAGAAAGTCAAAATATGGAAATGGTTTTGACACTGTCTGTGACAGTTTCTAGCTCTTTATGGACTCAATCTTTATTTGGGTAACTTCCCTTTGACTTCAGTGAGAGATTTGCTTGAGTATAGACCCTTAGGAATTGGCCCTAAAAGAGGAAGTGCTCTTAAGGGGAGGAAAGCTGTAACTTACAAAGACGGTGTGTATCATGAAGAGAGGAGATCTATAATGGATATCAATTCAAACAGGACTAGCCCTAGCCTTAGTGATGCCCCAAATTAGAGCAGCCTTATAAAGAGGGAGTACTGCAGCTCTGTGCAATTTAATAATCAAGAGTGATTTGTAGCAGTAATTGTGGCCCATTTGAGGAGCACAGGAGAGTGGGGGGAGGTGGGTTGGAGGGATTTTGAGTTTCTCACACAGCTGTGTGTTTCATTGTGAAAGTCAGGCTGAATAAGAAGCCCTATGGTGTCATTCCCAGTTGGTTCAGCAGAATGCTTTTATACCCTATACAATTTCCAGTCAAGTATCACAGTGGTGCCCAGAGACCTGCCCATCTCTTTAGCAGAAGCTCTTAAAAGCCACAGCAGTGGAAAACATTGAGTCAGAGTATGGTTGGTTAGATGTGCCTTAGCCTCTGGCACTTTTTTTTTTATTTTATTAAAGGGAAAAAGGGTTTGCTTTGATTCATGATTTCCTGAATGGAAAGTGAAAACCATTTTGTTCTTCAAAACAGAGTAACTTCCAGTGAAGTGAGAGGGTATAAGGAGTTTTCTGGTTTCTTCTTTGTTCCTCTCACTGATTTGCTCTGCACAACCATGCAATTTCTAGCCTTGATTCAACAATCCCCAGGCTTTGTATCTGGCACCACATCACACTGAGCATGTCAGCTCTGTGTGCCATCCTGTGAAGAGCCACATGCTTTAACCAGGCTACCTTTTTTCTCTGCCTTTAGGGCAAAGCAAATGTTCTCCTAAGCGCCCCCACCTCCTCCAAAGTAGATTACTGTGCTCCTCCAGCCTGTGCTTTTCTGTTTTTTCTGCTTCTTCAGCAAAGTGCAGTGAAACATACACCTAACTCCAACTTTTTCCCCCACTTGGGCTTTTGTTATAATAGCTCAGTGGTGTAATGAGGAACATATTTTACCAGATGTGCCACATTTTATACTCGAGATTTCTTTTTTTAAAGAATCAGTGACTTTTTTGTCAGAATAAATTGATTAAACTTGTGTGCTTCAGTAGAAAAAGAAAAAATGTAGAAATGCAGACTGGGAGCTGGAGATTAGAAAATGTCATGGAGTTTGGAGTCTGAAACTTTCAAACTATTTTGGGAGTCTTGGAAAGCTAGTTCAAGTTTGTGAGCTATTTTTTTCCCCTGTAATTTAAATGCCTGTGCCCCTCCCCCTTCCTCCTCCCGCCAAAAGACTGATTCATTTAATCAGAGTAGAAAAACAAGCTGCCTTTGTAGCTAAAAGGAAACTTGTTCTTTATATTTCAAAAAGAAGAGCTCCCCACCTACGATATCCTTCAAAATATCTAGGTGGGCAGTCTGTGTATAAAGGCATATCTGAATATATAGGTAGCACCACTGTACTTAAGGTTGCTTTATTGGAAGACTCTGTTTCCAATTGCCTATAACTTTGCCAAATTTTAACCATTTGGGCTGAAATGTCCCATGATGGCTGTTCTCCTCAGGCTGAATCTTCCCTTTTTCTTCCCTCCCTCCCCACTATCGCACCCTTTGGAAAGTTTGAACAAAAGCCATTCAGGCATTTCTAGGAAGAAGATTTTAGAAGAAAATACTATTAGAATTGTTACCTTATTATTAGAATTTGACAGCTAAAATCTACAGAGATTCTGTCAGCACTGAGCATGCTCCATCCCCTCACAGCTCCTACCTGCTGACTTCGACTCCATGTGTACCATCCCCATGGAGCAACTGAGCGTGCTTCAGCCCAGGGCCGCAGGGGCGGAGCTGGACTTTCCCTACAATTACTGCTCCCAGGTGCAGGGGATTCTGGTGGCACCATGCACAGGAACTGATAGCAGGGAGCCTGTGTCTCCTGTCCTCTCAATTACTCCTTGTCCCCCATTCCCCACTGATACCCCAGCAGCATGGAGGAGAAAACAGCCTTACTTGTATGAAGAAGGGGACAAGAGCTGGACTGGGGGGTAAAGAGGGGGAAGGAGGGTCAGCAATGTCAGAAATAGATTGGGACGCAGAGCCAGGGGAAGAGTGGGGAGGGTCAAGTGTTAGTGCCATGGGGATGAGGGAAAATTTAGATCTGATGTGAAACAGAGTGGGTGGGAGGAGGCTGTCGCTGGCTGAACAAACAGACTGGGATTGGGAGCCATTTGGATGAAGTAAAGACAGATTGGGCTGAGTTGCTCTAAACAGCTGTTGAGGCACTTGACTGCAGATCCCAGAATCATGGGAATAAAGGAATTGTGAAGCCATCTTCTCCTCCGCCCACCCTGAGCTGAGCAGAGCTCAGCCAGATTGTAGAACCTGGGTTGGCTCTTAGTTTGATATTGAATAATGCTACTGTTTTTGTCTTTTTTGAAACTGCTAATGGAAATTATAGTTAGACGGGGAGACATAAATCCAGGTCTTTGGCTGTATTTTATAGAGCATAAATGGAGGGAAAGACCAAGCTCTGCTCTTTCCACTGAGGCACTATAGAATTTGGGGGAACATAGTAGGATGCAGAGGGGTAAAATGGCAGGAGGATGGGAAACAGTTACTTCACCTTTCATACTGGGAAAGCACATTTGATTGCAGTTTATTCTGCTGGGTTTATTTTATTTTGAAAGGATCCTGAATCAAATGCCCTTAAACTTTGGGGAGGTTTAGATCTGATCTATGTGGTTCAGATCCATCTCTAATTTTAGAGAAATACTGATGATTTGATCACGAATGTATTAATTTTCAAAAATACCAGCATAAAGTTTTGCCTGTAAAAGTGAGGGGGGTGTTCCCTACAGATAACTATGCATGAAAAAGCTCCCCAAAATTTTCAAATATGATTAATCGTCTTGCACCAAAAATAGTATAATGCTGCACGCATAGTTGACTCTTTTGCACTCACTTGCATGTGTTGTGGGTACAGTTTAGATTTTGACCAACAGAAGATTACTTGTTGCAACTATTCAACTTCTGAAAATCTTCATTAGAAATATTTTAGCACAACAAACTCAGTGCAAATTGTGACCATGCTAGGAAATTCACTGCAAAACCTCCTGTGTTAAAGGAAAGAAGTTTCAGAACATACTCATAATCGCTATGATGCCAGGTGTTGATAAGTTTGAACTCTACTGGATTTCCAGAGTTCCTTGGTTGAGAGAATGGACTGGAAGGGGAAAAGACTGAGATGTTAACTGAGACAGTAATGGCCCCCAAGGAATTTTTAGTCCTCACTATTTATCAAATAATATTTCACATACATTGTGGTAAAGAGTGGCAATATTTCTCCTAAAACAGTAAGTTGTTGTTCTTTTGCTCCTCTCTGTCCCTGATAAACATCAAAACAGCGAATGGAAACACCACCAAAAATAATCAATGCTTTTAAAGTCTCCCTGGAGAAAAATCTCTCTCAAGCTCCTTCGCCAATGCTGGCTGGGTGACGGATTACCCAAGACCAAAGCATCTCCTCTGATTAATTTGTTGATATGATTAATATTGACCTTTGTAACAGGGCTTGGATTCCATTTAAAGGATTAAATAAACAAAACCTTTGTCACATTATTTGACTGCTATCTGTACCATGAAAATGTTGACCATCTGTGCGGTGCTACACAATGTTGTTAACGCTTCCTTCTTTTTCTTCTCCTCCTCCTCCTCCTCTTGGGGAAAAATAGCTGACGAAGTGGAAAGACTGGCTGCAATGCGTTCAGACTCTCTAGTACCAGGCACCCACACTCCTCCAATCAGGCGAAGAAGTAAGTTTGCCAATATAGGAAGGATTTTCAAGCCATGGAAATGGAGGAAGAAGAAGAGTGAAAAGTTCAAACACACTTCTGCAGGTAATAAACATGCATTGGTTGACTGTTTTTAAATTGTTTGTTCAAATGAGCTGAAAACAGTACAGTCATGAATAAGTAATGTAGGCACAAACAGTGATCACCTTAAAAATATTATACCTTTGTTGGAAATGTACTCCAAATTCTAAAAAGATATATCACTTTGTTGCTGAGCATTTTTTAAAAAATCCCATTTTTGTGTGATGCATTTAAAAAACAACGGAACAATTTTGAAGTGCCAAAACTTGCCACAGGTGTGTACGCAACCTCTGATATTAGTGAAGCTCAGAAAAAGCAAGTAAACCAAATGAAGTCATGTTGACTTCTGTTCTATGAGAAACATGGAGGGAAAAAGGTCAGAGTAACTGGTAAAAAATCAAGAGAGAACATCAGTGGAGAATGCAGTTACTTTCAGATGTTGTAAAAGTTTTTACAAATAATGAAGAATTAAAATAATAACCAGGAAAAAGCAGTTAAGACAATTAAACTGATATAATAACAAATTATGCATTCAACTGGACTGGAATGACCAGTATCCCTTCTTCTGAGACAAGTGAGGCTCTTTCGCCATGCCTTTCTCAGATTCCTACTCTTGGACGTTTTTTATAAAAAGGTATTGAAAATTGCAAAAACATGTTTTTGTATCAGAGAGAGGGCTGAGCCAATACCCCAGATCCAAACACTAACTTTGGGAAAGTGTGGATCTGGAGGTGAACTCAGACCCTTCTCCATTGTGTATCTGTGAACCTTCTCCCCACTGCCCCTACAATGATTTTGGGGTGGCTGTGGCAAAATAAGATTTTTCACTTCATACCTCTTTATGAAGATAAACCCAGAAACAGAATACTATGGATCTCACACTGTGAGGTGCCAGCAGTGATTCCGGATATCACACACTTGACCGCTCCCCTGTCTACAGCACGGTGAAAGTTTATTGTGTAGACAGGACTTAACTGTGCGCTCTGATCCTGCAGGCCCTTACTTGTGTTAGTGGTCCTTACTCACCAACAAGCAGCATTTAATTAAGAGGGAATTCTCACATGAGTATGAGGTAATTGCAGAAGTTACGGTTTGCAGGGTGAGTGCCTAAAACCACTCAACTACCTGGCTTTACAACTTCTGCCTGGTCTGACAGGCAGAAACAAATGAATTGGAATAAGTGGCTGTGTTGCTCTGAGTGACTATCTTTTTTTTGGCTTGTGACATGATTTTGCAAAACAAATGGCCTGCCCTTCATGTTCTATCAGTCATCACTGTAGATCTCTGTGGCACAATTTCTGTGAGAGTCTCATAGCTCTTTTGAAACCCAATTACTAAAGCATTTTAGTAACCACACAGAGAATAAAAACACAGTAAAAATTATATATTTCCCTCTCTTTTTTTGTAGAATAAAGGATGATACATAACAGGAAAACCATCCCAAGTTAAGTCTCCATTGATGATGATAAGAGAGACTGATCTAGTGTCTGATGCCTTGAATCTCACAAGGGTGATCCCTTTAATTTTTATAGTAACTCAAAAAACAAACACATGAAATGGCATCATGACAGCCAGTAAGCAACTTCCTATTCTAGGTTATCTGTCTCTGGTGCATTGATAAATGTGACTTTTTTAAAAAAAAAAAAATGCCATTAATCTCCTACGAGAATCCACTCCAGCTTTTCAGAAAATCACTAATTATAAAAAGATATTTTGCTCTGATAGATTCCAATGTTTTCAGTGTCCAAGTTGGTGATAGATTGTTATGGACCAAATTCTTTCGTCACCTTTACTCAGTTCTAGCTTCCATTGAGGGTAAAGGAAGTTTTGCCTAGGAAAGGACTGATTTTTATTTTTTTTTTTAGGGACTAAGATTTGGCTCTGTTTGAAGTGCCCAAGGCTAACCACTTATACCCATTTTTTATTTATTTAGATTTAAAACTCCATGCCAAAGAATTCCCAGCCAGAGAGCTGAGATCCCTCAAAATATGTTTAAAAGCACAATAAAGAACAGTTACTTTATGTAGAAAGAAAAGTTTTTGTTAACTGATTTATGATAGGATTAAATAATTAGAGAAGCTCTAGCTTGAGTTTTATGTTTATTACACATGGAGTATCTCAATACACTAGTATTCACCTTGTGGTGTTTATTATTTCATGGTCTCTATCTTCATTGCTAAGGTGTCTCTGGGAATCGAAGGTGAAGAGGGTTTATATGTTTCTGTAATCCTTGCCCACACAGTGTGGCTGTTTGTCTCCCTCTAGTGACTGGACCATACACAGCAGTTTATGAATCTGCTACTGCCACTGTGCTAATGGACCTGGCCATTTAGCTAAGCAGTAGAGGCTCATGTTTTTTGATCTAGAGGTCTAGGGTTCTTTTCTTGCAGGTGACCCATCCGTGGGCATCATTGCATTTCCTATAGTTTAAAGTGAATGTGAAAGAGAACACACTTTAAAATTATTCATGGGCCCAAAATATTAGATTGGACCAAACAGACTCTTTGATCAAGCTCTGGATCCAGATCAGGAGTTCAGATGACACACACACATACACACACACTTGTAGATAATACAAAAATTGGGGGAGTGATAAATAACGAAGATGATCACTGGTATAAAGCACTCTGGGCTCAAGCAAACCATACATGTTTTAATATAGCTAAATGTGAATGTATGAATCTAGGAACAAAGAATGTAGGCTATACTAATAGGATGGGGGACTCTATCCTGGGAAACAGTGATGAGGAAAAGATTTGGGAGTCCTAGTGAGTAATTAGATGAACATGAGCTCCCAGTGCAACACTGTGGCCAATCCTTGGATTCATAAACAGGGGAATCTGGACTATAAATAGAGAAGTTATTTTACCTCTGAATTTGGCACTGGTGCTCCCATTACTGGAATACAGTGTCCCGTTCCAGTGTCCACGGTTCAAAGGATGTGATAAATTGGAGAGGGTTTACAGAATAGCGATGAGAATGATTAAAGGATTAGAAAACACACCTTATTATTGACTCTAAGAGCTCTGTCTATTTAGTTTAACTAAGAGAAGGTTAAGGGTGACTTGATTAAGGTTCATAAGTATCTACATGGGGAACAAATATTTAAAAATGGGCTCTTCAATCTAGCAGAGAACGGAATGATGTAATTCAATGGCTGGAGATTGAAGTTAGGCAAATTCAGACTGGAAATAAGGCATCACTTTTTAAAAGTGAAGGTAATTAACCATTGGAACAATTTACCAGGAGTTGTGGTGGATTCTTCATCACTGACAATTTTTAAATCAAGATTAGACTTTTTTTTTTTTCCTGAAAGGTCTGCTCTAGGAATTATTTTGGGAAGTTCTTGTCCTGTGTTATACAGGAAGTCGAATTAGATTATCACAATGGTCCCTTCTGGCCTTGAAATCTATGAATTATGGGATTTGATTTGCGTGCACCTCAAGTTTTTTAAAATGAACAGTGCTGATGGAATTTTCAAAACAATATACCACAAGTTATAAAGGAAAAAAGTGCAATTCTTTCCAGAGCAATTTTTTTTCAACGGCTGGGATATAAAACCCTTTACAGTAGAAATTTCTTCTAGAATTTCCTTGATGGACACTGTTACCAGGCTGGAACATAAATATTTATAGCAGAGCCATACTATAAAGTTATAACACGAAATTAGACTCGACCACACTTTAACTACAGCATGAATAAAAGTTTTAAAAAATAAAATAAAGTTTTAACAGTTTATCTAAAGCTTCATCGTCTCCAGAAAGCATTATAACCTTAATTACCGTGAGGGGCTGAAGGGCTTTGGCAGCAGTCAGCAGTTGGATACAGTTGGCAGTCATAGCTGGGAGCATAATAAAGTTTTAAATGGCAACATTGTAACACTTGCTGGGGCTTTTCTTTTTTTTTAACTTATAGGGAGCAGTCTAACTGATGGCTAAGGTTAAGATTTTGTCACAGATATTCTTAGTAAAAGTCACAGGTCAAGGGCAATAAACAAAAATTCATGGAACCCTGTCCATGACTTTTTTATTAATTTAAAATACCCTGTGTGGGGGGGGTGGGGGGAGGATTAACTGTCGGAGTCCTACTGGGGGCTGCTGCTCCTGCTCTGGCCCCCGGAGCTGCTGCTCCTGCCTTGGACCCCAGGCAGCTGACCCATCCCCAACACTGCTCCAGCCCCCAGGGGCCACTGATCCCGCACTCCTAAGCGCACCAGACAGGTGCTTCAGCCCCACTGCTGCAGCAGGCTGAAGCGGAAGAAGTCACGAAATCCGTGACCTCCATGACAGAATCAGGTCCTTACTGATGGCAAGGGAAACCGACAATGAATCTTCTCCTCTCTGACAAAGTTCCTCTGCTGGATTACACCTGTGCTACCTTAATTTGGCCCCGTTGTGTGGATGCATCATGATACAGTCTTTATTTAAATGATCACATGCTATTTTTTCTGTTTGTTGAAACTTGGCATTTCATTTTCCAGACCAGAAAAAAAGCTGTTCTACAAAATATGATTCAAGTCAGTTGGATTATTTAAATTATGTCTCCCAAGATCCAGTTGGCCAATATGTCTTTTAATTTAACAACATGTACGTTAATTTAAATTTAAAGGCTTTAATTGGATAATAAGAATCAATTCGGAAGCTAATAAAGTCAGTCCAGTGAGAGGGACCATTGTTTATAAGCTATATCAAACTCACTTTATCCCAACAGTTAGTTACCTCTAACCCAGAGGTGGGCAAACTATGGCCCATGGGCCACATCCGGCCCATGGGACCCTCCTGCCCAGCCCCTGAGCTCCTGGCCTGGGAGGCTAGCCCCCAGCCCCTTCCCCATTGTCCCCACTCCCAGCAGCCTCAGCTCATTGCGCCGCTGGCGCAATGCTCTGGGCGGCGGGGTTGCGAGCTTCGGGGCAGCGCAGCTGCAAAGCTGCAGCCTGACCCGGTGCTCTGTGCTGCGTGGTGGAGTGGCTGGCTCCAGCCGGGCAGCACGGCTGCCTGTCCTGGTGCTTTGGGCAGCATGGCTGTAGCGCTGCCAGCCACTGGCGCTCCAGACAGCGTGGGAAGGGGGCAGGGAGCAGGGGAGGTGGGATAGAAGGTAGGGGAGCCAGGCCACACCTAGCTGTTTGGGAGGCACAGCCTCCCCTAACTGGCCCTCCATTCAATTTCAGAAACCTGATGTGGCCCTCAGACCAAAAACTTTACCCACCCTTGCTCTAACCAGACCCCTCTGCAACTGGCTAATCTTTTGAACTCTGCATTCCAGTATCTTCCAGACTTTAACTAGTAACTAGACAGTATTGCCACAGTTCTGACAGATCCTCACCCCACAGTGCCCTTTGTAAAATGATAAATGTAGTCTTTGGTAAAGGCTACAATTCTAAGTGTCTATGAGAAAGTTGATGCTTACTCCTAAAGTTCCTTCTTTACATTTGCAGATTCAGTTTGGACAATAAAATTTGCACTGATATCACCACCTTAGTTAACAAAGATGACAGTCCTAGTTTTAATCAACTATATGGCTCCAATCTCTTTTCCTGAAATTTCATCTTATAACAACTGGCCAACGTCTCTCTTCATCATTTCTCCATGTATTTCAAACACATGTGACACTTGTACTAATATTTTAATTATAATATAGTTTCCCTTCCTTCCTTGTAATTTCAAACTAGTACCTTGTGGCCTCGGCATAAAAGCCAAGCATTGTTATTTTGTGAGTTCTTACTCTGTACTCTTTCTCATCTAATTATTTTGCTTAAATCTGATCTAATCAAATTAAATGTAATTCTTAATTGGCATTTAAGAAGTTATTTGGCTGAAGTTTCCTCTGCAGTGTAGGCTAACGTGTGTGATGAAAAAAGTGTGCATTGCAGTGTTTAAGGGGTCTGTCCTCACTCTTGATTGATCGTTTTAGGAATCTGTATAAAACATTCTGCTAACACATTTGAAGCCGGGTGATATGCAGCCGAGAGAGCCCCTGATTCTGCAGTCAGAACTGTGTGGAGTGTTGGAGTCACTCTTGCAGAACTAAAATGTGGATAGAGAAACCCAAGATCTCTCCCAGTCTTTCCAGGAATGTAGAACGCAAAGGCATTGGATGGAAAGGCCCAGATTTTCAAAAGTGGCCTTTAATTTTGGGTGCCTCCATTTTTGGGTGCTAGGTGACAGAACTGATTGTCAGAGATGTTAAGCACCCACACAATTTCACCTGATGGCACTGGCAGTTGCAAGTGCTGAGCACCTTTTGAAAATTAGACCATAACTAAAAAACTGGGGTTTTTTTTAGAATCCACTCTTGAAAATTTTACCCATTGTTTTTATGGGAGCGAATAAGGACAGACTGTGGATCTCTCACCTGTTTACTCCTGTTGGACCCAAGTTCCCTGGAGACTTTAAAATAAAAGATCATTTTCAACCAAGCAAACAGATTAGTATCCAAAAATGTACTGCAATAAATTATCCTGCTTGGCACAAGATGATCTACTGGGTCTTTTCCATCTCTCTTTTCTGTGGTTTTGGAGTTACATATTATGCATCATTTTTAAATTTGGCATTTCAAGTGGACTAAAAATCATAAAATTGCTAAATTGTGTACAGAAGATACAGCTATGATTTTCACACTGAGGACGATTGTAGCATTTGTCTATTTTTATCAATGAATTGCCAAAGGGGAGTTTCTGAAGAAATTCGATGTTTGTTCCACTCTATAGCAGCATCTTTAAGCCTTCTTGAAATCTGCTACATAATATATTCCCTGGCTTTAAGAACCAGGCTTTGCCTAGCTGGAGTCAAAAGGCTTTTTGAGACTGTACTAACCCCCTTGCCAGCACTACACATTGCCTTAATGGGACATTTGTGAGAAGGGCCCTTAAATGTATCCCATCTTACAAGAAAGGAATGTTTAATGAGGCCATTTGGTTTTTATGCTAATTACACTACCAGCTGCTGTGAAGATTATATGATGAAGCCACCCCAAACAGTAATACTGCAGCATAACTCTGCAATAATGTATTCCTGCAAAAAAATAATGTAATACAATTAATCTATTAGAGAGAGGATTTACAATACGTGTTTCAAGGCATGGAGAAGAGTTGCAGTGAAATGCACTCTTAATATCTTAATCCTCTTCTTTTTCTGAGGATTAGGGAGCATCATTAGTCAGCTGTGTCAAGAAATGTTTCACCAACAAAATTAGTAATAACGAAATCTTTAGTTTTTGGGAGACAAAACAAGAGTGTCTGTCTGAAAAAGCTGATCCTCTTGTGTAACAATTTGTTCTATAGCATCAACTGCTATCACAGTGATACATGAATGGACAACCACCCTCAAAACAGCCTGGTTCTTGAAGACTAGCCCTTTTAGAATGTCTTTGTTTAATGACAGAAATATACTCAGGTTTATTTTTATTTTAGATCACATCTGACATGTGGAAACTAATGTCCATGCTTCGTACGCTACTGGCCTCCATTTGTGCTCTTAGTGTTTTTTTTCTGTCCTTTTATAGAGGTGGAGAAAAATAACAAGATCATTCTAAAGTAGAATGGAGTCATGGGGGCATCCATATGTAACAGGAACAGAAGAACACTATGATTCCAAAGCATAGGTGTCCAGAGTGCGCCCCAAATGCCAGATGTAGGGCTGGATATCTGGCCCATTGGCCACCTTTTCTCTTTACCTAAAGGATGAGGACAAAGCTTATCAACAGCAGGGTTTTACTTTTGGTGAGCTCGTGCAGTGAGCAATTTCTAATATTCTCACAGCTGTGTGTATTTATTCATAATAGATAGCTGGGTCCCTTGGAATGCAAGCAAGCTTCAGTCCTTAGCATTACAGAGTTTAGGCTCTTCTGCTGTAGGAAACATATATCCCCAGTGTAACTCCATTGACTTTCTTGGAGTTACACTAGAGATGAATTTGGCCCTTGAGATCCAGAGCAACAAAGTATAAATATTACAGTGCCATTTGAAAGGAACAGTAGTTAGCCTCTACAAGGGAAAGCTGTTAGATGTCTTCACTAAGTATTGATGGTGAAGGAGTTTTATTTCGGTTGGGGATCCAACTCTCAATCAGCATTTCCAACAATGGGATAAAAGAAGCAGGAATCCCTCAGGCTGGAGTGGTAGTATATCAATTGAGTGCTACTGTATCAGTGACCTGCTGCATATCTGACCCATATTTTACTTCTGCTACTTGTCATAGTATTGCGAGCACATAGCTCAGTGACTCAAGTCTCATAGGTTCTTTTAATTATTATAGTGGCTTCCCAGTATTTGGCTATCTTAGAATCATGGTAAAAATGCCAAATGAATAAAATGTTGTGAATGTGAATTATAATCCCATGAAAAATGTGACCTGTAAATATAAGTAACCTAGACAAAGAAATCACTCCATTGGGTCAGTCTAGGTCTGTGGAGTAGAGGATTGCTAACTTATGTGGGTGGGTAGGTGGGCGGATGGATGGATATATTGTATAATAAATTGCTGCCAGAAAGAGAATCAATTTTTTAAAGAAGGGTTTAAAATGGAAAATCAGAAGATGAATAAGAATCAGACATAGGCTGACATATAGTAATGCACAGAGGTGAGAATTTGTCTCTCTTCTTAGGTTTCAGAGTAACAGCCGTGTTAGTCTATATTCGCAAAAAGAAAAGGAGTACTCGTGGCATCTTAGAGACTAACCAATTTATTTGAGCATAAGCTTTCGTGAGCTACAGCTCACTTCATCGGATGCATACTGTGGAAAATACAGAAGGTGTTTGTTTTTATACACACAAATCATGAAAAAATGGGTGTTTATCACTACAAAAGGTTTTCTCTCCCCCCCACCCCACTCTCCTGCTGGTAATAGCTTATGTAAAGTGATCACTCTCCTTACCTTTTGTAGTGATAAACACCCATTTTTTCATGATTTGTGTGTATAAAAACAAACATCTTCTGTATTTTCCACAGTATGCATCCGATGAAGTGAGCTGTAGCTCACGAAAGCTTATGCTCAAATAAATTGGTTAGTCTCTAAGATGTCACGAGTACTCCTTTTCTTTTTTCTCTTTTTAGGAATCTTAGTCTAAGAGCTACAAAACAGAAAAGGTGCAGAATATGATTATATCATATATCTGCTTGAACTGGAAATTAGGGATGGACTCTAAGGGCCAAATTCAGTGAAAGTCCTTTAGTTCAGGACTTAATTTGGAAACTAAACAGAAGAAGTGCAGTGATTAGAGCAGGAAATGAAAAGACAAGTGTACTGGGTTCTGTTCCGAGTTCTGCTACTGATCTGAGTCCCAATCCTGCTCCCACTGAAGTCAGTGGTGATAATATTGGGGTATTGCGGGGCTAAAATAGTGTTTCACTAACTCTGGCAATTTTATCACAAGTCTCTCAATATTTGGTATTTTTCCTTAAAGCTCCAGCTTATGGAATCAAGTGATTAGGTGAAAATTTCAGCTTTTTAAAAAAAAAAGAAGAAAAGAAAACCAAGAAAAATAGCTTGAAAATGTGAAGCAAGTGCATCTTAAAGGCTTAGAAAAAAAAGGACCCCAAAGTGTGTGTGGGGTTAATCTCCCTATTTTTCAGCCAATCTGATGCTATTTGAGGCCTAACTTGTAACATTTGAACTTTTAGGGTAGGCAATACAGTACTAAAACCAGTTAATGATCGTATCGGGGACATAATGTGATATGTATTTAAGGAGCAATAGAGATAGTTGCAGATAAGATTCATACTGGTTTGCATTGATTTGTATACACTGACACAATTAAACCTTTTGTTAAATGTATCTGAGTAGCCTGGTGTTTACAGGATGTACTTTAGAAAAGAGCAATTCAAAAATAGATCAGTGACAGCTAATCCTTATTAACTATTTCTATATTTCTTCATACAATGGCAGGTACTTCTTACCTGATTGGAACATGGCCCTGCATGGTTAGGCTCTGATTCTACATTTGGATGCGCACTTGCAGCTCTGATTGCAGGACTGGGGTCTGAGTTTCTCTTTGAGTTTTAATTTGGAAAGTAACATTGTACCTCTTCATGTGTAGTTCTCTAAAATCAATAACACATTTAAACAGCAGGTCCGGATTAACGCAGGGGCTTCAGGGGCTGCAGCCCAGGGCTAAGGGGGGCCCCGCAGGCCAGATGTGGCCTGCTGCTTCTTTTAAGTCGGCTCGCTGCAAGTCTCCGCAGCTCCCATTGGCCGGGGACAGCGCCTGTGGGCACGGGCAGCGTGCACCATGCAGAGCAGCCTGGTCCCCCCCACCTACGGGCTGGACTTGTCTGCCACCTCGGGAAGCAGAGCAGCGCGGAGCCAGGGCAGGCAGGGATCCTGTCTTAGACCGCTGCAGCACCAACCAGGAGCTGCCCGAGATAAGTGCCTCCTGGCCGGAGCCTGCACCCTACACCCCCAACCCCCTATCGCAGCCCGGAGCTCCCTCCTGTGCCCAAACTCCCACCCAGAGCCCACACCCACACCTGTACCCCAACCCCCTGTCCCAGCCCTGAACCCCCTCGCACACCCAAACTCCCAGATAGAGCCCGCACCCCAAACCTTCTACCACACCCCAATCCCCTGTCCCATCGCCGTTCCCACCCCCACAGCTGGAGCTGCACCCCTCCCGCACCCCAATCCCGGCCCTGAGCCCACTCCTAGACTCCCAGGGGCCCCACAAAATCTAATAGTCCTGGACCCACAGGAGAGTTAATCTGGCTCTGTTAAACAGCAACCAATCTGTTTACTGCAGCAGGCAGTATAAATTCAGCTCTTTCACTAACTTGAAATAGTTATCACATTTTCAATTTAACCAATGGTACCATTCACCAGCTTTTTTTTAAAAAGTTACTACAGAGTTCACATTTACCAGTGGCTCCTGATTGAATCTGAAGACACAAATCCATACCTTCTCCCTGCATTTTGCAGGATATTTTCAGTCTCAAAATGCTCCTCATTAATTCTTCAATTAAAAGTAGTACAGGGCCGACAGCTGGAAGTGCATAGATAAGGCATGCTCTGAGTAAGGGCTGAACAGAGCCCAGAAATACCGCTGCTTCATGGTGTCATGTAGATGTGCTGAAAATCCCTCACAGCGAGCCTGATTCTGCTCCCACTGAGGAACTGTGTTCTGTCCTTGATTTCACTGGGTGGAGTGCCTTGCAGTCAGATACTGATACTAGAAGCCCATACTCAGAGTTAAATACAGAAGGTCTGTAAGCCCTGTTGCAGCTATGATCTTGATCCTGTGTGATGCTGAGCACCCTTAACTCCCACTGAAGTCAGTGGGATATAAGGGGTGATCGATACCATGCAAGATCAAGTCCTGTGTCCCTGATTCAGGACCCCGTGGGTTGCCGGGACACAGATGTGGGCTTTGACATTTTAAAATGTGTACTTAGGGCTTTATTTTTGTTAGGAATATGCCTGAGGAAACATTTTAAAGCCCCTGAATTTTCTATTGTTGCTACCTAGAATCAGAACTCCATGTAGAATTGTGTACAGGGACTTCATTTAAAAAAACTGTAAGCCCTACACCAACTAGCCTCAGTGCTTTATCGCCCTGATCCAAAGCCCATTGAATGCAATAGTAAGACTCCTGTTGAATTTAGTGGGCCTTGGATCAAGCCGTATATAAGTTTGGTTGATACATGGCATTTCTTCCACAATTCTAAGCCTAATGTAATTGAGAAGATCTACTACTACAAACAAGTTAAAAATTCAGTTGGGTAGATGTATCTTGGATATAAGTGACATACCCTTGGTAAAATTTTGGCTAATATGTATGTATATTTGGATATGTCATAATTGGCCACATGGCTAGTGACTTTTCCAGAGTTGATCTCTTTAGGAAGATTCTATTTTACCTTTTTTAATAATCAGTCTGAGTTATTTTCAGCAGTCCATTTTGGAGATTCTTTTTTCCCCCGTGGATGGAAATGATTTTCCTGCATTTTAAAATAGGTGCAATGTAATATTAATGTGCCCAGTGCTCAGGAGATGTGACTGGCCAAAATAGTAGCACAACAGCTCACTAGTAATAGTAATGCAATAGTAGTGCAATAGTAATAATAGCTCAGGAAGCTAAGGAATTTAGTTCAGTCCTTGCAGAACTCGGCCTACGCAATTCTCCACTTACTCCTGTGTCCCCAGGCCAGTGTTTCCTAAATGGCAGCACAACTGAATGGAAGACGACAGGGTGACTGGTACTGCTGAGGGGTACAAATAAATCATCTCTTATGATTTTAGATGGGGAGAGAAATAATTGCCCACAATCAATGAGTAGAATTGGTTGGTAATCACAGTAAAGGGGAGCGTCATTTCAAAAGCTATCATTTTCCAGCTCCTACCTCCATTCCCAAATGTACAGTAGACCTGTACTCAGATATGTTTGGGGCTATGCAGGTTTTGAGGACATGACCAGTAGAAGGAAGAGAACAAAGGAATGGCTGCTCTGGGTGGCATCATTCCCCTGCTCACCTCTAGAAATGCTTAGAGAAATTAACTTTGATCCTCTGATCTCTAATGATCATGAAAACCCATTCTCTCTCATCCTTCTGGGAAGGAGGATATGGTGGAATCAGCTGGGGACAGGAAAGTGTTAGCAAGAACACAACTCCTAAGGAAGCCATGTTGCCAGAAAAGAGAAGCAGGAGCCAGGGAAGCAGAAAGGGGCAGAAGGAAGCCCATAGGTGTCCCTACTTGCTGCACTCATGGCATCAAGATCGGTCAGGATCAGACATGATAAAGGTATAGAAAATAATACATGCTTTAGAGAAGGTCAGTTTAGAGCTCCTATTTACCCTCAGAATACAAGAATGAGGGGATAGCCATTGAAATGAAAAAGCAACATATTTAAAGGCAATTGAGGAAAATGCCCAATTAATCTACGGAACTCTGTCACATTACATTATTGAAACAAAGGAAAGAGATTAGTGGGTTTCAGCAAAAATTGGCCTCACCTCATCCTTTACATGGCTGTAAAAGGGACTCCTGCAATAGCAGTCCTTGGGTTTCCTGTTCCCTGAAGAGTGCAGGGACTCTGGGCTCCTGCCGTGCCCTGGGGAGCACGGTGCCAAAATGGAAGATGGGGAAGAGGCAGAGTCATGGTACCTATTGCCAGCAGTGCAAAAAAATCCCCAATACATTGATTAATAACTTTTCCAGTTTCTCATGTTAAAAATAATATTTGGCCAGCAGAGTGAGACTGGCTTGCCAGGGTGATGGACTAGATTGCACAGCCCCTGTGTTCATGGAGAAGCTGTGGGAGAAATTGTGCCTCAAGCAGTCACAACCTCTCTGGCGCACCTCCTGGGGTGGTGCAGCTCCGCACTGCCCTCTACACAAGGCTGTGGTGTAAATGCTGCAGTCTGTTTTAGTGGACATCTAGGAGCATGAGAAATGATATCCCATCTTTGACTCTGCTCCAAAGCCTACGGAAGTCGGAGACATCACCAGACTGGGCCAGAGCAGTGTCTGATATCCTGTCTCTGACAATGGCTAGTACCATAATGTTTCAGAGGAAAGTGGAAAACACCAACAATAGATCTTTTTAATAATGTGCCTACAAGGAAAGTTCTGTCCTAACCCCAGGCTGTTAGGGCCTGATCCAGAGCCCACTGTTTGCAATGACTTTTCCTTGATTTCCCCACAGATCTCAGGGAACACTCATAGAGTAAGAGAACCACACCCATTACCCTTCTTTGGCTATGAAAACCCCAATCTCCCACTGGGATGATCTGTGAGAGAAAGCACATGGGGTTTCCTTTTATCTTGGCCTTCCTGGTAGTTTTTATGGAGGAGGCATGATTTGGTCTTTAGTGTGGTAACCTGGTCTGGGAAAACTGTTATATAGACTTTCCCATTTATTTTAAAGTATTTCTCCCCGCCCTTAACTGAAAAATATACAAAGTTAGTTCAGCTCTAAAGATCTGGTTTACGCTAATAATTGTCGTCATGGATGTTGTTATATTTGGAACCAGAAAACCAAAGACTTCAGTAATGAGCCATTTGCTCATTGAACCTTGGCTTATTCAACCCATAAAATGAACAGTACTGAAAATTTCACATGGGTGGCTTAATTAGCTGGGGATGTACAACATCAAAAAAGAAGAGTCTATCGCAATGTCCATATAAATAAATAATACACTTTTTGCTCATGGGTCAGTTGAACCCCTTTCACTTCTTACAGAGAGTATCTTTCTAATATACGGATCCTTTTCTTTGACAATGATCTGATCATTGAAGATTTGATAAATGAGGATTATTTTTACAAGGGGATAAATCTAATGCGGTGCCTATTTAATCTCAGTGATCTTTTATTACAGCTGCTCATCTCTTCTAGCTGAAAGTAATTAGAGTAGGGATGAGCTCTTGGACCCCTACACCAAGAATGGAGTATATAATATAGTCCCTTTCATTTAGATGGTCTCAGTCTCTTTTGAAGGTATAGCTGGGAACCTGCAAACCTTAAATGTTGTTAGACTGCCAAGACAGGATAGTGCATCTTGGTAAAGCAAAACAAAATTATGAATTACAGTAGTGCCCTATGGTCCCAACCAGGATCAAGTCCCTGTTGTACCATACTGCACAAGCATATAGGAAGGCATGTACTCTGGTCCAAGAAGCCATAAATATATAGTGTATTTATGTGTGTACATATGCATGTATATATAAAATATCTTTCATTAGATGTCTTCATAGCCTCATAGAAGATCATTGCATGACAATTGAGGAAAATGGGAGTTTTATCTGAGTAAGATCTACAGTATTTCTCCCTTTGAGACAACTCGCCTTGTACAAGAGAGTGATTTTTGTGTGTGCATGTCTGTTCCCTTTCAAGCATATGTTCATCCAGGAAATACAGTACGTTATCATGTTATGCACTGTTCTTCAAGGGCTCACCAGCATGAGTCACAGTTCTATAACCTAACCTTATATGGAGTGGGGAGCAATACTTTGTACCCTTGGGTGCTGTATGATTTACACGATCCTCTTTTGTTTCCTTGTGTTTGTGGAGATGGTGACCATCCTAATTAGGAGCTGAGAATGGGAAAAATGGTGCTGAGAATGGGTATTAAAAACTTCCCAGGAAAGCTAGAAAGAAAATAGAATTCTATAGCAAAAACCTACAACAGTGCAGAGTAAAGGTTGCTTAGTAGTAGGTTGTCCCCTTGCAGAATGCTGAGTTGAGCAAATACCAGACTTCTGAAAACCAGGAAATTCACAGTTAAAGTTGCCCATGCAGCCTTAACTCTGCCCTCTTTCAGCAAAACCCCAGTATGCCCTGTTTATCACATATACCTTTATTCTGACAACCCCAAAGTTGCTAAAAGCTCTTCATTTTTTACAACCCATTCATACTCACACACAGGAGTCCATCTCTAGCACTGCACAAACCCCCCCCCCCCCAAAAAGCCCCCCATATCTAGGTACAAACATGGGAGGAGAGAATACAAATCTGACAGGTTCCCTGCCCCTATTTTGCTCTAGTCCCCTTTCCCATTGTCCCACCCTTCCACTCTCTCTAAACCCCATGCCTCCCTCACTCGAGTCCCCAGCGTCTCTTCCCCTCCCCTTCCATCAATCCCCATTTATGCCCCTCTCCCCTTATTCTCCCATTTCTCCATCCCCTAATTATTCCTTCTGTTACCAGATTTGCCCATTACTTCAGGGTATGCTCATTGATTAGGGTTATTCTTCTGGGGTGAGAGGGTGGGTTCTGTAATTCTTTCACTGTACTGCTTGTGTCCCTTGTGCTCTCCTATAGAGCTCTACTTTTTCCTGCTGCAAGTTCCCTCCCAATGGAGCTATCCTGCAGGATCTAGGTTCCCCAGGGCTGGGTTCTTCCAGCCCCAGAATCAGACACACACACACACACACACACACACACATTAACAGAGGACCGGGTTAATCAGCACTCTCCAGCTGACCCGTTATATGTCCCTGGACTCAGCAGGCTTGGTCGATCAGCACATCCAAGCTGCCACCCCCATATGTCCCAGGCTCAGCACGTCCCTATCCCCACTTTCACGTTACAATTGTTCTGGTAGTAACCCACTTGATGAGCAAACCCCACAGGAATTTTGGGTGCTGCAGCCATCTTTTAGCTTAGGTACAAGGAGCATTGCTGCAGAGCAAATGAGGAAGCCAAAAAAACACCAACGGGCAGGGGCGGGAGAGAAGCAACCAGCTTAACCATGAAAGTTATTTATTGCCAGGTAATAACCATAGGGAAGCCAAACAAACAAAACAGTTATAATATTAAATCTAACTTAAATTTGATTATAAAAGTCAGGTTTAGAAAACTATAACTGATCACACAAGTCAGGGTCAGAAGGCTACACCTAGAGAGAGAGAGCTGAGTTCTCACCACTCCATGAAGCTTGAATCGACTGTGGGTCCCAGGTGGTGGTAGATGTGGGTCTGGAGTGCTGGAGACAGGCAGAGCCCCCAGCGCAGTCAGTTAGGAGAAGATGAAGTCCCAGTGGAACTGTTGCAGATTTTGGCTCCAGGCATCAGAACACTTACTTGATCATGGGTAGGGGTTTTTGTAGGGAAACAACAACGGTTCAAGGGAGAACACGAGATTTGTTTATGAGTAAACCAAAGTTGTTTTGTTCAAGCTAGAAAATAGGAACTGATGGTTCCTTGGAGGGAGCTCACAATGCAATTCAGGAGTTTCACTATTTTGGATACCAGTAAAGGATATATTATTAGAATTGTTCTGATAACTACTGAGCTGGGTGTGTGCAGGTGTGGGTTCATTAACATCTGGAGCAGAGATTCCCCCGTCATGCAGTGCTTCCCCACTTTCCTGGTCCCAGAGTTCAGTGCGGTTCTTGCCTTGGAATCTCTGTTCTCCACTCTGTATGCTAATGAAGATGCCTCTCTGTACTATCTTCAATGCAAATGAGGCTAGGGGAGTTTCCTTAATCTTGTCACCCTTGTTGGGAGGCATTTAGGTGTGTGTCCCACTGCCTTTTCATTGCTTTTTGTGAGTATTTCTTCTCATCGATTTTGGTTCAAGCAGAGGCTAAGGGGGGAAGGTCTTTCGTGAGTCAGACAGGCTGGGTACTGTGCCCTGGTTCCCCAAGAATACAGAGCTGACAGGTAACACTTCCTTTCCAGAAAGCATTCACATGTGTAATTTCCACTCATGACTCACAAATTGTAGCAATCTCCAGCTACTTAATCCAAAACTTCTTTGTATCTCAGGAGGGGGATTGTGATTAATTTATCCTTCGATATGTTAACTGAAGGGTGAATTCACAGCCACCAAGAGGTTTGTGATTCATCCAGTCGTTATTACCTCTGTTTAATAGTACAAAATGAAGGAAGTCATTTTTGGGGCGAGCCTGTAACTCAGGAACCTCTCAATCAAATGACTTCAAATTGGGAACACTATCTCCACCCCATGTCTCCAGGAGGCACACCAAATTTTGAAGCAATCCAATTAACCATTTGGATTTTAGAGCACTTACAAGAGTCAAGCTTTAAAGGGTATAAAATGGCAGGAATAGAAACCTTCCAGCCTTTTTTCTATATTGGCACTTGTGCAGTGTAAAAAATGCGTATTTTCTTAAATACCTCTCTTAGTTTGCATCCTTCAAAGATTTAGTGGGTGTCATGCACTACCTTGGGTAAAATCCAACAGATTGAGGCCATTTTGACCTGCATCACTTCAGTAATTTGATCTCCAGTGCTGGGCAAATAAAAAATCACCTACAAACTTTTTTTCTGTAGCTATTTTTTCTAGGGCTTATATCTCCAGAAACCCTGGCTTAGATGATTCCAAATTTGGGTCACTAACCCTATCCTGCACCCACTTGAGGCTTACCAAATTTCAAAGAAATCCAACGCGGTATGTTGATTTTTAGAGCACTTAGAAAGGTCAACCTTCAAACAGATATTGTGACAGAAGCTTAACTAGAGCGATCCTACCGCACCAGTCTAAGATGAGGTGCTTTTTTTCTGTACTAGTTGAAAATTTGCCTCTAATGCCAGACCTTGTGCATGGATGGCTTTGGAGGATTGTATTAGTCAATAATGACAGGTTTCAGAGGAGCAGCCGTGTTAGTCTGTATTCGCAAAAAGAAAAGAAGTACTTGTAGCATATTAGAGACTAACCAATTTATTTGAGCATAAGCTTTCGTGAGCTATAGCTCACTTCATCGGATGCATTCAGTGGAAAATACAGTGAGGAGATTTATATACACACAGAACATGAAAAAATGGATGTCATCATACACACTGTAAGGAGAGTGATCACTTAAGATGAGCTATTACCAGCAGGAGAGCGGGGGGGAGAAAACCTTTTGTAGTGATAATCAAGGTGGGCCATTTCCAGCAGTTAACAGGAACGTCCGAGGAGCAGTGGAGGGTGTGGGGGGGAAATAAACGTGGGGAAATAGTTTTACTTTGTGTAATGACCCATCCACTCCCAGTCTCTATTCAAGCCTAAGTTAATTGTATCCAGTTTGCAAACTGGAGACTGGGAGTGGATGGGTCATTACACAAAGTAAAACTATTTCCCCATGTTTATTTCCCACACACACACACACACCCCACTGCTCCTTGGACGTTCCTGTTAACTGCCGGAAATGGTCCACCTTGATTATCACTACAAAAGTTTTTCTTCCCCCCTCCCCGACCTGCTCTCCTGCTGGTAATAGCTCACCTTAAATGATCACTCTCCTTACCCATTTTTTCATGTTCTGTGTGTATATAAATCTCCTCACTGTATTTTCCACTGAATGCATCCGATGAAGTGAGCTGTAGCTCACGAAAGCTTATGCTCAAATAAATTGGTTAGTCTCTAATATGCCACTAGTACTCCTTTTCTTACTGTTCAATAAAACTCCTTATTATCTCCAGCTAAACAACTGCTAGGGCAAAAAGTAGCACTGAAATGCCACTTACAGATTATTTGATATGTGTAGTTTGTCTGAAACTCTCCACAGAAAGGGTTAAACAAGCAAATGACTGGTTGCTGTGACCACATGTGGATGCTAAGCGTATTGTATTGTTTAAGTGCCTTTTTGTCTGGATGGCGACTGAAGCCAGCTCCAGTCAACACTAAATCTAGCATATAGTTGAACCTGTCTGAGGATGTATTTGTGCTGCAGAGCAAAGGGAGGGTTAATGATCAGGATGCCCAGTCCCACCTTAGTGTTGAGTGAGCTCAATCTGGTCACGACATGTGGGCTGAGGAGTTTCTCAGGTGAGGGTAAAAGGGAACAACAGTACAATAGAAACAGTGTTGAAGGCAGGAAAGAAGGACCACGGGTCACAGAGGAAGTTACTTTCTTTCTGGCTGCAAGGATGGACACAATGATGTCTTAGCAGGAGGTTCTGCATATGAAATTGCCTGAGTGTTGTTTTACAAGCTGCAAAATCTGTTAAGCCTCAACACAGGAGCAAGTGGGTGACTGGTGTGGGGGAGGGGGATTGCTGAGTGGCAGGGGCACCAGCTAAAGGGGAGGACACATGACCTCCCCAGGTGACTCCTCCCCAGATGACCTTTAAGAAGCTGGGACAGTATTTTTCACTATTTAAGAGCACCATGTACTACACAAGAAATAGGAGTTATTCTTTTCATCTTCTCTTCCCAATGAGATACATTATTGGAGCACAATGAAATAAGGGATGGACAAACAGATCAGGGGAAAAATAAGAACCTCTCTCCCCAGTCCTTCCCTTACAGAACCTGAAAAACTTCACCTATCTATCTAAAATAAACCCATTTGCATTATTCAGAAATGTATGGTTAAAGAGTTCCCCAAGGCTCCCGGCCCCACCACCCATCTCCCTTCCTGACTCCCACTGCCTCCCCCAGGCCACATGGCTGCTGGCCCCTGCTGCCTCCCCCAACCCCTCCCCATAATTTCCCACATGGGTCCTGCCCACCCTTGGATCCCCTTCCTTCCCTCCCAATGCACTTAGTCCCCAAGCTCCCTTTGCTTACCCCAGGCAGGCTAGTCCAGGCAGCCATGTACCTGAGCAGCAGGTAACAGGAAGGGACACACACAAGAGCTTCCCCGCAGCTCCCTCTGGCAGAGAGCTGGGCTGACAGCCTAGTCTTTCTTCCCTGCTCTAGGTGCCTTAGAGTGTGGATCAGCTAGCTGCTGGTGCCTTTGCACACGTATCAGCAGCTGCGCTCCAACTTCAAGTGGCAGAAATGTTTTTCCCAACCCCAGGCGTCTGGGGAGGGGCATGTGACCCTTCTTGCCTCTCCCAGACATGGCCTAGTGACTAGATTTCCATTTCAAAAAGGCCAGAAATCCAACAGTCAGGTGAAAGGATTAAGAGAACATAATAATTACAATGAACACAGGATCACATGCAAACAAGAAATAGGAAAATGTCACCTGGAAAACACTGTTTGCTCTTTCCTAAGCATATAGTAGAATGTTGCTTTTGCATGTGGGGGTTACGTAAGTCCACTGAGGTACCACGACTGACCAACGTGGCACAAGTGAAGAATGTGACTCTGTACTGTCTGGTTAAAAGTGCCCACTTGGTTTCATCCACAAAGTTTCAGTGTTTCCAGCCAACTGTAGGGAATGGAAGATTGTGCGTGACTGCTTAACACTATCTCTGATTTTTTTCACCTCAGCCGCTGTGGTTCATTATGTCCACTCCTGTCAAAGTAATGGATGTTAAATCTCCCTTTGAGTAAACCTGCTCTGTTAAACTTCTAAACCATGGACTACTTGGTCTATTTCTCAGATGGCATATACTGGAGGGCTACAGAATTCTGTCATTTTCATGCTCAAAGAAAAGAGAAGGAAGCACTTCAGGAGACAAAAGTGAAAGGAATGGAAAGGTTTCTCTCTGTGATCCCATATAAATATGTTTTCTTCCTAAAGCTCTGTCTGGGCTGTGTAATCTGCTCTGGTTGCCAGATATTTCCAGGATCATGTGATCTCAATAACACATAGTTATGCATTTTGTGTGTCACTGTGGTGTGTAGTTGCTGAGACCCTGATTCAGAACTGCAATTAAGCATCTGTTTAAGACTATTCTTATTCAGGACAGGAGTTAATCATGTGATTAAATCCTATAACTTCACTGGAATTTTTGCACATGCATAAGTGCTTTCCTGGACAGGGGTGCATCCTTGAATCAGGACTGAGGAAGCAAATCCTACCTCTATTAAAATAAGTGGCAAAATCCTTTTGACTTCAATGGGTCCCGATCTGGTGTGGTATGAAAAGTGAATAAAGTCAGACTGCTTTATTTTAAAATCTCAGTAATGCCAGATAATTAAGACCATATAAAGCGATACTCTCAGGTTAAAATCATGTATTTAAAAGAGCTTACTGTGCTCTCAATATCGTTTTAGAATACTAAAACAGACAAATTCAGACTAATTTTATTTTTGTCTCCATTTATGCTATTTGTTTAAATTTTTAACTTCACTCTGCTTGGTAAAGAAAACACACTAGTCAGGTTAGTCTCTAGTCAGTCTCATTTTTTGGTTCTCACGCACTACCAAAAGAGTTCTCAAACTTTTTCAGTGTGGAGCACATGTTAGCAGAGAGATTGCCTCATGCACCATCTCCCCTTCCATTCATGATCATGTTAACAACGCTGTGGCAACTGCTTAAGTAATAAGAGGAAAGCATTTAGGCAATTTTAGCTGTCCCTTAATAAAACCTAGCAGCTGGAAACCAGGAATACTCAGCATCTTGTGGCCAATCAATTTTCTGTGGGCAAGCAGCAAATGCTCAGTTAGGAAGCCTCTGCATTAGCACAGTGCTACTGTGATTGGGTTGCTAATGCTGCAGAAGACTGTTACATCTAAACAAAACTATCTTTGAATTTCTCCAGCTGTTGGGTTTCAAAAGTTCTTCAGCAACCAAATAAAATTTAAAAATCGGGTCAAATTCAGGTATGGTGTGATCTCACTGACTGACTTGCATTCATTTACAACTGGGTTCAACTGGTTCTATTCTGTTATGATTTCGCAGCAGACTGGACTAGAAGACCTCTCGAGGTCCTGTCTAGTCCTATGATTCTATGATTTTATGTTACCACACCAGTTACCATGTCATCTAGTGCAGCGGTTCTCAAACCCGGTCCACTGCTTGTTCAGGGAAAGTCCCTGGCGGGCCGGACCAGTTTGTTTACCTGCCGCATCCGCAGGTTTGGCCAATCGCGGCTCCCGCTGGCCATGGTTCACTGCTCCAGGCCAGTGGGGGCTGCGGGAAGCGGTGTGGGCCAAGGGACATGTTGGCCGCCCTTCCTGCAGCCCCCATTGGCCTGGAGCGGCAAACCACGGCCAGTGGGAGCCACGATAGGCCGAACCTGCGGATGCGGCAGGGAAACAAATCAGTTTGGCCCGCCAGGGGCTTTCCCTGCACAAGCGGCGGACCGGCTTTGAGAACCACTGATCTTGTGTACTTTCCAGTGATTCATTATATTTCATCAAAACTCAGACTGCTGCATACTTTTTCTGTATTTCCTGCCTCAATATTGCTGACTATATTTTGGGCATTTATACTTAGGCTTTGGATTTAATTTTCCTGTGTTCTCCATATTATTGAAAATATATATAATCGGATAGTAGTTTCTCTTTGATACAATCCAGGTTATATCTGCGCTTCCTCCTGCAGAGAAGTCACAGTCTGATGTTAATGACATCACAAGCTACAGCATGATTTCAACACAAGCACACACAGAAGGAGAAGACTGTACCTAGTTGCCATGATGACAAGAATGCTAAAATAGCCTAACCAAACTAGGCATGAGATTCTCATTCTCGTTCCAGTCCCTTTATGCTGGGCAAAAGGAGCTCGAACAGCCCTGGATCTAGCCAGTGCAGGAACTGCAGAAGTTAGCTATAAAGCTGTCTTCTGAGGACTCCTGCACATTAAGCCCTGGCATGGGGGTTGTGGCAGGGAATATCAAGAACAAAAAGGGCATCGGGGGCAGGGCCACCACATACAGCACTGAAGAGATTCTAAGCAGCACTACTGTCTGCAGGACAGCCCAGGAGGCTTCCATAACTTACACAGGTCCCCAGGCATCAGGAGGGTGCAAAGTTGATTTAAAGCCACGTTAGTCCCCTCTTATGCCTGGGCTGTGTGTTCTGTGCTGTGCCTCTTAGAGGTACAATGTAGAAGCTCATTCAAAGAGATGAGGTAGGAAGAAGCTAACCCTTGACTTTTATAACAAAATGTTCATAGACAGTTAAGAAAAATGATGAAACCCACATGAAAGGCAATGGCTTTATATTTAGAATATGATTAATAGTAATATTTTCTGTTATGTGCAAGGTTGTTGGTTTTTTTTAAGTTAGTGCTATGATACCATCTGGATACCTTGAAACAGGGGGAAAAAAAACTTCTTGATGTTTTTTAGGGATATTCTGCTTTGATTTGCACCCTCATTTCAAATACCTGAGACAAAGTATACTCTGTTATGCCTGTGTTCCTACTGAAGCCCGCTGGCCAATTGTCATCTCTTGTGCATATGTAACTTCCATGTTTTGTCTCCTTCAGTCAAACCATGGACTAGTTAGTGCCAGTCTCTTCACCCTATAATTATCCATTTATTTATATAACTTATTTACCAGTATTAAACCAGAGCTAACATTCTAAACTGAAAGCTGATCCTGTTTTCAGTATCTGAATGTAAGGGGACTGTTGCCTCCTTACTAACATTCAGTGGGGTGTTTTAGTTGCTAGCTCCCAGTACTAAAAGGGGGAAGGGTCGATGGGGAATCAGGACCCTGAGACTGACAGCCCCCAGGAACAATGGGGAGAGGCCAATGCTCCAGGTCAGCCTGACTGACAGGGCGGGCAGGGAGGTCCCGTCCTCCCGGTGAGCTGGAATTGCCTGGGTCAGACAGAGTGGGGTCGAGCTAAGGAGAGAGGGCCAACACTGAGCTGGGGAGCAGAGCTGGGCCAGCTCCAGAGAGAGCAGATCCTGTCCTGGGAGCAGAGCTGCAGCCCCAAAGCCAGAGGCACAGCCCAGAGAGAGCAGACTTGCCCTGGGAAGAAAGCTGCAGCAACCAGAGCCAGAGGGGCCAGAAAAGCATCCCACGAAGCAGGTCAGTGCTGGGAGCAGAGTCACAGAAGCAGCCTGCAGAGCAGACCTGTCCTGGGAGCAGAGCTGTAGCAACCAGAGCCAGAGGGGCCAGAGAAGCAGCCCAGGGAGCTGGAGGCAGAGCAGGAGCCGTGCTGAGGCAGAGTGGAGCTGGAGCTGGAGCAGTCCAGGGCCAGGTGTCGTGAGCAGCTGGGCAGAGCGAGGGGGGACCCTGGGCAGTGGGCCCAGCACAGGGAGACGCCTCAGCCAGAAGGCTCTGCAGGCCAGACTTGGAGGGGGATTGGTAACCCTGACAGGGCGGGGGCAACACTGGGAAGAAAGTCCTTGCCACCTAGAGCCTGAGAGCGTGTGGCCACCACCAGAGCAAGTGTCCAACTCACAGCATCCCTGCAGCAAAGCCAGGGCCTGAGAAGGAGGCCTGGGACTCTCAAAGAACGGACTGAACTGCCCTGACGTTCCAGAGACATTGTTTGTGATGTTCCCTGCCACAGAGCGGGTTGATGTGTTTCCTTTAACCTTTCCCATTTTTCCTTATTCTTTTTAAAAATTAATTGTTGATTAAATAACTTGCATTTGCTTTAAATTGTATGTAATGATCAGTGGGTCAGAGAAGTGCCCAGTGCAGAGAGAGTACCCCGGAGTGGGGACACCCTAGCCCCTGTCCTAGGTGACCACAGCAGGGTTGGGGATCGAGCCCCCCCAGGAATCTTGGGCCCAGCGTTGTGGGGGTTACGAGGACTTTGCTAGACAGGAGAGTGGAATGGGAGTCCTCAAGGGCAGGGAGGCCTCTGGGTAAAGGAAGTGGGAGCGAGGACTCAGATCCTTTCGCTAGCCCACTTCACCGGGGTAGTGCAGAAGCCAGGAAAGTTCCCCACAATAGCGGGGGACTATTCCCCCGCTTACGTGAAGATAAAAAACTATGTGAAAGACTACAGAGATTTGGTCTCCGAGAGGATTTCATTATTGTGTCTGTGCTTTATTTTCTACCTAGAGTAGGTTTAAATGATTAAAAAGAGTGGAAGATGTAGAAAGTGGGAAGACAAACAGAAATAATGAAGGTCTAAAGTATATTTACATGCTTATCACTCAAAATACGTAGTGTTTTCTTTTTTAAAAAACCTGGTGAAAATCTGTAAATTGACACCTCCGAGGGATAGTAAATTTAATTCTGGTGACGTTGGTAGGGACAGATTGATATAAACAATTACACTGCGAGGTTAAACTTAGTAAAGAAACATTTTAATCTCTGAGTGTAGGAAGAGAGCCATCCGGAGCAGCCTGCTTGAGGGCGAAAAAAAAAATATTGATACTGCATAGCCCAGTAAACAGAAATGGGTTAAACGGGAATAAAATGGTGTGGGTTTGTTATTCGTCTCTGTATTTTGTTTTAGTTTGTTAATTTAAATGTCATTCCAGGTCTTATCCATTAGAATATAAAACCATCTCTAGCTTTAGTTATGTAAATGTAAACATATTTTTATATTGTTATTTCAAAAAGAAACATAGTTTTGTATTAGTTGCCTCAGAACAACAAGCAAAGGCAGTGGGGCACATCAGTAATAGATTTCTGTTTTCAGTTTCTCCCAGCCTTGGAACAAGATGTCAGAAATTATAGAGATAAAGTGGGCGAGGTCATATCTTTTATTGGACCAACTTCTTTTGGTGAAGGGGGCAAACTTTCAAGCTTACACAGAGCTCTTCTTCAGGTCTGGGAAGTACTCAGAGTGTCACAGCTAAATACAAGGTGGAGCAGATTATTTAGCGTAAGTGGTTAACACACACTATGAAACCATTCATGATAAATTGGCCCATTAACATGGGTCTTGTACATACCTACCAGAACATGTGGTGTATCTCATCCAGTACACTGAATGCCCCAATATGGGTGAAACAAAACAATCACTATGCTCTCAAATGAACTCCCACAGAAAAATGATAAAAGACAAAAATACTTTATCATCTGTGGATGAACACTTTTCACAAAGCAGTCACTCCATATCTGATCTCTCAGTTCACATCCTCAAAGAAAACTTCCATAGCACCTTCAAAAGACGATCTTGGAAGCTTAAATTCATAATTTTGATTTTAATAAAGACACTGAATTTGGGATTTATTATAACAATCTGTAACCCACTAATCCCCCTTTTTCGTCCTATGTCTGCAGAGGTGTTAACTGGCGTCTTCGCCTTGAATGGTCTCCTACAATATGTTTGCTAAACAATCTTTTCCACCTTGTATTTAGCTGTAACACCCTGAGTACTTGCTAGACCTGAAGAAAAGCTCTGTGCAGCTTGAAAGTGGTCTTTCTCGCCAGCAGAAGTTGGGCCGATAAAAGATATTGCCTCACCCACCTTGTCTCTCTAATTTCTTGGGACCAACAAGGCTACAACAACATCGTAAAGAGAAATTATTGACTCAGGGCATATCTGCACTACCACTTATGTCGGCAAAACTTATGTTGCTTAGGGGTGTGGAAAAAACACACCCCGGCGCGACATAAGTTTTGCCAGCATAAGTGGTATTGTGCACAGCGCTGTATTGGCAGAGAGCTTCTCCACTGACATAGCTAATGCCACTTGTTGGAGGTGGTTCATTATGTCGACAAAGAGAGCTCTCTCCTGTCCGCTTAGAGTGGCTACATAAGAGATCTTAAAGCATAGGTACAGCTGTGCCACTTTAAGATCTCTAGTGTAGACGTGGCCTCAGGTATACGTCTTATTTGACCATTGCGCAAGATAAAAAAATATACGAGATGGATCTAGGTGGGCAGGTGGTGTTGTGGGATGCAGAGTGACTGACTGTGTAGTGTACAGGCCCATGAAAGAACCTTCATAATTCTTCGCATTGTTTTGATGTGTAACTCCAGATGGACATGCATTCTGTCCAACTGCATGCAAATGTGCATGTATATACTGAGATTTTTTCAGCCCTCTCTAAGGATTTTGTACCTGCAAGTCCTATGAGAATGAATGGGAACTGGATGTCCTAATATCCAAGGATCGTAGGTGACATTGAAAATCCTTGTCACAATTTTACAACATTCTGTCTTTCCATCTGGTTCCAAAAGCTGCTTATTCTTGCTCTTAGTTCACAATGGGGCATTAAAAGATGGCCACTGCTCCCTACTGTCATTTTCAAGAGAAATTGAGTGAAACCCATAAGTAGAAAGCATAATGAAACTTCCCAGGTTCATAATGTATTTCCTCTGTACCACCCTGAGTTTGAATGAACCAAAGGTTTTATGTGAAATTCAAGGGATGTAACACCACTCAAACCAGAACTGACAAAATAGTTGAAAATTGTGAATGGAAAATGGCACATTTCACACAGCTCTAGTTGTAGAGGCTTTGTAATATATAGTAGTATGAAGGCAAATGGAAGAGATACATGGTAAAGATTCAGTAGAAAGAACAGTCATATACTGCATTTCCAATATTGTAAAAATCAATCACTATACAAATGTAGGTAGGAAAGTCACACTGAACAATGACTTTCTTGGGAGACTATTTACAACATAAGAGTGTTTGCACGCCCTGTTTCAGCTACTATGTGATGTTTCTGATAAAACACCAGCTTAAAGCGATGCCATTATATTGAGTTTCCAACTGTCCAAAAACTTTTTCTGACTATGCCAGGGGGTAAATTAACAAACAAATGGCTTTTGAAGAAAATCCAAGGCAGCCACATTTTCAGAAGTGACCACTTATTTGGTCATTTTTAAGAACATTGGTCTTACTGTTTGAAACTGTTGAGTCCCAAAAGGTATAACTTAATTTTTAATCTTTTCACATGTCTTTATGATACGATTTCCTACTTCAGCCTATTGAATATATATCTAATTTAATCTGTTTAATATTTTCAAGGGGCTTTTCAAGTTCTTAGCAAGCCTTCTCAGTGGCATTTCCAGTAAAGTAGTGTCTGGGGGTCAATCAGATATATTAAAATGGTGGTTATTAAGTCTGACCTGCCATCAATGACAAAGTAGACTAAATTTTCTCTTCTAGTGCTATGGTTACCACTGTGGTATCAGAACACCTTACAAGCCTTTAAACATTTTGACAAGGTTCTTAAGTTTCTCATTTCACCTCCCACATAGTTTTTATTGTGGTTATTATTATTATTTATTATTTTTACTCCTGTCGGAAAGCTAAGTAGAAATTTTGCCTTAAGTGCAACTGAGCACACAATTTGACCCAGTATGACAGTAATACCACTAGTTAATTAGAGGACTAATCAGAATCATGGCAACACCCACCACTAATTAGAACATCTTGTTCAGTAGAGTCTGGGAAATAACCACAACCATTCTTACCTCTAGACCAACAAGTTGCATGGGTTGTTTTCAGACAGCTGGTAATTAAGATAGAATTTAGGCTTATGCTATCGTTGATGTCAGAGCCTAGTTCTGAAAAGCACTACTGATAAAAGATGACAGTCTCTGAGATATGCTAATGACAGAGAGAAGTCTTGTACTTCTTTTCTATACAAATGCAACTCCCAGTAAGAGGAAATTCATATTTCAGTGTGTGTGAATTCACTCTTGCTGATTGCTGTGAGTTGCAGTTCTCTAGAAAAGAAGCTTAAGAGCCTTCTGTCTGACTTTCTCATGTATGTAGCAGAATATATTTATCAGTACTAATAAAAGATAATTGCAGCTACTATAGTCTTGGATGAGACATAGAAGAATGGTCCCAACCACTGGTGGTCATTAAAGATCTTATGACATTTTGTGCAAGAATAGAGGCATTATTTCCTGTGTCCTGGCTAATTTCCCTCCTGGATAATTTAATTCTACCTACCCAATATTTATGCTGAAGTTTCAGTTGGAGAAGTATTTTGAACAGTAAATGCGTTCCCAAGCTGAAAAATTTAGATTTAGTATCCACGTAAGTATCTCATCAAAACACTGCAGTATTCAGATCTCGGGTTTTGGTTCAAGCTTATCTCTACGACATAATTGTATATTTTTCCTGTGCACTGTGAAACAGTTTTTCTGTGCCATCCTGGCTGTGACTCCACTTCAGTGGGGAGTAAAGTGATTCCTAAATATCTTATCATTTGATTTATTTTTTAATCTGTGAACTTTGCATCTTTTTTGCAACCACAAACAGGCAGCCACAATTTAACTAATAATGTTTGTACCAGTGATTCATTGCTGGTGCAGTCCTGTGGGCCATATAAAGGCTAGGTAGAAGCTTGACCAAAAATCTAGTCCAAGAGATCCTTAATAAATGTATTATTATTACTATGTGTTTCATAAATGACCTCACACATTTTAAACATATTTCACAAAATATTAAATTTCATCTTTTGTAACATAGGAAATTTAGATCTTAAAATAGTATAGGGATTTTACACTTGTACCGGCTTTCAGTGTGACTCTTTATTATGTGCACTATTGGAAACTGAGCACACACTCCTCCTGCTACAAATGTGCAATCCAGGTGATAGATCATGAATTCAGAGAGAATTAATAGTCAGAATTGAGCCTGGATCCTGCAGCACATGCTCTTCCAGTTAAGCTAAAAGAGCAGAGTCAGCCTAGTCTCATTTACATGTTATCCACGGTTCTTCTGCATCAGCAGTATCCCACTGGGCAGTGGCAGTAGTGTTTGAGAAAAGGAAGGAAAGCAATATTTCAATGTCTTTCTGAACAGCACAATAAGATCACGGACATTCCAGGTTTCCACACAACAGAAACATGCAGAAGTATTTATAATTATTCTGAGTATTCTATTGTTTTTCAAGTATTATCTACAGATGGGCCTGAATAAAAATCTTGGATAGAAATCCCAAGCCTTGGCAAAGAACTCATCTAAGAATTCATTAAGGTGAATATAGTTTAAGTTCCTTAGTTAGGTTTGGAACATATGACAGTGCTGCCTATTCAGTTATGATAAAGCTGTCATAGATGCCTGCATACTACTGCTCCTAAACTAAAGAGCTTGTATTTTCAAACTGCACACTTCAAGTTAGGCTCCTACATCCTTACATAGACAACCAAATATATAGCCTGGTTTTCAGAAGAAATTATTTCAGTGGGATCCGCTGCATGCTCGGAACTTTGGAAAATCAGGCCATTTACTTAATATCTATGTATGGTCTTGGGAGCTTACCTTTTAGGCATTCAGTTTTGAAAATCTTGTCCAGGATGTATATCCTTTCATTCTTCTGGTAAGCATTGTTAAACTGTATCATTATAAAGCCGAACCTTATAGGAAGAGCACATGGAGGCCAATTTTTCTTGGTGCCTTTGAATCATGCCTGTTTTACTTGTTGTTAGTAGAACCTACTAGGCCTGTGTTATAATTATAAACTGTGCATTTTCCCAGGATAAGGCTGATTTTGCAGAGAAAAATACAGTACCTGATGTTCTGTATAGCAATCCATCTAGAAGTGGTATTGGTCCAAACAGAAACAAGTACTATTAGGTTTCAGAAACTGAGCATTATCCATCAAAACACATTTTTAAATAAAGAAGCAGCAGTGTTAATCTGCAGTTTCAAAAGATAACAGCTTTTCCGGTACCATATATTTCTAACACCTGCACTCCCACTTACATTCTTGGGAGCCAATGTAAGTAGGTTCGCTAAAAATACAATACGAGTATTGTGTAAAGGGTATTTATCTTGGACATCAATGGAACTGAGAGTCAAATGCATCAACCGTATAGAATTTTCTCTACTTTAGGAATAAATTTAACATAGCAGTAACTACTGGAGTCAGTTGACACTGACTCCACAATGCCATCAGTTTTTAAACAAAAATCCCTACTGAAACCAATTAGGAATTTTGCCTTTTTTTTTTTTTTTTTTTTTTTTTTTTTTAAACAATACCAGATAACCTTTGTCCCTGTAAGGCACTTGCCTGAGACTCAGGAAGTCTGGGGTCAACTCCCAGCTCTGCCATAGATTTTGTGCTTGACCTTGGGCAAGTCATTCACATTTATTGATGACTTTGAGGTACTCAGATATTACAGTGGAGCCATCTAGACAGAGATTAAAATGCTTTGTGTGCGTATTTGTATTTCATTTTTTTCCACTGATAAATAATACTGTGTTGGTATGTACTAGCAGAATGCAGCAAAATAGCAGATGTTGCACAGGCAAGTGTCAGAGCTCTGCACTGGGACTGTATGAAATACTTAAGGATATACATAGAACTAAGGTGTGGAAAAATGTTTCAGTGTAAAGGAATGACATTTGATCCTGTGTAATCAAAGGACTGTAGAACAATTTTGGTGCTATACATGGAACAGAAACTTCCTAGACACTGCTTGGATTTTGTATTAAAAATGTATAATTCAATATGCAGACTTGAAAAAGATGGATGGATGGGACAGCACAGAACAATTTGTCAGCTGTCTGCTGCTCACTGGAAAGACAGTTCATTAAAAAGAAAAGAAAGTTTGGGACCACTTACATTATGTTTTTGCAAGCTGGAGGAAAAAACCTAAAATGCTAAGTATATTACATATTTAAGCATGGTTAGTATCAAGAGCTGGATGGAAATACCATATGGATTACAAAGTATGACACCTGTCACTTGCCTCCCATTACTCTCAAGGCCATTATAAGTATCCTTTTATAACGTGTGCTTCAGTTTGCTGCACGAATAATAGTGGCCTCAGCCTTACAAAGAGAGAGCTTATTCTTAATATTTTATTACATTATCGATTAGCACATTAGTATTCATCAAAAGTACTGTCACTGATGTCAGAACATGTCGTACTCTGTGTGTTTGTGGCATATAATGGATCTCAACAATCATTGTTTTGCTGGACTGCTGTAAGTCCAGTTGGAGTAAAATGAAATTAAAGGAAAACGGATATTCCAGAGTGGATATATTACTGTAGAGCTATGTCCCGAAAATTTCTCCATTTACTTTGTTTCTTCCTTGGCACAGATGGTTAGGCTCTTTGGGGATGTAGTAGAACCTTTACTGAACCTGCTCATCTGTGACATTCTATTCTGTGGCATAAAGGAAATTAAGACATCATGACACTCGGACACCACTGATCTGATTTCTCTTAGGAGTCTGGAGCAGTGAACAATTACCGTTTAGTTCTTTCTTGCACAACTCTTTTTATATCTTTAGGAATCTTTTATTGAGGAGCAAAGAATGAAGAGAGAAGAAAGGGCTGCCTGTGCCTTAAGTCAGTTCTACTGGCTCTTTTTCCCCACACAGAAGCACTGACACATTACTTTGACTCTAAAATTCAGCACATCTGATTGTAATAAATATTAGTCTTGGGAAGACCCCACACAGTGCAGTGAGGTGGCAGCAGCCAGCATAACTGGGGCATGCAGCCACTGCCACACCAACTCCGCAGGAAGGAGGAGGTGATCAGAGATGACCTAACCCAAGCCCAGGAGCCTCTGGTTGTTTTCAGACCTGACCCAACCTGACACTTGTAAGTCAGGTCCCATCAGCTTTGGGTCAGGTTGCGCTGGGTTCTGCATCCTTCTTCAACATGTTCTTTGCCTGCAGAGAAACTTTGTTACTCTGTGCTGGAGGGGCAGGCCCCAAGATTTGAGATGCAGCAGAACTACTACCTGAAGCATTTGCACCTGGTACTCTTAACAAAAGAAATTATGCAGAAACAAATCTCATTTCTCACATCCGGATAGGCCTCTAATCAAATGACTGACAAACCCAATCCTCATGAAGGCCACAGGGGCCTCCTTACTGAAAGTACTATTACTAATAAGGAACCTGTCCATAGTCAGTCACCTATAAATTATATGAAGGACAAATCCATTGAATCAGTAGTTATTCCTGCTCATTCCTTGTATAAACTGATTAAAATGGAGTAGAGATCTACTGAGGTTAAAAAAAACTATTTCAAAAGCTAAGTTAATCAAAAATAGCTATAGCCTAAGATATTTGGTATGACCATATTCTATACCTCATTTCGTGAATAATTCTGACAGGATAGGGAGAACTTGAAAAGACTTGGAGGTCTGGAGCCTAAAGTCTCAATTTAAAAAAAAAAAAATCTTTCTAATACAGGACATGCTAAAGTCAAACAGATTCCATGCAACAGCTCCATTTGTGCTGTTTATGGTAACCAATGGGGAATGTTCTCTGCCTTTTAGATTTCAGAGTAACAGCCGTGTTAGTCTGTATTCGCAAAAAGAAAAGGAGTACTTGTGGCACCTTAGAGACTAACCAATTTATTTGAGCATGAGCTTTCGTGAGCTACAGCTCACTTCATCAGATGCATACCGTGGAAACTGCAGCAGACTTTATATATACACAGAGAATATGAAACAATACCTCCTCCCACCCCACTGTCCTGCTGGTAATAGCTTATCTAAAGTAATCGTCAGGTTAGGCCATTTCCAGCACAAATCCAGGTTTTCTCACCCTCCACCCCCCCACACAAATTCACTCTCCTGCTGGTGATAGCCCATCCAAAGTGACAACTCTTTACACAATGTGCATGATAATGAAGTTAGGCCATTTCCTGCACAAATCCAGGTTCTCTCACTCCCTCACCCCCCTCCAAAAACCCACCCCCATACACACACAGACTCACTCTCCTGCTGGTAATAGCTCATCCAAACTGATCACTCTCCAAGTTTAAATCCAAGTTAAACCAGAACATCTGGGGGGGGGGGGTAGGAAAAAACAAGAGGAAATAGGCTACCTTGCACAATGACTTAGCCACTCCCAGTCTCTATTTAAGCCTAAATTAATAGTATCCAATTTGCAAATGAATTCCAATTCAGCAGTTTCTCGCTGGAGTCTGGATTTGAAGTTTTTTTGTTATCTTTTTTGTTATCTTAAAACAAAAAAACTTCAAATCCAGACTCCAGCAAGAAACTGCTGAATTGGAATTCATTTGCAAATTGGATACTATTAATTTAGGCTTAAATAGAGACTGGGAGTGGCTAAGTCATTATGCAAGGTAGCCTATTTCCTCTTGTTTTTTCCTACCCCCCCCCCAGATGTTCTGGTTTAACTTGGATTTAAACTTGGAGAGTGGTCAGTTTGGATGAGCTATTACCAGCAGGAGAGTGAGTCTGTGTGTGTATGGGGGTGGGTTTTTGGAGGGGGGTGAGGGAGTGAGAGAACCTGGATTTGTGCAGGAAATGGCCTAACTTCATTATCATGCACATTGTGTAAAGAGTTGTCACTTTGGATGGGCTATCACCAGCAGGAGAGTGAATTTGTGTGGGGGGGTGGAGGGTGAGAAAACCTGGATTTGTGCTGGAAATGGCCTAACCTGACGATTACTTTAGATAAGCTATTACCAGCAGGACAGTGGGGTGGGAGGAGGTATTGTTTCATATTCTCTGTGTATATATAAAGTCTGCTGCAGTTTCCACGGTATGCATCTGATGAAGTGAGCTGTAGCTCACGAAAGCTCATGCTCAAATAAATTGGTTAGTCTCTAAGGTGCCACAAGTACTCCTTTTCTTTTTGCCTTTTAGATGTAAATTTAACACCATGTTAAGACAATTATGTGCCCCCCACCCAGGGGTGAAAGTAACTTAAAGGACTTACCATACTCTGGAGTCCTGAGCAGTGGGCGTGGCCTCGGCCGGAAGAGGCATGGCCTTAACTGGAAAAGGCAGGGACTTTAAATACCCGGGCCCTTTAAATCAAGATTTAAAGGCCCCAGGGCTCCGGCTGCAGATGGGAGCCCCCAGGCCTTTAAATCACCCCTGGTGCTACCAGCTGTAGAGGCAGCTGGGAGCTCCAGGGCTCCAGCCACTGCTACTGCAGCGGAACTCCAGGCCCTTTAAATCGCTGCTGGAGCCCTGCCACTGCTCCGGCAGCTGGGCTTGGGGAACGCTTTAAAGGGCCCGGGACTCCCCGCAGCGGCCGGAGCCCCAGATCCTTTAAAGCGCTGCCGGAGCCCTGCCACCACTACCTCAGGGGCTCTGGCAGTAGGGCTTGGGTGGGGCTCCTCTGGCAGTAGGGCAGTAGGGCTCCTCTGGCCCTCTGGCAGTAGGGCTCCCTGCAATGGCCAGAGCCCCGGGCCCTTTAAAGGGCCAGCCTGGGGAAACCGGTTCGGCATGGCACGGCGTACTGGCTATTGCCGGCATGCTGTACCAGACCGTATTGGCTTACTTTTACGTCTGCCCCCACCGCAGGTTTTCATAAGCCTACTAAACCTCTAGACAGGTTCTTGGATTTTCCATGCTTCTGTAGCAGTGGAATAAATTATTCTACCAGAGAATCCTTAGGTGTTCACAAAAATAAATAAAATTATAAAGTAAAATGCTTACCAGCTCCATTCTGCACACTAAACAAACACGGCATTTCAGATTCAGAGTGCTGCTTTCACTTGTAGACTAGCATCTGACTCCAGTATTTCAATGACTTGAGATGCAAGCCAGTGATATGCCACTTTGCCTCCTTTTTGAGGTGGGTAGATTGAGATTGTCAAAAAGAAAATTGTTAGGTTAAAGACTTAGGCAATGTGGGAGGATGGGAAGAAATTGTGCCTTTTTGAAAGGTTATACAAATAAAGTGGTTGTAGTTAACATTTTCTAAGGCACTTTTTGAAGAAGGAAAAGGACTTTTATAGATCTCAGTTATATAGAGAGAGAGTTTAGTTTTATAGACCTCAGTACTGTGATGGCAGGTAAAAAACCCTCTGGAGGAAAGACTTTGGAAGAGTCTAATGAGCCGGGAGGGAAAGGAAATGAACATTTTGAAGAACTTTAGTTCATGCTTCCAAACTCTAATAACTCACCATCTGTGCCAAATATCAGAGGGTAGCCGTGTTAGTCTGTATCCACAAAAACAACAAGGTTTCAGATTAGCAGCCGTGTTAGTCTGTATCCGCAAAAAGAAAAGGAGGACTTGTGGCACCTTAGAGACTAACAAATTTATTTGAGCATAAGCTCTCGTGAGCTGAGAGCTTATGCTCAAATAAATTTGTTAGTCTCTAAGGTGCCACAAGTCCTCCTTTTCTTTTTGCAAAAACAAGGAGTCCGGTGGCGCCTTAAAGACTAACAGATTTGTTTGGGCCTAAGCTTTCGTGGGTAAAAACACTCCATTTCTTCAGGTGCATCTGAAGAAGTGGGGTTTTTTACCCACAAAAGCTTAGGCCCAAATAAATCTGTTAGTCTTTAAGGTGCCACCGGACTCCTCACCATCTGTGTTTGTTTCACAGTAGGAGCCTGAATAGGGATATGGATAAAACACCCGAGTGACCATCTTCAGGCACTTGTCGTGCTAAAGTTGGGCTTTACTTACACTAAACACTTATTTGAGTTTGCAGGATTCACAGATGACATTGCACCATTATTCCTTTCATCATCATCTTTGGGAAATTCACCATTCACCAACCTTGTGCATTGCTTTTCACATAAAATCTAGGGAAACCAGAGGTACAGATTATGAACAGCAGAAATGGATAGTATTACTTGAGTTAGTTTCTTGAGCAGTTTCTGTGGCATTTTAATGGAATGTGAGAACAGAACAGCATGCTCAGTGCAGGGCTGCCAGTAAAGAGGTTAAAAGCACGTTCTCTCATCACATCACATTGGTCCATGTTTTCCTCTTTGGCTCTCACTCTTGCTTTCCGTCTCTTCGCTGTTTCCTTCTCCTTGCACTGCCTTCCTCAGTTTCTATCTTCCTTCATTAGTCCTTAGACATTTCACTGCTTCCTATCTCTTGCCATTCTTTTTTCCTTGTCTGTTTTGCAAGACAGTGCTTCTTTTCCCTGGTGACTCCCATTTTAGTCGAAAAATTGGCTATGCATCTTCCTGATTCTTTTTCTGAAGAAAGTATTAAACTAACAGCAAAATTAGAGCACCAGCATTTATCTAGGCATGAGACTGGGTCATCCCTTTGTCTGCCTGTGAGGCATGTTCCTTGGTGAGTTGCACAGTTGATCTGTGAATGCCCAGAAGGGTGGATTCATAAGAATATGAAGATCCTCAAATAAATTGCATTTGTAGATTAATAAATTTGACTGACTAGATATACTCCTAACAGCTTCTAGCTGAGCAAGGGGCTGTGAATATAAAGACAATGGTTTTGAGGACACACAGCACTTTTCATTTTGTCTGTCATTAACTTTTAATTTCCTACACTGATAGATGCATAGCATAGTAGCGCCCATTTGAGTGACTTGACTGTCCTTTTTTGCTTTGCTTTACTTTTTAATTAAGAACTTGCATACAGAAGGGGAAGCAATAGGCCTGTTGCTTCTTTCTCATCAGTTGTATGCAGGTGAAACTCCATCAGAGTCAATGGAATTAGTCATGATTTACATCCTTGTGAAAGAAAAATCAGGCCTTCATGTGTAACCTGAATGCATCTGTAGGTGTCACAGCTCTGTTCTGCTTGGAGACATAAGCTCCTATTGTTATCAAAATAATTACTTACACAGCATGATAAGTGCTGCAAGGTGTCAGCTTTGACTCCTGTGGCTGAAATAAATGACATAATGCATAAAACAATAGAAGCATTGTAAAGAAGCCTCGGTGTTTTTCTTCAGTTTATCGTCTCGCGCCCACCGCCCCCATTCAAATTAAAATGAATTTATCTAAGGTGCTGTGGTCTACATTTCCAAAAGTGACTAGTAAGTTTGTGTACTTCCATTTCTGGGTGCCAATTTGAGACCCCTTAAAAACTTGTCAGCGTATGGGTGCTTAGTACTTTCTGAAAATTAAGCACTTTAAAGGTATCTCAGGTTGAGAACACCACAAATTAAGGCACTCAAAATCACCTGACACTTTTGAAAATGCAAGCCTGTATTTTCAGTGGAATGAGCTGGGGCTAAATAACCATCATTTTAAATGATAGCTTTTGATTAAAGAGCAAATAGTTACTATATCACAGTAGCAAACATTAACATGAGACTTTCTCTCTTGGAAGGAATACTTATGTGCAGTTTATTAACTGAAAACTATTAGATGAAAATAAAATTTTAAAAAATTCTTCCTAAGTAACTATGCAAGTACTTTGTACATATTTTTCTCTTATTAAAACTGAACCTTTTCTGTTGTCTAAATTTATCTTTAATTAGGATTTTGTAACCTTGCAAGAAAACTGCAGATGATTAAAACCAGCAGCCACATTCAGTTTGTGGCTTTAATTAGATGAAGCTTTTCATTGCCAGGAGTAGGAGGTGGTGCAATAGACTCTTTTAACATTTAATCTGGAGGTAGCTTTGCAATTATATTTCACACTATAAGGCAAAAGCTTTTAAAGGGGAAGAAAAATAAAAGGGATTGGCTATTGTATTTTTATATAATTTTTGCGTTTTGGTCTGTCACATTTTAAAGACGGATTGTTTTAGGAAGCAGATTAGCAAAGAAGGCTCAGAGAAAACAGTCGTTATTTATAAAACATCCTATCTGTTGCTTGAGCAAGTTCAACATGACAATAACAGAGATAACATTTTCTTACTGAGTTTCATTCTAATCCTCACACCACATCCATTTTGCAGATTATTTCTCTGTGATTCTTAGAAACCTGGTGATCACCAAGTTTCCAGATCTTTAAACAGCTGATTCTTGAAGTAGAAGAGCATGTAGAGAAAGAATATTAAAGAGAGTTTGTTAGCAGCATCTCTGATATTGATTCAAACCTGGGATACTTGAAAATACTTTGCCACTACTACAACTTTACTGTATATGCCCCATTTATTGAATGGACCAAAGTACTTTTAAGAATTTGTATTGGTGCTGGTGATTCAACAAGTGGTGCTCTTCCCTCTAAAGGTACGTTTACACCTCACACTTCTTATTGTGGTGTATAGAGTACATACATGGCTAACCCCCCTAGCATGGCTATAAATGGCGAGATGCATCTTCAATAAGTAAAGAGTCACCTGAAGCCAGTGGGTATGTGCCTGAGTATATACCCACATGGCTCTCTACATGCCCAAGCAGTGCCTCCCACATCGCCTACTGCCTCCCCCTGCCAGAGCCTTTTCTTGCAGCACTGAAAGGCTCTGGCAGCAGGGAGCTGCTGAAGTCTGACTATGCTGCCTCCCACTTGCCAGAGTCTTTCACCAACATGTGAAGCTGCACACCATAGTGTGGACACTTCCCGCTTTTCATTGCGGCATGTAGTTACACATACCCTACACGCCAACGCCGCAGGTGTGGAGTGTAGACATAGCCTAAGTTAGAACTAGAACAGTATTCTACCATGGAGCCAGATCCATAGCCCCACTCTGCTTTGCATTGTTCCTACCTAGGGAGATCCCAGATGGCATATAGCTTGTTACGAATTACACCTGAGAGGACACGCACACCAGTGCTGCGAATTATACCTGGTAGGACACGCACAGTTCGAATCTAGGCTGAGGCACAGAAACAAAGTCCACAACTGCAGAGTTCCCAAAAGACACTAAGTTTATTACGCTCGAGCATGGTGCCCCCCTGCTAGCCAGGAGGGGACCCTGAATACAGATTATACAAAGGTTATATACTTTTTAGCAAAGCACGTTGCCCTCGTGCATCGGAAACCTTAGCCAATAAACAAACCCTTTTCTTATCTACCACCTGTCCCTGCTTGGTGCGTTCCTCGTGCTATACCAGTATGTTAATTACACAGCATGGTCCTGAAGCCATGCATCAGTAACTTTTATTATCAGGATGGGAGGCCTCACATCAAGGCCAAGAGACAGGGAGTTAGAGACTAACAAAAACCAGATACTGGGAGTCAAGGCAGGCTGAAGACAAGGAAGAGGATTTTCACAGGGAGTCAGTATCTAAGAATCACTCCTCCTGGTGTATGATATGCTGGCATTTAAACAATGGTGGGCCCCAAACCAAAATGGAGTCACATGTGCTAACTTTTCCTTAACAAGCTGCTGTGGTGACTCCTCTGTCACCCTATTCCTGACCCTGGGGTAAGGAGCATGTCCAGAAAAGAGGACACAGCTGGATACCCCTGCATCCCAGAGATCCCAGCTGCTAGAACAGTTCTTTAGGGCCACAGACACCTTGGTATAAGTAAGAGCAGCCTTCAAGATTTCTCAGTTCAGTTGGGTATCATGGGTATTGGGATCATGGGAGCCAGGGCCAGCTCCAAGCACCAGCGAACAAAGCAGGTGCCTGGGGCTGCAGGAGGTCGGGCTCTGGGGCGGCAGGAATTCAGCAGCCGCTCTGTCACAGCGCGTTTCGCGCTCGGCAGCAATTCGGCGGCAGCACCATCACTCTGCCTCCATGTTTGGCGGCAAGGTTTTTTGTTTTGGTTTTTTTGCCTCTTGGGGCGGCAAAAATGCTGGAGCCGGTCCTGATGAGAGCATAAAGAAGGTTCAAAGCCATCTTTCCCCTCTGCCACCTGTCCCAAAGCTGGTTCCAAGCACACTTCAGCCAGGCCAGAAAATAAGCCACATGGTGTTAAAGGGCTGAAGGAAGGTGCTGTGTTTCAGATGAGATGTGAAAACTAGGTCCTGACCATTCATTCAGTCACTACAAATCCCATAGATCCTGTTTCAAGTTTTGTTTTTTTTTGCAGGGGGGGTTCCTCTGGAATACTGGCAAACTTCCAACTTCTGGTTACTTAAGTGCCCTTAGGATTTCCATTGGATACACTTTCTAATCTAAACTACTATTGTATTGATGTGAACTCTTAAACAGCTGCTTCACTTCACCCCAGAAAGTGGCTGCATTTCTGTGGTGGGTATAATAGTTTGGTAAAGCAATTTAAGGTCCTTCAGGTTTAAAGGTAATATACACATTTAAGATATTAATATTATGGGCTACTGGAATGGCTCTGGGATATCCATGCATACTTAAGGCTACATTTCACAGTTCTTTATTGCAAAAAACAGCAAGTGAAGTCAATTGGGGATTGAACTCCATTTTTCTAAATGGTGAGGCTCTGGTGCTGGGCTGACCCCTGTCTAACTCATGTTTAATGATACTAAAGTATCCCTATTAACCTTTCTAGATGATACAAAAAATACAGTTATTAAGATAATTAGTTACTCTTTCCCTATGAATATTAAAGTCAGTAGGAGTTTTGCTCAATCAAGGACCACACAGTTTCCTGCTCAGGCATTGATCCCAGTTTAAAAATGTCCCTGGTGAACAGTCACACCTGGCTACACTTACTGAGAGGTTGTTTTGCTGGACTAATTTAAAAAATATGCAGTTCTTCTCTCCATAAATCCACTCATAGGTTTCACTGTGGACACGTTTACCATAGTGATCATACATAAGTTTGCAACATCATAAAAAGTAAATTCTGTAACATGCTCTTTAAAATTCAAACATTACACAACGATGAATAGCTCTCAAGGAAGAGCAATCAATTAATGTTTTACGGTAGTCTACTCTATCACAATGAGCCTTTTTTAAAACAACTAACAAAATCATCCAAAGCACAGGGCTTGGTGATGGGGGACTTCAACTACCCAGACGTCTGTTGGAAAAATAACGCAACAGGACACAGATTATCCAACAAGTTCTTGGAATGTATTGGAGACCATTTTTTATTTCCGAAGGTGGAGAAAGCTACGAGGGAGGAGGCTGTTCTAGATTTGATTTTGACAAATAGGGAGGAATTGGTTGAGAATTTGAAAGTGGAAGGCAGCTTGGGTGAAATTGATCATGAAATGGTAGAGTTCATGGGAATGGTAGGAGGGAGAACAGCACAATAAAGAAAATGGATTCAAGAAGGCAAACTTTAGAAAACACAGGGAACTGGTAGATTAAAATCCCATGGGAAGCAAGTCTAAGGGGAAAAACAATTGACGACAGTTGGCAGTTTTTCAAAGAGACAAAGAGACTGCATAGGAAAGATAGGAAGTATGGCAAGAGACAACGCAGGCTTAACCAGGAGATCTTCAATGATCTAAAACTCAAAAAAGAGTCCTACAAAAAGTGGAAACTCTGTCAAATTACAAACAATGAATATAAACAAATAACACAAGTATGTAGGGACAAAATGAGAAAAGCCAAGGCACAAAACGAGATCAAACTAGCTAGGACATAAAAGAAAACAAGAAAACATTCTACAAATACATTAGAAGCAAGAGGAAGATCAAGGACAGAGTAGGCCCGTTACTCAATGAGGGGGGGGAAGTTATAATAGAAAATGTGGAAATGGCAGAGGTGCTTAAACTTAGACTTCTTTGTTTTGGTTTTCACCAAGAAGGTTGGTGGCGATTGCATGTCTAACATAGTGAAGGCCAGAAAAATGAGGTCGGATCAGAGTCTATAATAAGGAAAGAACAAGTCAAAAGTTAGTTAGAAAAGTTAGATGTCTTCACTGGGGCCTGATTAAATGCATCCTAGAATACTCAAGGAGCTGACTGAGGAGATATCTGAGCCATTAGCAATTATCTTTGAAAAGTCATGGAAGATGGGAGACATTCCAGAAGACTGGAAAAAGGAAAATATAGTGCCCAGGTATAAAAAGGGAAGTAAGGACAACCCAGGGAATTACAGACCAGTCAGCTTAATTTCTGTACCCGGAAAGATAATGGAGCAAATAATTAAGGTGATAAATAACAATCAGAATGGATTTGTCAAGAACAAATTGTGTCAGACCAACCTGTTAGCTTTCTTTGACAGGGTAACAAGCCTTGTGGATGGGGGGGAAGTGGTAGATGTGGTATATCTTGACTTTAGTAAGGCTTTTGATACTGTCTCGCATGACCTTCTCATAAACAAACTAAGGAAATAAAACCTAGTTGGAGCTACTATAAGGTGGGTGGATAACTGGTTGGAACATCATTCCCAGAGAGTAGTTATCAGTGGTTCACAGTCATGCTGGAAGGGCATAATAAGTGGGGTCCCGCAGGGATTGGTTCTGGATATGGTTCTGTTCAATATCTTCATCAGTGATTTAGATAATGGCATAGAGAGTACACTTATAAAGTGCGTGGACAATACCAAACTGGGAGGGGTTGCAAGTGCTTTGGAGGATAGGATTAAAATTCAAAATGATCTGGCCAAACTGGAGAAATGGTCTAAAGCAGGGGTGGTCAAACTTTTTGGCCTTATGTATGAGGCCACATCTGGGTTCTGAAACTGTTATGGAGGGCTGGGTAGGGAAGGCAGTGCCTCCCCAAACAGCCTGACCCCCCGGCCCCTATCCACCCCCTCCCACTTCCTGCCCCCTAACTGCCCCCCTCAGAACCGTCGACCCATCCAATCCCCCCCCTGCTCCTTGTCCCCTGACCGCCCCCTCCTGGGACCCCCCACCCCAACCGCCCCCCCAGGATCCCACCCCCATCCAACCCCCCTGTCCCCTGATTGCCCTGACCCCTATCCCCACATACACACCCCAACAGGCCCCCTGAGACTCCCACGCCTATCCAACCGCTCCCTGTCTGCCCCCCCGGGACCCCCTGCCCCATATCCAACCCCTCCGCTCCCCGCCCCCTTACCATGCTGCTCAGAGCACCAGGACTGGCAGCTGCACTGCCCGGCCAGAGCCAGCCACGCCACCATACAGTCTAGAGCACTGGGGCAGGCCAGCTCTCGCAGCCATGCTGCCAGGCAGGACCTTGCTGCCCAGAGCCCTGGCAGTGCAGCAAGCTGAGGCTGGGGGGAGAGGGGACAGCAGGGGAGGGACCAGGGGCTAGCCTCCCCGTCCAGGAGCTCAAGCTCTGGGCAGGATGGTCCCGCGGCAGTCGTTTACCCACCTCTGGCCTAAAGTAAATAGGATGAAATTCAATAAGGACAAATGCAAAGTACTCCACTTAGGAAGGAACAATCAGTTGCACATACAAAATGAGAAATGACTGCCTAGGAAGGAGTACTGCAGAAAGGGATCTGGGGATCATAGTGGACCACAAGCTACATCTGTGTCAACAGTGTAACGCTGTTGCAAAAAAAGCAAACGTCATTCTGGGATGTATTAGCAGGAGTATTGTAAGCAAGACACGAGAAGTAATTCTTCTGCTCTACTCCGCGCTGATTGGACCTCAACTGGGGTATTGTGTCCAGTTCTGGGTGCCACATTTCAGGAAAGATGTGAACAAATTAGAGAAAGTCCAGAGAAGAGCAACAAAAATGATTAAAGGTCTAGAAAAGAATGACCTATGAGGGAAGATTAAAAAAAGTGGGTTTGTTTAGTCTGGAGAAGAGAAGACTGAGAGGGGACATGATAACAGTTTTAAAGTACATAAAAGGTTGTTACAAGGAGGAGGGAGAAAAATTGTTGTTCTTAACCTCTGAGGATAGGACGAGAAGCAATGGGCTTAAATTGCAGTAAGGGTGGTTTAGGTTGGACGTTTGGAAAAACTTCCTAACTGTCAGAGTGGTTAAGCACTGAAATAAATTGCCTAGGGAGCTTGTGGAATCTCCATCATTGGGGATATTTAAGAGCAGGCTGGACAATCACCTGTCAAGGATGGTCTAGATAATACTTAGTCCTGCCTTGAGTGCAGGGGACTGGACTAGATGACCTCTCGAGCTCCCTTCCAGTTCTATGATTCTATGAAGTCCTATATTAGCCAGGCTCATATTTATTGAGTTTCTGATTACAAATGTACTGAACAGTAATCACCATGATAACTGTGTTTATTTCAATGAGGAAAGGTTAATATTTTTAATTGGAAGGACCCTGTGCTACGGTACTTTAAAATCAAATTTCTTCATTGTTGCTCATGGTGGCTCCTTCCAAGTTTGAAGGATTTTCTTCCTGAAATGTTTGTTCCTGAGTTAATATTACTCAGGAAGAAGCAAGGAAATCTGTAAAAGTATGAAAAGTTTAGAAGGTACCAAAGATGGTAGAACTAGTTGAAATTTTATAAAAGAACAATTTTTCATCAAATAAGTCTTTTTTCTCAAATGATTTTTTGTGTGAAAAATTGCCATTTTAATTTCCCCCAATAAATTTTGTGTATTTTATTTTTATATTTAAGATATTTAGTTGCAAATGTAATGAAAATTTTTTTGATATTTTTTGTTTTCCAAAAATATGTTAATTTTGAAGAAAACAAAAATGGGTCCTTTGAAGTGAAAACACTCTTGAAATTTTAGTTTTTCATTCAAGTACGTTTTCATTTGTTGACCAGCTCTAAAGAGAACCTGCCAAGGCCATTTAAACCAAAATACACGAAAAAGGGCAAGAGGGTGTGCAACTAAGTTAACAAAGATACCAGCGCTAAAGCAATTTAATAATAGTTCTTTACACAGAGAGTATTAAATGTATGGAATGACCTACCAATGACAGCAATGGGAGTCTCTCCTAGTGTTTAAAAAAAATGAGACCTGATCAGCCAAGCACAAGAGCAGAAATGTGAATTTAATTCCCAGACTTTACCTTTCATTTCGTGAGCAATGACAGCCCATATTTCCCTTAGGAAGAAGTTAAAAGGCTTGTGTTGCAGCGATTCATGCTGATTGTGTTGTAGCATTGAAAGATTTGGAAGAAAATCTCACCCGCATCCTCTTGGGCTGGAGATTCATGACTGTAAAGAGGAAACATTGTCCAGTGGATCAGGCACAAGACTGGGGGACAGGAGATATGATTTCTGTCCCTGCTTCTGTCCAACTTGCTGTGCCATGTGGGGTAAATCTCTTAACTTCTCTTTGCCTTAGGGCTGGTCTACACTAGAAGATTAGATCAACCCATCTACGTCATTTCAGGCGTGTGAAAAACCAGCGCCCCTGAGCAATGTAGTTAAGCCAGCCTCAGCCCCTGTGTAGACAGCATTAGGTCAGTGGAAGAATTCTTCCATCAACCTAGCTACGGCCTCTCGGGGAAGTAGGTTAACTACAGCCCCTTTCCTCATTGCAGTAAGTATCTGTGCTACAGTGACACCACTGTAACTGTGCCAATGTAGCGTCTCCAGTGGGGCTCACACCTACTTGGCAACATGTTTTGAGGCTCATTTAATTAATGTTTGTTAAGCCCCCGGGCCAGCCTTTGGTCGGGGGGATTAGATCAGCTGCCCTGGGCACCAACATTCAGGTGCACCATACCATTGGATTCAGGAGTGCCAAATCCTTGGGCATGGGGGAGATAGAGGAGGCAAAGTGTTGTTTGGGAGAGGGGGTGCTTGTAGCTTTTGTCTGGGAGAAGACTCCGAAAATATTCTCCACCCTGGGCAACAAAACACCTGTTGAGCCTCTTGAATGGAAGCTGCTGTAGAAGTATAAATTATTTGTGTGTGTGTGTGTGCGCACGCTAAAATATATGCCCTCGCGAGGTGGGAGGAAGGTGTCGTATATTGAGAAAATTGGAAGGGAACTCAGGGGACTCTAGCCCAGATTCAGCAAAGCATTTAAGTACATGCTTAACTTCAAACGTGAGTAGCCCCATTTAAGCCAACAGGGCCAATGGTACTTAAAATTAAGCATGTGCTTAAATGTTTTGCTGACGAGGGGTCTCTGTCATGAGCACTATAGAAAACTGAATACAAAATTGGAGCAAAACAAAAGTGAGACTTCACATGCATTTCTGTGTTTCAAAATTGTAAATTTTCTGAGGCATGTGACAGTCTACAAAATTCAATTGAAAAAATAGTCATGAATTTAGTTCATTTAAAGAAAATGTTAGCCATTGCTAATCCTGTCAAAATGACATGCCCGTTCCTAATGAAGGTATTTGCTGTTTGCCACTTGGTGGCGGGGAGTGTATTCATGGAAGTAAAAGACGCGTCAGTGACAAGTTTCCAAAAAAGGCAAAAATAGAGCAAATTGGAAATGATAAGAATGCTTGTCAGATGTGGTCACGTGTCCTGATAAAATGCCAGCAGCATCAGTAGTAACATGAATCCTGCTGCCCTAATTCTAATACAATCGTTAGCATCTGAGCCAGACTAAACCCATAGGAAAGGCTGTCGTAAGTTCCAAAGACTACAGTCCTCTGCAGTTTAATAGATGTATTTTATTTTGTTTATAAAAGTAGGCTCAGAAAACGTATTGTAGCAAGATTCTGAATGAACTATTATCACAGCTCTTAAGTATTCTTACAGAAAAATACAGGGCATCCCTATTCTGAGAGACTTTGTTATAAGACGGTCTCTGTTATAAGTATTCATAGTTCTTTTCATGTGCATAACTTCCATGAAGGAAGACAGGGTGGTCTGGTCTGGTGCAGAGGGCGTGGGACTGGAAATAGAGAGACCTAGGCTGATTTAAGGGGGGGGATGTCTACATTTTGAGTTGGAGGTTCCATCACGAGGGGACACACCCACAATTGCTCCAATCAAGCTGGCGTGCTAAAAACAGAAGTATAGCTGCAGGAGTATGAATGGTGGGAGGGACTAGGTGCCCCAAGTATGATTCCATCCAGGATGCTAGGTACATACTCTGCTGGCTAGCCTCTCCTGATGGTCACGTCGCTGTGGCAACACTTCTATTTTTAGTGCACTAGCTTGATCGGAGCTAGTGTGAGTGTATCTACCTGAGCTGGAAATGATACCTTTAGTGTCATCTTAGACAAGTCCCTTGCATTCCCTTTGTCTTGCTGTCCGCTTTTGTAAAATAGGGAAATTAATTTTCACCCATTCAAGTGAAGCCCTTTGAGAGCTACAGATGATCACTATATAAGTGCTAAGTAGTAACAATATTTATTAATTATTAATCATAATGATAATGGGACATACTTACAGGTGCATATGAATGGGAGAGGGCCCAGTAGAAAATGCAGAAAAGAAAATCTTAGTGCCAGCAAAATTGGTTAGAAGAAAAATCACTTTTTTTTTAACTTGTGGAAAACTAAATTATTTCTCATTTTCCCCCCCTCACACTTTTTGTGAAAAGCAAAGGCAGACTTTCACATCACCAAGCTGTTCTCATAGCAAACATAGTGAAATGCATGAATTCCCATGTAGGACAAATTGATACAAATTCAGGATTTCACCTAACGGACTGAATTTCCTCATTTTCTTCTTGACTATCCATATTCGACTCCATATTTTGGAGGATTCACAAGAATATCAAAGCAAACACTGGAAGTCTTTCACATTGCTGCTCTCTGTTCTGTGTGTTGCCTTCCAGTGCCACTAAGCTCCATTAAAAGCTTTCCTACTGCCTCCTGTCAATATGCAAGTTGACTCTCAAGAATAGATTTATTGAGGGCCAGCCAGGGTACAGTGAGAAGTGTTGGTGGTAATTGATTAGGATGCACTCTTTTCTCTAATTCAATACAGTCATGCTGCTGATGATGACATATTCTGAATTAAGCAAAAACAAGACAAAAAGGGCACTGACCACTTGCAATCCCTTGGCAGTTTCACAAGAGCAGGGGCATTAACTCTGGTATCTAGACCAAATTCCGATTTGGATCATTGCATTCTCCCCAGTATTCCCTTCTGTGTTAAATTTCAAATGGAGTTGTTCTTTCGATCCTCTTGAGTACTGTTGTATAATGTTGTTAGCACAGCATGATTACAGCTTCCCAGCCCAGCAGTGGTTGCATTTCAGTGGTAGGCGAATAACCTGTTTATGTGGTCTACTAAGTGCTTTATCATCTTTCTGGGTGAAAGATGTAATGTAAGTATATGTTGCTGCTATTTTGCTTTCAACTTCCCACTGCTTTTGTTAACAAATACCAAAAGTGTGATTTGAGTGTAAAAGTCCATATCTAATTTTTATGTTGTGGTTGTTTCTGTTATAACATGCCTGCTAGCACAGAGGAATGGAACATAGCACTTTAACCCTGTCACCAGAAAAAAATTTTTTTTTTTTGTTTTGGCCCTAAAATCTGCTCTACGTTAAAAATTACCAGCACCCATGGAAAAAAGGACTTGTACTCCTTTTTTTGTTTTGTTTCTTTGACTTATAAAGAAGACCTGAAAGGTGGGGATTTTAACGTATTAGGTTATATTAGAAATTCAGATCTTGTCTGTACTGGCAGACTTTTAATATGACTAATTGAAATGATGCTAAAACAGAGTCAAGAGTGAAAGATGAGGAACTGAGAAGGGAGGGAATTTTTGGTCAGGTTGTTTAAAAGACTTTGTTTTAGTTAATAGCTATTAAACTTGAATGTCTAATTAACACTTTGGAGAAAGGACAACTTTGTTAAAGGTTCAGTGTCTTGTGCACTTCAATTAAGTTGTTAGAGCTCACAATAGATATCATCGGAGTCCCTCAAGAGCTCTTCCAGCAAAACAAGGGAAGACCAGACTTGCCATTCCTGATATTTTTAAGGTAAAAAAAAAACTTTAAGGAAAAAATAATCACCTCTACCACCTTTCTGGCCTTTTTTATTCATCCTAAAGAAGGGGGGAAACGTACATAGACCAGTGTGTTTTTTAAAATAGTGAATTAAAATATGTAAAAAATTATTTGGCAAACTCTACTCTCAATTACTCAGTTTAAACCCTCAATAATTCCATTGAGCTCAATGGAATTTTACTCAAGATTTAAATCAATGTAACTGAGCGCAGCATTTGGCTTTGTGTTTGTGGTAACTGGATATCTACACTGGACAGCTTATTGTTTTTGTGGGGTTTTTTACTCTTCAGAAATTAGGATGGAAGGAAAACATCTGGCTTGTCTATATCTGTCTACTGAATGAATAAATAAATACATAATATAATCATTTTGACTTTATATTTGCTACAGAATCATTTAAAGAAATTATCTCCTGTGCTTTGCCAAGGCATGAATCTGTTGTGAATATGCTTCATTGCATTTCCCTACATAGTGATAGGTGAATAGTTTCCTCCAATAGTGCACAGCAGTGACACCCCTTCCTAACTCCCCTTTGGTGTATAAAAGAGAAGATAAAAGGCCATTTGATCTCAAAAATATTCAACATAGTGCTAAGCAGATTTTACGTCCTTAAGGGTGCACTTTTTGAGCATTACACAAGAGATGCCTGCAAGAAGGAATCCACCAGGTGATTGCACATTGAATCTTTGTGCACACATCCTCTGTGCAATGTTGAAGAAATTTTAGCACTTGGCTTTTTTTTAGATACAGCCTTCAAAAACCCTAACTTGTACCAAAATCCCTAGCAAAGTCATTTGGTTCAATTTGTAATTTTTTCCCCTTTAGTCTTTTTATTTTTATTTTTTGGTTGGTTTTCATTCTGTTACCTCTTATTTGATGGCTTTGTGAATAATCAAGTATTCTTGTGGTTTCTCAATGTATATAATTATGAAAATTATATCAGAAGCCACAAAGCCTTCTGGAAATGTTCTCCAAATCCATTGTGCTATCAAAGCTGTTTGGCTGAGCTTGTATATTAGAAAGTCTAGAAAAACTATGAAGTGTTGACATATTCAGATTTTGAGACCAACCATTAGCCTTCAGTTAAATAAATTACAGCAAAAGGGGGGGGAGGGGGAGAAAACCTAACAATTGCATCCAGTTTATTCTACTCTCCTGGTGAAACCAATAAATAGATCCCATTCCAGTAGTGTGAGTCTGTTTGAGGGCCTGATACTCTGATGACCTAAGCACTGTTAAAAAGATTCAGTGGGAATTTGATGTGCGCTCAGCACCTTGTAAGATCAGATTCTGAGAGAATTCCTTGAGGACCACGGTTCTATCTTAGGAACCAGGGTTGTTTAAAATTTTAGTTACATTTATTTGTTCAGTCCATGGAGTCTTGGTCACAAATCTGCAGGCCTTCAAGAACTCCAGCTGAAGTTACTAGAAGAGTTGCCTGAAAAAGGACTTCAGGAAAGAGTCCCTTCCCCCATCCCCCCACACCTGTAATATGTGCTTGTTCACCAGTAACACACACACTAGACATGGATGAACCATTTACAATAAAATAATAGCCAACTTGAAACTTCCTGCAAAACTCAAACCAAGCTTTTTTTTCCCTTTGAATTTTGAGTAAAGTTAGATAATGTTTTTCATCATGAACATCCCTGATCCTTGGAAGTGAAAGTGCCAGAATCACACAAGTTGAGACTGTTCTCCTGAGATTTCAGGTTCAATTTTGTAACCTCAATCAGTTCCGAGTTTAGTGTATCATCTTCGGGGTGATTATTTGAACTTCCAAAGTTAAAACTTGGTTTTGCCAAGATTTAAGCATGTGGGTAACTTTACCGTGAGGTCAGTGGAACTGCTCACACAAATAATGTTATGTATATGAATAAGTGCAGGATCAGGCTGCTGTAGAGGCTTATCCATCACAAGCAGACTTCAATAAAGGAGACATTATCCCCTCACTGCTGCAGAGGGAAGAAATTCAGGCAACTCCAATTCTGAGTCAATGGGAATTACAAACGCACCACCTCCACAGATTGATGGGAAAATAGATCCGAGAGTCATAGTAGTCACAGTCCATTTCTGCAATCACTTGATTGATAATCATGGATGATAATAGTGTAAAGAACCTTTCAGTATATCTAGTTTAACTGCCTACCACTTGCATCAAACACTATACTAATCATGCCAGACATTTGTCAATGTTGATCTTGATATCTTCTAGTGATTAAGGGAAATCATGCAATAAACTGTTAAAATGTTAACGTGTTCCTCCTACATGTGAGAGACTAATCATGGTTCTAACTTGATTTAAAATTAAGATCTGTAATGTTTGAATTGGAAGTTATTTTTCATTGTTTAGCAATCTGCATATTCTGCTGCAAAATTTGTGAACTTGGGCTCTCTCCAAAATTGGGTTCCACTGGGTTTCATCTTCTCACTCCTCTAGGTCAAGGAGCTGTTGAAGGGCTAGAGAAAAGGCGTAGGATGCATTGCCTTCATTATGCTCATGGTACCCACCACTAAGGTCCAACTCCAAGAAAGCACTATAGCATGTGCTTAACTTTAAGCACATGAGTAATCCAGTTGATTTCAGATGGAACTACTAGTGCTTGAAGCTATAGCTTACATTTGTTCACACATCCATACACACACCCCACACACACACACAAACTGTGGTTAGGGCCAGGGCTTTTATAAACCAAGGTTACTGTGGGTATCTGGTCAACCTGTAGCTTGACCAGCTCATATTGTTCACAAACCTCTGGAATCCACATTGCTTATTGAAAAAAAATTATTGATACATGAGTTAAGTTTCCCTCAAATACCAGCAGTGTTCCACCTCAGACACCATTTATGGGAGGACTGTAGAGGCAGTGCTATGGCCCACCCCTGTCTGGATCACAGAGTTACCTCTTATTTACTCCGAGGAATCCAAACATCCAAACCACACATTGCCAATTGTATATATTTTATTAAGTAGACTAAATAACTAAGCAAAAGCATGAAATACATATAAACAGGTCAAATTGAAACAAAGTGAGTTAATATAAATTCATTAAATTAATCTGATCATCAAGTTGATTAAATCATATCAAATAAATCAGCTAGTCCGTATAAGTTTTATATAATAATTTGGGAAGGCAGCAGTCTTATTTAGCTGTCAGACCCAACTTAATAGGGCTTTATCCAGCTCAATGTCAATCAATATATTTAGGTTCTGGCCAAACAGATGATACAAGGAGGGTCAAATCATTCCCAGGTTCAAGTTAACGTTGAGACTACAGCTCTAATGCCAGTTAAGGTAGCCTGCCCAAATTGTGGGCTGTAGATGGATAGCCAGTCTCTTCTCCCTGCCATCCCAACCTCCATCATAGGAAACAGTGAAACATTCAAATACAATAAAAGATAACACTGCTTATTTTCTCAGGACTAATTATACAACTCCTAACCCATAAAATATGTGTGTGTGTGAAATCTTTTAGACAGCAAGGTTGTTTAATCTACAGCTGCCTTAGATATTTGGAGAACTCTATTGCAGGTACCATTCTCAAATACATTCTATGTGTTCTGTACACACACACCCCTGCGCACTCATGACCAGCCATCTTTTGGAATTAAAAAGAAATGCAAGATTGCTGAAGTAGAAGTGTCCCCCTACTAATGAAGATTGGAAAACCAAACTAAAGAGATTGATACTTATGCAGTATGGTTATAGCAACTGGTGGTTTCATTCAGAGTGAGGAAGCTGGTATGTGATTGAAAGGATTAGCTAGTGGTCTTGTTGGCTCCAGGTTTTAACATCGGTGAACTTGCTGGCTAGCTAGGGGTTACTTGTAGATGTGAATCTTAGGTGTTGCATGTTGCCGGACTCCTGCCGCTTGGTGGAAGGCCCCAAAGGCGAGGAAGCATAGGTTTCTTTGTCAGGCATTGTGCCATTGCATAGCCAGAGGCCAGCAACCAACAGCTGCTGCAGCAGCCACTGCAGGCAAACCGGCTCAAGCAAGCAAGCCAAGCAGCAGAAAAGCTTCTTCCTTTCATTTTGTTTTTGAAGGTGGTGGTCTGTCTGTTTCCTCCCCCTTGGAATTCCTCAGCAGCTTCTTGGCAAATCAGAATGGGGCACTCATCTTCTGAGGTTGCTGGCACTACTAAATAAGATCCCATTAGGGTACCTCTGTGCAAATGAAGAGCCTCTCTATTCTAGTAATTTTGGCCTCAGAAAGTTCACGGATCCAAAAATATACTCGTTCGTTTAGCAGATCTGTAGGCATTTTGAGACTTTTGAGGACATGGGTCAACCCAGACACATTATCTCACCCATCCTAAAAAGTCATAACTCAAAAATAGTTCTAAAAATCTAAAGCTAGCTAAAAGTTGGAACTGAAATCATAGGAATATACCAATTATACATTCACTGAGCCAGGCTCAGTGAAGGACATTTCCTGTTTTACAGACAAATGCGTATAAATTCACCTTTGTTTTGGTACACAGCAGCTCAGCTTTGAGCATCATTTTTTGTCACACAGACTCCAGGAGAAAGGTTAGAGTATAACTCAGAGTAAAAAGTCTTTTTCTCCTGAAATCACAATTTTGGGTTCAGTTTTTATAGGCAGGCCTAGCTGCCTCATACAATTGATGCAAGAAAGGCAAGGACGTAATAATATTGTCACCTTGAAAATACACACAGGAACGATGTGAATGTTGCATCATATACACAATCACTAAAGCAGTTCTCATTATACTTAAGACACACACTAGAATGAGTGCTAACCAGCCATAAAGCAAAATGCTACATAAAGCTAAGGAGTTCTGAGGTTCTACAGTAGAAATTTTATTTTTGTCTACTTTGTCCTTCTTCCATCAGATGAGGTTCATTAGTATGTAGTGAAAGAAAGTTTGATACTTGCCTTTCAAAGAACTACATCAGCAGGATAACTCTAGTCATTTTCCATGCAGATATTTAAAAACCTGTTTCTCCATTTAGCTGCCCGAGAATTCAAGTTCAAGGTTTCTCCTATTGATTTTTTTACATATCAGTATCATTTCTCTTTTTAATTTCTTCATTGTTTAGGTCTTCATACAGGTGAATACCATACCTTATTTTTTAAAAAGGGCTGGATAACTTTGATCTGTTATAATATTTGCCTGCAAACTAAAAGAAGGGTAATGCTTTCGTCACATATTAATAGATGTCTTACTTGTTCAAAATTTGTTTCTCTGAATTGAATTAGTGAAGATAGTGGCAAGAAGAGAGAGATTTTCCTAACACAAGGGGGAGAGGTAACATTTGCTGTGTGTCAAGAATTATATTTTCCACAAGAAACAAGTGAGAGAAAATAAGAAGTTAACAGAGGTGCTTAAAAAGTACTGGATAATAAAACCAAACTCTCTAACTGAAAGATGTAAGTTTCATCCGAGAAACATTGTGGAAGGAAAAAATATACAGGACTTCAGAAGTGACTAGTGATTTTGGGTGATTCTAGTTTTGGGTGCACAATTTGAGATGCTTTAAAGGGGATTGAGTTTCAAGAGGTGCTGAATTCCCACCTTCTGAAACTTGGGTTCCTTCAGGGTATCTCATTAGATACCCAGAGTCAGTGATCATGTCTGGAAATCTTGGCCATAATATCTCTGGATTTCTAGCCATTCTGAAAAAGCTTCCTGCTATCTGTCATTTTCGGTTACTTTTTGCAAGAAACTCTTGGAGATCATATTGGCTTTGGAATAAAGAGAAAGAGGCTCTTGGACATGGTTTATAAAATGAAGTCTCCCTGGAAGGAGCTATGGATATAGCTTTAGGGCCTTAGTCTTAGCTAGTGTAAAATAAGCAATTTACTGGATGTATGGCAATTTACACAAACTAAGAATCTGGCCCTTAATGTTACTTCTAAGGAAAGATTATTTTATGTCTTAGTTTGTACATGAATTTGAAGCCACTAATACCCAAATATTGGTATATTGGTTAGTTTTAAATAAAATGTTGCTGTCTTCTGGCTTATGTTCAGAAAAAGACTAAATTAAGCACAGTTGTCCACTTTTAGTAAACCAATAAATCTACATGGGAATGGTTAAGAGCCTCTTTAGTTCTGCTGTGAAACATTAGTCAAAATCTACAGAACAGCTGGCCTTCCTTCTTTCTCCTAGGAAAACAGGCAGCAGTTAGGGCACTAGCCAGTGCTGGGCAAAATTTCAGATTCCAGTTTCTCATTTCTTTGGTGCTTCAGGCATTGCTCTTCCATCATAAAACAATCAATAACAATTAGGAGCTGTCGGAATTGAAATACAGTTCACCATCATGTTTCCTACAGAGGGAAGAATAAACTAGTTTAACTTTCTTCAAATCAATGAATGAGTAACCCTGAAGGCTACAAGGTCCATGGTGAAAAAATTTCTGCCCCCGGATCACACAACAGCTAGAAATGTGACATGCTATTTGACAACAAATGCAATATATTGTATAGAAGTTGATGTATTAATAACCTTAGATGCAAATACACAGCATTATATATTACTCAACATACATTGTGTGATCAGGTAAGAATGATCCCATGTAATGCATACCTGCAAGGATGCAAGATTAAAGTTCCTTTGTTTGTAAATACAGATTAAGAGGCTCCACATTCCTGAACAATCAAATAACTGAATAAAATATGGGGTTTAAATGTTTAGTTTGTGTCTTTTATTTCCTAAACCACAAAACCTAACATTTAAATTACATACTGTTAAGTTCTGAACCAACGGGGAAGCTGTTCCATTTGGGACTGTGTTACAGAGTACAGTTATTTTGTGCAATATTATCTCCAGTTATATTTGTACAGTTACTAACTACAGATATTTCTAAACTGTTATTATGCCCCCTTTCTCTATCTATAGCTATCATCTTTTTTCTGTTTTAATATTTCTGTATAGGTCAGTGCCTTCAGCTTCTGTTCAAATACGTTAGTCTCTAAACTTGCTCCAGTTTCTTCAAAGGACTCCCAACATAGAGGATAAGCACATTAGCTGGATGTTTCTACAAAAATAATACTCAATGAAGTAGTAAAGAGTGTTAACATTAAAGGCCCCAGTCTACTCACACCTGCCTGAGGAGAGCATTAGTCCCCATATTGTCATCATTAGGTTTGTAAAATTAACATCCCATTGAGATGAATGGGACAGTTCATACTGTCCTTAGAGCTGTTGGGCCACATTCTGATGGAGTTACTCTGGATTTACACAGGTCTAACTTAGATTGGTCCAACTGGCCCATTGCTTGTTTGCAGATTCCAGAAGACAGCACTGCATTGGTTCAAGTTGGGAAAGTTATCTGTGCAAACAAATGAGCAAAAACCCAGAGAAAGAACCAGAATCTATGAAATATGCTAAAATTCCACATTTATCGATTTCCGGGACCTCTAACTGCGATTACATGTTAGGTTCCAAAATGATGAAGTAGCCATTGCTCCATTTTGTGTCCTGAGGCAATGATGTGCAAGAAAAGTTACCATTTAGTCTGGGGCTGGTCTATGCCAACCTGTTTGTGCCATGCCACAAGATAGGTGTGTCATGGCAAAGCCAATCACTAGATGATGTGATCAGAAAACTGCCATATTTTGGATCAGACTTTTCTCTCTGTGTTACTTGATCTTTTGATCAAGCATTAAATATACAGCTCCCGATTTGGCTTCTCACTGAAGCTCTGCATTTAGGGGATGATACCAGTTCATTTTTGTGTTTCTGAGTGTATCATTCTCAGCTATGAGTCGTTTGATGTTTCTAAGAGGTGATTGAAGGATTATTGCTCTAGGTACAATTTCCTTTGGTTAGTCATGAAACTCTTGGGAACTGGATTATATATCTTTCACAAGCTGCCATACCAATTTTATGGCTTATTGGAAGACCTAGCCTTCAGGGAATGTTCAAAACCAATTAGATATTCCTGCTGCTAGGTTTGCTTTGCTTAGCTGCCCTTATTTTAATAGATGTATGAATGGCTATAGATGTAATGTCCGTCCATTTGCCATGTCTGTCTGGCCCCAATCCACAAAGGTATTTAAGTGCCTAGCCCCCAGATTTAAGCACCTAAATCTTGGGTTTAGGCACTTAAATCCCAGTTTTAGGCTCCACTGAGATGCACAAAACTGCTGCCAAATCCTGTAGCTGCCTAAACTCACTCAGCACCTATGTTTCCAGGGTGAAAGTTCCCTTGGTGCCAGGTATGTGCACCGCTGCCTCAGTCTAGGCAACCTATCCAGATGCCTATCTCCTACCTAAGCTACAGAGCAATTAACAACCCAGGGATAGATAGGCGTTCATCTGCCTAAGTCACCTGCGGGTCTGATCCAATAGGCCTGTTCGGAGGCTACTTACCACAGCAGGTTCCATTCAGAATCTGGCAGGAGGGAGGTGGGGTTGGTGGTAGTGCATCCACCTTCTTACTTTTAGCTCGATGATTAGAGCACTCACCTGGGATGTGGGCGACCCTTATTCCATTCCTGCCCACCCCCCTGCCAGAGGGGGAGAGAGGATTTGACATGGGGTCCCCTAGCTCCCAGGAGAGGGCTCTAACCACTGAGCTATGAGCTCTTCTGATGTGGGGCTCCTTCAGTCTCTCACTAAACTGGGTGACTGGGCAACAAAATGGCAGATGGAATTCAATGCTGATAAATGCAACGTAATGCACACTGGAAAACATAATTCCAGCTGGATAGTAGACTCCAGTGTCGCAGCGCTTTGTGCTTAAAAATGCCCTTTTGGACAGTGGTTTCTCCTAATTTGCAGGGATTTTGCAGCCAATGCAAATACTTACTTGGTGTATGGAAGTATCTTGCAAATTAACCTTTCCACATGGCGGCCAAGATGAGCTTTCATTAGGTAATAATGTATTAATTTCCTGTGTTAGCCTGGCTATTGAGACCATGCAGTCTATTCTGGTAAAGCTAAATCTATATGAGTTTAGCACTTTATTTTGCTGTTTATCATTAAGACATAAAAGTTAGTCATTTGGCTTATTGCAGATTTAGCTTTTCTATCAGCTGAGTTATCCTCCAGGCTGGCAGACCAAGTAGGTAAACTATGCTGATTGGCTAGCAGATTGGTTGTCTTCTCCTTTTCTTGACTATACAGCATTCCTCCTTCATTCTCACCCTCCACTCACTTTTTCTCCTCCCCCCTCCTCCCCCCTTCCTTTATCTCCTTTTTTGACAAGAAAACTGGCAGGTGAACCTGTCAAATTGCAATACAGGGTGGTAGGGTTGGATTTTTGGTTTTGCTGCTTTCGAGATGTAGGAGTTATACTGGAGGATCCAGTCTACTGACATCCGTTAGACTCATTTCTGTAAACTGTGGTCTGTATTTTGCCATCTGGCGATGTTGTCTAATGGTGAGAACATCTGAAAGTGGCAGCTTGCCGAGTTATTTGCATCTCATATGTAAACTCTATTTTGGAGTGGGTTGTGTTCAGCTGCAAGAAGTCATGAAAGTGTATTCTCATTATGATGATGTCACTGACGCAAATGGCTTGGTTTTGGTTTGAAAAGGATTAGTTGCACTATTATGTATCAATGTTGCAGATATATTTCTGCAATTACAGATGACGCTGCTGATCCCCATTGCTGAGCCATCTGTTTGCTTATCGTTGTCGTGCTGCCAGAGAAGCTCATTGTGGTGAGACGTACTCTGGCTGGTAGTACAATCAGGTGTGTAAGGATTAATTATCTCACCAGACTATTCACTGTTTTCTTCTAGCAACATCTTTATTTCTTTTGAAGACTCCTTTACTGGCCCTGCAGGATGCATAAAGAAAGTTGGGTTGATGAAAACATTTAAATTGACTGGGCTGTAGGACTGCTCTTTAGAGGATGATACTCTGTGCCAAATTCTGCTTTCCTTCACGCTGATCTCAGATTACTGTAGTGGTGGTTTTTGGTTGTGAATGCTTGATGTATTGAACCCATAGTTTCAGTTTATAGTTCATAGTTTATTGCAGTTCCTCATGCGTTTATGTATGCTGTTACACCATGTTGTAGGCGAAAACATCAGTTTATCTTTTACTTGTGTTCCATCTACAGTCTGAAACACCTTTGGGGTCTTTCACTATGTATATCGTGTAAAGTCTGCACAAGTCTGCCAGCTCCTACCAGTATACTGAGAGTTTCTTGAACTAAACCAGAATCACTTTTTATTAAGTTGCTGTCAAGTTTATTGAATACGTCTACCTGCATGAGTATCCCAGCATACTTCTGACTGAACCCTCACATTCCTGACCCAGCATGCCCTGGGTCCAATGTAAATCCTGGTGTGGATTCTTCTGCAGGTGGTAGTTTCTCTTCAGTTCTTTCAAAGTCCTGATCAGGTTTCTGAACTTCTTCTTAGGACATCTTATGTTACTTCTCAAGGTGAGAAGAAAATAGGTTGGGGGTGTGTGTGTGTGTGTGTGAGAGAGAGAGAGATCAATATATATTCTCTCTCTATCTTGCACACTTTTGGAAGGACATCAAATCTCATTGTCATGCTGGAGTAGATGGATCTTAGTTGCTGCTGCTGGTACAGGAGGACGCAAACTGTGTCCCAGCACCAATGAGGCAGCTATACTCCATAGAGCAGGGGTGGGCAAACTTTTTGGCCTGAGGGCCACATCAGGGTTGCGAAACTGTATGGAGGGCCGGGCAGGGATGCCTCCCCAAACAGCCTGGCCCACACCCCGTATCTGCCCCCTCCCACTTCCCGCCCCCTGACTGCCACCCTCAGAACCCCTGACCCATCCAACCCCCCCTGCTCCTTGTCCCCTGATCGTCCCCTCCCAGGACCCTCTGCCCCTAACCACCCCCCCCAGGACCCCACCCCCTATCCAACTCCCCTTCCCCGCATCCCCTGACTGCTCCCCGGGATCCTCTGCCCCTTATCCAACTCCCCCGCTCCCCATCCCCTTACCATGCCGCTCAGAGCACCGGGACTGGCAGCCGTGCCACCCAGCCGGAGCCAGCCACGCCGCTGCGCAGTCTAGAGCACCAGGACAGGCCAGCAGCTCTCGCAGCCGCACTGCCCAGCAGGAGCTCGCAGCTCTGCCTCCCAGAGCGCTGGCAGCACGGCGAGCTGAGGCTGAGGAGGAGGGGGACAGCAGGGGCGGGGCCGGGAGCTAGCCTCCCTGGTCGGGAGCTCAAGGGCCGGGCAGGACTGTCCTGTGGGCTGTAATTTGCCCACCTCTGCCATAGAGTATGTATCCCTGAGGGAAGACAGACAGTATTTCCACCACACCCGTTCTCACTCAGTAGCGTTAATTTGCACCCAGGGGTCCAGAGCAGCCACACCAGTGAAGACTGTCTAGAGAATTTGCTGGATCAGAATATCCTCCAGCTGCTCTGGCCCTGCCCCTTGGCAGCACAATCCATGTTTGAGGCTCTTCTAGCTGGTACCAGGCCATCAGAAGACTAGAGCTAATAGAAATGAAACCAGATATTATAGGGATAACATAAACATGATGGACTAGTACTCATGGCTGGAGTACTGATGTTGAAGGGCATGTGTTCAGGAAAGACAGAAATAAAGGTAATGGTGGTGGAGTAGCATTGTATATTAATGATGAGGTAGACTGTAGAGAAATTAGAAGTGGTGGAATGGATAAATCACTTTGGGGAAGAAAGCTACCAGAGGGATAGTGCTTGGAGTATGCTACAGACCCCCAGGATCCACTTTGGAGAACCCAGATAATCCCCATCTAAGAATATTAAAGGAACTGGCACATGAAGTTGCAAGCACAATAGAAAATATTTTTATTGAATGTGTGAACTCAGGGGTCACACCCTGTTACTGGGGAATTTGTTAATATAGCACCTATTTTTAAGAAAGGGGTGGGGGCGTGAACTAGGAAACTACAGGCCTGATAATTTGACCTCAGTTGTATGCAAGGTCTTAAAATAGATTTTGAAAGAGAAAGTAGTTTAGGACGTAGAGGTCAATGGTAATTGGGATAAAATACAACATGGTTTTACAAAAGGTAGATGGTGCCACATCATAGAAGCATAGAATCATAGAATGTCAGGGTTGGAAGGGACCTCAGGAGGTCATCTAGTCCAACCCCCTGCTCAAAGCAGGGCCAGTTTTTGCCCCAGATCCCTAAATGGCCCCCTCAAGGATTGAACTCACAACCCTGGGTTCAGCAACCTGATCCTTTCTTTTTTTTTTTGAGAAGATAACAGATTTTCCAGATAAGGGGAACGCAGCAGATCTAATCTACCTGGATTTCAGTAAGGCATTAGATACAGTTCCACATGGGAATTACTAGTCATGGCGGAGAAGATGGCAATTAATATGAGAATTGAAAGGTGAGTAAGGAACTGGTTAAAGGGGAGACTGTAACTGAAAGGTGAACGGTCAGGCTGGAGGAAGGTTACTAGTGGAGTTCGTCCGGGATTGGTCTTTTTAACATTTGTATTCATGACCTTGGCACAAAAAGTGGGAGAGTGCTTATAAAATTTGCAGGTGACACAAAGTTGGGAACTATTGCCAAGATGGAGGAGGACTGGAATATCATACAAGAATAGGGTTGCCAACTTTTTACTCGCACAAAACAGAACACTCTTGACCTACCCTCTGCCCCACCCCTCCTCCAAGGCCCTGTCCCTGTCCCGCTTCTTCTCAGAGGCCGCACCCCTCACGCACTCCATCCCCCCCTCCCTCTGTCGCTTGCTGTCCCCACCCTCACTCACTTGCTCACTTTCACTGTGCTGTCTCATGGGGTTGGGGCCCAGGAGGGGGTAAGGGCTCCAGCTACAGGTGCAGGCTCTGGGGTGGGGCCAGAAATGAGGAGTTCAGGGTGTGGGAGGGGGCTCCGAGCTCTGATCAAGAGGTTTGGAGGGTGGGAGGGGGATCAAAGCTGGGGGGGGAGTGAGGGCTCCGGCTGGGGGTGCAGGCTCTGGGGTGGGGCTGGGGATGAGGTGTTTAGGGTGCAGGAGGGGGCTCCGGGCTGGGACTGAGGGGTTCAGAGCGTGGGAGGGGGATAAGGGCTGGGGTATGGGCAGGGGAGTAGGGGTGCAGGTTCTGGGGGGCACTTACCTCAAGCAGCTCCTGGAAGCAGCCCCTCTGGCTCCTCCGCGGAGGCACAGCCAGGCAGCTCTGGGCTCTGCCCCGTCTGCAGGCGCCGCCCCTGCAGCTCCCATCAGCTCTGGTTCCTGGCCAATGGGAGCTGTGGAACCAGCACTTGGGGTGGCGGCAGCCTGCAGAGCCCCATGGCTGCCCCTATGCATAGGAGGCTGAAGGGGACATGCCGCTGCTTCCGGGAGTCTGCCTTAGCTCCACTGCACCGCCAATCGCACTTTTAACGGCCTGGTAAACGGTGCTGAGCGGAGCTGCTAGGGTCCCTTTTTGACCAGATGTTCTGGTCGAAAACCAGACATCTGGCAACCCTACAAAAGAAAATATGGATGACCTTGAAAACTGGAATAATAGAAATGGGATGAAATTTAATAGTTCCTAAGTTCATGACCTTGCACTTTGCACTAACAACAAGAACTTTTGCTATAGTTGGGGACATATCATTTGGAAGCAACAGAGGAGGAAAAAGACTTGGGCGTATTGGTTGATCACATGATGACTATGAGCCACCAATGTGATTGGCCATGAAAAAGGCTAATTGCAATCTTAGGATGCATCAAGCGAGGTATTGCCAGTAGAGATAGGGAAATGTTTTTACCATTATGCTAGGCACTGGTGAGACCTCATCTGGAATATAGTGTGCAATTCTAGTCTCCCAAATGATGAATTGAAACTGGAACAGGTGTAGAGAAGGGCTACGAGGATGATCAGAAGAATAGAAAACCTACCTTATAAGAGGGAGACTTCAGGAGTTTGGTTTGTTTAGCTTAAGCAAAGGCTGAGGGGAGATGTGAGTGCACTCTATAAATACATGGGGACAAATACCAGGGAGAGAGAGGAGTTATTTCAGTTAAGGGCCAATGTTGACACAAGAACAAATGGATATAATCTGGCCATCAACAAATTTAGGCTTAAAATTAGATGGAGGTTTTTAACCATCAAAGGAGTAAAGTTCTGGGGAAGGCTCTGAGTTACTACAGCAAATTCTTTCCCAGGTGTCTGACCGGTGGATCTCACCCACACGCTCACGGTTTAACTGATTGCCATATTTGGGGTCAGGAAGGAATTTTCCCACAGGTCAGATTGGCAGAGACCCTGGGAGGGGGTTGCTTCCCCCCCTCAGGGGACACAGGTCACTTGCTGGTTTGAACTAGAGTAAATGGTGGATTCTCTCTAACTTGAGTCTTTTTAAATCATGATTTGAAGACTTCAGTAACTCAGCCAGAAGTTAGGGGTTTATTACAGGACTGGGTGGGTCAGGTTCTGTGACCTGCGATGTGCAGGAAGTCAAACTAGATGATCACGTCAATCCCTTCTTGTCTTAAAGTCTATGAGACACCTTTGACTGATGCAAACATCTCCTCAGGTAGACTTGATACTGCCACGAGAGGTCTTGTACTATGGTCTGAGTCTATGAAAGCCAGGGCAGACCTAGGGTTAATAGAGACACTTCCATGTGCTTTTGGCAAAACCCTGACTGCATGTTCTGTTTCTTCACCAGTCTGCGTAGTTTGCTGTTGCTGCTGTTACTATCTGATAGTTGCATGATATCTACTCATGAAGATTGTGGGTCTCTGTTTATCAGCTGGAGAGATGAGAGATGACAACTTTCTTCAGAGATGTGTGGCCTTGCATTAATTCAGTTATGTTCTCTTTGATTTTCCTCCTGACAGTTCCTTCCATTGTTTTGCTTGAGATGTCCTGTTTTATTTCTTGTCTGTTCATTTATTCATCTTCTGTCAGGCTTCCTCTATTTGGCCTGTGGAATCCATTATGTTGAGTTACTTTGCAGCTGGCTGGAAATTTAGCCCTTTTCCTAGAACGGCTTTCCTTTGATTGCTTTTCAATCCTGCTATAGATAGATTTGCAGTCTGTCTGGTTTTGGATTGGATTTCTGATTTCTCTAGTTCAGTTCCTTCTGTTAGTTATGTTTCATAGAGTTGTTCACATTTTACTTATCTGGATTTGCTTGTGTTTACTGAATTCTTGATTGTAAGCCATGTTTCTGAATCCTATTACTTTATCATGGTCTTCTCTGTTTAATGTGATCTGCAGCATTTTGATTAGCTCCTGTAATTCTCTGTTTAGAGATTTGATTTTGTATTCATATTTTCTGATCCTTTCTTCTGGCAGTTTACTATATGTTTGCTAATCAGCTGTGCAGATCTACAGTTTTATTTAAGTCTGACATTAATTAAAATATTCAGTATTACTTTCTTTTGCCAAAATCCAAGTGAGAAGTAGAAATGGTTCCTTTCCTTCCCTGTGGTTACTGACTGGGGCAACTGATATTTGACCCTGTAGTTAGTAATCATAGGATATATAGTTTGATCCACTATTCTCCAAGTGGGTATCGGGGAGTGTGGGCGTGTAATTTCACAAGACTTCCTCCAACAATGTAGATTCATCTGTCACACTGTTCCTGGTCTGCTGATCAGTGCCTTTTATTGGGTATCTGTCTGGCTTTATGTAGAAAAAGTGGACCACTGAGCACAGGAGGACTCTCCCAACTGATGCATCCGTATTTTAGGCACAGCTCACCTATCAGAAGCACTCAGTGAGTGCACCCAGTCACATGGAATGCCCGGTTGTAGAGAAGGAGAGTAGAAGTGGCTGCAATTTTTCAAATATTGACATTTCTATTTTTTTAAAAAAAAACACAAAGGTTTGGGGGGTTTTTTTCTCGATAAAATGTTGTGATTGCTGGTTTGACTAGCTCTAGATGAGTGAGAACTTCCTGATGGTGCTGAGTTGGCACCTCTGTTGGTACATCTGTTGTCTGCTGGAAGGAATGTGCTGACTGCAACAGATCAAATAGCTATGCTTTCTAGCAGCTGACCTAAAGAGGGTGTAACAAACAAGCCCTAATTCGGACACAATGGACAGATTCTCCTTTCGCTTATGTGATACAGGCCGGAGTTTGTTCATCTGAAAGGATCTGCTTTCTGTACTAGAAGGTGCATATGCGCAGTGACAGGTGACTGTGATGCCATTAAGTAATCGAACCTTTCATGGTGCCTATCTGGTACTCTCGGTAGTGAAGTCAAGGGGCACTGACTATTCCAGCTCACTATGGAGTATTCAATAGTCGGAATATCATAGGGGATGAAGAGAGACACAAACTAGGTGCTCTCCTTGATCCCAATTTCTGTGTAAACAAGAAGCACTGCTACGTTCTTCCCATGACTTAACTGAGTCACTGTCTGCAATAAAGCCAGTTTCAGTACAAAGGATGGGAATAACATGAACAAGATTCATTCTGGCTTCTAGTTGATTTTTAATCAGTTATTTTAATTGTCTTAATCAGTCATAGATTGATAGGTTTTAAGACTAGAAGGGATGATTTTGACCATCTTCTAGTGCAGGGGTGGGCAAACTTTTGGCCTGAGGGCCACATCTAGGTATGGAAATTGTATGGTGGGCTATGAATGCTTGTGAAATTGGGCTGCGGGAGGGAATGAGGGCTCCGGCTCGGGGTGCGGGCTCTGAGGTGGGGCCAGAAATGAGGAGTTCAGAGTGCAGGACGGGGCTCCGAGGTGGGGCAGGGGATTGGGGTGCAAGGTGGGTGGGGACGGTGAGGGCTCCAACTGGGGGTGCGGGCTCTGGGTGGGGCTCGGGATGAGGGGTTTGGGGTGCAGGAGGTTGCTCCAGCCTGGGACCAAGGGGTTCAGAGATCAGGAGGGGGATCAGGGCTGAGGCAGGGTTTGGGGGGTGGGAGGAGGTCAGGGGTGTAGGCTCCAGCCAGCGTTTACCTCAAGCAGTGGCATGTCCTCCCTCTGGCTCCTACACAGAGGCATGGTCAGGCGGCTCTGTGCACTGGCCCGTCCACAGGCACCGCCCCTGCAGCTCCCATTGGTTGCGGAGCCCCTACTGCCCTTACACGTAGGAGTCAGAGGGGGGACATGCCGCTGCTTCCGGGAGCTGTGCAGAGCTACAGCATGCGTGGAGCAGGGCAAGCCCCGACCCCGCTCCCTGGAGGGAGCTCGAGGGCCAGATTAAAACGTCTGACAGGCCAGTCGCGGCCTGCAGGACATAGTTTGCCCACCCCGTTCTATTGGATAGGGCACTGGAATAGGACTCAGGGAACCTAGATTCTATTCCTGCTCCTGCCACCGATCTGTTGACGTGACCTTGGATAAGTCACTTCACCCCTCTGTGCTTCAGTTTCCCCAGCTGTAAAATAGGGATAATTATAATGGTCTCTTTTGGAAAATATTTTAAGATCTACTGATGAGAAGTGCTATATAAGAGCTTGGTATTATTATTGTTATTTATTCTTAGTCTTTCCTGTATAACATAAACCATATAATTTCAGTCAGTAATTGCTGCAGTGGAGGGAATTACTTTTCTCTGTCATTTAAGCGTTCACTGATTTGGAAATGCAGTTCACTCTTTTGCCATTTGTGTAAGCTCAGCAAATTAAAAAAAAACCCACATAACTTCATAACCCCCCCCCACCCCCCGCATCTGTCTCTGTCACTGACTCACATGTTTTATAATATTGCAGTGTGGCAGCACAAGCTGTGGTTGGGACCAGAAAGAAGTTCTGGTATGTGGACACCACAAAGAAATAATGGCCTCCTGCTTTGTAGATAGTGATTTGCATGAATCTTACCTTGTGGAAAGTGTTATGGCCCCAAAACCAAGGCTGAGACTAAAGAGATACAAAACTTTTGTATATAATTGTAAACATGGTCCAGGTTTGCCAGAAGCTTCTCTGTAATGAAGCACAATGTTTTGAACGCTCTTCCCTTCTCACAGGTTCTGGGGAGTGATTGTATGGGTTTGATTTGAAACCATGCAGGGTGGATTTGATTTAAATCACGAGTGAGGAAGACTCGATTTAATCATGGATTTCTACATAAAAGTGCATGCTTGTTGGTTGTTATACTCTTAATACATATTCTTCACAACTCAGAGATAGATGTAGGTTTCATTTTTAGAAGGTATACACTATACATTTTTAAAGTGATTTATTTTGAAAACTTTTCAGATTAGTTTTACAGCTATATCAGATTGTTTGGTTATTTCATTTACCAAAGGTAATTGAAGGAAATATTTATGAAGTCGTTGGGAGGTGAACTATCTCCAATTCAACAGGTTAATCATTAATATTTGGAGGATTTTCTTGCCATGCTGTATTAGGAGAAGAACATTACCAGACAGACTTTTAAATTGTTTTATTTAACTAAAACAACAACGTTAAGTATTCTGGATTTTTTTCTTCAACAGCAAACATAATATTTTAACAAAACAAGCATATGAATTTTTTAATTTAGTTAAACATTCAAGTTTTTTAAAATCAGGTTTGTTTTTGTTAAAATTGTTTTTAACTAAAATAGTTAAATGAAATATTTTTTTCAAAAAAATAAAAATTAAATCGACTATGTCAGCCAGGTCAACATGAAAACCTTAAAATATTGGCTTCTGCAGCTAACTCAGTCGTCTTCACCTTCATTTTCCTGTTTGTTCATAATCTGGAAAAGAAAAACAAGCTTTCCTGCTTTTTCAGGTCCCAAACGATTTCTCAGTTTGGAATGAATTAGTCCAAAGGAGGAAAATATTCTTTCTACACTGGCAGAAGAAGCTACTCCTGTTAAAAGTGAGATGATCACTTCAACAGTCTCTGAATCCAAGTGTTTAAGTGACTTCCACCGGTTCACTGGTGTGACTTTCTTTAAAACATCATCAGCAAACATATATATCTTGACTGGTTCACCCTTTGCTCTGAAGTTTATTATAGTTGGCATTATGGAGGGATGATTGCTGGATGTCCATGTTATAGCCAACTCCTCTTCTTCAGCAGTTAAGGTTTGACCCTGGTACCGAGTATTGAGAATATTTGCAAGAAAAGGAGCTGGAGATAGTGCTTGTCCCATTCATTTTTTTAATGCCTGTAATTTAACTCTGTCATTGCATATTTCTCTCTTTAAGATCTCACTCAGTTCCTTCCAAATTTCAACAGCGTCTGCAATAAAACAGTCATTTCCCTGCATTTTGTTCAAGGCTACAGAAATAGGCTTCAGGGTACTCGACATGTGTTCAGCATTTTTCTTAAGCCCAATGTTGAGAACTTTGACTGTGACAGTGCCATCTATTTTTTCATGATTTTGTCCACAAACTGTCATCAGATTAGGCCAGTTCTTGATATAGTGCTCAAAACAGTCCACTACTGAGTTCCATTGCACGTCTTGTGGGAGAGTTAGCTTGGTTCCTCCCACTTTTTTCAGAGCAGCTGCTGCAAAGTGGTTGTTACAGAAGTATTTTGCAATTTTAACAACATTAGCTTTTATTTCTGGAACACTGAAGTCTTTGGCTGCGAGGTGCATCAAATGGGCACTGCAACCGTATGTTATTAGCTTGGGACTCTCTTCACTCTCTTCTAAATAATTTCTTCTCATCTTCTCATTGTCTATGACCAAACTGCATACTAGACATTTGAATTTTTTTTCACAGTTTGTTATAGCTTTTACTGCTACTTCTTGTAAGTATTCTGCTGTGTGTGCATTTCCTGGTGTATCAATTGTTTCTGTAAGGAAGACATTCCCTTCTTCTTTTTCACACAAGCACATACAACAGAATCATTGTGGGCATTGCTCCACCCATCAAGACTCAGGTTAACAATTTTACCCTCTAGACCTTTTGCATACTGCTCAATTTCTCTTTCATACACTTTATCCAGCAATTTCCCTGCGACATCTGCTCTGTTGGATGGACTGTATCCTGGTCTTAATGACTGAACCATGTTAATGAAGTGTGGGCTCTCAATCATACAGAAGGGAGAGTTTGTTGCATAAACAAACCGGGACATTTTTTTCATCAATTACCTCTTTGTGTAATTTGCTGGTTCTTATCACAAACTTCTCTGTGGTTGTTTCTGGATGATGGAGATTTTGTTTTCTTTTTGCTACAGGTGATATACTGTGGCTATGTGACATACATGATGTGACTGAAACACTATAATTGGCGGATAACTCTGAAACTATAGGAAATTATGGTGATCTTGAAGGTGGATAGTCTTCAGAATCCTGTATGTTGAGGATGGATTCTCCTAAACAAAATAAGTCAATGCAGTTATTTAATTATTACCATACTGCTCATTTAGTATTACTCATTGCATTCACTGACACTCAGTACTACTTTAAAGGTGAAATTGTAAAAGGAAGATCTGCCTATTTCAGCTATTTATTTTTTATCACAACTGCATCTAAAATGGTAGTACCATAGAGTAACAACTATATTTTTTGCTCAAACTTGAGAATTCAAGAACAGACCAGAAGGAAGACAGGCAGTCCTTAAGAAAGAAGTATGAAATAAAAAAGTTTACCAACCTGAAGATCCTGCATGTTCAGACATGTTCCTTTCATCATCTTCAACGCAGCTTCCTCCTGAGAAGGAACAATTCTCATGATGTTGTTTCATTGAGGCATGAATGACCTTGCATTTCTTTGTTGTACTGTTTGCATTTTGCACACATGCCTATCGTACCCACAGGTAGAGGAACTTCATTAAAATATTCCCAAACTGGGTCTCTTTTACGGCCTGCTGCCATTATAGGTTTTCCCTTCTAGTGAGAGAATGGTATGGTAGATCTCAAATCAATGAAGACGACACTCAGAAAGACCTCAAGACTTCTGGAATATACTGCTCAAACAATTTCACTTTGTTTCTACTGTCTGTCCCTCCCTTCTCACATTTATCTCCAGACTTCTTCTCCTTGTCCAGATCTATTCCACCCCCAACAATCTTCTATTCATTGAACTTTTTGAAAGGTAAGGGATTGACTCTGTGTACACAAATTTGCAGAGGGACAATAGGGTTGAGGTCTGTTATTTCTCACCTCTATATATTCTTTATTTATTTAAAAACATTTTTGTTGTTAACAAGCATGTTATCTCTGGAGACACAAATCCAATTTGAGAAGTGCAAAACTAAGCATCTCTGATGTTATCTTCTAGACAGAGCACTGAGTCCCATTGGGTAGATAGAAAGATTAACCTAAATAATCTATACAGAAGCTCCTGGAATTCCATAAAATTGGGTCCCTAATCCATGAACTATTGGAACTTATTTACAAAACTTTTCTTAAACATTACATAAACATTAATATATTGTCTCATACTATAGAATTAGAATTTATAATCCCTATTCCATGATGAGATATCTTTGAGCTATAAAGTATCTTAATTAAAACTATCCTTCGATAGGTTTTTTCCTCAAAAAGCATTTTATCAAAAAATCCAAATTTTTAATTTTATTTTTAAATCATTGATTTTTATCTACCCTGAAACCATGCAAAACTGAATGAGTTTGTTCAGTTTCAGTTCTAAACAAGACAAAATTCAGTAGTTCAGCTGAGCTTACTTTGACTTTAAAGTTCATTCAAACCACAGACCCAAAGCAAAACTCAAGGATGTCAACTCATATGAAATGAAACTAGGATGATCAGATGTCCCAATGTTGTCAGGACCATCCCAATAGTAGAGGCTTTGTCTTATATAGGCAACTATTACCCCATCCCCACTCCTCCATCCCAATTTTTCACACTTGCCATCTGGTCACCCTAAATGAAACAAACCAAAAATTAATTGAGCCTCCTGTGAACTGGAACCTGTGAGTTTTGCCCTGCTCTGTCTGAGACTTTCATCCACGTTATTTCTCTTTTCAAAACTACTCATTTAAATCAAATAGGATACTAGCTGACTACCTAGAAACTCCATGTGCGTGAAAAACAAGTTTCAGGATGTCTTAATACACAGTTTACTGGTGCCTCTCATGTGAGTATCTCATGAAAATACATATCTCTCCTCCTTCATAATTCTAAAGGGAATGGTGCATGTTTGTGTATCTTCACACCATGGAGCCAGTAACTTACATTTATTTTCTAACTATCCATATTTGGAATATTAGAAAAGCAAATTCCGAATATTGATTCCAGATATAGTTTACAAAAGAGAGAGCTCTTGCCATGTTGTAATGACCTCTGTTGACTACATGACCAATGAAAAATACAGTGGTCTTTAAAAGGAAGAATTCAGACTAAGCATGCCACAGTGTTCCCTTAGAGGAAAGCCAAGGGGGCAGCCTTACACAAGAGCAAGATTAAGATCCATCTGACTAGAGCAGATTATTTTGACTGTTGCTTGTCATCTCTGTAGTTTAATCAGCAGCATGGTATGTTGTGCAAAGGGTGGCAATCTTCTCTCATATATGTGTTGGGGACGCTGATGCGCTACAGAGGTGACAAGCTTGGTCTGGGAGAGATGGGTAGGAAGGGTTGATTGGCTGATGTTTCCTCAATACATAAATGTCTCTGTGGCGGTTTAATGCAGCAGGTTAAGCACTGGGCACACAGGCAGCTGTATGCTTCACCTTCTCAGCTGGAAACAGTCCATGATCACTGTTATCGTGGAGCATAAGGGTTTATTAAAGAAATAAAGACAAAATAGTGGTATGTTTCCAGAATGAAGGGGCAGGAAATCCTTGTGACCTTGTCTAGACTGTTCTGATTTTCATGGATCAGACACAGAGAAAAGCGCTACTTGAATAACAGAGGGGTGACCCTGCTTTTAAAAAGGCTCAAAAACACTGGCTCAGAAATGTAAATAAAAATATTTCTTATCTTTAATTTTATCAAACCAGATAGGAAACCGTATATTGTAGATCAGAGTGGCAAAATATGCTCTCTCTGTGTGCCCATGTGCGTGTCCTCTTTGTCTAGAAACCAGCAACTGAAAATTGGTTTATTTAAAAACTAGTTCATTTATTTTGATAGCAGAATAGCATTTTAAAACTTAATTAATTCCTATAGCAAGAGCTTGCAAATGATTTATATCGTCCTGGAAAAGGAACCATATTGTATGAATGGACAAAACAAGGTTAATCAATATATCACTAGTAAAAATTCCAATGGAAGGAATACATCTTAAATATTAATTATACTTAATTTTCCCCATCACTGAAGTTACAAGGTTCTCAAGAATCAAAGGTTAATTCATAAAGGTCTTTATTTTTCTTCTCTTATGAATAGATCCCTTCTAAGTGCATAGTGAATAACTTTATGCTGTACCAGCTTCCTCCTTTGAAAAAAATCCTTGGCAAAAGAGCTTTCAGTCTTTGTCAGGGTAATTCTGAGCTCTGCAGGTAGTTCACATTGTTCAAGCTGTTAGTTCGCTATGAGTTTTACACATAGGCTTTATGAACTGTAAGTTGTGTATTTGTGATTATCTCACCCTGATTCCGCAGCACCTTAAGGAGAACATGCACATAAATATACAGGACTTGTTTGGTGGGGAGAAGAGTCCTAATAAAGAAAAATTATTGGTTCTTGAGTTTTAATATCATCAGGTCCTGCTGTCACTCAGAGCTGTCCTTAGATGAACAGCCTGACAAGCCCTTCCTGTAGATATTTTGGTAACTAAACTCTGGTTCAGTAGGGTAGGTGATTAATTCTTTGAGTGTAGCTGCCAAATCCTTTCTAATGGACACAGGAGACTTTTTTTTAAAAAAGAGCAAAGTTCTTGTTTTTAGCCCAAGTTTTGAACAGAAGCTTTTGTATCATCTTCTGCTGTGATGACTATGACAAGCACAGCTTTGCTACAGGGACTGTGAAGAAGCTGGTGCGCAGACAATCATCCTAAACAATCTATGATTAGACTTCTACATAATTTAGCCTAAAAAAATAGTCTCTCTGTGTGTGTGAGAAGCATTTCTCTCTACTTAGCTGTCTGGCTATCCAATTATTTTGAAGAGGGGACTCTGTCTGCTGTGATTTTTTTTCACGATTTCTTGTCTTTCCGATTAGGACTGTTTGACTAAAACCTAATGTCTGCCTCTCTGAAATGTTGACTTCTATCCATGAAATTACCTTATTCCTTAACACTAGTTTTGATTCCGCAGGGTGTAGAATGGCGTGGGCTGAAGCTCTTCACTTATGCTTCTTCCTGAGTATAAAAAAAATGCTACTTGTAATGCCTTACGGAGTGAACTGTGGACTAAACCGAGAGAGTGTGTGTGAGTGAGAGAGAGAGAATAATTTGGTCCATCTGCACGTGTATGTCCTGTGCACGCACGCACGCACACATTCCTGTGTGTGCACATATGGATATAGATACAATACACATTGCTTATCTAGCCGCCCAAGGTACAGTTTAGTATATCAATTTTCAGAATATCGTTTAGCAATACTTGGCACTTTCAGCATCTCCATTCAGTGAACAGTGCTGCTGCCTGTAAGCAGGTGTTGTTATTTTGGTGATATTTCTTCCAGCTTGGTTTCCGGTAGAGAGGTACCGTTAGGCAGAGTGAATGCACTTCCCTGTTTAAATGAATGAGAAATGAGAGATTTTCTCGGAGTTGTTGAAAAAACAGTTCGACAGGCTTACGTTTTTCCTATTTATTTAAGGCCACGTCCTGCACCACTGAAGTCAGTCAGAGTTTTATCATTTAGTTCAATGGGGACAGGCTCAGGACCTCACTGTGCTCAGTGTTTAAAAAGAACAAAGCTTTAAAAACAATGCCAAAACAGGGCAGCATAAAATCCCACCTAATCCAAGGAAATATAAAATGGCAGGGTCTTGAAGCATTTACTCAGGCAGACTCCCACTGAAGCCAGTGGGAATTTATCCTAAAGAGGACCTAAGCAGCTCAGGCAGCCCCTGGGCCAGCTGCACCAGCTGCTGCTGGGGCAGTCTTGGCCTCCCCTCCCCCCGGGCCTCCAGCAGCAGGAGTTTGGGTGGGGGGTGGCTCAGGGCTAGGGATTGGGGTGTGGGGTGGTGCTTACCTGGGGGTGGGGGCTCCCCGGAAGTGTGACAGGAATGCCCCTCCCTCAGCTCCTCGCTCCAGGTGCTACCTCCACCCGCAGGCACCACCCCCACAACTCCCATTGGCCATGGTTCCCAGCCAATGGGAGCTGCAGAACCGGGGCTTGGGGTGGAGCAGAAGCAGCACATGGAGCTAGGAGCTGGAGGTCGCCGCTTCCCAGGAGCCGTGTAGGGAACCTACCCCAGCCCCCACAACCCCTTCCGCCCCCCCCAAGTGCCCATGGCGCCCCTCCCAGGCCACACCCCTCCCCTGCATACCCGTGGTGCCCCCCGAGGGCACGCTCCCCAGAGTATCCATGGCACCCCCAGGGCTGCTCCCCCAAGTCACCCCCTCCCAAGTTTTACTTAGGGGCATATAGTAAAAGTCATGGACAGGTCACGGGCAGTAAACAAAAATTCATGGCTCATGAACTGTCCATGACTTTTACTAAAAATACCCGTCACTAAAACCTAGCCTTATTCATAATCAATGGAACTTCTGCTAGTGATGAAAATCTGTAGGAGTTGTGCTCATTAACCTCCTTTAGGGTGACCAGATGTCTTGATTTTATAGGGATAGTCCAGAGATTTGGGGCTTTTAGGCTCCGATAACTCCCCCACCTCCGTCCCAATTTTTCACATTTGCCATCTGGTCACCCTACCCTCCTTAGAGTCCAAGGGTGAACTCCTGGGCCCATTGAAGTCAATTGCAAAACTGCCTATCACCCCAAGGGGATAAAAGACCCAACTGTCCCTCAGTTCCTCTCTTCTAGCTGTTGGGGAGCCTCTCCATGCATGTATCTCATGTATCTTGCAAAGTTGAGTTTGCTATTTTTATTGTTCTGGTAGTTAATAACAGTTCATCATTAGAAAACCTGTTGAACTGTTAATTTGGCTTTTTGATGCTTCTTATGGGATTTATTGAATTACTTTTTTAGCCTGTGTAATCATTTTCTGGTGCTTGTTGGCCTATTTTGGCTTCATTTACTGTTTACTGTTTTGTCAGATAATCAAGACAAATAACCAGGCTTTCAAAAATGCAAAGCCCTTGATAGCAAGATGTGTGTTTCAGCTTATTTAGATCCAACACTCAGCAAAATGCACAAAGTGTAAAATTTTCAGAAGGGCCAAAGTGACTAAGGGTATGTTTACACTTTGAGCTGCAAGCGTAAATTCCAGCTCAAGGAGACATACTCTCGCTGGCTGTGCTCAAATTAGTGCACCAAAAATAGAGAGTAGCCACAACGATGCAAGCAGTGGCCACTGACTTGCTGTCCTGAGACCATACCAGTCAAAGATGCTGTGCATGTACTCAGGGCGGCTAGCCCCTCTTGCCACGGCTATACTTCTATTTTTAGTATGCTAGTTTGATCAGAGCTAGCACAGGTATGTCTCCTTGAGCTGGAATTTGTTCCTCCAGCTCAGAGTATAGATGTACCCTAAGGCTCATTTCAAAAGTGTCTTAGGTACTTAGTAGTCTAAATCTCACTGAAAGTCAGTGGGACGTAGGCTCCTAAATATCGAAGTCACTTTTGAAAATGTTATCCATATAGTATAGCTATTAGGTCTCTTGTAAGAGATTTGTTATGTTAAATGTAGAGGGTGATCAAAGCAGCGGATAATATCATCTGGGACATACATATAGACATAAAACTGTAGAAGGTGATGGGGTATTGGGTCTGAAGCCTTCTATTCCAGTATAGAGAACAGCCTTTAAAGGCTAATTGACATTAGAGGTCAGTTGGACATATTCAAGATAATATGATGATCATTCTGGGATTTCAGTGTGTAAGGAAATGTAAGTGTGTTTAATATACACAGATGTTCATATATTGCTTTTTTTCAGATGTTAGATGTTGACTACTTGTTTTTATTTTTTTATCTGGAGAGATATATAATCAAATCTAAAAATTAGATAAAAAAGGAGAGACAGAAATTACTTCCATCAGACACCGTACCTTTTATAAGCAGAGTTATAATAGGCACCAGGGCCCAGGCCTTAGTATCTTGAAACTGATCATCACACAGCATATATCTAATAGCAAACAAGTTGTCAATATAAACCTCACCCATCCTCCAAGTACGCAGTGTCTCCTGACTTGAGGAACAGAGAACTCGCAGCCGCACAACCAGTGGTTATGTTCTCATGTTTGGAGGGCAGGAAAAAGTCATTTCAGTGCCTCTTTCGCTTTAAATCTGTCTTGCACAGCTTGAAGTTGCTTCCTCCTGGTTCATTTTTTGTGTGCTGGATCTGACAGGAGAGCATATGGCTCTAGGGATTTGCCCTTGACTATGCTTCCTTTTTGGCAAGCTATGCCTTGGTTTCTCACAGAGCACACAAAATCTCAGCAACCCCTATGCATCATTTTATGCACCCCTTGCTCACTCTCCGATACATGCCTGAATGGACAGATAAGGCCAATTACTTTTTGATGTCTTAGTTAACTGGACATTGCTTTAAAATTATTGTTGAACTAATCAAACAGCGTGATTCTATCTGTCTTTCTGGTGCCCTGATCACCATGGTATCTAGGCACCAAAATAAGAATTATAACGTGTTTGACCAGATCCTTAACTGGTGTAAACAAGGGGAGCTTCATTGACTTTAATGGAACTTCTCTGATTTACACCAGATGAGGACATGGCTCTCGTTCATCCTGAACATAGCCTATTCTCCACTTCCCCCTTCATAAGGGTTGTATTTCACAAGACTCCTTTCTTTGGGAAGAAATCTATAAGAGGAAGGGGACTTGCCAGCATAAATGTCACTGCCTCCTTTGAGGAAAGACCTCTTCAGACATGTCTTGCATTGTGCCATAAGGGCCTGAATTTACTCCCGCTGAAGTTAATGACAAAATTCCCATTGACTTCAAAGATGCAGGTTCAGGCCCTTTAAAGGAGCTAAGGCATGAGCTCATCCTGATCTGGTATGGGAAGGTTTCACAGCCAAATGCCATTCACTGACAGTGCTCCTTCAAATCTCTTTCCATCTTCCTTTCTCCCCCCTTCCACGTGAATTATACCCCATTCTCCTCATTGTTCCTAATTCTCTCCAATATCCTAGGCTCATATGTTTGATGAAGCAGTGAGAGTACAGAAGTGCACCCCAATAAATCAGTCTGTATTCATTTGTATCAACAGTCATGTTACAACTACCAGCGGAAATCTACAGAGTTGTGGCTGTCTCTGTTTTCAGATACTAATGGGACTGACTTTTGCCATTGACTTCAACTGGACAAAGATTTGGCCCAGAGAGTAAAAATAAATGCTATAAAAAGCACATGACCTTTCAAAATTGCCTTGGCGTTTATTTTTGTATTTAATCGTACGTTTGTCCTTGCATTGTAGCTCTGGAAAGAAAAATATCAATGAGGCAAAGCAGAGAGGAGCTTATAAAACGAGGAGTCTTGAAGGAAATCTATGATAAAGGTAAGAGATACTTGTCTACTCAACTTTAAATTGACAATACTGTATGTACAGTCTTATGGCCTGATCTTGTAATGTTATAATACCAGTAACTTCAATGGCCTTAACTCGTGGTTTACCTAATGAGATCCAAATCAGGCCTTCATACTTCTCTTTTAATTTTACTTAGGTTTGTCACTTAGAATAATTGTAAAAATCATCTAATGAGAGTTAAAAATTAAACATGCGTAAAGTAGTTGAAGGATAAATTATAGCCGTGTATGGCAATCACTCTTCTCTTACTAACAAGGACATAATGAAGAAAAATGGAATGACCCCATGGTGCTGTTGATATCAACATTCTGGCTGAGTCACTGCTGGATTAACTATTGTGGAAAGGGAAATCATTTACATTGCTTTGGATTGCTTAGAGCACAGGGCACCACAGATTCCCATGGCAAATCTGAAAATCCATAATACTCATGACCTGGATACTTCACAAATGTGACAAGAAAAATAACATTCACACCCAAGAATGAAATTTCATTGCTTTATGTCATCCCATTTAAGTAAGGGAAAAAATACACGTTGCCTATTACGTATTTGTCAGTCGTCTAACCTCTCCTTCAGTTTATTCTGTTGTTTCCTGTGTGAAGAGCACAAAGATGATAATTCAGCCAAGCACTTAAGCCCAGATCCACACAGGTGCTTGGTTGCCTAAACCCCAGATTTAGGCACCTAATCTCATCCTAAGGTGCCTTTCGGTGCCTACATCCCAGTTTTGGCTCCACTGTGATTCACAAACTCCTGCCAAATCCAGTCGACACACAAATTTACTCAGCGCCTAACTTTTCAGGGTGAAAGTTCCATCTGCACCTAAGTTTTGGCCTCTGGGCATACCTCACTCTTGGCATCCGGATGCCTATCTCCTACCTAAGCCCCAAAGTGTTTCACAAGCCAGGGTAGACAGTCATTCACCTGTTTAAGTTGTGTCTGGGGCCCAATCTGGTAAGAGGCCTCTGAGCACACCTCCCGGATAGTGTGCCATTCAAAACCTGGCTGGAGAAGGAGGAGGTGGTGGTGATGCTGCTGCACACCTCATAACTTTTAGCCCAATGGCTATGGGAGGCCCAGGTCAATTCTCCCCCTTCTTGATGGAGAGAGAGGTTTTGAACAGGTGTCTCCCACCTGTTAGAAAAGTGGTCTAGCAACTGAGCTATGGATATTCTGATATTGGGGCTCCCTCTATCTCTCCAGTTGAAGCTGTTCCATTATGGATAAATAATGAAAGAATGAATAGAGCCGGGGAACTGGACCCTGGGTCTCCAGTGTCCCAGGTGGATGCCCTAACCACCGGACTACAGAATCATTCTCTCTCTCTCTCTCTCTGGCCCAATGGCTGTTCCACTGTGGATAAATACTTAAATAGGCCACCTCATCGTCGTCTTCATCCTGTTATTGTTTTGTGTGGAGTGAGTCAGGCACCTAACTCATTCCCATCCCACAGATTACAACCATTTAAGTGAATTCAAAAATTATAGTGTTTGTAATTAAATTACACATTTTAGCTTGTTTGTTTTAGCTACTTTTTAACACTTTATTTTTAGCAGTACTTCTGCCTTACTCTTTGCCCTTATTTCTGTGAAGTCAGCTCAGATGCTACTTCATTGTGGAAGCTTGCAATTCTTGTCTACTTAACTAATTTTATATATATCTTTGGGCGTCACCAAGAAACATGAATAACTCCTTCCAGTGATTAAAAAAATAGTCTGTTGCACTAAATATGTCATCAGGCTAATTTCTATGCAGATGGAAGTGGGGTTTGGACTTGGGCTCAAATCTGAGTCTGAGTCGAGGCTTAGTGTGCTGTGTAGACATAGACTAAATGGGTCTGTCTAAGAGATCCTTTCTCTCATCATGGCACAGAGCTACAATTGAGATAAGCAGAAGCGCTAGAGCTGGAATCTGATTGAATTAGGACTCCTCTGCATTAGAACTTACTCCCCACCTTGCTCCAGGAAAGGCTGAATCTGATGACCTTTAAGACATGTTGCAAAGCTCATCTTTTTTTTCCCCTGAACATTTGAAATGGGCAGGGGAGACCTGTGAGGGTGATTTACTGTTGAAGAGGAAAGGTAGTATCAACGGTTCGTTTGCCTGGTTTGCTAGTTGGGGATGGCTATAAGGGCTGGAATGACTGCAGTTTAGTTATAATGGGGTGCATTTTTATTTGTATTTTAAGTTATCTCAAGGGGTCTTAGAGCAGATGGAGGGTGGGTGCTCTTTTTATAGGCCCTAATTCGGGAAAGCACTTGAGCATATGCTTAAATCCATCCCTGTGTAGTACAGCATTTCCGCTTATGCTCAGTGCTGTCCTGAGTAGGTTATGCTTTCCTCAGTTGGGACCATAGTACATATATCTAAATAAATAAACAAACATCTAGTATTTAGCACCACTAAAGAGGGCTCACTCTACACTGATAGCAAGAAAATCCAAGTGCAGAAGGAAAATCCCCTTCCACACATACATATGTGACATTGTCTTCTGTAATGAAATACTATATCATCAAACACTATACCTATCATTAGGAACTGCATCCCAGCGCCTCTGAAAATCAGACTACTTTTATATGTCCCCAAATATGGATTTGGGTGCCTAAAATAGGACACCTAAGTGTGAAAACATATGCAATTGTGAGGAAAAAGAAATAATGCATGGTATTAAAGTAATGACCTACTGCACTTTGAAATACAGGATTATGAAAGGTTTCAGAGTAACAGCCGTGTTAGTCTGTATCCGCAAAAAGAAAAGAAGTACTTGTGGCACCTTAGAGACTAACCAATTTATTTGAGCATGAGCTTTCGTGAGCTACAGCTCACTTCATCGGATGCTGCATCCGATGAAGTGAGCTGTAGCTCAGGAAAGCTCATGCTCAAATAAATTGGTTAGTCTCTAAGGTGCCACAAGTACTCCTTTTCTTTTTGAGAATTATGAAAAAACTCTGTGTGTGTGAGACAGAGAGAGAGCGTGCTTGTTTACTGTACATGGTGGTGTGTGGTGGTAAACGGTTTTATTGGCATGAGTTTGTAAGATCTGCTCACTATCCTGTATTGTACTACAAGAGCAGATAAGGCAAATCACTATAAAAGAATATAACATATCCATACCGGAGGCTGTGAAAGGGGAATTCAGGACAAAGAGGATTACTTGAAATCCAGGGACTACTGGAATAATTTAACTGTTCATAAGGTAACCAGTTGTTTGAATATGTTGTTTATCCTGGCAGAAGCCATAAGTGAGTTATTTTAGGTCATCACAAACCTGTCCAATAAAACCATTTTTCACACCAAACAACATTATTCATTTTAAATAAAAAGAAAAAGATATTGGATTGTCATATAAAGCTTTACAATATTTCCTGGTTTCTAATTTAAAAAGTTTTTTTTTTTAATTTTTTTGCATGCCTCTGCAGTAAGATTACTTTAATACCATGGACAGATTTCACAGTGGCTGAAATGTTAGAATAAGGCAAACACTTACATATGTGCTTGACTTTATGTTTATGAACATTCCCAGTGACTTCTGCTTCTGTCATGTGACATCAATGGAAGTACTCACCTGCATAAAGATAAGCATTTTTCTGTGGGCTTGGAGGCTTAATTTTTCAATGTCCAAGAACTCTAAAATAGCTTTCCTATTATCAAGAAGGCATGATATCATGTGACCTGCCAGGGACAGGTAAAAATATGAGCCACAGACCTTCAAGTGGTCCAGGGGCAGATTTTCCATTGACTTTAATGGAAATCCAACACAGGAAACAATTTCAGAATTTAATCACTGGAACTTCATCGGAAAGCCAAGATTCCTTTAAATTAATTATATATCCTTTAAATTCACTTTTCCACGACTAAATATACTTTACCATGATGTTAGAATTTTTAAATGTGTCTGATTGACATTTGGGAGGAAAGATGGCTTTTATTAATATATATAGTTTTTGCAATATGCTTTGTAATGTGGTGTGAGCAGAGAATGCAGAATCACCGTAATCCCATTACCCATTTCAGCCCTTGCTACAGCCAATCTTCTGATCTTCACGTCAGATTTTCCATGCCAGTCGTCAACCTGGAGAGAATTTTTACAGTCTGGAAATCAAAGTTCCTATCCGTGCAAACAGCATCACTACTGCATCTCCATAGCTTCATACTTTGCTTTAGTCATCCACAGTTTGTTATAGCTTTAGAATGATTTAATATAAAACATTGTATAATAGTTTTTAAACACTGCAAAAATAAGCCACGAGCAGTACATTCTACATCTGTAGAGAAGATTTAGTTTTTGAAAAAGAGAGCCAAATTTTTAAGTTTTGAAAGAGAGAGAGAGAGAGAGAGAAATTGTGTAGCCTGATCCAGCTCCCATTGGAATCAGTGAGAAGACTCTTACTGGCTTCACTTGGAGCTGGACCAAGAGGACCACAGTCACTTTAATAAAAGTGGCCTTGTTTTCAGAGGTGTTAAGCACCCACAATTACCAGTGAAGCCTAGATTATGTCTGGAGAGAGGAGTGCATTGTGGGGAGAAGGTAGAACAGTAACAGCCAAACTCATGCATCTTCCTGCAGTAAAATGCAGTGACTAATAAGACTCAACTCTCATAGAAAGTAGTTGCCTGTATCAGTGTGCTGGTAGAGAAATTTTTGTAAACCCTGCATTGAAGAGGAAACATCTTACATGGGAGAGTTTTACAGTGGATATTTTTAGCTCTAATTTCTGACCGTGAAAATGTTTAGTGCTAACACTGGTATTAGGAAATTGATGAAACCTTCCAACTCTGGCTTCTGCAATTAATTTATAGACACACAGGGCCAAATTCTCTGCAGATGTAGATTGGCACTGCTCCGTTTACTTCAGTGGAGCTATACTAATTTACATCAGCAGAGAATTTGGTCTGCTAGTGACAGGGAATAGGTTTTGATTTGTTTTAAAAATTGTTTTAAAAATCCTTACCCATATGTGGATGTTTTTTCTCTACAGCTAGATGTATGTAAAAAGAAAAAGAGAAAGCAATTGATTTATTACTAACCTGTCCATTTGAAGTTAGAAGAGCAGGAAATTAAAAAAAAATCAAATGTACAAAGAGGCTAATTTTAAATAGCACTGTTTAAGCCATTTTTAAAAGTGACTGTAAATTTAAAAAAAACACTTTTTCCTCTGTTCTGACAATAACCATAAATCTTTTGAGACAAAAATCCTTTCACAGTCCTGACTTAGAGATGTGTGTGAAAAATGGCCTTGTAATGGAAGTCTTGTTGATCATCTCTATGTAACATAATAAAGGAGCAGGAATCAAAATGAACCATGTTCCCCATTGCAGTTTAACAAAACTGATACTTAGCCAAATGAAAACACTTAGGAAAAGGTCCCCGAAATATGACTGAAAACAAAAGTTAGGATGTTGCCCAAAAGATTTGTCCAGACTTTTAGGCTGATCAGCTGAAAATCTGCTGTCAGTTTTGTTGCTCAATGAGGGCAAGAAAGAAAAGCAACAAGGTGTCTGACTGTGTGGAAAACGCACCTGTGCTTGCATGCTGATGTCAAAGTAGGCACCCGGGTCAAGGCTTAAATATTAGGTCTCCTGCAACTTTGGTAACACCAAGGCAGAAAACAAAAAGCTGTAGTAGTTAAGCCTCACAAGGCATCAAGATAGAACATTGTGTACCATGCTGAATAATCGCCCTCATCGTGTGATAATGTTCTGGCTTGTAATATGGTATTGTCCTTCAAGAAGCAGATGAAAAGTTGTCCAGAGTTCCTCACCTGAAAACAAGCTGTGGAAATTCTGCTCTTCCTTTGTATTTTATTTTTTAGCTTTTCATGTCAAGAACAGCAGAGGCAGCATATAAAAAACTTGGTTGTGTATCTCTCTTCTCACAACCTACAAAACAGACGATGACCTTTGGTGTTATATGATTCTGCCTATCAGGAGGCAAGGATGCAGAAGAGTGAGTCTTCCTCTATGCAAGCTCCAGTCTCCCCACCACCTCCATCATCTTCTGGTTAAAAAGATAGGAGTGTGAGAATTGGCACCAATCTTTGAAAGGAAGAAGGGGAGGCTGTAAGATGAGAGAACATAGTGAAAATGGAATTACTAATGAGTAATTTTCTGTTGTATGTTCCTTTTCTCCGATCCTGTGGGACAGTCAGAAGGAATTGGTGGTGGACCTGGCAAACAGTACTCATAAAGAAGGACCTTATTGTCCTAATTGTAGTGCTTTCTTCCCAAAGGAAGCATCTTCTGCAAACAGTAGGTCCCTGCCTCCCTTTTTCATAAGATGAGAGCAGAGCAGACAGCAACAAATAGAATTTACAAATGAATGAGTTTTTTTCCTTTTATGTTCATTAAAAAGACTCATACTTAGCAAAGTAAAAATAATATAGATACATTGAACTGAGTACCTAAAATGCTGGATCCACAGCATGCTTTAGCCTCTGCCTTAATATTATCCTGGATGAAGAAAAAGCAGGATTAGAGAGCTGGCTTCCTGCCTTTGTCTCACAGCCCTTTCAAGATATCTCGCTCCTCCTGTCCCACTGAGTGCTTGGTGACTTTTTTGATGATGTAGTGTCATCTGGCAGGTGAAATCTAACAAGACACAGTACATCACAGTGCAACATTCCAGATGCAACATTCATGGAACAAGAAAGGTGTTTATCACAACACTGGCCCCATATCTTAAATCATTACAAGAGAAATCACTCAAGAATACACTGCATGAAATGACCAGGCATTGGCAAGGAGTTGGCTAAACAGCTTAATCGGTTTTAAAAAGAAAAGGAGTACTTGTGGCACCTTAGAGACTAACCAATTTATTTGAGCATAAGCTTTCGTGAGCTACAGCTCACTTCATCAGATGCATACTGTGGAAAGTACGGAAGATCTTTTTATACACACAAACCATGAAAAAATGGGTATTTACCACTACAAAAGGTTTTCTCTCCCCCCACCCCACTCTCCTGCTGGTAATAGCTTATCTAAAGTGATCACTTTCCTTACAATGTGTAGTTTCTAGGATTCTGTGATTGAGTCTATGAAAGTACAAGCCAGGGTTTGCAAGTACTGCATATATTGAAAAAAAAAAACTGTTTGATTAGATTCCTGCTGCTCTAAATGGTTTGTGGTAGATAGTGTTGTGAGTTTTAAAGTATAGCCTCTATCTGCAATGCAGCATTTAAAAGAACCCATTTTTTTCCTAAACCAGTCATTACACATTTTAAACTGATTATCTGATGTCTGCCACTACACACAGATACACACTCGTATCTCAGACCTTATTCTCACTGCCTTGCATCTTGTGTAGTGAGTTTAAAACAATATCAGACAGAATTCCCCCATGGTACAATTTTATACCCACTTTTCACTCACCCTGTGCAGTCATAAGTTGCTTCACAAGGCAGTAAAGATCAGTCCCTAAGAGTCCAAGGGCCACATTGTCTTACAAAGATTTGGTTGCACTGGCTATGGAGTAATTGTGGTCATGGCAACACATCCCCTCAACAGCCATCATCAGTGGGTCTCCTGTGTAGAGTTTAGTTTAAATTAAAGCTGCTACCTTGAGCAGCAACACTTGCCATCCCATGGGTGACATGGCCTGGGGACACAGTGGGCCAGCTTGTACAGAGAGAAGAAATTTTTGCACCCATTTATGTCAACACATGTGAATCTGACCCATTGACTCTGTTGACAGGCACATTTCAAACATGTCTGATGTTTGCTCCTGGGTCGAGTAAGCGTCCAAAATGTAAGAACTTCTCCACACCTCCCTCATTTTCATATAGAAAACAAACTGTAAGCATCATGAAAACAAGCTATCTTTCAGAATGTCCATTGTTCCACGGTTTCAGCCCCAGGAGTACTCTTTCTCATAGCGGTTTGATACCTGTTTTGTCTTCACTACCGACATTAAAGCGCTGCCGGAGCAGCTCTCTAACGTGGCTGTGTAGTCGCGGCACCAGCTCTGGGAGAGAGAGAGAGCTCTCCCAGCCCTGTACAGAAACCAGCCCCACGAGGGGAGGAGCACCTCCCTGCACTGGTGGACTGTCTACACTGCCACTTTACAGCCCTGAAACTTGCAGTGCTCGGGGTGTTTTTTCACACCCCTGAGCGAGACCGTTCCAGAGCTGTAAAGTGGCAGTGTAGACAAGGTTAATCTAGGTGAGAGTGTTCGTGAGAAGGAATTTATTGAACTTGAGGCTAACAGTTGCTTAAGAGATGTGGTTACAATGGCTTCATCAGAGAAGTGGTGGCTATCTCCACCTTCTATAGACTCAGTGTCTTTCTGCTGGTTTTAACAATATGAGGGACATTGATCCAAATTTCTGCTTGTAGCCCAAAGTGCCTTGAGGATTTACTGACCTTGAGTGTGTGAAACCTGCTGAAACTTGCGGAGAGAAGGTGCTGTGCCTCCTCCTACTAGGACAAGTGGTGGTGCTTTGTGTTTGTGTGTGGTGGAAGGGGGAGCCTCAGTAGTGCAGCAAGGAGGAGGGAATGTGATCAGCTGGACAGCTGGGTCACCTCCAGTATATCACTGTCAGCTAGAGTGTTGAGCTCAGAATACATTTCAGAACCCAAGGAAGTATTTGAAAGTTTAAAAAAAACAAAAACAGGAGAAAAGGATGAAGCTGAGTGTATGCGCTGCAGATGGTGTGGCCCAATTATTCAATGTAAATATTTGTAGGATAATCGTTCTAATTCTACAATGGAAAATGGTTTATTCAAATGACAAGTTTTATTTGAGGATTAGAGATATATTGTTTTCTGAAACTCAGAAGTGGCATTGTGTTTTGAGTTCTGTTTTAGTTCTGCAGCAAACCACACTGATGAACAGAATTCAAAGCATTAGTCTACTGAATACTTTTCCCCCCTGTCTTTCCACCAAAATAAACCCTGATATTTACCCAGAAAAATTATTAGTAGTTTTTTGCACTGATTTTCACCTGTTTTTGTTTTTGTGGTAATAAATACTGATAAATTCTCAGGGAAAATTAAATAAAATAAAAACTGAAAACGAAGGGCCATTTCATCCCTAATAAATATGGGTACACAAAGCAATCATGGGCCAGAGAGCAATCTCAGACATTTAAGAGTTCATTTCTTGGTCTCCAGAATATAGTACATGATATTTCAACAGACATGGCAGATTGCACTTGTCTGTCTGAGAAAAGGATTGAGCTCTGACCTTAGAAATTCCATTAATTACTCATTTGTAATCAGTAGCCAAGATTTATTTAGAATAGATTTTGCTGTTTGCCAAAATAGTAATAAGAGTGATTCCCTAGGAAGTAATGAAAGAAATGAAAGATTCCTTTTGTTTTGAATGTGACATTGAAATCTTTAGAGCACATCACTGAAAAAATAAGTCTGGCTGCTTCCTAACCACAGTATTGCACCCCTCAGAACCAGCCACGCCCCAGTGAGTGTCCTTGCCTGGACACAGATTACCTGAGAGGAGGAAAATTTTCAAGGAGACAACTGATATAGACCTAAATAATCCAGTATACAGAATTATTATTTTTATTATTTCATTATTTGTTAGTGATAGCACTCAAACATAGAAGGTCCCTGCCCTGCAGCACTCAGTCTAAAGAAAGATAGACAGGTAGGCAGAGTTCCAGGAAGGCAAACAACAAAAAGAGTTTTCTATAAAAATGAACAAGATTTTGCTAGAGGTAGCTCAGCAGAAGTATGTTTTCAAAAGTTACATAAAAGTGGAGATGGTGGAGGCAGTGTAGAGGAGTTCAGGAGAATTAAACCATGCTTAGGAGGCCATGTCTTCCCAGTATCTGTTCTACATACTTAGACTTTCAGCCTCATGGTGTTACTTTTACAGGCTATGATGGATCAAAGTGTCAGTGTAGGATCTTCCATGTTATATAGTTTCCTCTATGGCCATGTCTGTTTTTTAAAATGACTAGTAGGTGTGCTATACCTACTAATTAGCAGAGAACAATAGCCCTCGTGTTCCTGTTGTAGAATAAATGTAAGTTATTCTGTTCATTCTCATTTAGCTAGAGTTCATTTATGTTCAATGTACATTTCCAAAAGCTCATGCAATGTTGGGGAAAGTAATTCTGCAGTAGGTAACAACATGCTCCATGCAAATATGCAAAGGATTTTGCAAATGCACAGAGAAACGAGTATGTGTAGTATCTTTATGCCTAAATTAATTCTAAACTCATACTTCTTCAGGACTAAATCATTTTGTACTTTGTAATTGCATTACTAGATTCTAACTATGCTGAAGTTAGATTCTTTTCAGTTGTATTTCATTTATCCAGAGCAGCTTTCAATGCACTTTAAAAAAATTAATTTGACTTTTATATCTGGTTGTCAAGCATACCTGTGAGCCAGGATTAATTCATGCTGGGATATTCTTGACTCTACAAATGACCATTGTATCCAAGCCTTTGATCTCTCCCTGTGCTGTTAACTAGCAGCCTTTTATGTTGCTCTGCTTTAAACAAGATCAAATTTTGGGCATACTGTTCAACAATTGTCCCTAAATGTCAAAAGACTGCAGCACAATGCAAGCACCAAAGGGCAATTATTGGGTTTTAGAAATTAAATGAAGATGAGTTCAAAATAAATAAATCTTACCAGCAGCAAAAAGACTTCTTGTGTTTTGCTGCTATGCAAAAATAAATAAATAAAAACAAAAGTATTTGTGTTGTCATCTTGATATTTTTTCAAACACGTCTCAAATGGTAAATTTTAATACCACCTCTTAATAAGTGTTGAACACCTACAGAGACATGCTAAAAGCATGAAGTCAGTAGGACCTGAGGGTGCTTAGCTCTAGAGCTGGTCGGGAATTATCCAATGAAATATTTTTTCTATGGAAAATGCCAATTACAAAGGATCCGTTTCGACAGTCTCCCAATTGAACAGAATGTTGAAAATTACTTTGTTTCAAAATTTCAGTTTATTTGTACTAAAAACAAAGGTCAAAAATGGAAATCTAAATGATAAATTTTTGAGTGACCCAATTCAAATATATTTCAGATTCTCAGTTTGAAAAAAACAATTGAGATTTTGACTTTTCATCCCAATTTGGGACAAGAAAAAATATCAAAAGCTCAAAAACTGTCCCAGAATGGGAAAACATTTCCTATCCAACTCTACTCAGCACCTCAGGATTAGGCCCCAGATTTATTTTAAAATGTATTGTTTTTCCTCAAGCAAGTGAGTCTTGCTATTTTCATAGTACAAACTTTATTACCAGATATGGTCAAATTTAGCTCTAGATCAAATGAACGTATATTGAAATACTGTGTTTCAAATTGGAAATACTTGCACAGAAGAGCTGAGAAAATTGAACTTAGCTCTAACGCAGCGTTTCCCAAACTGTGTTCCACGGAACACTGGTGTTCCGCACGATGTGAATAGGTGTTCCGTGAAAGAATCGTAATTTAAAAAAAAAGGGGGGTCTTGCACTTGATTTTTGTACTACTTTATACATGCTTTCCATTAGAAATTGTTAGTTCAAGTTATTTAAAATTTGTATTTTTGCTTTGTTTTATAAAATAAAATATATTTGAGCAGAAATCATGCAATTTTTTATTTGAAAACCAAACGACTACAAAATAATATTGGAAGTATTCCATAAATGTTTACAGGTGTTCCATGGCCAAAAAAGTTTGGAAAATGCTGCTTTAGTGATAGAGTAGAACCCTGATTCTGTTTTCAGATCAACAGAAGTCATTCTACTGCCGTCAACAGAATTACAGCAGTCTAAAATCAGGGCAAGTGAGATCAAATTAAGGCTACTGAGTTAACAACTGACTAAAACCTACAGGTTTTATTAATATTATCTCCCCTTTCCAACTCAGCTAAGTGCTGAGAAAACTACGATTCAGGTTTCAGCTTCTTGTGATGTCACTGTGCCATGTGAGTTCTTGTGCCATGTAATGCTAGTCCTCCAAAAATCCTCCACCCAAACCAAGGAAGTCATGACCCTGATATTCCTAATAATTCCAAGGTTAAAAATAAGCAGAAGATCATCTTCATATTTCATAAAGGAGTCTTAAAGGTCACAAACATGATTTTTGAATTCTTTGCTGCTAATCTACCTTCAGATGTACTAATTGCCATTGTCCTGAGGCTAAACTAATGGACTTACGCTTTTCATTTCTTTCCAAACTGATATGCACATCTTAGCCTTCTAAGCTGGGAATGTACTTGTCAGATGATTCCTCTCACTTTGGTGATGTACATCTCTGTTTGGTGAATTGGAATGTAGCAGTGCCAACCCTAAGTGTTCAAAAATCATAAGTCAGGCCCCAAAAATCCTGATTTAAATAATAAGGTTTGGGGTCTTTCTATTTGCCTTCTGGCTTCTGAACTGTTAGGGTGCATTGGGGTCATGTGTGACACTACACCCCATATGCATCATGCGGGTACAGTTATGATATGGTTATGACATAATTATGATGCAGTTTGTACAAGATGAGTCATGTAAGATGTCACTGGAAAAATTATGATTTGGTGAATATGATGAACCTTTTTGTATGCATGTATTCTTTTTGGACCTGAAGTTATGAATTTTGAATAGGTATCTGTATTTCAAATGTGGTTACATCTGGGTAACACCCACTAGGCAAAATGCTTCCAGCCTAGAGAGCTGGTTGTGAAGAGTTTATTCGGGGTAATGGGTCATTAGGAAAAACAATAGGCCTTAGGAGAACTTATCCTCTGCCTGGTGAGCCTTCCTGTAAGTAATGGCTACAATGACTCTGCAAGGGCATGTGACCAGACCACATCACTCTGCACTCCATTTTGGGTACCTGTATTTTTCCACAAACTGGTCTAGGAACCAATTTTGGAAAAAAAGGGTTCCCACCATATGGAAAAGCTATATAAGGCAGGGAGTGACATCATCCGTGGTTCTTCACCTCCCCACAACTCAACACCTGAGAGAAGCTCTGAAAGAAAAGGACTTGGAATGGGGGTGGGGAGCCCAACATGCAAAGCAAGTGCAGCTTGTGCCTTGAGAAGCTGCAAGCCTGCTTGTGTCAGTCAGGGTGAGAAAATTACTAATTCATATCCCACCTTTCTAGTATTTTAGGCTTGGTTTGCAGTTTTATTTGTTTACAAGGTAATCTGCTTTGATCCGTTTGCTATCACTTACAATCTATCTTTTTGTAGTTAATAAACTTGTTTTATGTTTTAATCTAAACTAGTGTGCCTTTAAGTGAAGTGACTGGGGAAAAATCTTATCTTGGTTAACACAAGTTTGTTGCATATTCCTCTCCACATTGAGGGAGAGGCGAACTGGGTAATGAATTCATCCCGGTCGGGGTTTCAATCAGGGCAGGATGGTACAGCTCTGGGGTCTTAGGCTGGGGAGCTGGGCGGTTATCTTAGCTGTAGCCTCTCTATTGTTGGTTTGTGCAGTGCCTCATTGGTGCCTGCATATAACTGCAGGTGGGCGGGTCCCTGCCTCTGTGCATGCTGGTTGGAATGTACAGTGTGAGAGGGAGCCAGGCTGGTGGGTCCGAGAGCTCAGTGGAACCCCAGTTCCAGGTGGCACCCCGGGGGGAACCTGTCACATCATGTTTTCAGGCTTTCATTTTTCCACAACCACAAGGGGTAGAAATTTACTGTTTTTCTTTGTTTTAATAAAAGCTGAGGGCATGTCTACACTTACCTCCGGAACGATGGATTCAGCGGGGGTCAATTTATCGCGTCTAGTGAAGACACGATAAATCGACCACCGAGCGCTCTCCCGTCGACTCCGGTATGCCACTGGAGCGAGAAGCACAGGCAGAGTCGATGGGGGAGCGTCAGCAGTCGACCCATCACAGTGAAGAACCGCAGTAAGTAGATCTAAGTATGTCGACTTCAGCTACGTTATTCACGTAGCTGAAGTTGCGTAACTTGGATCAATTCCCCCCACCCCCACCCCAGTGTAGACCAGGAGTGAGATGCTCATGCCTCCAACAGCTGAGGTGTTAGGAAAAACACCAAATATCATGAGACTTGCAATCAAATCACAAGAGTTGACACCTTTGAGAATAATAGTAACTCTCTCTCTCTCTCATGTCCTGAGGTTTTTAGTCCTGACTAGTATTTGATGGGAAAAAGAAATCTGTTGCTGCTACAGAAATTGGTGCGGATAAAGGAGAGATTTTAAAGGATTTTATGGGTGGGTTTTCCAGCTAGGATTTGCTACATGCCAATATTAAGGCCTGATACCAACTGGCCATAAAAGTTAGTCTATCACTTTAAACTCTTGGTCATGCTGGGAGCTTTAATGGTTAAGTGGTGTGTGAAATAGGGATATACCTCTGTGATGTTATTTATATGTCTCCTATGTCATAAAAACAAGTGGAGGGGAAACCAAATTAATACAAAAGCTTCATAGCATCAGTTCAAGCACATTCTCCTCCCCCACTTCGCAGATTTGGCAGAGGTGCAATACAAATAGGTTTTTGGACCATATAAAGGTAGAGAAGGAATGGGGATGATTCACATTTGATCTCATTTCCGATTATCATAATTATTTTCTTGCCATAATCCCATGTCCAACAAGAGCATTTTTCAGGATTTTCCCAAATCTTGAAACCTCTTTTGAAGTGAGTGAAATGCCATTAGGTGCAAAATTGCATGTCATTATGTTACAAGAAGACATCTCAACCTGACATTGCAGAAAAGTTTCATTACAACATACCCAGCTTGTAACGCTGTGATACAAACACCAGGATATTGTGAAGGAGGAGTTTGTTCCACTGGAGGAACTAAGAAAGATTTCTGGGGAATGTAAATAAGGCTGCTGTAAATATAGGCCATGCCTAAATAACTGTTAAATAAACTGTTGCATTGTGCACTGTCTGTTGGATGTGTAGTCACCATTTAGGTACTTGGGTCATGGATAACGCAAAGGAAACCACAGCTTTAGGGCAGTCTCTTTGCAGACATTGTTTTATTTAAATTCTTGTAATATCTTACCTACTCTTGATCTATTATCATTGTGCTTTCTTCCAACTGCTATCAGATGGGGAGCTTTCCATACCAAATGAAGGATCATTGGAGAATGGGCAGGCTCTGAGCTCCAGCCAGATTTCACTACCAGGCCTAGCAGAACTGGAATCAGGTTCCGCGTCTGGGGAACCCTGTACATATGAGGTGCTGCCAACCACAGATATCATGGATGGGGCAGGTAACATTTCTGTTTTCATTCTAAGATACAAAATATAGAATTTTTTCAACATTAGACTCTTTAAAACTTTTTAAAATTGGATTCTGATGGTTTTTGATCTTTGATACTTAATGTTTAACACACAGGAGTGCTCTTGACATACAGAAGTAGATATAAGCCAGAACCGGAACCTCAGATCCAAACACTTCAGAACTTGGGGAAAGTTTGGATTCAGGTCCAAACTTCGTAACTCGGTCCCATCTGTATGCAGGACTACAGACTAGGGTTACCGTCTTTCTGTAAATATACTACTAGTGAGTAACGCATGAATCAGAATGCAAAGTAAAATCGTTGTACATTTCAAGTCTGGAAACTGTATAGATTTAATTTCATTTTCTCATTGATATTCTGTGTTCTTTGCTATTTGGAAAGGAGATTTTGTAATGAAAACAGAAGCCTGGCACATCTTGCATACTTTCAGATTTAGAGAGGAGAGTTTTATGTTTCACTGATTGTTGTAACAAAGCAAATAGCTTGGTAGGTAATTCCGAGGTTCTAACATGGAGGGGACCTCTGATAAGGAGTTCTGAGGGATTCTCACATCTAGAGCAGAATGAGAACATAGTTAAGATAAAAGAAAGAGCAGACCATTTATCATGTGGACAAGGTTGAGACATTGTATAGCTCAGAAGTAACCTTCTGCTTTCCAGTTCACAAGACTAGTGACTCAAGAGCAGCTGCTCAATAAAGAAAGCTCAGCACAGGGGCTGTGATTTCAGATCTTAGGGTAAATTGATAGGTCAGAAAAATCTACTCAGACCCACTGGATCACTGAGTGGCAAAAGAGCTATCTTCACATAAGGAATGAGAGGTCTAGTTGTGGATGAGGGAGTGACAATGTTCAAGTTAGCTTTGGGCATCTCTTAAAAGATTTGGAGTGTCTGTTTAGATGAGGAGGAACTTCCAAAAGTCTAGGTACTTAAGCAAACTGTCTGAACTCTTTTTCTCATGGTATTTCAGCATATGTGCTGCTGGTCCTGGAGAGGCACAGGCATGAAAATATGGGGGGTTGGAGGGAAGCAACCACATTATTATTTGTATTAACATCAGAAAGGTTGGATTTAAGTCTAGGAGCAAACTTAATTTAACTTCTTATTTTATCTGACTTGATCCACCTCTCCCTGGTGCAGATGCCTAGACCCATCCCTTCACCAGCTCAAATAGAGAACCTTATGTAAAGAAGTTCTGACTTTGGGAATCTAAAACCTGACCATTCTAAAGAGGCCACTGGTAGCGATCCCTTTCACAGCTTCAGGACGACCAGCCAGAACCTCCTGTTAAAGAACACCTGCTTTAGTGTTCAACTTCTGCTTTTGCTGTCCTTGAGAAAGTTAAATGGGGTGTCTCTGGTGAGAAACAACGGTCCACTTGAGCTGCGTCTGATTGAATCAGAAGTAATGCCTTTGGCTTCAGTGGAATGCCTCTGAAATCACAGTTTGACTAGAAAGGGGTCACAGTCTTCATACCTCGGCTGCATATGCTCAGCTGAGACGTGGATCAGCTAGGCCTTGCACCTGTTGAAGAAAAAGCCGTTCAATTATACTGTACAACAGCAACAACATAACAATTTCCATGTCTGTTATTTTGAGAGAGAGAGGGAACTGGGTGGAAACCACAATACCATTCAAATAGTAATGGGCCAAATTCAGCCCCGCTGTAAAAGGCATAGCTTCAGAGAAGAAACAGTTACATAAGAAAATAGCATTCTTAAGAATCAAGATGATTGACTCTGGTGTTGCCTTTCAGCTATACCGTTCAGTTCTACAGCAGACTTCAGAAAGCATTTTGGAGGCATGTTCCTTTCACCAGCTGTGTGGCGACTATTGCACATTGCTCCAAAGAGGAAGAATGAAAAGGAATGTGTAATTGGTATAACTGAATATCCGTGATCCTGCACAACTGTGTGGTCTTTCGAAAATATAATGGACCCTGACAGAGAAATGGGCAGGATGCCGTTGTGTGGAAGCATAAACCCGTCGACTAGCTATTTGTTTATTGATTGTGTATTGTTACCCGTCTGGAGAGTCTGGGGTTTGACATTTCAAGGCTCTTGATTGTGTTAAAGGGGTGTGGGACTAAATTCTACTCTGATGTCAGTGAGAGATGCTCCATTGGTTTTAATGGAGAATGACCCAGTGCTGAAATTGGCCTGTGGTGTAGAGGTGTGTGTGTGTGTGTGTGTGTCTTTCTCTCTCTCTTTGTGTTTTATGATGTTTGAGCAAAATCTTTTAGTTATGTTTTTAATCTGCATCTCTGTGCTGCTTTTCTTCTCTTACTATTACTGTACCTGCTGCCACTCTGCTTGTAACGTTGTTGCGTCTATGATGTGGTTGTGTCCTCCAGTGTCTGAAGAGAGCCCCACATCCAGTGAGTCTGGAGTCCTCCTGTCCCAAGATCCTTCAGCTAAACCAGTCCTGCTACTTCCCCCAAAAAAATCTGCTGCTTTCCCTGGAGACCATGAGGACACCCCAGTGAAACAGGTGTCCCTCCTCAAACAGCCCCCTGCCCTGCCTCCTAAACCCATTGCCAGGATTGCCAACCACTTAACTGGTAAGTAGGTGTTCCTGAATGCTCTGCACCACTACTTCCCTTAAAGGAACAGTCCACTCCTGTACTGAGGATCTCAATGTCTTTCTTTGGTAAAGCTGCTGTGTAAATGTTTGCATGTGTATCGATATTGTATGTGTGTCATGGCTGTACTGATACAGCAGGACAGGGGCTCTCAAACTATTTCATAGTGTGGACGACATCTTAATAGAGATGGACACCTCCCGTCTCATCCACAGTCTCACAGACTGCCACTCCTCCCAGCCTCTTAATCATGACCCTGATCACCAACATGTGACCTCGCCTTAGCAAATACAGCAGTCACTTCAATGAAAAAATAATGATAGGAAAGTACTTTTGTAATCTTGAATCATGTTTCATGAGATAAGCCCTTTGTTCTTTTGGGGGGCGGAATTAATCAGATTCTCTCCCTTTGCTCTTTGTTAGATCTTCTCCAGCTTTCATGAGCGCTGTTCTCCCCACTTTTTCCCTCCATTCCTCTGCACATGCTTCTCTTAGACTCATAGACTCTAAGGCCAGAAGGAACCATCATGATCATCTAATCTGACCTCCTGAACATCACAAGCCACAGAACCTCACCCACCCACTCTTGTAATAAACCCCTAACCTCTAGCTGAGTTACTGAATTAACTCATGATTTACATGATTTAAAGACTTCATGTTACAGAGAATCCACCATTTACACAAGTTTAAACCTGCAAGTGACTCATGCCCGATGCTTCAGAGGAAGGCGAAAAACCTCCAGGGTCTCTGCCAATCTGACACAGGGGAAGAGTCTTTCCTGACTCCAAATATAGCAATCAGTTAGACCCTAATCAGGGGCAAGATCCACCAGCCAGACACCTGGGAAAGAATTCTCTGTAATAACTCGGAGCTCTCCCCATCCACTGTCCTCTCACCAGCTGTTGGAAATAGGTGTATTTGCTGCTGGCAGTCGCAACTCAGCTATGTGCCGTTAGAGGCAGTCTCATCATACCACCTCCTCCATAAATTTATCAAGCTCAGTCCCCTTCTTTCCCAATTACTCTGCCCTCTGGTTCCTTGCTCCTCTGCTTCCTTGCTCATGATCGCTGGCTACTCAGTCTCCTTCTCCATAGCTTCCCACTGGTGGATGCTAGTGGTGATTGACAACTCAAATTCCCCAATTGCTCCATTCCTGCTCCAGTCCCTAGAGGATGCTCTGGTTTCCATTCCTGCTGTGTTAGAGACTGTAATGGAGGCAAGTTATGCAGTCTCCTCTGCCTGGTTTCCAGCTGCTTCTGTATGTATCCAGGCTCTTCTTTGCAATTAAGAGCCCGGTTATCTGTAAAAGCTATTAGAAGCAAGGAGGAACAATCAACCATATGTGACCAGTCAACCCTCCCTGGACTACCATCAGACCACTGCTGTAGAGAAATATTACAGGCACACACACAAGGACCATGAAACGTTTAAATATTCCTAAAATACATGTCTATCCTTTTTGAGATGTGTGTGCACAATTCCCGTTGCTTTCAGAGAGAGCAGCACAGGTTAGGAGGCTATAAATTCCTGGGTTTTAAACCAGTTCAAATAGTAACTCCCTCAGTAACTTGGGCAGATCGCAGTCTTTTCCCCTCAATTACCCCTCTGGTATTAATACTTTCCTGCCTCACAGTGGTGTGGTGAGGATGATCGCTTCCTGTTTATACAATGCTATGTTTTGTTATTTTTTTGCCGTATCATTTTGTTTTATTTTGACTATTATAAAGTAAAAGAATCTTTACCAAATTGTATATATTGCTTTTTTCACCTGTTTCTACATAGCATTCTATCTAGATGGGCAACTGATTTATGCTTTATTTACTTTTGTTCACTTTTATTTGAAATTTATATGGGATTTCTTCACTTTTGCCACCTGCCACGATCAACTTTAAATTGATTTATTTTTTGCCTAAAACTGTAAACCAAAAGGGCTAAAGCAGGCACCATTCTTATTTACTTCATTTGGGGCTACAGCTGCTTGCACCAGCTCTGAATTTGTTTCCCATCCATTCTTGTAATTCAGTTTACCCCTATGAGTTATTGCTCACAAATGAAGACTCAATGAAGAAACTAACATAAAGGGAAACATCTTCTGCTAACTGTGCATTGTACAGAAACATGAGGGGGGAGAGAGACCACCCTGCTCTTTAAGTTAGCTAGAAAAACAATGGATGGAGATTTGTGTCTGCTTCTATGTATTTTGTAATTCAAATTTTTATATAGAGTTGTCTTTAGTAACCACTCAAGGGACCAGCATGTGTCAGTTGTTTAACAGAGCTGACCTTACAGTAAAGGTGAAGCAGAATTGTATTCTACTTCTGGGGCTACTTTGAAATGGTCTTTAAAGACAGACGGTTGCCTGATTAGGGGGATTGCTCAGCTCGCTTTCGTTCTCTCCCACTCAGACACAAACTCACTTGCATGTAGACATGATGACATACACTCTCACACATAGACAAGATTCACACACACACACACACACACACACACACACACACACGTCTCTGTGGGAGAGGAGGTACAATTTCAGTCACAAGGTCCTAGTTTAGCAGGTAGTTGCCTCTTGGTAGAGCTGACAGCTTCACCCATATATACCCTTATAAACATTAATGTCTCAGGCCAATAGGTTTGACTTTTTCTTACTGGGAGGGTCTAGGGACATATATTTCTATATGCCTTAGGCTAGCCTTTTAGATTATAGTAGACTTGCATAATCCCTGAAAATGAGCAGTGTGTTTTAATGAATCATCCTCACCACGAGAAAGCTAAATTAACCCTATTCTTTTACTAATTACTCCAGAGACATCCTTAGTTTGTGTGTGAGAGAATTAATAAAATAAGACTTCTGGAGCTCCAAATGAAGATTTTTCAGGTTTTCATTGCACTTTCAGTGTCTGTTTTTCTATTGAGGATTTTGTGAGGAGAGTGAAGGACAAATTAAGACACACCGAGCATGACTGATAGAGAGTGACAGTAGTTAATGGTCTGGTAGATCTGTGCAAGAAGAATATAAGAGGAAACATGGTCTTGGCATGAGTTTTATTTCAGGTATATTGCTGATGTGGAGCTTGCAAAAATGCTTCTGATCTTTTATCTTGTTTTGTTTTATCTTGTTTATAAAATCTAATACAAGAATACCTAAGAATATATAAAAAGAAATGGAGTACTTGTGGCACCTTAGAGACTAACCAATTTATTTGAGCATGAGCTTTCGTGAGCTATAGCTCACTTCATCAGATGCTCATGCTCAAATAAATTGGTTAGTCTCTAAGGTGCCACAAGTACTCCATTTCTTTTTGCGAATACAGACTAACACGGCTGTTACTCTGAAACCTGAGAATATATAATTACAAAATCTCCACAGGCATGGTCAGCAGAGGAAAAAAAAAACAGATAAATACCTCAAATAGTGTGATGGTTCAGTGGCTTAAAAATCAGACCACCTTCTTGTCAGGAAACTCTGGGCCAAATCCTCATCACCTGCATGAAGAATGACTAAAGGGGTATGCTCAAGGGACCTTGTGCGGATCGAGCAGGACTTGGGAGACAGAATCCTCCCATCCAACAGGATCTAAGATCCATCTCACACATCACCGCTTTCTGTACAAGCGCAAGGCTTTGTCCTTGCCCTCAATAACAAATACTCGTAGCAGAGCAGGTATAAAATAAACAAAAATAAATGCAATTCAATTTTGAAAAAGAAAAAAACCCTCAGATTTATTATGGGAGTGAAAAGGGAGAAAGAGAATTGGGGGGAGGGATAGCTCAGTAGTTTGAGCATCAGCCTGCTAAACCCAGGGTTGTAAATTCAATCCTTGAGGGGGACATTTAGGGATCTGGGGCAAAAATTGGGGATTGGTCCTGCTTTGAGCAGGGGGGGTTGGACTAGATGACTTCCTGAGGTCCCTTCCAACCCTGATACTCTATGAAAGCATGTGGCAATTTCTAATCACATAGCTTAGTGCAGTTCTGGTAGGCTCTCGGGTACTGTGGAGATGAGGAGGATATAAGAACCTGAATAGAAGAGAAACCAGAGCAGGCTGGGAGTGAGACTGCCTCCTGGAGTTTTTTACTGGTAGGGGGCTTGACATCTTGTAGTTCAGAGACCCATGTTCCTGCCCCATCCACTCCAAAACCATCCATCTTGCTTTTATGGAAGGAGCAGCCAGAGAGAACTTCTCTACAGTATATGGAGGGTGTTGGAATCCCCTGAGCAGCCTTTCTGTTGCCCATTCTCTGTCTTGCATGCTCATAACATGAGCAGGAAAAAGCAGATTTGCCCTGTAATCATCAAGATCCATCTCTTCGTAGTACAAAGCAGTCAGCCCTAGGAAGAGAACATGTCTTGTTATTGTTTCAATATAATTTCACCACTCAGCATTCTTCACTGGCCAATTATTTTACAATGATCCTTCTGCCAGTTGTTAAATATGATCATTAATAATAAGCCATCCTTCATTTATAAAGCCACTTTCATCCATCAGAGTTCTAAAGCTCTGATATACCAACTTTACACAAGGATCATCTTCACCCACCACTAAAAAGTAGATATCTCTGAGGTGGAAGATAGCAGTGTACAGCAGCGTTACACAACCATTTGGGACAAGAATTGCAAAATACCATATCTGGTTGAAATTGTGGGGGGAATTCAAATAACCGTCTGAGACTGAATTTGGCTGGAACCTTGGGATTTATTGCCAAGAGATCTCTAATGACCAGAAGCGGCCAGCACATTGGTTTTATATCTTATTTGAAAAACAACACTCCGTGTCACAGTGCCCCTTCGTCCCATTGTCCGTTAATCCATTGCTTCTCAGAACCAAATTTGAGTTTTTCTGGGATTAACCCAGCCACATTCAGCTCAAAAGAATGAACTGCCAGTTATCCATGAAATTCTCTAAAAACTTTGGAAGCAAAACATTTGGGGCATAACTGTTACACCTGTGTAAATCCAGAGTCAGTGGGTTTACTTCAGTTTTACATTTGGTGTAACTTTGAACAGAATCTGGCCCTTTAATTCAACAGTCATATTAGAGCTTTTAAAAATCCTTTTAGCATCTTTTCAGTTGTTTCATTCTCGGCATTGGGAGGAGGAAGTTTGTCCCGTTTTTAGTTCTAAGAACACACAATCTAGTTATGTCTATATACAGTAATCAAACTATCAGCTGGCTGAATAACAGCAGTAATTCAAATATAGAGCAACTAGCCATGGTTAGAAGTGAACATTTAACAGGGAAGAAAGTGTTGTAAGTCCATAAAAATAACTACTGATAATGTGGACCTGCCAGGATTGAATTCCAGAACAATGGCTGTAAGGCCTCTTGAAACATAGTTGATCATTGGTTACAACATTACAAAGCTATTTAGAACTACAAATTTACCTGGCAGATAATCTCCACAGCCTGCAGTATGTTCGAACCCAGCATTTACACATGTCTGGGGTTGCTCCTCTGTATATGAGCCCATTGCAGCAGGCATGAGCCCTCTGCTCTGTCATACCTCCTCCTGCTTTCTGCACCAGTATGCACATGGCTTATTCAGTTTGAAGTAAATTCTCTCCCCAGTGCACACTCTGAGTACCCATGCTGCGCTCTTGAGGAGGATGCAGCAGAACAGGTGCAGAGTGAATGGATCATCTCCCCCAGTCTGCAGAATGGCAGTGGGCTGGACCCTGGGATTGTAGTTGCTTCCACAGGTCCTGTGACTCCTGCTATCTGGAGAGCAATAGCCAGTGGATCAAGGTAACAGAAGAATGTCTGACCCTGCCCTTAATGCCTGCTGTGAGACTATGCAGATAGTCCCTGCAGAACTGGGCTTTGTGGCATTCAGGGCATGCACACCCTCTGCTTCTGTACACATTGTGCAGAAGAACAGAAAAAGATGTGGGAGCCAAAATTGGCCTAAGATGCACATGTGCAATCCCACTGCAGTCAATAGGCAATGCTTGTCTCACAGTTATTGGGCTAACTGCATCTCTGACCCCTCTGGGTCTTTTTGAGTGTACTCCCTCTCCAGTCTCAGGCCTTGAGTTGTCACCTCTAGTTAGGAGGAATCATTTGATTCTCCCACTCTTAGGTCAGGCCTTGGTTTGCCGTCCCCTGGAACTAAATGTAACTGCCTCGGCACCTGCGATTCTGGTCCTTGGGAGCTATGTCCCAGTGGCATCCAGAGATCAGCCAGCCTTCTTAAAGCTGAGTGTTGTTTTTTTCAACCAAAGGACTTTGGAGAAAAAAATCTTAACATGATAAACAGATTATACGTATGTCTTGTTTACCTGGTGTCTATCCATGTTGCACGTGGGGTTAAGCTTCCTACAAACAGCCCAAGACCTCTGTTGTCTTGGTGACAACTCCCATGGAATTAAAGCAGTAGAGATCTATAATAAGCATTCCACTAACTAATACAGTTATGCAGTCTAGCTCAATAACTAGCTTACATACAGCATTCATAAAATTATACATAGCAGCTCCATGTCCACCACAGCGTCTGAGAGCAGAATTTGACCCTTCATAATGGACCTGATCAAAGCCCACTGAAGTCAGTGGAAAGGCTGCCATTATTTTCAATAGGCTTTTGGATCAGTTCTTCTTAGGCCTTGTCTATACTGGCAGTGGCATGTAGAGTATGAAGGCTGTGTCCACATTGCGGTGAGTAGCTACATGCAGCAGGGAAAGGCTCTGGTGGGAGGGGCATAATGGGGAAAAGCTCCAGCAGCTCCCCGTTGCTGAAGCCTTTCCACACTGCAGGGAGCAGCCAGACCCTTTCCCTGTGGTGGGGAAAGAGTCCAAGGCAGCAGGGTGGCAGTGGGACACTACGTTGTTAAAAAGCAGCAGTGTAGGTGTGGAAGGCACTGCTTGGGTGAGTAGAGAGCCATGTAGGATGCGTACCCTAAGGTTCTGGCATGTCTTTACTCATCTAAGCAACACCTCACTGTCTACACTGCTATGTATACCCATGCTAGGGTTGTATGCACTATATGTACTCTACACACCTCTGTAAGTGTAGTCCTAGCCTTAGAGGATCTGGGAACTAGGGATAGAGAAGTCAAATGATTTGCCCAAATTCATACAGTGAATTAATGACAGTGCCGGGAATATAACTCAGATTTCCTGAATCCCATTTTAGGGTCCTGCCCACTGGGCAACACTGCCTCCTAAATACATGCAGACTTTTACAGACTACAGAATTCACTACTACAAGAGGTCACAGTTAACTACTGGAATAGGATTTCAAGGGAACTGGATATTCATAACAAGGAGTTACATTTGTAGTTATATGTACTTCAACAAGGGTAATAAAAACTCATGCTTTGGGGCATCAGCTGGTCATCATAGGAGTCAGAAGGAATTTTTCCTCCCATGTACAGGATGGTCACTTGGCTAGGCATATTGTGGAGAAGAGGAAGGGGCTGCCTTCTTCATGGATCAGTGTCCCAGTCTGGTGTAGCAAATTTTGTCTTCTAGTTATATATTTGTATACAACTATAGTCCACTGTCATAAACAGTGATAAGGTTTAATTTTCTAGCATTATTTGCATTAAACCCAGCATAACTAGGACCTAATCAAGCAAAATGCTGAACAACCTCAACTCCTGTTAGTGCCAGGGGAAGTTGAGCTTGTTCAGCATCTTGCAGAACTGGTCCCATTATACATAATACTGGATACAAGGGACCTCAGGCCTGAGATTAATCTTTTTTGGCGATTTGCTACTATCTTGTCATTTCAGTGCTTTGTGCGAAGATTTAAAACTGCAGTAAAATTCCACTGGGAGGACTAGTAGATTTTCATGAGTATTTTTCAAAGATGTGTGAACATGAGGTGAAAAATCATGGGCCAAATCCTTAGCTGGTGTAAATTGGCATCACTCCATTACTGAAGTCAATGAAGATATGCTGATTACTCTAGCTCCATGTGTTTAAACAAATGTCCTTACCTGTGGTACGAAGAATATTTTAAACAATTTAGACTAATTTTACAAATCTCACTCACTCTTTATGCTTTTTTGCCTTTCACCTACCAATGAAAATAAACTAGTGAATTTCACTTTCTAGTTCTAGTTATCATATGAGACTCCAAGCTACAGTTCCCCAAAGCAACAGTTTTGGGGCTGCAAACCTAGTGGGGGAATATTTTCATTTGAAAAGAAAAATATCCTTTTCATGTTCATGTTGTTTTTTTTTTAAATGGAAGCATTTCTATCTATTTTGTGCCTCAATCAACCTCACAAATTCCACTGGCTCCCAGCAGAAAATCATCTTTTTTAGTACTTCAGAAACACAGGAAGTTGCCAATTCAATTGCCCTTCCACCTTTTCTTCAGCCAGGAGCAGGAGCGAGCAGCTCCGGTGGATGGTATCACTTTGAACCCTCCATTGCGGATGTCTCCTCTACTTCATACACAGAGTGAAGGCCTGGGATTAAGACAGCATTCCCTTCCAGAATACCACCACCTCTGTGAACTAAAGCTGTTCCTTGAAGTACACCGGAGATTAGACCAAACCAAACACCCAGATCTGGCTACTGCAGAAGTTTAGGGAAGTGCAGATCTGGATCGCAGCTTTGTAGCTCAGGCCCATCTTTTAGTAGTAAGGTATCCTGGAGAAATAATGTATTAAAATGTTTTGTTACAACAAATTGCATAGGAGCCTAATTCTCAGGGTTTTATTCAATTTACTCTTTATTGTCTCTCTTACGTTTTCTTGAAGACAGTGGGTGCTTTCATACAGGGTACAAAGATAAAACATATCTACTGTGCACGTATGTGCATAAGAGACATGACAGCTCAGCCTGTTCTGTGTTTAGCTAAAAAACTCACAAAAATTCTAATTGCAAAATATGGAAACCAGTCCACTTTAGAAGACTGACTGTGTAGCTGACTGACAGCTCATGTTTGCCGGCAAATCCAAGGGCCATATTTGGCTCTGCACAAGGGGGTGCAACAGGTATTGACTTTAGTGGAGAGACCATAGTCTAGTGGATAGGACATGCTGGACGGGGAGTCAAAAGATTTGGATTCTAATCCTGGCTGGCTGTTTAGATTGTACGTTCATTGGGACTTTGTCTGTCTCTTACAATCTGCGTGTTCAGTGACTAGCACAATAAGGTCCTGACCTCAACTGGGACCTTTAGGTGCTGTTGTAGAGCTACTCTAATAAGAATTAATAGTAATGTCAGCCTTGAATTTGGTCCCTGTCATCTTCTATCTTAGTGTCTTTTTTCAGTTTGATATTTCTGGAGAAGTGTTGCCCCAGGAGCCATTTGTACCCTAGCTACTAGGGTTGGCCCCATTACTGACAAATAAATACTCAGGCCAGAGATTATGGATCGCTAGTGCAAACATGAAAATTTATAGAAGTGCTCTTAAAAACTGTGATGCAGCTCACAAATATGTGGTGGCCTTTGAAACCTCAGCAGCAGCTTATCTGGTGGGCTTTGTCAACTCCCAAGAAACTGTTGGCACTTTTATCTCTTCATAGTATTTTAGTAAGGTGCATGAACTCAAATAAGAGAGGCTAAATATGTTATGGTGCCAGAACTCCTTTACAGAACCCGAATGCCAGAGGTTTGCCAGATTTGAAAGGGTTCATTGAGGTCACTCACCTCCCAACTTCAGGAGGCCTTTCTAGCTCCCTCCTTCCCTATAACTTCAAACAACATCAGTCCATAATGTAAACTCCCAACTTCTCTTATCCCCCAACCCCAAGTGGCTACTTCTCCATGGCCTTCCTCATTCTCAGACTTCCAGCTCGTCTCATTGGCTCTCTGACATTGTAAACATTTTCATAATGCAACCCAGCCAGTCTCCTTCCCCCTGCTGAGCTCAGGCAGCCAATGCATTGAAATTCCATCTGCTTATAGATGTCTCCATTACATGCACCTCTGAGGCCTTATCCAGTTCCCATGGAAGTCAACAGGAATCTTTCACCCATGGGTAAACCCCATAAAATTATGTATTTTCGAGGAATGCTGAATGGAGTTAAAAAGGTTAAAATCCACAGCATGGGAATCCAGAACAAAGTTTGTTTGCCAGTTGTTTTATAAAAGTATAAATTAATCCTACCATTTCCCTCCATTTTTGCTGGATTATCCTTGTACCTCATTCATGATTTTTTTTTCGTTAGCGTAATTCTGCTACACCAAATGTTCTGCAGGTCCACAAAAATGTGAGACGTGATGTGCAGTAGTCAAACCGTAGCAGTCGGAGCCAGAAATTCCTGAGTTTTAATCCCCGCTGTGGTGATAATGATTCGTTCTGTGACTTTGGGCACCTCGTTACTCTACCTCAGGTTACTCATTAAATGGGGGATAATAACACAGAGCTCACAGGGATGTTGTCAGGGTTAGTCCCTGGTAGAAAGTGCTTTGAAGATGAAAAGCACTACATAGATCTTGTGATTACATGAACTATTGTTGTTTAAGGCATTTCTTATTGAGAGTCCTCAAATGTTTCTGGGAGGCTCAAAAATGTTGTGACATGAAAACTTCCCTTCTGAAAACCATTCAGAGTGTTATAGGGTACAGTATCTTCCTTCACCAGCAGAAAAGGGGTAAGTCCAATGCAGATTCACCTGTTGTCTTTACTGGCAACCTTTGTGCCTGATTACCTGATATTGTGGTCTTCTTTTTAATGCCATAGAAACTTACGTGTGTGCCTCTCGTTCTTGTGTTTTAGATCCTGGCGGTCCTATGAAACTGCCTTGTATGCCAGTTAAACTATCGCCTCCACTACCTCCAAAGAAAGTCATGATTTGCATGCCTTTAGGGGGGCCAGACCTCTCTCTTGCATCCTATTCCATGCAGAAGAGTTCCCAGCAGCCTTTGGCTCCACACCATCACTCTGTACTGCCATCCCAATTAGCAGCACACCAGCACCAGCTTCCATATGGCAGCCACAGCCAGCATCTGCCTTCTGGATCCAGCTCATTACCTATTCACCCTTCAGGGTGCCGGATGATAGATGAATTGAACAAGACACTGGCCATGACCATGCAGAGGCTAGAAAGGTAATGGTTGATTTTTAAAAATATTAATTTATATTCTGTCATTACAGCATCAGAACATAACATCATACAATAATACATTGCACTTACAGAGGGCCTTTCATCTGAAGATCTAAAATCTTTTACAAAGCCAAGTCATTACTGGGGAAGCTGAAGCACAGAGAGATTAAGTGACTTGCCCAAGTTGATGCAGTGAGTTAGTAGCAGAGTCAGGAATAAACCGCAAGTGTCCTGAATCACAGTCTCCTGCTCTGGCCATTAGATTATGATGCTACTAGATTAAAAAGCTTTTAGGAATCTCCTGTTTTGCAACAACATAACACCCGGTTTCCAAATAAAGCTTTGGTTACATGGAAGACAAAAGAAAATAAAATGAAAAAAAAGGTGGAGGATTTAGAAAAGAACAATAAAGACCAAATGTGTTGCCCCCACCAAAGAATCTACATGCCACTGATGAGCTGGAGGGAGCACATAGTGATTTGCATGAGCTATTTAGGTTTTTTCATGTAATCTAAAATGCATCTGGGAATAAAATAAAATAAATGTGTGCTGCGGTAGAGGGAGTGTGTGTGTGTGTGTACACAAACGCAACATAATTGTCACTGCTGTTTTGTAGCAATCCCAATTGTAGACTGCAAAGGGGATAGAGAATATTAATGCCATTCCATGCAAGATCCCCACACATATTTTGTAAAGTGAGTCAATTGAATGCGGGATGTATCCCAGTATATTGACTTCCTTGCACGGATTCCACCAGCTTGTCTCTGGTCAAAATCACAGGCTTCTGAACAGCAGTCCTTAGGCTTTCACCAGGACATCTGAATTAACTGGAGCCTTGTGGGGGCTCTCAGGGAGGGTAGATCCAATACCAAATTATATGACATGTGGAGCTTCTTCCTGGAGAAACAGTCTGTACACCCTGTAGTGCAGAACATAGTCCCCTACAGGAATTTTTACACTGAATGCTTATAGTCTGAAGAAATCAATAAATATAGGTGCCCAGAAATCAGTGCTCAAAGTAGCTCAAGAGGAGCAGTGGAAATATGGCTTAAGGCTTGGCCCTGCAGTCCTTGTTGGTGCCAGACCAGTCCCCAGTTTAAATTAGAGTAATCTGAATATTGCTGTAATTTATATACAGGAGAATTAGCTAAATGGACAGTGAAAACACAAGGAGGTAGCTGGGCAGTTCACCACGGACAGTTCTATTGAAACTGATAAGGTGATAGGAAAATAGGAAATTGTACAGAAAACCAAACACGTGCAATTTAAATAGACAAGAGGCCAGATTCTGCCCCATGCTACTAGTCCTTTGCACTGCCAGAGTAGTAAAAAGAGACCTTTGTAGCTGCTCTGAAAGGGCCGCTGTAGATTTTCCCAGTGTAAGGGAATCCTCAGCTGGTGTGAAGTTGACTAGCTTGTAGTGGGAGGTTCCTGTTGCCACAGATAAGGGGCTCCAGTGGTGAGGCAGGAGGTAGCATGTTATGAGCACAAGTCATTATAACAGGGGTAGAGATTTGATGGGACCACAGTCCTGCCACCTTTCACATAGGCCAGCACAGCCTAGCAAAAGCACCTTGCAGAACTAGCTGCATCACCCTGAGATACCAAGTACTGTACACACTCCCGAGTGCTGGGGGATGTCAAGAGGGATTGTCTCCCCCTCTAGAGCAGTGCAGCTTCACACCATTCCTAGCACAAGTCTGGGTGTTAATTGCACAATCTGGCCCTGATACATGCAAGCTGCACTTCATTATTCTAAACCCAATGATATTTCTCTTCATATGACTTCATAGTGGCATCTGTTCCCCCGTTTTCCCAGCAATGGATGTTCCAGTTTCTAAGCTTCCATCAAGTCTGTGTTTACAAGTATGTTTAATTGGTTTAAAGGAGGTGATGTAAAGATTGTGGTGGGGTTTTTTTTATTTTTGTTAATTTTTAACATTTACCAGAAGCTGAAACTGAGCTACTTGTTAAAACTGAACAAGCAAGAATCCAGTTCCCAGAATGAAGCAATTGTCTCCCATCACAGAAGAGAATATTTTTTAAAAATGGGATTAGTATTGATTTTACCTTTAAGGGACTCCTAGCTCACATTAATATACAGAACAGATTTTTGATTGTTTCTTTTCAGTCAATTAACTGGTTTTTTTGTGCCTCAATCGATATTTCAGTCATGGAATAATGAATCAAGTATTTCAGTTACGCTCATTGTCCAGTAAGTCAGTAATGTTTATGGTACTCAAGGAAAAAAAGAGTTGATGACTGTTTCTTCTGGAAAGGCAGTCACTAGTTTCATAATGTATGCGGACAAACTGTAAAGTCGACATGTGCTGTTAAGTTTTTTAATTTATACTTCCAAGGGACTCTCTGTTTTTAGCAAATGTGCTAATGTCTCCAAGGAGATTAGTGTAGGTTTTCAGAATAGATTTGATTTGGGAGGGGATTAGGTACACCAGGTGGTATCTTTTCCTGATATTATTTTGACAGTAATGCTTTCTTTTCTCCCTAATTGTACAAAAAAACAGGTTTAAACCCAAATTACATCACATTGCAGTGTTTGTTATGAGACACTTCAGCTCAGAAGCCTTGAAAGCCTTGTAAATTGCTTATATTTGAGATCTGTTTTTTCTTCAATATACAATTTTTCTGTGTGATCATGTCTATCAAATATGTAGAATCTGAGATTGGTTCCTAAACTTTTCTACTGCTTCCAAAATAGCATGCTGCTGGGCCCCTGCTCCCAGGCCAGCAACTGTGGAGAAGAATGTAGAACATAGAGGCAAAGGCAGAATGGCTAATGGGAATGAGCCTATGAAAATGGAAATGATCACATCCAAAATAGAAACAAAGCTCAAAGAGTTTAATGCTCCCAAACTGGGGGGAACAGATAATCTCCAACCCAGAATACTGAAAGAACTGGCACATGAAATTGCAAGTCAGGTAGCAAGTTATCATATGACTGGAGAATAGCAAACAGTTATCTGTATTTAAGAAAGGGGAAAAAAGTAATCCAGGCAACTACAGATCTGTTTGTCTGATCTCAATAGTATGCAAGGTTTTAGAACAAGTTTTGAAGGAAAGAATAATTAAAGACTGGAGGTGAATGAAAATGGGATAAAATCCATCAGGGGATTATCAAAGGTAGATCTTTCTTTGATAAAATAATTGATTTTTTAGACAAAGGACATGCAGTGAATGAAATCTATCTAAAATTCAATAAAGCATTTGGCGTGGTACTATATGGAGAATTATTAGTAAAATGGGGGTTAATACAGGAATTGTCAGGTGGGTAAGGAAACGTGTAAAGGGGAGAGGTCAGTGGGTTGTGCTGAAAGGAGAACTGCTGGGCTGGAGGGAGGTTACTAATGGCATTCTTCAAGGATCACTCTTGGGACTGATCGTATTTAATATTTTAATTAGTGGCCTTGGCACAAAAAGTAGGACTGTGCTAATTAAATTTGCTGATGACAAAAAGTTGGGAGGCATCATCCATACAGAGGAGGATCAGAATATTATACAGGAAGATTTGGATGACCTAGAGGCCTGGAGTATAGAAATGGGGTGAAATTTAATAGTACAAAGTGTAAGGTCATGCACTCAGGGACTAACGACAAGAATCTCTGCTATCAGCTGGAAATGACAGAGGAGAAAAACCTGGGTGTGTTAGTTAATCACACGATGACTATGAGCCACCAATTTAATGATCCCATAAAAACACCAAATGTGAACCTGTGGTGTTGGTGGCCTGTTGTATGCAGGACAGACTAGTTGATCTCTTCTGGCCTTAAACTCTATGACATTATGAGAAAAGGGGGTGCCTAACATCACTTGGTGTAGCACGCATTTCAGCTGATCCCAGATATTATCTACAAAAATTAAATACTTAAGTATTCTAAAATAATCACTCCAGATACTGCAGTAGTTCTACTGTCAAGTGATGTGAAGCATTACTAAAGAACACTATGGTATTTTTTTTTATAAGGAAGAGGATACTGACAAGCCTCAGTGTGAACCATAACCAGCCCTCTTCAGCGAAAAGGGTGCCTTTTTTTTTAATTGTTAAAAGCAAAGGCCTGTTTCTTCTTGCTTTCTTCCTGAATCAGTGGGATTTCCTCGTTCTGGTAAATTCAGCTGGTGTGGGTTGATCCCTGAGCCCATCTGTAATTTTCTCCCTAAACTCTCCAGCATTCTTTTCTTAAACCTCACGCCCCTAAACCATTCCCTCCTCACCCACCTCCGCTTCTGTGGCCAAGAATAAGGAAAGAAAGAACACGCAATCCCCTTCTTTTAACAACATAGATTTTTTGCTTTAGAAGACCAGGTCTCCAGAGAGCTGACTGTCTAACAACATCTGAAGGTAGGGAAAAGGTACGAGCTATGTGAAAGGAAGTTAGAAATGATTTGCCAATGAGTTAGAAGCATGCCAAAGAAAAATGAGGACTACCTGATCATGGAGTAGGAACCAGGGACCACGTTTTTGTGTGTGACCTTGATCAAGTTACTTAACTTCTATGCCTCTGTTTTCCTCTCTGTAAAACAGGTGATAACGCTTACCGGCCTCGCAAGAGTGTTGTGAGCATTAACAGGGCAATATTTTAAAAGCATTTTAAAAATGAAAATTGCTATGTAAGTGCCAAGTGGTGTTATGATTTTAAGTGACACATTCCTAACTCTCATAAAGGATCTGCACTCACTCCCTCTTCTTGTAGCAACAGTGGGACAAGAGCTAGGCCGCAATTTTCCTACATGAGGATAACATTGTGTCACAATTTAAACAAAGGGATAATTTATGCAGCCAACTTCTTTAAAATCCAAGAAAATTTTGGGTTCCACGATGTAGATTTGCTATCAGGGTACCTCTCTTCCCCGACTTCAGTATGGCTTTTCTGACATATAGTTTGTGCCCTTCCTGTGTTCCTGAACGTTGACTTGGAGGGGCAGCTACTTGGCGTGACATGCTAGTCTAATCTCCAGCCATGCACCCAATCAGTCTCTCTAATGAGGCTGCCAATTAGTGTCAATCATGATGCATACTCTTGTAAACTCGCAACTGGGGTCAGACCTTATTTCTTACAGGATACTAAACAGCTAACAGATGGTAATGATGGGTAATTCCAGTTACCAATGCCCTGCCCTGGGATAGAAAGTGAAAACCTCTGTATCAGAAAGTTTCTGTAACCAATTGTCCTTAGACATCCAGTTCCCTCAGACTTCAAATTTATAAAATAAATCATATTAGACCTACCTACCAGAAGTCTTGTAGTTCTTATCGAATGCATTTCAGTCTATAAAACTTTTCAAGAGAACTACTTTTGTCTAAACTTCACGGCCTGAGGGTAGACACTCTGAATATGTATAGCTAATCCTATGCTCATCCCAGTGTAGTATTATATTAATAAATGTACAGTGATCTGAAGTGTTTCTATTTTTAGTTTAATTGATAAGCAACAAAACAATATACTCTTGATCTGACAACATTTTGATAGAATCTTTTCTGGTAACTCTTCATTCTGTTATCAAAGAAGAATGTATGATAGTTTGTGGGGATATGTTTTATCCCACTAGATTTTTACAGGAGTGATTTCCCTGTTCTATTTAGAGTACACCCTTGAGTAACAAGAATATCAGTAGTTGTCTGTATAATCCTTAAATTCTGACTTTCTCATGAAAATCTTTTCTTAATAGCAGCACTGTAATTTACATATTAAGATAAATTCTTTTTTGAAACCAGTGCCCGCATAGCCATGGTCTTGATCTCTAAACAACCAAAGCAACAAAATCTGAAACAGCTTTTAAAACTGATGATCTGAAACATTTAGTAGTGTAATTGTTCAGTACATAATACTACTACTAGCCCAACAGCCTTTACAAATAATTTTGTAGTAGACCACATGACAGTGCATATTTCCTACCAACAAAGAGGAAATCTATCACAGTAGAATTACTTGTGCCCTTGATTGTTTTTCATAAGTAAACTGCAGTACTGCAGGTAGGGCAAAAGTGCACAACACCTTGTCATCTGACTTAGCGAATGAAATTAATAGTGTGGAACAGAAATCAGGAAATACATAAAATAGCAGGAAAAAATAGGGCTTAAAATAGCAAGTGGTATTATTGGTGGACTGCATGACTGAGGAAGTTGTAAAGAGATGGAGAATCTTCCACTGCTAGGACACCAGTTCAAATCAAGCCTCAGTGTGATAGGGATTGAAACTTGCTATTACCATCTAACTGCTGTATGGTAACCTAAATTGTTGAAATGTACGCAGGACCTCAGGCATGAATAGCCCCCGCCCCCCCCCCCCCCCCCAAAATACTCTGTCACAATAAGCACCTGGTTGGTAACTCCAGGAGAGAGGTAGAGGCAGACTGAATGGGCATAAAGACTGAGCTACCCTCCCACCTCTTCTGTTACTTGGTGAACTTGTACTGCGCCTGACAGTGCTGTGTTTAAACTGAGCTGAATGATTTTACTGTCTAGCGTTCACTGTTTTTTTACAGAACAGCATTATGCTGAGCTTTATCATCTCTAAGATATTAGATCTGAGTCTTCGGGATTTCGTGTATCTGCCACTGAAGAGTTACACAGAAAAACAGATAATCAGAAAAAGAGAGATTTTTAAAAGAAGTTAATTGAATTTAAATTATTAAAGCATATCAATAAAATAAAAGTTAATTGAAAGTTTTTAAAGACTGTAATGCATTTATATATCCTTAGAAGAATTCAGCTGATGCATCCCAAAATTACTTCTTGGATAAAAATAGTATAATGTAAAATTCATTGAAATCTAATAGAGAAATTCACAACCCAATTCTTCATGAATGTTTAATACTTTGTGCTACAAAATGTAGAATATCTCTAGGCAAATAAATTCCTTTCTTTGATATGTCCAGTCAGTAAATATATGCAATATAAGCTGCAATTACCAAATGATCTCTTTGACGTCTAACATAATGATAACAAATGGTATCACTCACTTATAGTATCTAGGGCCTTTTATCCCTATGAATCCCAAAGCACTTTATGGGATAACAGTTCACCCCCCTTGAAAATGCAGTCATTTCTGGGGTGAAACTTGGCAACTGTTTAATGGTCCTCATCAACACCACACAACAGGTTAGGGAAGAACATTAAGATAACATCTCCAACTGACGTAGTGGAAGGTGATTTAAACAGTTAAAGGGCCCAGTCCTCCAGGGTGCTGTGGAGTATCTACTGTGGTTCTGCACATCCTAGACTCTCTAAAGGAGTGGCAGTTGCTTTGCAGGATCATACCCAAATCTGATAGTTGCCTCAAATGGAATGTGGCCAGGACAGCTGGATTAATGTCCATACTCACGTGGAAAGGAGCATGAGAATTTTAACAACGACAAGGTCAAGAACTCAGATTTACTTCTCATCCAAAGAGCAGCATCTCCAACAGCAGAGGGCCTCCTAATTTCATACAGTTATTGTTTCTGAAAGAAGAGCACCTACTACTGAATCACCAACACCACTGCAACACCCAGGATTTTTTCTGACAGTCTCTGATCCTAGTAGAGGGAGGCAATATGGTCTGGTGAATAGGGCACATGGCTGGAAGGTAGGAAATTTCGGTTCCTTTCCTGGCTCTGCGCTTCACCTGCGATGTGACATTGGACTTCAGCTCTCCCGTTCTCAGTTTCCCTGTCTTTAAAAATGTACCTGCATTGATACTTACGTTCCCTTATGAAGTGCTTTGAGACCTACATGTGAAGAGAGCTAAACAGTAGTAATAACAACCAGGTTTGAACCTATTAGGTTGTGGGAAGTGATGAGCTCATAACCTAAGATACTATACGGCAGCAGCAATAGGACTGAATGTTTAGAGAGTAAAAGCAAATTGCTCTTCAGTGTCTGGCTTTTTGGGCTGTTGCACAGACAATTCATGTGTCTTGGTATATCCCATTTGGGATCTTGCTAAAAATAGAAAATGACCACTGGCGCTCCCAAGTCAGTTTGTAGACAGACGGCTCTAATGCACATTTCCATTTCTTTTTGATTCCTGTAGGACCCCTTGCCTAACATTCACAAATTAAACACAACCTTGGTCGTATATTTCATCTGAGACACAGCTCATCTGCAGATAATGTATCCCCATTCATCTTTTGTACTGTTCTATTGTAAATGAGGTGAAGAAAAAAATCTCAGGACTTACATTTCGCTTCAATTTACCTTCTTCCTGTAGACATGATGTAAAATACCAAAATAATGAAAGAAATTATAAAACCATGTGTTAGTCCAAGTTATTTGGCAAGCTTGGAATGGTTTAATTAATCTCCCCTCGCTCGGTAAAGATTCCTATGCTGTATTTATATTTCCCAAGGATTTAAAGTTTCTCGGGGCAGGGGGAGAGTTGGAAGCCCATGCTGTCACATAGGTGTGGCAGTTTGGCCAGTTAATCCACTATCTGTGCAGTCTCCTTCATACAACTAATGAAAGTGTTACATGCAAATTAGCTGTAGAGTAAGAGTGGTAATTGGCTGAGTCATAGGCGCCGACTCCGTTGGTGCTCCGGGGCTGGAGCACCCACGGGGAAAAATTAATGGGTGCTCTGCACCCACCGGCAGCCAAGCTCCACTCTCTGCCTCACCTCACCACCTCCTCCGCCTCCTCCCCTGAGCGTGCCATGTCCCCACTCCTCTGCCTACCTCCCAGCGCTTGCTGCCACCAAACAGCTGTAGCAAGCTCCGGGAGGGAGCGGGGAGGAGCGGGAACGTGGCAGGCTCAGGAGAGGAGGTGGGGCCAGGGCAGGGATTTGGGGAAGGGGTTGGAATGGGGGCGGGAGGAGGTGGGGCAGTCGGGGCGGGGCCAGGGGCAGAGGGGAGTCGAGCACCTACCGGCGCCAGTAGAAGTCAGTGCCTATGGGCTGAGTAACCCTTTGATATCACAGTGCTCTGGGACTTTTAGCGTGGTGTAGATATATGCCTTGCTGTAGCTGGACGCTGCACAGGTGTAATTAGTACAGTCAAAATGGCTGAGAACTTAAAAATTGGACAGTCACAGACTGAGTATCCTAGAGATGATTGAACCTTGTGATATTCTAAACAAAAAGAGGTCTCAACCATGCTTGTAGCTGTTTGAATATGTCATCCTAGGCTTCAGAGTGACAATCCTTGAATTTGAGAGAGATGTATATATATTACACACAGAAACCCATGTTAAAAGAATATTATTAAAGTTAAGTCATGCACTCAGAAATAAGATTGTATATGCAGCCTTCATTCTTTCCCCTTGAGCTTTTAAATGCATGATCGCATACTGTTTTTTCCACAGGAGCCCTGCTTCATTAGGTGCACAGGATGGAGGGTGCTCACTCAATGAGTAGCTGTTCAATATTTTGTTTTCTCATTGTTCAATGTGTGACCCTAGCAATTGTTTACTGGACCCTGTTCAAACTCTGCTCTGAAGACAGAATTATTAATTTCTCCAGGTTTTTCTTATGGCGCTTATCACTGTAATATCGAGTGCTTCACAAACATTAATCAATTGAGAGGTAATGTGATCCTTCTGTAAGGATCAGCAGGAGTTGAACCAGGCCAGTAGGGCTACCAAGCAGCTGAATCCCCACGTTGCTGCTTGACAGCAGCTGTAACCTGGCCACTCCCTGCAACTCATAGTCTACAGAGGTTCAATGCCATGACAAGGTTCACCTCGAGTGATCTGACTGACAGTGGTCTTAGCAAGCCCTGATTGTCTCCTTGTCCCTATAGAAGCCCAGGGGGCATGCCAGGAAGAATCCAGGCAAAAGGCAGATCCCTAGCTACCTGCCATGACCACCCTGCTTCTCTGTTCCTGAACGCCTGGTACTGACCTTGGCTCTGACTTGGATTTTGACTCCTAGTTGACCCCCTGGAAACTCAAAATGAACCTTGATATGTGGTATTGACCATCAGCCTGATTCCTGACAGTGGCTCTGACCCTCAGCTTGACTTATCCCTGACACTGGCTCTGACCCTAGCTTCAGTTCTGGGATCTCAAGCTCCTGCCACTAGTCCTGCCTACCTGCGCCCAGAATCCTAACACCTTGGATGTATAAATAGGAATATTGAGTAGGAGCAAGGAGATTATATTACCTCTGTATTTGACACTGGTTGACCACTACTGGAATACTCTGTCCAGTTCTGGTGTCCACAGTTCAAGAAGGATGTTGATAAATTGGAAAGCGTTCAGAGAGGAGTACAAGAATAATTAAAGGATTGGAAAACATGCCTTATAGTGATAGACTTCAGGCTCTCAATCTGTTTAATTTAACAAAGATAAGGTTACTTGATCACAGTCTGTAAGTACGTACTTTTGGATCAAAACTTTGCTAATGGGCTCTTAAGTCTAGCCGACAAAGGTATTACAAGATCCTACGGCTGGAAGTTGATCCTAGACAAATTCAGACAAGAAATAAGGTGGAAAGTTTTAACAGTCAGGGTAATTAACTTTACAACGGTTTTTTGTTAGATTCACTAGTAATTTTGAAATCAAGATTGGATGTTTTGCTAAGAATATGCACTAATTCAATCAAAAATTAATTCATGGAAATCCTATGGCCTGTGTTATGTAGGAGATCAGATTAAATGATCTATGAATAGTCCAAAAAAAACCCCTTGTGAGATTAGGAAGTGGTTCTAGCCCCATTTTGTGATGGGGGCCTGAGACACAGACATTAAGGCCAAAAGTTTCCACTAATTTTGGGGGCCCAATTTGAGACTCCTAGGACCTGATTTTTCAGAGTATTTGGCCTTAAATATCATTTGATATATTCAAAATACAGCTCCCATTGACTTACAGCTGTGAGTGCTCAACACTTCTACAAACCAGACCCTGAGGTCTCAAGTTGCGGACCCAGAAAATGAGAAACATACAATTAGTAACCACCTGTGAAAAGTTTAAGTGACTTGCCCAATGTCACATAGGAATCTCTGTCCGAGGCAAGATAGAATCTAATTCTCCAGGGCAGCATTCAACTGCCTTAACCATGAGACCCTCCTTTCCCTCCATACCTCATTCTCTACACACCTTCCATCTTCTGCTTCATTTGTCTCAGGGACAACAGCCTCCTTTATACACAACCCTGGCACATTCCCAGAGCAGGTCCATCCTGTGCACTGAGTGAGGCAAGGGTCCTGTGAAAAAAATAGTATTTTTTTGATCATGTAATTACAGATTGTATCATGTGTATACCCCAGGGGCCAGATTAAGATTACTCATTCAAACTTGATTCTGGCCTTTTTGAACAGCTGACGTGCTTAACTTTGCAACCTTAATAATGTTCTTTTTAATATAGTTTTTTCTGTGTAATTTCCTAGGTGTTTTAGAAAGCAAACTGGAAAAACAAAAATTCAATCATGTGGCATCATATTGATGCCCACATGAGTCATCAGTGGGTTTGGCACCTTTAGACACACTGCACAGGCTTCTGCCAATGCAACTGAGTAACTGATAGCAGTAGCAGGTTGTCATTCTTCATGAGGACCAACCCTAGAGGGGGCTGAGACATGCACTATGCCAGTGAATTTCACAGATATATGCTGACAGCAGAGGAATGGTGAGACTCAGGAATCTTGGGTCCTCCCCACACTTGTTCCTAGTCCCATTTTCCTTGTCCAGCTGGTCCCAAACTCCCTCCTATAACTTGTCCCAGTTTATGTGGATTTTCACAGGGATAGCAAAAGGCACATCCCTGGCACACAGGCCACAGCTCCTGCCAATTTTTCAACATGTGCTCCAAAATGTTGGGGCTCTATAGCTTTTCAGTGCAAAGGTCAGCAGAATTTTTTAACATGAGCAAACCGTCATGTTTTTCCCTAAACTCATTCTCAGAAACAACAGAACCAATTTCACCAAAATTTTCCAAAGAAATTCAGCCTCAGGCAGACACCAAGCATGGAAAGTTTAGTCCAGATGATTAACATTTGGCAACATTATAAGCAACTGAAAACAGGGTCATATATTGGGAAGTGTCAGGCAACCTTAATAATAGGTCCTTTCTCAGTTCTGGTTATGCAAGTTTTTAAATTGGAATTATCCTTTAATTCCTTACTAACCAATGTAACTTAATTTTTCCTGTTTACCATGTTTTAACCCATTCTTGTTGGTAACTATAATCCTTCCATCTTCCCCTCTTAAAAAAAATGTCTGCAGTATAAAAAGGCCCTTGTGTTCTGACTTCAGAGAAGCAGCCCTGACTCCTGCTAAGCAATTTTCTCTAATTTTCTTAATTTCTCTTTTTAATTCTCCTTTTCCGATAGCTCTGGTTTACACCCGGGTGACAGTGTCACGAAAACAGGACCTGGAGGCCTTTCCGACATGAGACAAGTGCCAACCGTTGTGATCGAATGCGATGACGATAAAGAAAATGTGCCTCATGAATCTGACTATGAAGATTCTTCCTGCCTTTACTCAAGAGAGGAAGAGGATGACGAGGAAGATGAAGATGATGATAGCTCATTATTTACAAGTAAGACTCATCCTTCCCTCTCCCCTTTTATTGGTGTTGGTTTTTTTTTTAATTTATCCTCAAAGCACAAGGAAAACACAAGCAAACTGGATATCTTGGGCTGGATTTTCTTGTCACTTCACTGACCTAAATTAGAATAAACTCCATTGACTACAACAGAGTAACAGCAGCATAAAATCAGTGATTGTGAGAGGACAATCAGGTGTTTTATACTTAATAAGTACAAAGTCATGTCAGAATATTTACATACAGGTTTTTTTTTTAAAATGTGTCGGCGTCAAGTCAAGAAGGCAGTGGGAGTTTTACCAACAACTTAAATAGGATCAGAATGAGCCCAGTACTGAGCAGTTTTGAAACAATACTAAAGTAGGGCCAGGTCTGGAGATCTTGACTCAGGTCTTATTCAATCCTCGTTTAGGAAAAACTCCCATTTAAGTCAGTGTGAGTATTTTGCCCTGGAACTTTTGTCCAGGTAAGTATTGGATAAAAAACGAGGAAGGACTTCAGGATTCACTCCTAAATTATTGCTGGACATCTGCTCTTTATTTTAAATACCACCCTTAATGGACAAGGGGTAGTTTTTGAAATAGATCCTTCCAGCACTGACTGGCATTTCTGGTTTGTACCTCATACAGTGTGGATTATACACATAGAGAAAGCTCAGCATGTTCTCTAAGAACAAAATAACACAGGTACACTGTTTTTTGTTAGGATCAGTATCCACGGGGGTCAGGGCCAATTCTGCTCACATACTTACTGAACTCATTGAATACTTGAGTACTGTGGGCAGTATTTAGCTCTCTGTATGCTGTGCTCGCATTTTTCTTAATTTAGTCCTTACTGATTTAAAAATCAAGGGCCTGAATGTGACCTTGCTTACAGCACTCTTACACCAGTGTAACCCTGCTGACTTCTTTGGAGTCACTCCTGGATTACACCAGTCTAAATGAGTTCAGAATCAGACTCCAAAACCCTAAGCTACAATAAGAAGTGTAATTACTAGTAAAAACATGATCCTCATTCTCCACTACCCTGCACAATGTAGCGTAATTTACATCTGTACAAATGCTATCATCTCATTTGGTATCATTTTACTCCCACTCCACACGGTGCAAGGCAGCGGAGAATCAGGCCCACAAATGACAACTCTACGTTAAATTAAAGACCTACGGTTGCGGGGTTAGCTGCATCTCTTCCCCCTTTCTGGTTGCTCTCTGAGTGCACCCCCCTCCAGTATTTGGCCTCTAGTCCATAGCTCTCTCTAGGTGAAATCTCACAATTCTTCCACTCTTTGACTAGAACGTGGGTCCGCTACCCTGTGTACAGCAACTGGATATCACCCTGAAGGTCTGAATGGGTTGCAAGCACCTGCATTTCCTCCCTTCAGGATCATGTGACCGACAATATTGACCAACAGCCTTCTTAAAACAAAGCATTTTTATTGAGCACTTAGAACAAAAAATTAAAGACACAAGATTTTAAAATAACGAACATCCTACTTGCATATTTAATGTCATCTAATCTTATGCTTCACTACAGGCTAAGTTAGATAGACTTTCCTCTTAAATGACAAGAACAGAACAGAGCCACCTCTCAAAGCCCTGATCCTCCTGTGTCTGTGAGACTCTCAATCTGGTTCTCTCAGTTAGTGTGTCGACTGCAGCTGGGAGCATGCCTCGCAGCCTGTCAGTGGCACCAATTCAGATATTTCCTGGAAGGTACAAATTCCGGTCCCTCTAACCAACCCCCTGGCAAGGGACCCCATTCCAGTCTCTGTTCATGCCCGCCCTCCTCCTGCAGGAACCCCAGGTCTCCCTCAGCTGGTGAGCTTCCCTTTCTCATACTGCATGAGCTGGTTCCGACAAAAGTCAAGTTGTCGGCGGACTCCCCTGCACCCTGCTGTATCTGAACAGACTTTGCATGTGCCAGTCACAATACCGATTGGGCTGGCCACCCCTCCGCAGCCAGGCCAAATCTGAGTAGTATTGAGTCGTATGCTCTGGGCCGCGCCAGCAGCAGCCATACTGATTTAGAATGGGATCACTGCTTAAAAGGGGTCAGCCCGTGGGCCCTGCGGCTCCACAAGCTATGCAACTTTGAGCAAGTGCAAAAACCTTGGAGAGAGATGTTCATTCCCCTCCAGCCTTCCCCCCAGCCCCACCCTCCCCAAACTGGTGCCACTGCACCCCACACAGGCAGACTCGCACTTGCTCTCCTCGAGCTAGCACAGTAAAAATAGCAGTGTGGATGTTGCAGAATGGGTGGCAGCTCAGGCTGGCCAGCCAAGCTCAGACCCAGAGGGACATGAGTAGTTAGCCCGAGCCGCCACTAGTGCCACAGTGCCACACTGCTATTTTTAGCATGCTAGCTCAAGCAGAGCTAGCACAAGGCTGTCTACCTGGGCTGGGAGAGACACTCCCAGCTGCAGTGTATACGTACCTATTCTGACTCTCACTGTTCAAGCTGGTCTGGGTGCTGCCCAAGGACAGCAGGCTTGACTCAGTAAGGATACATGCTCTGGCATTGTCTCTTTGTGAACCTTAAGTGTAAGCTGTGAGGTGACTATGAGAAAAGACCTCCTCCCTCTTTCTCTAGGTGGACAGGCCCTGCTACCCAGTCAGACGCTGAGGGTGAAATATCCATTCTGTTATATGGCACAGAAACCCCACGCTGGTGGCAGATCCAGATACAATATTAATCATTATTAAAAAACACCCCCACAATTGTTACATCTGCATCTTATTCTCTTTACCTGTTGGACCAAATTCTGTCCTTCACTGTAATGATATACAGTAACTCCTCACTTAAAGTCATCCCGGTTAACATTTTCATTATTAGGTCGCTGATCTATTAGAAAACATACTCATTTAAAGTTGCGCAATGTTCTGTTATAAGATTGTTTGGCTCGCCCCACTCTGCCCACCTGACCGGCGCTCCTGCCAGGGAGCAGGGTCGGAGGCTCACCCGCTCCCCAGCTGGAATGCCGGGTGGACAGAATGGGGCAAACCCCTGCACCCTAACCCCACTCCCCATCAGGAGGACTGGGTGGGTGGAGCGGAGCAAGCCCCCACACCCCAACCCCGCTACACCCCTGCCTCAAGCAAGCCTCACAGTAATCATTGGTGAGTACAGTATTAAATTGTTTGTTTACAATTATTTAAAACTTATACTGTATATGTATATAATGTCTTTTGTCTGGCAAAAAATATTTCCCTGGAACCTAACTCCCCTATTTACATTAATTCTTATGGGGAAATTGGATTCACTTAACATCGTTTCACTTAAAGTAGCATTTTTCAGGAACATAACTACCAAGTTAAGTGAGGAGTTACTGTGAATTAAAAGTGACTCCACTGAAGCTAATAAACTGGTGTAAATCTGGAAAAAAATCGATCTAAGGCTTCCCCTTAAAATTAGATTGACCTAGTTACGTCACTCAGGGCTATGAAAAATGTCACACTCTGAGCGACATACTTAGGTCAATCTAACCCCCACTGTAGATGCAGCTTGATCAGTGGAATAATTATTTTGTCAATTTAGCTACTGCCTCTTGAGGTGGCGGTTTAATTACCTTGATGGAAAAACCCCTTCCGTCAATGTAAGAAGCATCTACACTACAGCACTGCAACAGTGCAGCTGCAGTGGCATAATTGTGCCACTGTAGTGTAGACTAGAATCTAACTTAGTTCACTCTGCTTATCCTCTCCTGACGGTTACCGCTTTGCCTGCTGTATGATATGGTACAATGTTGACATCCCCTTTGGCAAGACCTCTCTTTTCTTCCATAGGTTCTCTGGCAATGAAAATCTGCAGGCAGGATTCTTTAGCAATCAAACTTAGCAACAGGCCCTCCAAACGAGAGCTGGAGGAAAAGAACATCCTCCCAAAGCAGACGGATGAGGAGAGACTTGAACTGAGGCAGCAGATTGGAACAAAGCTAACAAGGTAAGATCCAAACACTTTTCTAATGTTTACCATCAAGCAATGGGTTGCTGGGAGAGTGGACTGCAAGATACAACTTTTATCCTTGGGCTATGGAGATTTTAAGGTCATCTATTCGCAATGCTCTACATGTGAGATGTCACCCAACAGGCTGAAGAAAACCAACAGCTCTAGGCTTTGCCTCTGCTTCAGTATAATTTCCCATACACAGCCCCATCTCACCCTCAGGGGTCCTTTGCTACAGAAAGGCCCATGGAAATGTGCTTTCTGCATTGATGCTCATTTTCTGCTTCCCAATGAAAAGGTGTAGCTTTGGGAACATTCTGGGCTGTAGCATGTGGAACCTTCTTTATGTACTCTTTTGTGAAACCATTGGTGCTACTAAATGACTGACATGAAGCCCCCTCCTGACTGAGCAGCTAAATATATTCCTATCCAGCAACACTCCAATACCTATCACACACAACCTGATTTTGGGTCAGGCTTGGGCCAGGTTTCTCCTTTTGAAGACTCATTCATCTCTCTAATCTTATTTCTTTCCACTTGATCTTATATTTGCCATGATAGATGTGGGCTAGGGTAGAGAGGTGACTGATAAACATGAAGGGTAGAATTTATTACCTCTCTTCCTCTCAGCAATTAGTTGCATTCAGAATAGTTAGCATTCCTTGGCGATATGTGTAAGATGTTGGAGCGCTTTCCTGTATACTTTTTACCTATGCTTTCTATGTTAAATCTAATACTCCAACTAGCCTGTGGGGTCTGGCAGCAGTATTATGCAGGAGTAGGCAGTAATAATGCTTTATGAACTAAAATTTTCAACTCTACAGCTTGCTTAGTAGCTTGGCTTAGTGTATTTGCACAAAAAAATCCAAATTGATAGTGAGCTAAAAATAGAAGTGTCAGGAAGAAAATGAGAAGTGTGTATCTATATGCAACATCTGCTTTATCACATACAGTACTCGGGAGTTTCCCTCAGTGAACCCTGTGTTATTGGTACAGGTCAGATTATTTCTACCGGGTGACTCTTAGCTTGCATATAGGAACATAGGATTCCATGTTGAATCTGACCAAGGCTCACCTAATTCAGTGTCCTGTTTCTGACAGTGGTCCACACCAAATGCTTCAGAGAAAGGTACATGCAACCTTGCAATAAGCAGCTGTAAAATTATTTGCCTCCCCACATTAGGTATCCTTATAATCCCTATTAGTTAGAGATTGTCTTAAGCCCTGAAGTATGTGGTTTAATATCTCTCCAGAATGTATATTAATCATTACAACTTTGAATAAGCTGCTTTTATATATAATGTCCAATCACTTTTTGAATGTTGCTATATTTTTGGCCTCAACAACATCCTATGGCCATGAGTTCCACAGATTAATCACATGCTGTGTGAAAAAATATTTCCTTTTATTGGTTTGGAATTTGCCACCTTTCAATTTTAATGAATGTTGTCTTGTTGTGTTATCAGACAGGGAGAATAGATGCTTCTAATGTACCTTCTCTATATCATTCATTATTTATATACTTGTCCCATGTCCCCTCTTACTCATCTCCTTTGTAAGGTAAACAATTCCAGTCTTTTCAATCTCTTTATGCCCCTAATCATTTTTTACACCTTTCTCTGAAATCCCTCTAATTCTGCCATATTTTGGTTGTGATGAGTGAGCAATACTGTGAGCAGTATTCCAGACGAAGCTGCACCATTGAATTATATCATGGTATTATAATATTTTCCATATTATTCTCCATCCTACTCCTTATTCATCATAACTTCTTTTTTGACTGCAGGTGCACACTGAGTTGAGGTCTTCAATGAGATGTCCAGAGTGGCACCCAGATCCTTTTTCTTAGTTGATACAGTTAATTTAGAACCCTGTAAGGTATATGAGGGATTTAATTTTTCCCTCCCCAATGTGCATAACTTCGCGTTTGTTGATATTCAACTTCATTTGCCATCATGTTGCCCATTCACCTAGATTGGTTAGGCCCTTCTGAAGTTTTACACTCCTCTCTGGACTTCTCTAATGTAAATAACTTTGTGTCATCTGCAACTTTTGCCACCTCATTGCTCATTCCCCTTTCCAGATGATTAATACGTATATTAAACAACACTGCTCCAACTGATTTAATGTCCCTGTGGGAACAAGGTGTTTCTGCAGTTTGATTTTCAACTGAGTAAACCAATTTTGACAATAACTGGAGCATTTCTTAGTTAGGCCTCATGTTCTCACAATATCACTGCCTTTTTGTCCAGTGCACTCATCTTGCTATTTGTGCTCCTTTACTGTCGGAGGTACGAAACTGGATATTGTCTTCTGATGTAGCCATGGGTTAGAGAGTGAAAATCCTAAAAGTTTAGAATGATAAAATATCTGAGCTGAGAAAAATACAGGACCTGATTCATCACTGCATTACTCCAGTTTTATACCAGTGTAACTTCATTGAAGTTAATGGAATCACAATAGGAATAACATAGTGGTGAATCAGGCTCTGTGACAATTGGAATTTAGAGTTTTGCATCTCCCTCTGCTGAGTAGAGTTAGAAGTAGAATTAAGAAACTTTGGGAGAAAAATACTTCCTTAGCCAGGCTGCAAATACAATAGGCCACAAATGCTGCAAAACTAGACAGGGTTACAGGTCTCAGCAGTAAAAACCTAGAATGTGTCTTATGTCTAAATACAAAATATCAGAGTATAAATCCAGGCTATCTATGGCTAGCCTGTAGGCTGATAGATATATTTATTTGGATGGAAATGTCTCGAATTTGGTGTGCAAAAATGTGCCATTTCCATGGCTTGCAGAATAATTTTCAGAAAACTCAAGTCGATTTTTTTTCTGTTGTGTAAATAACATTTCAAAACCTCATTATTGCATCCATCCTTTGTTGTCACATAATGATCCAAATCGCAAGCAAAATTAAAGGCGTACAGGATTTATAGTCCTTGGGGAAGAACTGAGATGCAGACTATGATTGCAGTTGGTAAGTTTAATAATATTTCTGAGGAATTTGTACCATTCCAGCAATGGGTCCCAAAGGTTTGAAATAACCAGCCAATTAAATTACATACATTATTTGCAGAAGAAATATAAAATACAGAATAAAATCTTTTGCAGATAGTTACCATTGTCAGCAATGAACGGGATCAATTTGTTTTCACTGGAACGCTGATTAGGACACTTCAGTATTTATGTGCATTCTTCTCTATGCTTAGTTAAGGAGAGAACATTAGCTGCAGTATTTGGAAGATCAGAAATTAGATCTAAAAAGAGAGTGTTATTTAAAAAAGAAGCTTATGGGCAGGCATGCTAAGATTTCGATCTTTGACCTACTGCACAGGGCCACATTCATCCCTGTGTAATTCCACTGACTCAGAAGTGTCTGTTCATATTGTATTTAAATCTCAAATTGTTCTCAGAAAATGCTTATGACTCTATTATTGTGTCTGACAACTCATAGCCAGATACCACAGCACATTTAATAAATCAAAGTTCACCAGCTGAACCAGTTCTAACCTGATTTGCACCCCGGTGATGCCGCAGCAGTAAATAGGGCTGCTGAGCATATTCCACAGCAGAATTTGGCCTACAGTAGGCTCTTTGAATCTTAGCATCAGCACAATGCAACGCAGGAGCTTCACGGTCCATAATAACAACACTCAACATGTTTGTAGCGCTTCGCACAAGTAGTAAGTATCGTTATCCCCATTTTACAGATCAAGAAACTGAGGTTCAGAGAAGTAAAGTGGCTTACCCAAGACCACAAAATGAGTCTGTGACAAAGTAGGAAGAAAACCCAGGTCTCTGGAATCCCAGTCACATGCATTGGCCATGGGACCATGCGCTAATACCCATCAGTTCAGAAGCAGCAATGCCAGCAAATGGCTATATGGAATCCTCCCTGTGGCCAAATTAGAAGGAGCTGTTCCGATATGTTGGTTTCTAGTAGTGAAACAAGATACTGTCCTTCAGTTTGTAACACTCATGAGATGCGGGTAGGAGTTGAACACTGTAGACCAGTTCCTCGGCTGCTGTACATCATCATATTTCCATTGACTCCCATGGAGCTATGCTGGATTACACCAGTTGAGAATGGGGCACTTTAAACAAATCTTTTTTTAAAACTGTGTATTTCAAAGTTTGTGTTTGGAAACTTCTTTATTAGGTATGCTCACCTGCTCACCTACGCCTCCTATTGTTTATGTTTTCTGGTGCCTCCTCAACCCCCCGGCTGCACAATAAGGCAGAGGTGTGCAATGTAAGTGACATTAGGCCGGAATACGGTAATTTAAGCAAAATTGGGACCTTACAGTTGTCACAGTTACTGGTGGAACTGCACCTCTGGCCCCTCCTGGTTTCTTTGAGTGCACCCCCGCTCAGCTCTCAGGCCTCTAGCCATTACACCATGATCCAGATGGAGTCACACCACAACATCCTGTTTGCTGTTCCAAAAGTCCCGTGTTAAGATAGATCAATACGGGATAATCTACTAACCCAGTATACCATAACTTCCCCTTCCCGACCAGCTCACATACAATGTTAATGAAATGGTTACATCTCCGTATGCATAACATCATTACATATCAGCTCTTTCTGTCACAACATCATCCTCAGAATACTGGTGTTGCAGCCCTGTGTGGTATATGCAAATGTTGCCCGCAGAAGGGCAGGCCAGAGGAGTGCCACACCATCTTCCAGACAATGTGCATATGCTCTAGGCATTTTGGCCAGGTGCCCGTTAGGCCTGCAGGGAGCAGATGTAAATTGCCCTCCCTTCTGCAGCAATACTCGGAGCGTGTACTGTGCCCCTGCAACACACTGTTATTTGCAAAGCTATGTCTAAGCATTGCCATGCTCAAAATGTCCTTTGAAACCCATCCAAAGTAGCACAGGGGAACCATGACTCCCATCCTGTCTCCATCCACACATTTAAGAATTAAAAGGATTCAGTTAAAAAACAAACAAACAAAGGAGTCTCTTTCTAACACATATGCATTCTTTTTTGTGATCTCCCCCTATCCTCACATATCTGAGTAAGGGGCACCTAGATAGTGTGTTGAGATCTGCAATGCAAATAAGGCTACGGCTGCACTGGCCCTTTACAGCGCTGCAACTTTCTTGCTCGGGGGTGTGAAAAAACTTTGAAGTTTCGAGTGTAGCCAGGCCCTAATACAGTGTTAACCAGCACATACTTCAGTAACATGCTCCGCAGAAAGGCGTAAGAGGATAGTGCTCTGCACTATATTTTGTTCTATATTTCTAAATTTATTCATTCTGCAACACACTGTCTATACCACCGCCACTGGAAAATCTGATTTCAGGCAATGCAGATAATACACTGCATGTATCACAAGACAAATATGATGTATGAGAATAGTCTATTGAAACGCATTCCGCATAATATATCAATAAAAACAGGTGTGACACAATACAATCCCACAGATTATTAAAAAATAAGAATGAAGTATTTGTGGTTTGGCAGTATTGTGGTAAAAATCACACGTCAAATCTGTTATTGAGTAGCGGACTTGACAGATGGTGGTCTCCCACAGTTTTATTGGGGAAGATAATCTCTTCTGAACATTCACCTTACCTATGCTTTGTCTGCCTTGACTGTGCTGAAAAACATTGCCTAGGAACAGAGGAATCCGCTTATCCATGGAATTCCCGTGGAAGTAAAAGATCACCATACAATTCTGAAATGTCACGTATCTGTTGTGGGATTTTACGACCTGTTCAAATCAAGTTCTGATTGCCTACGTGTGTGAGGGAGTGTGTGTGCACACACAGGGGAGAAAGAGGGAAGAGCGGACAGATGAAATGGAGCGAAGAGGAAAGAGAACTGGGCTGGCAGGGAAAAGGTGGAGGGGAAATTATGTCATCAGTTCAGATATGATTTGACCATAAGGCTGGCAGAAATATCATAAGTATTAAAGAACTGTAAATCTGCAGTGTTTGCAGAACAGCAAGCACCATGGCTATTTGGATAGTCAAGTCGTCTTCAGATAATTTGACTTGTCTGAAATTTGCTTCAATGTTAAATGTAATGCAATAAAAGACAATCAAATTATTTAAGTCAGCTGCATTTTTCAGGTTGATAGATCCTTATAGAGGATGATGTGTTCAGAGGAGATGTTATTATCCCATTGGCAGAGACAGTACTTCTTGGTAGAAAGCTGTCCAAAAGAATTTATTTTTAACAATAAAATTTGGCAAATATTTCTATAAGGGACCATGGCATCATTCATGCCTGTAAAAGTAGACCAGCAATTGTTGAACATGCCATTCAGAGGCTGGCTTGCTGGCACCTTCAGTAACATCATGCCTTCCGTACTCCATGCCATGGTGTTGACAGATGCAGCAAGGACTGTAACTGTGACCTCTATTCCTAACACAACATTAGTTATACTGATCGACCAATTCTCACATGAGCAGGTTTTTCGTTTCAGGTTCTAAATCTGAACTTTGAGAGACAAAGTCAGTTGGTTGTAATGTGGGGAAAATGCTAAATATCCCTCTGAATCACTGCCATGGCCACACACACATTATTCAGTGATAGAGTAATTGCAGTTGTACTGTACTACATGTCTTCACCAACCAACCCATGAATTGCTCAATGTTTTTAAACGCACAAAGGCTCTTTAAAAGGCCTGCAGGAAACAGCCAAAAGAGATCCTTTTTGTTTACTGAAAGTTTTCTGCTATGAGGACAGAGACAGCTTTTTGAAATGATTTATTATTTAACCAATCCCACTGAGGGTACGCAGACTTTATTCAGCCACAGACTGGCTGCAAGGTAGCCCCTGCCGATCGTGACTGAATGATTGTTCTGGACCCAGTTCTCAGGATTTTCATTCTCTCACTATCTCAGAATCTTTTAGGGATAGCCAGGCAGTGATTCTGGGCTTTGCTCAAAGATTTTATTTTACTTCTTTAATGTGAAATCATTTCTTCCTAATTACCTCTGAGGTCTGCAATTCTACCATTCATCGTTAGGCTTCAGTAATGAGAGAAAAACATTCCCCAAGGCAACAACTCATCCTTAATGGCAGCAGAGTGTTTGGAGCTTGCCTCCTCACATTTTGCATGTTAGGGAAAAACTACGCGGAAAATAGAATTGTGTTAAACAAGCTCCTCTAAATCCTGGATTCAGGGGGAGAGTCCAGCAGAACTAGCTGTCTGAGTGTTGTCTGGTGAAGAAAAGCTGAAGAGAGCTGAGCCCGTGTTTTGGTGATGATGGTTAATCAGAGTATAACAGGGAGTGTCTTTGCTCCTGACATCTTGCCCCATAGAAACTGCCTACACTCCCACTAGCTATACATTCAGAGTGCCATTTATTTTGAGTTCCCACCAATATCAGAAGAGTCCCTGTGCAACAGTCTGTTTACAGTATCTTCTGTGCTTTTGACCCTCTCATCAGGACTTGAGGGCTTAACTAGCCCTCCCTGTCCTCCCCCCATCCCCCTTCCTTCCTGTGCCTTTTTATCAGATTTGGGATGATGGGCTCATTGGCTCTCTATCCCCAACAGCCTGATTATCTAATTACCTCAGTCATCTTTCCCTGGGAAACTAATTGGCATCTAAAGGTTATGTCTACACAACAAATTAAAATCCATGTGTCAAGGTTCCTCCCCCACTCTGAACTCTAGGGTACAGATGTGGGGACCTGCATGAAAAACCTCCTAAGCTTATCTTTACCAGCTTAGGTCAAAACTTCCCCAAGGTACAAAATATTCCACTCTTTGTCCTTGGATTGGCCACTACCACCACCAAACTAATACTGGTTACTGGGGAAGAGCTGTTTGGACGCGTCTTTCCCCCCAAAATACTTCCCAAAACCTTGCACCCCACTTCCTGGACAAGATTTGGTAAAAAGCCTCACCAATTTGCCTAGGTGACTACAGACCCAGACCCTTGGACCTTAAGAACAATGAACAATCCTCCCAACACTTGCACCCCCCCTTTCCTGGGAAATGTTGGATAAAAAGCCTCACCAATTTGCATAGGTGACCACAGACCCAAACCCTTGGATCTGAGAACAATGAAAAAGTATTCAGTTTTCTTACAAGAAGACTTTTAATAAAAATAGAAGTAAATAGAAATAAAGAAATCCCCCCTGTAAAATCAGGATGGTAGATATCTTACAGGGTAATTAGATTCAAAAACATAGAGAACCCCTCTAGGCAAAACCTTAAGTTACAAAAAAGATACACAGATGAAATAGTTATTCTATTCAGCACAGTTCTTTTCTCAGCCATTTAAAGAAATCATAATCTAACACTTACCTAGCTAGATTACTTACTAAAAGTTCTAAGACTCCATTCCTGGTCTATCCCCGGCAGAAACCAGAATATAGACAGACACACAGACCCTTTGTTTCTCTCCCTCTTCCCAGCTTTTGAAAGTATCTTGTCTCCTCATTGGTCATTTTGGTCAGGTGCCAGCGAGGTTACCTTTAGCTTCTTAACCCTTTACAGGCGAGAGGAGCTTTCCCCTGGCCAGGAGGGATTTCAAAGGGGTTTACCCTTCCCTTTATATTTATGACACCATGGCTGACTGCAGGTCTGTTTCTGAGCCCAGAAGGTTACACAGCAATGAAACATCCCTGCAGCCCAAGCCCTGCAAGCCCAAGTCAGATGGCTCGGGCCAGCTGTCAGTTTTTCTTTGCTGTGTAGATGTACCGTTAAGTGATGAGGGTGCAGGCTCATCTGTTCACTCCCTGCATCCAAGATCAATGGCATTTTTTCTTCCTGTCAGAGCTTGATGAAGGAAACCATACTTTTCTAGACACCCCAGGGCTATTACTGCTATTATCATCAGGTGGGATGCTGTCAGAGAGTTATTGTGAGAGGCAAGATAATGGCAAACTGAGCTGAGTAATCATTGCACCTGTGAGGCCAAACCCTGCCTCTCTGAAATCCGTGTGAGCTTGGTTGGGTTGAAAGGAAGGATGGCCTTTTGCAATTAAGGAACTGGACAGGGTCTCCGGAGATGAGGGTTCAGTTCCTGGGCCTGGCACAAACTTTCTGTGTGACCTTGGGCAAGTCATTTAGAGTTAGATTTGTAAAGGAATTTTGGTGTCTAAATATGCAAATAAGTATCTAGTGGGAATTTCAAAAGCATCTAGGTGCCTAACACCCATACATTTCAACGCCGAGGTGCTTTTGGAAATTCTAGATGCCTATCTCCATCTTTAGATGCCTAAATACCTTTAAAAATCTGGCCCTTGGCATACTGAGGTACTTCACCAAGGTACTGAGTCCCCTAACTCCCACTGAAATCAGTGGCAGTTAGGTGTCTAAATACCTTTGTGAATCCCACCTTTAGTCTCTCAGTGCCTCGATTCCCTATCTGTAAAATGGGATTCTAATTTGTCCATGTAGATTTTAAGCTTTTTGGGACAGTGACTGTCTTACTATGCATTTTCCGTACTAAGCAAAATGGAGCCATGAACTCGGGGTTGGGGCTGTAGGTGTCACTGTAATGCAAATAAAAATAGGATTGTTCCCTATATCAGGAATGAGGTTCCCCTTTTAAAGCAGAGGTCCAACCCTTTACACATTGTAGGAATCAATACATTAATAATTTGTTCAATTTTTTTAAGAGTTAGACTTCTTAATATATTAGGCTCCTAAGGGGCCAATCCAGACCAGAAAGGATATGTAGCAGGCCAGGAAGAGGGAAGGGGTCATGTCCAGTGTCACCACAGAATGCACTGATTCAGCACATCCCCTCATCAGGCTCCCTCATCTGCAAACTAAAGCTCCCCACCTCAACTAGACCTCTGAGAATTGGTAGCAGATGCATCATCCTCTGCCCTCCACCCTCCAAACAGGGAAACCTCCACCCCAGGATAAAATTTAAAAGGGGTGCCAGTTTCAGCAAATCGAGTCCAGTGGATGCCATGTGTGTGAGAGCAGACTTGTATGAGTGGAGGTATATACTAGCTGACTGCAGTCTGTCCTTTTGGCAGACATGACTGTGTCAAAGCCTGACTTCTCAATGTGTCAAGATTATTTATTTTTGTTATTTTAAATGATGAGACTAAAGGGATGCTCTTGTCTTAATCATAGACAACTGTGACTTGAAAGAGTAATTTCAGGACAAAATTTCCCCAAAGGCATCAGTGTGGTCACTCGTTAAATGGAAAGTATTTGTGTTGCATTAAAGATTTGTATTTCAGTCAGAGGTGCTACCAGTCATGGAACAAGTCTGTTATTCCTATGCCTCTCAGTACCCCTGCTGTCTGCTGTGACAGACGCAGTACACATCACGCTACATTCTCATTGTGGTGCGTGTTTCTCCAGTCCTTTCTTTGTGGAAACCAAATTAGTGAATACAACTGGGTTACCAGTTCCACCCCCCCACCGTTCATTTTTATACAAACCTAGGTATATTTGCCCAAATACAGGCCTGAGACATGTTCTTACCACTGCAGAGACTAAAAAACTTTGTCTACTTAACTTTCCTCTGCAATTTCAATAGGATGGGATGTCCTTTGTTTCCTACTCTAAATTGTTGTGTGGTGGTAGTGTTAGTTGTTACACAGCTAACAGTTTCTACCCAGAGACAGCTGCATTTCAGCATTGGGTGAAATCATTCCTGATATGTCTAGGGTGACCAGATGGCCCGATTTTATAGGGACAGTTCTGATTTTTGGGTCTTTTTCTTATATAGGCTCCTATTACCCACCACCCCCTGTTCAGACAGCAAATGTGAAAAATCGGGTCACCCTAGATATGTATAATATAATGTGAGCTTGCAGTAGGAATAATAAAAAAGTCTTTATATCACTGCTATAAATAGGAGAACCACGAAGAATCCAGAGGTTTTTACTTGGCTAAAGAATGATGTATTTAAATAAAAAATTGAGACATAGTCTGGAACTAAAACAAGGAAATGGCTGTTTACAAATTTAATGCCTTAGATCTAAAACAAGAAAATAGCTTTTTCCCTGTTATACTGAATGCTGACAGATATAGGACAGCTGCACTAAGAACCAGGTCATAAATTTCCACCTTGAAAAATCTCATCATACATCTTTCGTTTTGTGTCTGCTGATTGTAGGGAGTTAATCACAAGGACAATTGTTGTATGGATTGGATGACCTTGTAAATTCTGTAAAGGAAACAAATCAAAAAGCAATGCAAGTAGATAAAGGAAGCAGACTGACAGGAATAAATTTCATTTGTATAGACTGATGATTGTAAGATGAAGAAATTGCTTTTTTGGTCAAAGAATTTAACTTCTCTTAGTTTTTCCTTTTTTCTCAACATCTTATGGCCTGATTGACAATTGATGTGTGGTTTCAGAGTAGCAGCCGTGTTAGTCTGTATTCGCAAAAAGAAAAGGAGTACTAGTGGCACCTTAGATACTAACCAATTTATTTGAGCATAAGCTTTCGTGAGCTACAGCTCACTTCATCGGATGCATCCGGTGAAGCGAGCTGTAACTCACGAAAGCTTATGCTCAGATAAATTAATTGATGTGTGTTAACTCCCATAAAGCAGTCAACATGCAACGCCAATTCTTTAGCCAGCCTTTAAATAGGCATGGACATGTTCATGAGCACAAGCTGGATTTTTGGACTTGTAACAATCCAGTTTGCATGCATGATCACCTATTTGTGTGTATAAACATGATAATTTCATGTGCAAGTTGATGTATGTGAATAATTAAAAGTAACTTTTTAAACATTTGGCCTGTATTCGGTCTGTGGTAAGTATTGCTTCATGACCTTCACATTACAATTTAAGGGAATTAAATGATTTTTGGATAGTCAGATCAGTTTCAAGAAAACTACCATATCTACCATTATGTATGATAAAATTATACAAGCTTGAAATATTGCACATTCTTCCTGAAAGACTGTGGAGAACCTCAAGGGTCACTTTAAGGTCAAGAGAGATGTGTTTTATTTGCATGCCTAGTCACAACTACTTATTTTACAGGAAAATATGGCTAAGAGGTATGCTCACATCTCAGTGCACTGGGATTTATGGGCGCAGCTCACACCATATGTGGAGATTAAAATATACCCCCCTAGACTATGCATCTTGATATGTGGAATTATAAAGCACATTAATAATGCTAATTAATAGAAACATGCTTTGGTCCACAGTGAAGAGAATGGTTTCAGAGTAGCAGCCATGTTAGTCTGTATTAGCAAAAAGAAAAGGAGTACTTGTGGCACCTTAGAGACTAACACATGCATCCAGTGAAGTGAGCTGTAGCTCACAAAAGCTTATGCTCAAATAAATTTGTTAGTCTCTAGGGTGCCACAAGTCCTCCTTTTCTTTTAGTGAGGAGAATGAGTGCTGTACCAAATCTCAGTGTCCTTTAAATCCATAGCTGCAATACTTGCTGCAAATATTGGGCTCACAATGGAGATTTCTAATAATCTGCAACATAGCAGACTACAGGGAAACCACATATTTATGTGGCACACCCAGTTAATTAAGTAACCTAGCATCTTTGATAACCCAACTCTTAACTGAGATCACCGAATTTCATGGACAGTGATGCCAGCAATGAATTCTATATCATAGGAATAGGCATTCAGGATGTTACTTTTACCCTAAGAGTGGATGTGTTTAGAATAGTTTTGGAACAGTGATCCAAAAAAATACCTATATTCTTCAGTCTGTGTCTTCTTTTGTTACAGTAATAAAAGTGGACACTGTCTGTTTATTTCTTCCTGCTGACAACTGTCAGGATTAAAAACTAGCCCTGAAAATTTGGAAATCCTAGTCCAGTATGATAGGGGTTGGAGGGCAGGAGCAGTGCGCTGGTGTTTCTGTAATCATGCTGCATGCATTCTTAATTGGGCTGTTGGTGATAAAAGTATTTGGAGAGATTCTGGATTTCTTGGTCTCCTGGCCTACAAAGGGCAAGGTGCTCCACCAATCAGCAGGGTTGTGCATCACTCAGCAATGACATCTCAGCTTTTTAAGGAGCAGCATTGGCTGGTTCCAAAGGCTATCCTCTCCAGGCCTTCTCCACCAAAAGGATAGTGGCTGGCAGGGCCTTGTGCAAGGGGCCGAATTTACCTGTGTAAAGCAGGTAGATTATTATCCAGGGGTCATCAAAGAAGCAGAAAGCCCCTCACCTCTCTCAGAATAGTAAGAGATTATGCTAATTTTTTACCCTCTAAAAATATATATATATACTGGGGCTCTGTCATGACTTAATGTAATATGAGAGCAGGGAAGAGACTCTACAGCAATGGACGGTTCTGGCTTTGCCTCTAGAAGCCACAACAGAGTAACTGCTAAGCCTTTTGAAAAGGTATGGCATGCATTTGTTCCCCCTTCTTCTGTTTCTCCCCTTCCACTTTATTTTGACTTATTTGTACTGCAGTAGTCCTTAGGAACCCCAGTAACGGACCAGAACCCCTTTTGCTAGGCACTGAACAAACACAAAAAAGATGGTCCCTACCCCCAAAGAGTTTACAGTCGAAGACCAAACAGGTGGATACAGACAGATATGGGAAGCACAAAGAAACAATGAGACAATATTGGTCAGCATGATAGGCATGGTCTCAGCACACCCAGCTGCCTACCATTGTCACACTTGCTATGTCAGCTTTGATCTTCTGACTTACATTCCTTATGCCCTGTCCCTTCCCACATCTTTGTTTATCTGCACTAGGTCAATCACAGTCTGGCCCTAAATGTTAACTGCCAATATTAAAATAAACAAGAATGAAAATCCTCTATTGTTATTATTAAATGTAAATATGTATTTTCATGCATGAAACTACAGAAGCCAGCAGCATAAAGGATTTAGCACTATGCTTCTTTTCTTAAAAGTTGCTTTTAAATACTAATCAGATAATTATAAACATGAGCACCGAGAACAATTTACAACCCCTCTGGCATTCGCTGTCAGCCAAAAACGTCATCCCAGTGCTTTTGTTGTTGGAGCGGTTGTTTGTTGGTCTTTTGTTCTTACGCAGTGTGTATGACAATATGTAGTTCTTTGGATGACTGAGTAATGTTCAGTTCAGTATTCAGAACCCTGCTAACCAAATAAACCCTGCCTCAAAAAAATCTAAGGAGAGGTCCTTAGGAGTGTGCAGTGTGAAGCTAGTGTGATATAAGTAAAACTAACTCCTGCTTTGTAGGGTTACACGGTCAATGTGTGCCCTTCAAGATTGGGCTGGAAGGGGGCAAGTCCTTTTGACACTTCTGTGGAAGGCTGATGAATGTGAAATAGCAGGTTTTGTAGTAATGGATGAAATTAAGCATAAATGTGGAACAGGCTTTGTGCATGGTTTCCCCATTCATTACTGACTTGCAATCTATCTACTAGCTTAGTCCTGGGCCAGCCATACAGTGGGCTCTTTTGGTGATGTCAACGGACACTCATTATGGATTAGGCTGAGACTACCTCACTTACTTCATTTGTTACCTCCCAAAGACAGATTTGAAACCAAGTCCCCAGTAGCTACGTGCATAGCAGTCAAGAGAGTATCCCCTTGGAGCAAGAGTTCCAAATTACAGGGGAAAATATTTCACGGTTGGCATCCCTACTACATGTAGGACAGATCAGCATGTCTGCAGGACTCTAGGGGGAAATCCAGGACTCTCCTGTGGAACGTAGACCAGTTAACTGCTATGAACACATGCGTTTTAGCTCTTGCATACAGAACATTCTGTAATAATAACTCTATTCAGCTTCTGATTCTGAGCATCATCCAAATAATTTATTCATGTTAGTGAAAAACTCAAAACACAGTTTTTACTTAACTTTTTTTTTTAATTTCTTTAGAGAGCAAACAAAAACGATTTGTCATTTTTACTAGTCTCCTCTTTTGCAATGTCCTTGTCGAGAGTTTAATTTATGACAGAATCCCAGTGGGGTCTAAAGATCAAAGTATTTTAAAGTGTAAAGGGATAATGATTCTTTAGACAAGTTAGGCCAGGATTATAGCTCCTGTTCTATTTTGCAGAAAGGAAAAGGTTGTTGGGCCTCCCCCCTCCACTTTCTTTGTTTAACATCAATTCTAATTAGGAAATATTCCTTATTGAAAGGTTAGCAGTCCCGCAGGGACCATTACACTTGGATTAGGATAATAAAGCAGGCTTCTAGTTTGGTGAAGTTTCTTCAGCCTTCAAAATACAGCCTGAATGTTACTGGCAAAGAGGGGTGGATGTGCAGGAGGAGGTGATAGTATGTGCATGGGTATTTCAGAAGGTGATCTATGGAAAGATATCAGTGAGCGCAGACTGAGCCCTTGAAAATTCATGGAATATGTAAAAAGCTAATGTAAAATATTATTATTTAGAGACAGTACTGCCTCTATAACATACCATGTTGTTGGTTTTTCATATCCCTCTGCATGTTTTTTCTTTGTGTGATCATGTTTTGTTCCCTCCCCTTCCCTCCCCCCCCCCCCCAGTTGTTGTTTTTTTATTTAAGGATATTTGCGTGGAAACAGGATCTTTGCTACTTTAGAGATTATCAATTCCTGCTGCTAATTCCTCATTTGAAATAATAATCCTATTTGCAACATTACATTTGTTTGCTGTGGAAATAGTTACGGTGCAACAAAGAAAGGATTATGACTTCCTGGCCCAAATTCATCCCAAATGTAAGCGGGTGCAACTCCCTTAAGTGAAGAAGTAAGTCCAAGAGGGGAAAGACTTGTCCTGAGGGGGAAAAAAATCTGTCAGCATACAGATGTCCTTAATATAAAAAGGTGGAAGGGAAAAACCGAGTATAGGCTAAATTCTTCTGTTATTTTGGTGCAAATCCAGCACAGCTCTACTGAGGTCATTGCAATTAACTCCAGATATGCTGGTGTAACTGACACAAAACTGTCCTTTGATCTCTAAAATAATAATAATTAATAATAATAATTTCAAAGTTTTCCAAGAGGCATCTGTGCCTTTAACTATTGCACTTCTGTTTAATGAACCAGATTTATCAAAGTAAACACTTCCAGTATTGCATGCATCTGATACAGCATGTTTTCCCTGAACTTCCAGGGAAATGCTATTAGTTAAAAGATTACTCCTGTGCTTTGCTAATGTATAGAGGCGGAAGTAGTTGAAGGCACACCGTCTAGAGAAATCTGAGAAGGGGAAGGGGTATGAACGTGTAGTTAAATGGGAATAAATAGTTGTTGGGAAGTTTAGAGGGCAGGAGACATACATGTTGAATAAGTAATGGCTAAACGCAAAATTCATGAAGACATTAAAAAAAGATAAGGGGTGATTTTACATGTGGTGACTCACAAAAAAGATTCATAATAATAAAAACAAATGAAAACAACAAATCTGACTACCAAATAGCTACTGTAGGAAAGCTGTATCTTACATGTACTTTTCAGAGAGCCAAGGTCGGTGAGGTAATATCTTTTACTGGACCAACTTCTGTTGGTGAGAGAGACAAGCTTATGAGCTTGCACTTTCTTCAGGTCTGGGAAACATATTCAGAGTGCCACAGCTGAATACAAGGTGGAACAGATTGTTTAGTATAAGTAATTAACACACATTTCAAGAGACCATTCAAGGGAAAGTCACATTTCTCAGATCTGGAGAAAAGCTCTTATAAGCTCGAAAGCTTGTCTCTTTCACCAACAGAAGTTGGTCCACTAAAAGACATTACCTCACACACGTTGTGTCTCTAATATCCCAGGATCAACACAGCTAAAACAACCCCACATATACTTCTTAGGGCACAGCTCCTTGCAACCATCCACTACTCTTCATCCACCACTCTTCATAACAAAGTGAGAATCTGAAATGCTTCCAGCCTGAAGTAGTTAACCACTCTTAAACATCAAAACCCTGTGCAGTTCCCAGAATTTTCCACTTCATTAACAATACAGAAAGAGAGAGTGTGGAGATTACATTATTTCCCAAGCATCCCTTCCCTCAGAACCTTACTTGCCATGTTTTAAATTGTTGAAACTTTATTATTTTTAATTTTAAAAACACACCTTTGGAATTCTTGTGAAGAATAAGAATCAATGAACAGACTAATTTCTGTCTTAATGTTTGGAAGGTGATGTTTCTTTATGATATCACTGGAATCTAAAACTAATTGTTTTGAGTTAATTTTGATTTATTAAGTGATTTTTACTGATTGTATGCCATTGTTCATCCCTGGCACTGACAAATCTTTTCAGTGTGAACTAATTTTGTCAGAGGGTACACAGAACAACTCCATTTGCCTGTTTTCTTTGAATAGTCTGTATTTGCTGTAATGACAGTGGAGATTTTGCAGCATTAAGCGGCACAAGTACTGAAGTATTGAGTGTATGGATTATAACTGATAGAATTCCCAATATGTGATTCCTCATTTGGATGGACATATTTGTACTTAAGGAACACATGAATAAATGAAGTAGTGAATAGTTATATGCCCTTTATAGAGACCTTTTTAAAAAAAAAAAAAGGCTAATTGAATATTGTCAACACTAGAAATGGAAGGCATCTATTTATTCACAGAACACACTTAGCAGGGGGAGCCATAGTAAATCCACAATGGCCACCAACAGGTCTCGGCCTTCACTGAATGAATCATCTCTATAGGTGACAGGGTTCTTCTCTTTCCATACCCATTCAGTCTTTGCCCTCTGTGTTGAGTCTTCCAGCAAGTGTGCTAATGGGATTATGGCTTTTGTGATGTGAAACACCTACTTACCTGGGGTTGGAGAGAGACCACTAGTGCATTTCACATACACTGCCAAACAACCATCAGATGAACGTGACTTTAGTTACTATTACCCTTAGCTGGATTTGAACAAGTGACTGAGAGTTGAAAGGTTCTAGGTCCCATCATCTATCCCTTTATTTATGAGAACAGTCCAAAGGACTGCACAGGAGGCTATTAGACAGCGGATAATCAGTGACTCCACTGCAGTTACACCAGGAACCAGATGATTTCACAGTGGAGCCTCCAAGTATTAGATCGCCACAGCAGTATACGAAAACCAAATAAAAGTAAAATAGAGGACAGCAAAGGGCTTTCTAAGCTGTGATATTTATGGGGGAGAATTCTGGGTCACAAGGAGGAACGTATAAAGAAGAGAGGGGCAATAACTGAGTATCCATGAGGTTCTCGCCCTCCAAAACTTTTATTAAAAACATACATTTAGAGGCCTGTTCCTGAAAAGAAAAGTGTGTTCATGCACAGCACAGATTTAGAGAGGCCCAAAATTAATTAGAGGACAGATCTACTAAACCAAAGTTGTGACCTTGGCCTGGGAACATGAGAAGAAGATCTACTAACCTCTGCGTAATCCTCATAGTGCCTTTTTATTCTACAGGTAATGCATTGTAATTAATTGAACTGAGGGCAGAAAGACAGGAAATCCTGAGCTCTAATCCTGGTTCTGGATTATTGCTACTCATGCTAGATTTGTAAAATTAGATTTTGGACCAGTGTTTCTGTGTCTGGGGAACTCATTTTCTTTCTGCGATATGGTGTGTACAATAAGAGTATAATTGAACAAGATCTCTAGCATTTTAGAATAACATGTTTGCTTTATTATTATGGGTCCTAATATTCATCTGATAGCCATCTAGCACATCTTAGATCCCCAGCCAGCCATTGTAAAGTGTTTTTATTTTGTTGCCCATGAAATATATTTTTGAATTAGCTAATTCATAGTAGGCACTCTCCTTTCAAAGATTAGGAATTTGAGTACTCAGAGTTTCCCCAGAGGGAGATGTTATTGCTGTAGAGTTATTATTGCATTGTGGATGCAATTGTTATACTTCTGTTATTCTTTTTTAATGAAACAGTAAAGTGTAAAGGATGTTCCATTTGGGGATGGAGGACTAAAACCTGATCCCGAATGACAGAAATCAAAGGGAGTTTTGTTGTTAATTTCAGTGGGAAGAGGATCAGGGCCTTAGTGCCTGCCTTTTGTGCTAGGCTACGGCTTCATCTTTTGAAAGCCCTGAGAAATGCAATAATTCTCCAAGAAAATACTGAGTGCCTGGCTGTGATATTCATCGTGTAAAAAGGACGTTCATTTTTAAAAAGGGATTTTATTGGGTTGGTGATGTGATATACCTGTGATTTTATTGAAGATTATGGGCCTGAATATGTCATTGTTCAAGCAGTCATACAACTCCATTTGTATCCAGTTATAAATCTATCCGTTCATTCCGTTTTTTGGACTAGATTCAGTGTGTATGGATGTTCTAGCAAAGATTACATCTATCAGGACATCAGACAGTGTCGAGCTTGGGGTTTGTGGGGGGTTTTTTTAGTTTTTTAAATACACAAACCCCATGTATTACAGGCAAAATCTCAAGAAAGTTGTCTTATTTTTTTAGGGATAGCAAATTAAGAGAATCTACATTTTGACTATGAATGGTGATTTTTTTTTCTAGAAGACATAATTTGATGCATTCTGAACAGCCCATACTTTTCTGAAAAATCTTAAAGACCTTTTCTTGAATAACCTGTAACTTCTCCTGAGAGTAAAACAAAATCATAATAAAACAATTCCTTACTGAGCTGGAACAGAAGATAAACATAGAAGTGTACGGCTGGAATGGACCTCAATACATCATCTACTCCAGTCCCCTGCACTCAAGGCAGGACTAAGTAATAACTAGACCATTCCAGACAGGTGTTTGTCTAACCCATTCTTTAAAATCTCCAATACTAATAAACTTTTGGAGATGTCTCAAGCAGAAGCTGACTTGCTTGGCCTCAAGGAGGTCTAGAAAAGGAAGTAATCAAAGCAACCCAGGTTTGGGGCTTTACTCAGAAGGCCAGTTTTACGATATTTTTGACTATCCACAGATGTTTGAGCAAGGCAATAAAGCAAAAAACTGTTGACTGGATTTGCTAAAAATCTTTCCAACAGTGTAAACTAGGGCTGGTTAAAAATTTCCCATTAAAACTGTTTTTCAACAGGAAATTAGGTTTTAGAGTAAACACAATTTTTCACAGAAAATTTCAGTTTTTCATTCAAAAAACCCCAGAATATTTCACATAAAAATCAAAATATTTCAATTTGGATAGGCTGCTGCAGTGCCTTATGGGAGTTGTAGTTTGGTTGCCTCACATCCCCATTTTGCTCCATGGGCTGGTCTTCCCAGCCAAACTACATCTACCATGATGCACCAGGACCTGGGACTCCCATGTAGCTATCCAAGAGGGGAGACTGGCAATCATGGGAACTGTAGTCTGACCAGGAGCCCAGCCAATAGAGAAGAATGGGAGCATGAGGCAACCAAATAACAGATTCCACAAGGTACCACTGCGGCATTTTTAATCATTTTTCAAATGTTTCAATATTCACATTTTCTCCAAAAATCAAAATTTTCCACAGGGAAAAATCCATTATCCAACCAATCCCATTCTAAATTCATCTTCATTGGAGTTGAATATGGTCTTGCATCCGCTCTGGCTTGCTCTAGCCATTGCCTCACTCATGCTCTTGTATTTGCCTGCACAAATGCAAAAATCTAACTGGAGCTGAATGTTTAAAATCAGCAGGAAGGCAAAAGATAGTCGTTATTTGATAGCTGAAATTCAGCAAATGCACCTTATGGGTTTCCCTGGGAAATTAAAAATCAGTAAAGAGAGAGAGGGAGAAGCATTGTCAGGAAAGGTACCAAGAGACCTGCAACAAAGAGAACTGGCAGGAAGAACAACTTGAAGGAAGAGAGTGTGTGTCAGGCACATTTTCAGTTTTAACAATATCTTAATGAAGTTTTCTGTCAGGAATTGTACAAGTGTAGAGGTCTTATGTTTAATATTGTGCTTCTTTGGATAGGGATTCCTTCCTTGAGAAGCCTTCAGTTTAGCATGTAGGCAATTGAGAACTTAATTAATTGACAAGACAGTGTTTTCCCCCATCTCATAAATCCTAATTGTAGAAGACTGACTAGAGAAGGCTGATTCTCAATAGGAAAATAAACCCCTCAAGTTTGGTATCCTACTTCTAGCCATGCTGCAGAAGAAAGTGAAAACTGATGCTGCAGAACAAACTCCTGAGCCTCATAAATGCACTTATCCACTTGTGCACTGCTGGGCCAGGACGTATGCTGTGAATCTTTCCTGACCTCTGCTAACAGTTAACATATGCGTGGAAACATGAGATTTGATTATTGTTCTCTTCCCTAGTTCTCTTCTAATCACCTATACTTAGTATTGGATTGCAGAAAACTCTTGGAATCCCATGAACAGCATTTGTTTAATATCTAGCTATCATTTTGGGGAAAGGTATGTCACAGTTTCAGGGTAACTGCACCTTTGACCCCCTCCATGATCTGTTCAAGGAATGCCCTCTCAGGCCTCCAGCCAGCACCTCTTTCTGGGCAGGAACCTGTGTCCCTTTTCTCCCCAGATCGGGTTTTAGGCTGAAGTTATCTCAGGCAGGTCTGACTAATGGCTAGCCCCTGCACTTTGCTTTTTTTCCAAGGGCTGTGACCAGGGAATGCCAATGGTTATAAGTGACCACATAGCTCTTTCAAAGTGGAGGACATTTGTTTAAGGAAAAAATCATACAGAGAAAACATATTAAATAGCCAAAGGATCATGTACTGAATGTACCGGTGGTCGTCTATTGACCAAATGGAGGAGTCTGACAGGGCAGGGTTGGATCCTTGCTTGGACCAAAGGTCAGGTCCATTTGGTGGATCTAAAGGCAGGCCCTTCTGTCAGTATAAACCCAGTCTTTTATACCAAAACTCTTGCTTTGTCTCCCAGTCTCCTGAAAATTTCCCCTCTCCTCAGGAGGTCATGCCTCAAAAGGCTGGGTAATCTAAACTACAGAAGAGGTTGCATAGTGCTCATGACTCCATTTAAATTTTTCAGATGGTTCTGTCCGAAGATAAAGCCAAGGGGCCAGGCCCTCAGCTGGTATAAATCGGTGTAGTTCTATTGCTTCAGTGAAGCTACATTGATTTATGCCAGTTAAGGATTTGCCCTCGAGAGTACATCTTTCATTATGACTTAAATGCTCGAGTGCTTAAATCAGTTTTTACTCATTCCTTACTCAACCAAAAACTGAAGTCACAGGATTTGGCCCTGTGCTCGGAAATGGCCAGCTTTCACTTACTCTGATGTCTGAAAAATGTGAGATTTTTAGCTGATCCTTTTTAATCCCATTTTGTTTTTTTACTGAGAGCAAAAGGCCCTTGACAGTAACATCCTCCTCATAAAGTCACAGGGATTGCTCTTTTTTCTTACCATGTGCTGTTTGTCCTGTGGAAAACTCAGATGCTCAGTGGCTGGAATTTGGCCTCAGCATTCCTCTGATGCATCTTCCTGAGAACTGTCACAATGTGATGCACAAGAAGCATTATGTAACTCAGTCAACAGAGCTATGTATTGCCGAGCTAAACTGTGTGACTTTATTCTTTGATTCCCACACACTGCTAGTAACAAACTGCTTTTAATGGCCTCCTTACACTAAGGTGAACTATCTAAACATCCCATTAGCAACGGTTACTGTATCTTAAGGATAATGATAATAAATAATAGTGTTTGAATAGCACTTTCCATTTTCAGAGTGCTTTACAAACACTCATTCGTTCTGAATTAAGGATGAGTTTCTGTCGTTTTCAGCACTTTTCCAATGAAGTAATTGTCCAGTCAACCATAGCAAAGAGACCAAGCTAATGGTCCTAATTCTCTACTGCATTAAGGTCACTTTTTGCTGCTGCAGTGGTGTAAATGAATCATAAAACCAGCATATTTGGCCATGGGATTATACCCCCTGCATATGGGAATCTTCACAGAGCTGAGTGGTGGTACCTCTGGCATATTCCCCACTAAGCATCTGGCATAGGGTGTATGCCTAGAGGAAGTCCCAGCACTACTGTGAATCCCAGCTGCTGTAACAACTCCTTGAGGCCACAGGGAATGAGCACAATGAAGAGCAGTCCCCAGGCTGCTGTAATTTATGCCTGGGTACCAGATTGGCACACAGTAGCTCCGGGATCAATGGAGTGCAAAGATGATTTGAAGATACTGCTGCACTCCCCTCCTGTGATGTGCTGTGCAGTCTTTGGCTGCAGCTGCGGATGTGGGGCCAGTTTGTTCTGAGAAGCCTGAAATCATTTCCTGAACTTTGTCAGACAGTAGCCCTGAGCCTACATCGTATCAGGCGGCCTCAGCTTCCATTTATTTAAATGAGAGTCATCAATTTCCCTGATGTAAATGACTGCATTGTGTGTGGAGGGTACTCAGCACAGGATCAGGCCCCAAGTTCATGTTTTGGATGGTGATTAATGTTCTGTTACTGCTCCCATTGGAAGCAGTGACAAGACTCCCATTGACTTCAGTGGATGTAAGAGCAGTCACAACAAATGTTAATTTCTGAGGTCATCTTGCTGGTTTTCTTTGTTTTTCTAATACCCCTTTCCGCTGCGCTCTCTTGCTTTCCAGTCGGAGTTTTCTGATTGCTTCTGTTTGCAGTCCCCATTTTGTAATTAGATCTTATTTGTTGTGACTGTATTACATACAGGTTGACTGCCAAGTGATTTCAATTCATGTTCATTTGTAATTAGTACATTTAATAAAGCTGTCCAAGGAGGAAGTGAGAATGGAGGAGGAGGAGAAGAGCTGCTATTGTTCTGCAGTCTGCGAAGCCTAACCATGCCTCCTTGTTTCTGTGGACTGGCTTTGTGTTCAAACTCTGATTGGACGAGCTGGGTACAGTCGGGAGGCTCACACACAGCAGACTGGAGGGCAGGGAGGGAGGGAGCTAGAACTAAACTTGTCATATTTGTGGAAGTCAGGAAACAGTCATGAAAGGAAGGAAATTAAGTGAAGAAATCTGCACAGCCTACCTTGTAGCAGGCTTGCCCAGGGTGGGAGTGGGAAGGTCACATGTCTAACATGACACAACACATTTTGGTTTTTGTGGGTTGGAAATAGAAGAGCAAAGTATACGCCATAATATCACGCAGTGTGTGGACATACTGTGTAGATAATGGAGCAATGTCATTGTCCCACTCTCTGCCTTTTGCGCCGCAAAGTCGCTCTTATACACATTGAACTAAGGAGGATGTGATATGGTCCAAAAACTGATCCTGGATTTTTTTCGCAGACGACTGAGCCAGAGGCCCACTGCTGAGGAACTGGAGCAGAGGAACATTCTGAAACGTAAGCATTTGTACCATTCGGAATTGAACTTGGTAGCTGCTCAGTGTCTTTTATAAAGCACCAAATCAAGTCTGTAGCTATATCACAAATAAGTAATAATATATATAAGAGCTATGGTTGGGTGGGAATGACTGTAAAAAAGACATTCAGTAAGATAACCAATATAAGCAGTCTGAGAAGAAAATTCAAACTGAGGGTCATCTTCCAAAGTTCTCACACAGGCAAACCTCCCATGGAAATTCAGTAAAGACTTCAGGATTTAGCCCACAGTTTCTAAATTCTAATCTGTATTGATCCTTTAAACAAACAAACCTATGGGGAGTTGCAACATCCCTAAAGTAATTAATGATATTTTAAAGCCACAAAAAACACCCAGACAGCCTGATCCTGTTCCAGTTTACCACTGATTTCAAGGAGAGGAAGATGGAATCTGAAACAAGTTGTTCTGGTGAACGAATCAGATATTGAAAAAGTATGGCAGTTATTTTTTATCAAAGTAAAATGATTTTAAATATAAAAAAGATAAAGCTGTTTGTTTGAAGGTAACTAGCAAGAAAGCAGAGAACAGCAGGAATACAATTTTCACTGACACTCTTGCTTGGGTGATGTATCCTGCATCCTTTCTGGAGCATGGAACTAGAGTATTTTTAAAAAGTTACAAGAAAAAAATATTGTAAAATAATGCATTTAAATTCCTTAGTGTGTCTTTAGATAGGATCCCATTGTTAAACATTGTATATTCATTGTTGTTTTTAATTTCTACATTGAACAGAATCCTAGAGGCATGTAATGGGTGATTAGCTCTCTAGAAATTAGTAAAATTAATTGATTAAATACCATGAAATCAAATTTCTAACATACTTTAGTGGTGTAGTTAGGGAATAAAATGTGCTGGCACTGTAGTGATTGTTTTTCTGTAAATATGGCACATGAATAGACAAATAGCTATAGATCTAGAGCAGGGATGGGCAAACTTTTTTTGGCCGAGGGCCATATCTGGGTGGAGAAATTGTATGCAGGGCCAGGGCAGGGGGTTAGAGTGCAGGAGGGAGTGCGGGGTGTGGGAGGGGGTGCGGTGTGCAGGAACGGGCTCAGGGAAAGGGACTGGGGCAGAGGAGCAGTGCGGGGTGTAGGAGGGGGCTCAGGGAAATGGGTTGGGGTGCAGGAGGGGTGCGGAATGCAGGAGGGAGCTCAGGGAAGGGGTGCAGGAGGGGTGCAGACTGCGGGAGGAGTTCAGGGCAGGGGGTTGGGGTTCAGGAGGGGTGCGGCAGGGGCTCAGGGCCAGGGGCTGGGGTGCAGGAAGGGTGCGGGGTGCGGCAGGGGGCTCAGGGCAGGGGGTTGGGGTACAGGAGGGGTGTGGGGTGCGACAGGGGGCTCAGGGCAAGGGGTTGGGTGTAGGAGGGGTATAAGGTGCAGGCAAGGAGTTGGGGGCGGGGTGTAGGAGGGGTTCAGGCTCCGGCCCGGCACTGCTTACCTAAAGTGGCTCCGGGGTGGCAGCAGCATGCACCAGGGCCGTGGCAGCAGCATGCACCAGGGCCAGGGCAGGCTCCCTGCCTGCCTGCCCTAGCCCCAGGCCTGCACAGCCCCGGGGGGATGAGAGGGACACAGGACTCTGCGCGCTGCCCTTCCCACGCCTCCAGGTACCTCCCCCGAAGCTCCCATTGGCTGCAGTTCCCCGTTCCCGGCCAATGGAAGCTGCGGGGGGCGGTGCCTGGAGGCAAGGGCAACGCACGGAGCCCTCTGCCCCTGCGCCCCCCCAGGCTGCAGGGACGTGGTGCCGGCCGCTTCTGAGAGTGGCGTGGGCCCTGCGGCACCACGGGGGGCGATCCCGCCTGCCAGATCTAAAGCCCTGATGGGCCAGATCCGACCCGCGGGCAGTAGTTTGCCCACCGCTGATCTAGAGAGAAGATTAGATTAGCTATCAGAGCCAATTTAAGCAGATATGGGGTCATCATTCACTTATGAGTGTGTCATCTCCTACTATATTGTCTAAACTTCTATGTCATGTCAGGTGGAGGGAGTCAGTCTCCTGGGGAAAATGACTGGAAAAAGAGGCGAAGTGTCCAGAACCTAGGGTAACCAGACAGCAAATGTGAAAAATCGGGACAGGGTGTGGGGGGTAATAGGAGCCTATATAAGAAAAAGACCCAAAAATCGGGACTGTCCCTATAAAATCGGGACATCTGGTCACCCTACCAGAACCAGATTCTCCAGAGAGCTCATATTATCACCCCAGAATTTCCAGTCAGCATGAACCATCTGATACCACACATCTCCTGGCACTGGAGCATGACCAGTAACCACCACACTGGTACTGGTGCGGTAGGAGTCGGGGGGTCAGGCTGCAGCTTTGGCAGCATTGTCTGAACCATAGACTTAATGGCCAACATTTAAAAACCTAGGTATCTAAAGATAGGCTGTTACAGGTAAAATTTTCAAAAGTGCCCAAGTCATTTAGGAACCTAAATCTCACTGGGACTCATCCCCCTGAGTCATTTAGGGATTTTTTTTAAAATGGGACTTAGGCTCCTAAGTGACTTAAGTGCATTTGAAACTATTATCCTAAATCTAGAACTACATTTCGACACCTAAATAAAACATAGATCTGCCATAGAACTCCATATGTCTTGGTAAATGAAAAATTTCCTAAATACTTGGGGGGAAATTGTTACATAATAATTGTATTTATAAATCACCTCACACCTTTGCTGAAGCACCTGCGTGATGAACAAATTATTGAAATATTATGTAATGAAAACATCAAATATTAAAAATCCAAACTAAGGAGCATCAGATACCAGTATGGTCAGCATTACAAGACAGCATCGTTCACTCCCCCTTGAATAGTTCAGTGACGCAATTTAAATAAATATATAAGAACATAGATAGATGGACAGACGGATGATGTGAAACAAGAAAATTAAGTCCAAAGTTCTTATCCCAAACAAGTGAAACTATTTTTATTAGCCCAATTTACAATACAGTAAATGAACACGTGGTGTTTTTCAAAGTTAAGTAAGTTGGTTTTCCTCTGTGATTAAAGCTGAAATTTCCTTGATGCACTTGTCACGGTTGACATCACTGTGTTCTTATATCAAATGCAATTGTGTCAGTTTCCGTTCCAGGGGGGAAAACAAAAGGAGGCAAAATTTATTGACTCATCCAGTCTTTGCTCATGCAAAGATCACCTGTCCATTTCCTAGCCCCACTATGACGGAATGAATAAGATAGTCTTGCTGATCTAATTCCGAAAGCACAGGTACTCATAGCATAAAACCCACGGCCACAGACGGCACTAGTAAACTTATGGTTGTCTGAGAAGAGAAGCTGAGGGCCTCCCATGAAATGCCACATGCCCTCAACTCCCATTGACTTAAATAAGAGTCACGGGCAGGAAGCAGCTTGGGTGAGGAACACAGCACCCTGTAGTTTTGTGTGCTGGATAAGCGTGAAGGCTGAACTGATGCTCACCCATGCGGAGGGTCCTTCTATGGCATGGGTGAGACGCATTAGTTTATGAGGAAACTTGCATGGTGACTGTATCTGTGATGAATACAGGACTTCAGCTTTTAAGGATGCCAGGTTGGCACCTTCAATGAGCATGAATTCCCTGTAAAAAGGCAATGAGATTGGATCTGATGGGTCTGACACGATTTCAGTCAAAATGTCACACTGGCACTGACATCAGACCTGAAAATTCCAGTTCTTCTCACATAAAGAGGCTAGAGAGAAAGAGAAAATCTCCTGACCACTTAAAACAAAACACACAAAGCAACAGTTTTGTAAGCTCTGTAGATCTAAAAGGACTTCATCAATTTTAGCCATGTTTTAAAATAAAGAAATCACTTTCTGGCTTCAGACAAGGACAATTGCCAATGACCAGCTTTCACTTGGTAAAGGTTTCACCCTACCCAGTTGTCTCTACAGCTTGGTAACTGGGCTAAAGGAAACAAGGAGACAGGAAAAATAGTGCAGTTGTTAAGAAGCCTCATTTCTGCCCTTTCAGACACTTATTTGTAGCCTTCCAGCCAATTTGTTCTATTCTGAGCCCTGTTAGAAGCTGTTTACCTCTCCCAGTTCACAGCCTGATCCTTCAAAGATTTACTCAATGGCACTGTTTCTGTTAGTAAACTGTTGACAAGATCAGCTCCTTAGATTTTGTGTGGAACAATAAATCAGTCTGACTGGAGACTGATTGGAGGGAGAAACTATGCAGGAAACTTAAAAAAAAAAACCGAAGAAAAAGAGCAACAATTGAGCAATACATGTATTCGAAATAGTATAGAAAAGGTGCTTGGGGTCTGTCCCCTGCTGTCTCCTTATCCTTCTGCTATTGCATGAAATTCCTTCCTCCAGAAAATTTTATTTTAAAAGTATTACTGGAAATCTGCCATTTGAAATTAAAGAGCCCTATTATAATAGGAGACGATCATGCACAACATGTATTGAATTGCTGCATTTTTAGTGGGAAATCCTGGTCCCACTGAAGTTGGTGGGAATTTTGCAACTGACTTCACTGGGGCCAGGATTTCTCCTGTACTGGTTAGAGCCTCAGACTGGGAACCAGGAGACCCGGTTTCTAATCCTAGCTCTGTCTCCAATTTGCTCTGTGATCGTGGACAAGTCAAATAGTTTCTCTGCGCCGTACGGCTGGTCTATGCCCACTTTGAACACCAGTTTAACTGCATCGTTTTATATAAACTCCAGGTGTGGACACTTTTAGATTAGTTTGAGTGCCTTAAATTGGCTTAACTTAATTCAGTTGGTAACTGAAAGTTTTAAGAATACCCACAGTAGGGATTTGCTCGGATTGAGCTACATTGGTTCCAGCACCAGTTCAGTTAAATCAGTGCTCCAACTGTGTGTAGAACAGCCCTTAGTTTCCCTTTCTCTAAAACAGGGGTAATATTTACCCACAATTGTAAAATACTTTGAGATCCTTGGATGAAAGGCACTGTATACAATAGACTGTATGTGTAAAGTAATAGTATATTATTATTATTTCTTGACTCATTGAAGGTGCTCAGCCTTGAGAGTCCGCTCCAGCAGCTCAGTAATGAACATTTTGTTGTGGCTTATTGCTTAGTTACCTAAGCTATCTGTGTATTATGATTGTGCCTAGACAATGGGGTAAGCTTTTCAAAAAGAGTGTAAATAAGGATATGGTCTCACTGCAGAATTAACTTGGGTTAACTCCTCAGTGAAGACAAGCGCTAACTGACTTAGGAGCCTACATCCCATTGTTTAAATTCCTACATCTCACTGACTTCCAGTGAGATTTAGACTTGTAAGTGCCTAAATCACTTTTGAAAATGTGACTTTTAAGAGCTTTGGAAAGTTTTGCCCTGAGCTTATTTTTTAAGTTTAGGGATCAGTGGGGCTTGTGAAAGTTTAATAGAGCTGGCAGTGCTAGATATTACTTTCCTGAGCCTTTGTGACACAGGCTTGTCTTGGTAAGAAATTGCCACGTGGCCTATTTGGTTTTAGTTTGTAAAGCGTGTTGTCCCCAGTGTTGGCTGTTGCTATGCAAGGCCTGTGCTATGCAAGGCCTGTATCAGAAGGCCCTTCTCACCACTCTGTTAGACAATAGCTCAGATAATGGCAGGCTATTCTGTGTGCTGTGCCTGGGACTTTACCCAGTACCCCTATTGTGAGTTTCATTTCCAGACCCTCCACTGAGTAGCTGTGGACAAATTATTCTGTGGCCAGGGAAAAAATATTTCTGCTTTCTCCCAAACTCCTGCCCTCTCAGCCTGTTCTTCTCAGAGGCTAGCTGTAATATCACTGTCCACCGCTAGGCCACCAGAATGCAGACAGTGGTTTCTGAAGCACTGGCTGTATGCTTGGTAATGCTAGAAAGTGAAACACACAAAGAAGTAAAATTCATAGTGATACTGAGGCAGAAGATGTGGATATTTCATGAGGCACAGAAGGAAGTGCAGTAGCAAGTGGGTAGGGAAGTTTGCTGTTCCCAGAAGCACTTTCTCTGCATCTGTCAAGCCATGAAACATAAGTAGGGCCCTACCAAATTCACGGTCATGAAAAACATGCTATAGACTGTGAAATCTGGTTTTCCCCATGAAATCTGGTCTTTTGTGTGCTTTTACCCTATATTATACAGATTTCATGGGGGAGACCAGTGTTTCTCAAGTTGGGGGTCCTGACCCAAAAAGGCGCGGCGGGGGGGTCACAAGGTTATTTTAAGGGGGTCACAGTATTGCCAGCCTTACTTCTGCACTGCCTGCAGAGCTAAGCGGTCGGAGAGTGGTGGCTGCTGGCCAGGCACCCAGCCAGCAGCAGTGCAAAAGTAAGGGTGGCAATACCATACCATGTCATCCTTACTTCCACGCTGCTGGCGGTGGTGACTCTGCCTGCAGAGCTGGGATCCCGGCCAGCAGCTGCCGCTCTCCAGCTGCCCAGCTCTGATGGTAGTGCCACCAGCGGCAGCAGCAGCATCAAAAGGTAACAATACCGCAACCCCCCGCTACAATAACCTTGTGACACACACACACACAACTCCTTTTTGGGTCAGGACCACTACAATTATAAAACCGTGACATTTCAGATTTAAAAAGCTGAAACCATGAAATTTACGATTTTTAAAATCCTGTGACTGTGAAATTGACCAAAATGGGCCCTGAATTTGGAGGGCCCTAACCATAAGTATACTGACGTAGAGGCTTATTTGTTGCATACTGTGCATTTTGATCATGCCAACAGTCTAGAATCATGTAAATCTTTTTCTAGCTCGGAATGAGCAAGAGGAGCAGGAGGAAAAACGGGAGATAAAGAGAAGATTAACACGCAAGGTGAGAGGCAACTTTTATACTGTTATCGTCCAGCTGGAACTTTCTAGTGACTGCATAATTCTTTGCCTTTTTCTTTTCCAGAGCACCCTTTTTAAAAAGAGAACTTGAAACATTATTGAACGAAATCTTAAACAACTGTCTATGCATTTTAAGGGTGAAAACCCAGGGGAAAGAGAGAAGCATCTCTGGGGACTTCCAGGGCAATTATTAGAAATAATGGAATGAAAATAAGCAAAGGAGAATTTAGGCTCAAGAGCAGGAAAGCATTTCTTAGGCATAACAAGGAAGAGTAAAAGGCTTAGCATTGGTCTAATGCTGTTTCCATTGAAGTCAGTGGCTCCCAACGATTTCTATAGGAGCAGCGTTAAGGCAATGCTGAGTGCTTTTGAAAATCCTACTCAAGACGCATTATACCGGGGAATGGACTTTTAATGGAAGAGAACTATTGCCTGAGACATTTAAAACTAGATAGGAACAAAGCAGTAGAGATCGTGTGTAATGCAGGAAAGGGAACAATCCTGTCTTGGCAAAAGAGGATGGACTAGATGACCTAATAGGTCTTTTCCATCTATGATTCTTCTACTCTTAAGGGTAAACAGTAGTAATTTTATATATACTTGGTGAGCTGGTGTGAATCTTCATCAGAGCAGTGGTGGGCAACCTGCAGCCCTCCCCCACTTCCCACAGCTCCCATTGGCCACTGGGAGCTGTGGGCGGACGTGCCTGCGGACAGTCAATGCAAACAAACTGTCGCGGCTCGCCAGCGGATTACCCTGACGTGCCGCTGGTTGCCCACCACTGTCATGGAGCCATTGATTTCAGCGGCACTATCCTCATTTATATTCGTTCAGGACCTTGCCTGTTCTTTTTAAATAAAGTTTGTTTTGCAGTTTGTATCAATATTTCCCATATGAGGAGAGAGATGGAAGAAGCACCACTGTGAACTCATACTGTTATATAGTTCTCTTGTCCAAACAATTTTATAAACACCAAGAAGTTGAATAGACAGTAGTAAAATATATAAATATTAAAACTGAGAAAGGGCTATAAACAGGATATTTGTTGCAATGTGAAAAAAAAAAGTTTTAATTCCAGGCTAATTTTTGGGTCAGTTTGTCTTCTGTCCAACCTTGGCTTCTTTCACCCTTAGAAGTAATGGCCCAGAGTCTCAGTCTGCGTAAATCAACATAGCTCTATCTTGTCAATGGAGATATGCCAATTTACAGATGAGGATCTGGCCCACTGAGCTACAATGTTTTAAAAAAAAAATCCTGACAACAAGGCTAAGTACACTTTCACTGCCATCCTGCTATGCCGATGTTTGAGGAAAAGAATCAATTCACATTGCACCTACTTCAAGGCAAAGCTTGTGTTAATCTCTGTACAGAAATGGCAAATATCATTTTGCAAGTCTTTCATTCTTGTTGTATTTAGACTGGCAAACATGTACAGGAATCCAGTCCAAATGGTAGTGCTATTTGCTAAACAGACCTGCAAGATAGAAATATTACACACACACACACACACACACACATAATTGCCAAAGAATCTGGCTTTCATACACCAAGTTGTCCTGTCACTGTACAGTTCCCCGCCACACATCCGCCCTTCAGGAAATGCAGAAGGCAAGAGCAGCTACTTGCACTGAAGAGGTCACAGCTACAAGGACTAAAGTGTTCTGTCTACTGCATTGTTCTCAAACCTTTTTATGCCCGAGATCATTTTTTGAATTTAAGGACAACCCAGGATCTACACTGCCCCTTCCCCGAGTCCCTGCCCCTTCCCCAAAGTCCCGCCCCATTCACTCCACCCCCACACCACTCACTCTCACCAGGCTGGGATAGGGGTTTGGGAGGGGGTGCGGGCTCTGGGCTGGAGCTGAGGGGTTCGCAGTGTGGGAGGGGGCTCTGGGCTGAGCCTGGGGTAGGGGATTGGGGTGCAGGAGGGGATACGGGGTGCTGGCTCTGGGAGGGGGCTCAGGGCTGGGGCTTGGGATGCAGCCTCCCACCAGCCAGCACTTACCTCTGGCAGCTCCTGGTCAGCGGTGCAGCATGACTGCTACTAAGACAGTCTCCCTGCCTACCCCGGCCCCACGCTCCTCCCGGAAGGGGCCAATGTGCCCCTGAGGATCCTGGGTAGGGACAGGTGGCATGTGGCTCCGCACGCTGCCCCTCTCTGCAAGCACCACCCCCGCAGTTTCCATTGGCCGCAGCTTCCCATTCCCAGCCAATGGGAACTGCGGCGGCAGTGCTTGCAAGCAGGAGCAGCGTGTGGAGGGAGACCCCTTCGCCCCCTGCCCCCGGGGATGCGCTGGCTGCTTCCGGGAGCGCCATGGGGCTGGGACAGGAAGGGAGCCTTTCTTAGTGGCAGCCCCGCTGTGCCGCCGGAGATCGTGATCGACTGGGAGATCCTCTAGGATCGACCGTCGATCGCGATCGACCAGTTGGTGACCACTGGTCTACTGTATAACTGCAACTGTACCTGTGAGCCTGAAGGTTTCAGTTACTTGACAGGCAGTTCCTGTTTGCACTTGCAAACAATAGCAACAGTTGAGCCTGGTACTGCACACCCTCCGTTCCTATTAAACTAGGTTCTTTGACGCTCATATCTAGACAAATTCCTTTTGGCCCTTTTTGGACTTTTGCTAAATAAGGATCTGATCTCATGAGCTCTACACATACTATAATCACACTGAATTTCAGTGGGAGCTTTGTGCATGGAAAGCTCCTGGGATCAAGCCCTAAGTGGATACATGGCTTAGGTTGTTTATCTGTTTTCAATTTGTAAACTAATTGTTCTAGTGACAGCTTCTAATTGTCTGTAATTATACAGAAAGAACCATGGTACTTCACTAATATTGGATTTTCCTGTGATCTACAAATGTACTGTGTCCCTGTAGAGAACAAATGCTCAGAAATCACTAGAGAGAAGGAATGAATAAAGTTTGAAAGTTTACAAATAACAATTAGGAATGCCAAGTACCTGGTGAATTTCAGAAAGATTCCAATTATTCCCCAAGCTCTCACTTTCATGAATATGGCCCAGATATGTCTCTGCATCTTGAGTACCATGGCAGGTTCTCTCTGCCCAGCTGTACTGGAGTCTAATTAGCAAGGAATGTTAAACCTGAGATCGTGGACACAGCTAACTGGTCTTTCGAAATGTTTAGTCCACTATACCTGCCTGTTTCCGGGTGGTATTTAATGCACACGCACACACACACAGCAAATTCAAAGTGAAGAAATATATGCAGAGCTTTATTCAAGTAGCATTGTATGTCTAACAACAACAGGGAAAGACGCTTCTGTAGTTTCCATTCTAAAGTCTCTTAACTGTAAGAACATTAAACAACACAAATTGTTACCCATCTGGTTTTGTGAGACCATCCTGTCTTGAGTGGAACAGTTCCTCTTTGGTGTCCAGGGGCACCTCCAGAAATTCTTCACGTGAACCACGCTCACCCTGCAATGGCTGGACACCTATCCCAGGGGGCTGAGCCCGGTTCCTGGCTTTGGGCATTGCAAATTGGCATACAGGGTCACAATCACCCTCAGGTTTGCCCAGCAGCCATTCCATCCAGGAGCCACTGAGCCAAACCTGCATGGCGTTGTGACCTCACATGCCAGGTTGCAACACCATTTGATTTGGGGGCCCCCCTCTTAAATGGGAGGCCGAAGACAAACTGCCCCTTCCCCCCCCCATACCTCTGGGCAAACCTGCTGCCCAACTGGTACCCCTGCCAGTGCTATGCACTGTGCATAATATGTGTGTGGCTGCGAGCACCACTGACAGTGTCCTTGAAAATCTTCAGGGCTGGCCTTTTGAAACAGCATGATGATGATATATTGAAATATGACGCACTATAAGGACAAGACATTTTACCCCGTGGGCAAACTGTTAAAGGTTACGTTTTTAATACAGACATCCAAATGGAGACGACTTCTCAGCCCAGAAAGGATTGGAAAGGAGCCGTTGATGATTTCACAAGCTTCATTACACAGAAATTCTCAGTGCTATTCAAAGAGCAACTTAGATTTACTGTAAATCTAAAACCTGAAATAAATCTCTCACAGACCTAGATCCAGATCAGGGACAGAGTAACGCATTCCTAAGGAGTGTGTGGAAGTCCTTAAGAATGGATCAATGGTCTGAGGGCACTGTAGATGGATCAAAAACTTTAGAGTAAGCGAACCACTGGAGAGACAGGGAGAGAGAGTGTGTCAGCAGGAAGCATCAAGGAGTTTCAGGATGGTGAGGGAAGAGAGCAGAGGCTGCAGATGAACATCACAGGGGTTGTTGGGGAGTCTGTACAGATTGTTTGTGCCTCCTCCTTTCCTATGGCAACTTAAAATGCAACAGTTGTTTCCTGTATGGCTCAAATGCTGATAGCCTAACCCACAGAAAGTTCAGTTTGGTTTTGTAAACTGGTTTTTTGCCTGTGTTGTCCTGGCAGACTAATTCCAGCTTGTGGATTTCACTATATACATACATCTCTATCTAGTTATTTACATAGCGCTCATCACTGTGCAGGCTTTCTTGGCCCTGGAGAGTGTGAATACATTGCCCAGCTGTCATGCCTCAGCCTTCCCTGCAGCGTCTTACTGAAAATGGGGCCAAAACTACATGTTCTTCGTCAGGTGGCCTCTGCACATTCCCACTCTTGGAATGAACTGACAGTGCATCTTGAACGAGCAGAATCTTCTGTTAGCAGTGCCCATTGGGGAGCACTCTCCTGGCCCCCGCTCCTCCCCTTGCAGCTTCAAATGTCAGGGCCTGGCACACAAACTGCCTTCGTTCCTTCCAACCATGGTAGCAGATGGACCAGGAGCCTTGCCAGGTCTTTGGATCATTCCTTGTGCAGCAGCCTTCAATTAGATTTTAATTCATTTTACATTATTCTTTTCTTTTCTTGTTTTTTTTGACTAAGGATCTGATGTGTCAGAATTAACGACAACAAAGAAACCAGGGTCCAAGAGGGGTGCCCCTTGCCCTGCCGTTTTTCTAAACCCTCTCTTTTGTAAATTTAGAAATGGCATGCCTGGTTTCAGAGTTCTGGGATCACTTTCTAGGAGTAAGATTAGCCTGCCAGCTCAAGATGGTTTATTAGTGTCTGCAGTAAATACCTGGCTAATCCATCATCTGGACAGACAATTTTAAAAAAATCAGATAAGCTATACCAGTTGCATCCTGCGGGTTCCCATCCTGCCAGATACATCCAGGATGGTGGCTGCTGTTCAAAGAGCAAGAAGAAGTAAAGTCCACAATTTGGTAACGCCATATGACAGTCTCTTTTTTAAGCAAGCCAGCTCATCGCACCAGCCAGAGAGAATAATGCTGCTTGACAAACTCCCCAGATGCGCAGAGACCACTTGAAGAACGAAGTTCACTCATCTGTAACAGGAGTTCTTCAAGATGGACTCTGCACATTCGCACTCCCCTGCCCACCTCCCTGTCTTCCTCAGAATCCTAATTTTAGTTTTGTACCTGAGGGGGGTAATGAAAAGAACTGAGGTGATTGGCAAACCATGCACCCACGGTATAGCCCTGCCCCCCAACCATTCAGAGCCACGAGGAAAGGGGCACTCCAACAGACACTGCTACTAGAAGCTACCCCAGTATGACCTGTGCCACTGGTATATCCAAAGTGTGTGACCCTGCAGAGTCCATCTTGAAGAATTCTGATTACAGGTGAGTAACCTTCCTTTGGAGGTTCTGGGTCATCGGGAAACGCTGCAAGGAATTTATCGTCTGTTAGCGGTGCATGAATTTTGATGGAAACTGGGGTGGATAATGTGAGAGTAAACACCCCATTAGAACTTCCATAGAACCCTAAGGAGATAATGATTAAGTGACGGGCTACAGCAACATCTTAGGGCTTGTCGCCTGTGGGGAAAAGCCCATAATAGCTAGTACAGAAGAGCTATTCTGCACTAGCTTCCCATGTGAACACACTTACTACGCATTAACAATTCCTTGGTTGATATTGGTTTATCCACTTTGGAAGTGGATTAAGCTAAACCCCACAAAGGCACTCTTAGTGCAGAGTAAGAGTGTACACATGGGGAGCTAGTGCAGAATAGCTATTGCACTTTAAATTCACATCCTTGCTATTTCGCACTGACTTCCCCATGAATTCCTTGTATACCCAAGCCCTCAGCTGCTGTTACACTAGAAATACAGAGCAAGTTCAGCATTTAGTTGCATACCTAGTAACATCCCCAGGACAGATTGCTGAACACGATGTTATTCTCTGCTATACAGGGGATTGGTGGTTTGGTTTGCCAACCTGAGGAGACAGCACTTTTATTTTGTTTTAGCTTGCAAATGGGGTTGTTACCAAAGGTTGCAATTAGCTGCTGTTTTATCTCCAGTGTTCCTGACAACACTGAAAGAAATCCCCTTCTTCCCCCGCCCCGTCCCCCCTTCCATACAGAGGGCTGGTTCTGATCTCATTTACACTGATGGAACTCTATTGACTTCAGGGGCGTTCCTCCTGATTTCCCTAATGTGAGACCAATATCCAGCCCAAGGGATTACATTCCCCAACTCCCCAATATTCACACACAGGCCCCCCCCCGTATACACCCAGAAGGAGGAAAAGATACATGCATATCTCATTGCCATCACAAATGGGAGCAACGAGAATTCCCTCTGCTTAAAACATGCTCATTCCAGATATTGGCAGTGAAACCTGTGCTAGTGAACACCAGCTTTTTTAGGAAACTTCCCGTCCTAAAACACTGCCCCAAAGCATCCCTAAGCACACTGGGAGAGAGCTTAGCTTCATTAAAGTCTGTAGCAAAACATTCATTGACTTGATGAAGCCAGGGCTTCATCCACTGGGTACAATTCTTCTCCATCTTTATGAGTAGACCACCTTCATTAAGCAACCAGTTGTGTCAGGCTCTTGACTGAATGCTTGAAGCAAGTTTCACTTTTTTTATAATGGTGACGTATCCCACCTGACCATTATGAGGAGGCAGTCATCCGTTTTATTAGTTGTCCACTAAGTAGTTACTTTTGACCCAAGATACTGTAGCTCAGGAGATATAAACTAAATTCCCAGCAAAGGTCTCAAAGCAAATAACCTGAATGTCCTTGCCAAGAACAAATGCTGAAGTGGTATATACTGTTTTTCTGCTTAAGGACCCAGCCCTGCAAAGTACTGAGCATCCTGAACTGCCACTGAGATCAGTAGGATTTGAGGGTTCTCTGCACCTTAGAGAATCAGACCCACTGGGAGCTGAGGATGCTTAGCAGGGTACAAGAGGTGCTCATCCTGTGCAGTATTGGGCCCTAAGAGAGACTGTAAATAACAGGACTTAATCGAAATAGAACGAAAACGAATTGCTAACAGATCAGTATGTTAACTATGTAAATAACCACCTTATTTATTGCAGTCTATCTAAAGCACACACGTTCTTTGTAGTAGTCTCTTATTTTATTTATTATTATCAGATCCTTATTTGGTTTAACGTACTGAGTATTTAGTGTGTGTAAATATGATTCTTATTATAAAAATTATCTATATGTGTGTATGTATAATTATCAATATTCTTTGTATTAACCATAGCACGTACAGGCCCTACTCCTAAGCTGTTCAAGCCTTTGTTGCAATTTTGAGCTAACACACCTTAATGAAATAAACTTCAAAGTTCCATGGCATTGAAGCCGCTTGGCACCTGTGCCTCCTTGACATGTGAGAAGCACCACCCACCCATATACCCACGCACTAGCTTGTCACTGTATGGCATGGTGCATCAAACGGCATCCTCGTGTCTGCCTCCTGCAGGGAAAATAAGCAAATAATTTAGTATGGCAACATCGCCCAAATATTAAATCTGGTTAAAAGGGCAAGGAGCTATGAAAGAAAAACAAGTGTATAAAAAAAGCCTTCCCTCACCCCAAAAGGACTGCAGTAATTTATCAGTCAAAATCTGAAAAAATTGACTTCCGTGTTTCCTTTGAATCCATCTTTTAAAAACTGCTTTTAGTTGACAGGCTTTCATCTTTTGATCAAATGTCATCCCCTACTATATAAATAGGGCATTAAATACCAAAGAAAAAATCTCTACTTTTAAATAACGACCAAGGTCTGTCATGAACTGACAAGAGCTCAGAAATGAAGAGACACACTGACACTTCCTTAATTCATGTCGTAGGGAAAAGAGGTACGTTGACTCAAATAAAAGATGGAGTGTCAAACTTATCTTTGAACGTCCTTGCTTTTCGTTCCTGCCGTGATATTATTTAAATGTAGGGGTGGTTTGGGGATTTTCTTAGTGGCTCATTTGCGGGTTAGATAAAAATTTAGAGGAGAAATAATCATGTTTAACCTGCTGCAGAGCTGCCTGAACAGCAACGTTGTAATGTTAACAGAGTTGACAGCATTTGTTTCTCTATTATTTTCACATGCACGGAACCCCTAACACATAATTCACAATTATATTTGATGTGAGCTGTAATACACAGAGAGAAGGACCATCTACGAGATAAAAATAACCACAGTTACAGCCCAAACATGTTTTGTTTTCCTTGCTTTTGAGGACAGAAAAAAAACATGTTTGAGAACCATGCATTAACCCTGATATAGCCTATAAATGGCTCCTTACCATGTTTTGCAGGTGGTGGTTTTACTTTTTCTGCCCTGCTAAGTAACGAGAGAGTGTGTTTATAACATAATCATGTTTCAGCCAACCTTATTGGTTGTTGGTTATCTCTGTAGTGTGGAGAGAAGCACAGAGACAGTTGTACTTTATACACATTTCTCTTTTCAGCTTGACTGACAAAGTTCTGTGTATCCCAAAGATAGCTTTGTATTATTGCCTGGAACAAATAGTTCACAAAAGTAGCAAAAAATATTGTACAAGCCGAGGTGCACTGTTGTTTTCAAAAAACAAGATGGCTTGCGATGTTATTAGCAGAGTTTAACAAAGCCCCGCTTTGACATCACAATGTGCATTTTCCCCACCCAACCCAGCATGCTCAGTGTCTGCTGTTTTTCCTGAGCGTGGGATTGGGCATAGGCAGTAGCTACTGTTCTCAGGCCACTGTTAGTACAGTTTGCGCAAAAGAGATTGTAATTGTTTTAGTGAAATACACACCACAAAATCCTCCCATAAAACTCTGACTTCATATCAAAACATGGTGTGAGAGAGAACAGCTGCTTTTAGGATCTCTGCAATTTCAGCTGCATCAGCAATATTCTGCAAATAGTAATCTTTCTTTTTTCTGTTGTAACAAGAAATTTTGGCTGCATCAGCAATATTCTGCAATCAGCTTCTTCCCTGTTAAATCAGCCTTGCAGAAAATTATTTTCATCCATCCAGTAGCAGCAGCAAACATAGGAATTTGCCCCATTCACCTCAGCGATGTGTGAACACCAAAGCCTAATTGTCACCATTGAAATGGTATCATCATTAAGTATGGGCTTTTTTTAATCTTTGTGTCTTTAAAAAGCTTAGGAAATGTAACATTGAGGAAAAACTCTTAGTGCACCATTGGAGTTGCACAGAAATCACAAAGGGTAAATTTTCAAACCATCTAAGTGATTTTCAAAAACAATTTAGGCACTTAGGAGCCTAAAGCTCATTGAAAGTCACTAGAATTTCGGCGGGGAGGTATGTGCAGCCCAGGTCCTCAAAAAAATTTAGGCACCTAACTCGTATTGGTTGACGGCCTAAATACCTTTGAGGATCTGGGCCTCAGCCAGTTTTGAATATGGGGCTTAGGCTCCTAAGTCACTTAAGCATTTTTGCAGATGTTGCCCTTCGGCTTATTTGAAACTTTTAATCAAAATTAAGAAATGCAAAAATTAAGATTATCCCAGCACTATTAGCTCAGCTATGTTGCACATCTGTAGTATTTACCATTTCTGTTTTTCTAGTTAATTGGGTAGCATTATATGTTACGTATATAAAATGTTGAATGGCTTACTCAATCCATTTTCCATTTTAATGCAGCATTTTGAGTTGGTGTAGAATGCCTTCATAATGTTGATTAATTTTGTTGGAATTCCATATTGTTTCACAATTTTCCACATTGTTTCTCCATTTACACTGTCGAATGCCTTTTGAAAGTCCACAAAATTGATGGCAAGACTGCCTTGGAATTCAACTGTGGTCTCAATAATCCGTCTCAGGGAGAAAATAGCATCTGTGCACGATCTCCCTTGCCTACATCCAGATTGTTGTTCACGTAGGATGGCATCCATCTTTCCTTTCATTCTGTTCAGGAGGACTGCTGCTAATACTTTTCCTGTGACAGATAGAAGTGTTACTCCCCTCCAATTTGAACAATTATTTAGATCACCTTTCTTTGGTAACTTGATTATGATACCGAGGGTCCATTCTTCCGGCACGTTCTCCTCCATCATATTTTGTTGCATTTCATCACAAATGTCTGAGAAGAATATTGGAAATAACCTATAGAGATAGGAAGACGAATGAAGAAGTCAGGAAAATTACTGGACAAGGCACCCTCTCACAGATAATCTACAAAAGAAGAGATCAGTGGCTGGGACATGTGCTGAGAATGGAAAAAGAACGCTTACCAAATACCACCCTTGAATGGAAGCCAGAAAACGCAAGAAGAAAGAGAGGAAGACTGCGAATAACGAACAGTTCTGAACAACATCAAGCACCTCAACATGAAATGGGAAGCTTTGGAGAGAAGGGCAGTTGACAGGCAAGGATGGCAAATGTGGGTAGCCCAATGTGCAGCAAAACACAGGATGGACTAAGGTCTGAGGTAATATAGAATGTATTTTGTGCCATAAAGCTTATCATATGGGCAACATGGCCAAGTTAAAATTGCTATTGGAACTTTAATTCTTGCAGTTTCTTACATACTGTGAGTTTAACTGTTCAGCGATAATGCTGGATTAATGCAAGTGTTTGCATCGAATATGTATATATAGTCTCTTCTTTAGAAAAGTACATATAATTCCAATTGACAGTAATGGCAATTCTGTGCGTTCAAAGAGAATAAATCCCTTACAGCCAAATTCTGCCCTTGGGTACGTGACTACAGTATGTGTGGACTATGGGCATATTATTTCTGATTTGTGTTTTTAAGCATGGTTGGCCTACATTTCTGCAGAACTCAGAAAAATTGCTTTGGAACAATGAAGATGGTTTCTTGACATGATGCAATACGTGCCTGAACATTTTTGCTTGTACTCATATAATCTGTTCAAAAATCCAATATGCTGTGACAAAAAATCAAACTAAAGCATAAAGTGAAAAGCTTAATGAGCAAAAGCCATCCTGCCTTCCTTCCATGAGGTATTACAATGGTAAGTAATGGCGCTTTGTCACCTTTAGATCATAATTCAGAAAGGGACAGGCTCACTTCCTCAGCCTGCAGCCTCCGGTACAGCAAAAGAGCACACATCACAACCCAGGAGTGGGCGTGGGGGTGGGGAGGTGCTAGGGTGACCAAATAACAAGTGTCAAAAATCGGGACACTTTTTTTTGGGGGGGAGTGGTAGGGGGGGGTAATATAGTTGCCTATATCAGACAAAGCCCCTTATACTGCAACAGTGCCAATAATATCAGACGTCTGGTCTCCCTAGGAGGTGCGTGAAGGTGACTAGTCACCTTTGTGCTCTCCTGATCTTCCTGTGCCTGTTGTGCACTGGGCCAGTCTCTGGTATTAGCTTGACTTCGGCTGGGTATCAACAGCAGCCAGGGATCAGTGAAGCATAGGGACGTTCCAGCCACACTCCCTCCCCAACCTACTGCCCCTGCTCCAGCCGTAGGGGGGATGGCATATAAGTTGCTATGCCGACTCTGTGCCACTGAGGGATCCTCCTGCAACCAGCTACTCTAACTCTAGGGCCTTTTTTTGCCCCCTCATATCTGGTATTCAGAAGGCAAAACAGTGGCTTGTCTTCCAGCCAGTGACTATGCAGAAGATAATTAAAACTAATGAAGCTGGCCGTGTTACCTTTGGGACCTGCTATCATTATGATCATTCTGCCTGTAAAATAACTCAGTGAATACCACTGGCGAGTGGGGAGGAATTAAGTTGTGGTGCCCTTTCTCCCCCTGTACCTGCAGCTGAGCCAAAGGCCCACAGTGGAAGAGCTGCGTGAGAAAAAGATCCTCATCCGCTTCAGTGACTACGTGGAAGTGGCAGATGCTCAGGACTATGACAGGAGGGCGGACAAACCCTGGACGCGACTCTCAGCCGCCGACAAAGTAAGCCCAGTGAGCTTAGGATGGGATAGGAGCTGTGTATTGATCACAAGGTTCTGTAATGCTGGTGTGACATGACACTGCGAACAAGGGCCTACCCTCAATTCAGTCTCCTTCCAAAGGTGTACAGGGGAAAGGCTAGAATGCCTGGTCTACCCACAGATTTTGTATCTGCATAGCTATGCTGGTTAGGAATGTGATTGTAATTAATATAGTTATGCCAGAACATTCCCTAGTGTGGATGCAGATCTACCTATACAAAGGTGCTTTATATCAGTATAACTTATTCCCCTTCCTATACAGGAATAAACTATACTGGTGTAACCTCTTTTATCCCAGCATATATCTGCATGAACACTAGAGGGATTGTACTGCTTTATCTATACCTGTATAGTTAAAATAGTACGACTTTTGTATGTAGACAAGGCCTAAGAGCGGCTGGCTGGAAGGTAGAGGGTGAAATGCCTTTGGGAGGGTACTGACCATTCAGGGTTGCAGGGCTGTGTTGAACTCGGAGCTGATGAGTTTTCTGTTCCTTTTCTGCTTATGTTAATTTATTTTGTTTTCTGGTTGGAAATGTTGAGCCTCATTTGCCAATCCCAGTAAACCAGGACTAATTCCAGTGAAATCAATGGAGTTACACTGGTGTAAAATCAGCATGAGAGGGGAATCAGGCCCTGTGAGGAAGAGACCTTGCTGACTGCCCTTGTATTTGTGCACGTGTGTGTCGGTTGGTTGCGCTGAGTAATTCTACCACTTTATGGGTGGGGCGCTCCTACAAGCAAGGTTGCGCATGATACCGGGAGACAGAATTAATGAACCAGTACCTCAGTGGCACTCACCAAAGCTGTAGTTGCATAATTAATTAATCCTTGGGTGCAAAATGTCAATGGATAAAATTGTCAAAAGTACCCGTCCAATAGAAAGCCATTGGGACTCATTTGCTTTCAGGACCGGCTCTGGGCACCAGCAAAGCAAGCACTTGCTTGGGGCGGCACAAGTCCAGGGGCGGCGTTCCGGCCACCCATTTTTTTTTTTTTTTTTGCTTGGGCAATTGCGCTCTCGGAGCTTGGCCAATTTTTTGCTTGGGGCAGCAAAAAACCTAGAGCCGGTCCTGTTTGCTTTTGGAAATTTTACCCAGTATCTTTATCTTAAGGCAGGAGGGATAGAACATGATTTTGGATCACCTGAAGATTGCCCTATTCTGTTCATTCCCTTTGAAGAATCTGGCATTGGCCATTGTCAAAGACAGGATACTGGGCTAGATGGACCATTGGTCTGACCCAGTCTGGCTGTTCTTATGTTCTTTCCTGCTCCCCAAAGGTTTTTTAACCACCTAATTATTGTCTTGTGTGTCATATATATTGAGAAAAGCAGTTCTCTGTATCAAGTGCACCTTCTTTTGAGTGTTAGTGGAGTTTGGCACATCAGTTATGCCAATATTCTACCACCACGTTGAGTCTGTGGTGGGAACTAGCAGCAAAGGGCTTAATGCCCTGACATTCTATAAGTCACACTGAGGTTGCAGAAAGAAGGTGGACTGTATTCATAGTTCAGGCTGTTTCTGCGTGTTTCTTTGTCCTACTATGTAGAGCGCAATGTCTATCTTAAGCAGAGACAAGGTGATAGCGTCCACAAAGTGAGACAGAGAAATTTAAACTTTTTATTGCAGTTCTCAAGACAAACAACACTGTGGGCCTGAGAAATGTTACATCCACTCTTTGGCCCCTTTACATTGCCAGTGTGATTTAAAGGGTCCGTAGTGTAATGAAAATCAGGGTCTACATTTTTTTAATGTGGAACTGTGTCAACCCAGCATGTTACCACCAGGCTGTGTAGTCCAGTGGACAGGAAATAAGACTGGGAGCCCTGATTTCTATTCCTGGCCCTACAGCTGACTTACTGTGCAACTAAGGCTGGTCTACACAGGCATGTGTTAGCAGTTACCACCAGTATAGCTAAACCAATATAGTTATATCAGTATAACTACCCAGGGGGACAATCTGATTCTAGTATAAGAGTGGCTTTCTTCAGTTTAACTTTAATCCCTTCCAAAGCAATGAAAACCAAACCGAAACAAGGCTTACTTATTCCAGAATAAGACTGTCCATCCTGGGCATTATGTGGAGATAACTATATCCGTTTCAATTCACATCTTGGCTTATACTAACATAACTTTCCTTTGTGGACAGGCCCTTAGTCAAGTAACTTAACCAATCCGTACTTTATTTTTCCTCATCTATAAAATGGGGATAATAATGCCTGTCCAGCTTTGTAAAGTGTTTGTAGATCTGTGGCTGAAAAGTAGTATAAAAGTGCTAAGTACCAGTATTAAAAAGAAAGTAAAGGAAAATAAAGTAAATATGGGAGAAAAATGCAGCTGGGACCCTTATTTATGGTGTATGTAGAAAGCCAGTCTGTATCACTGAGTTCTTGTGGTTGCTGATCAAGACCTCCAGCAAAACAGAGGAAACAAGGCTTGGCATTCCTTCTGCATGTATAAGGGAGCAAAAAAAGTGCACTAATCTATTTTTCCTTCTTCAGGTCAGGTCCTGTGGAAAATATCCTGATTGCTGGCATCTGCAATGCCTGCTTTTCCACATCACCATTTGCACCATTTAAACAAAAAATAGAAAAACAATTTGAAACCAGCTCTGACAAAACCAAAACTCCCCTATTGAAGACTATTCCCCTCCACAGCAACTATTCAGTAACTCTCTGTCTTCACAGGCCAGGGCGAAGATTTATTGCAAAAATATATTTTTCTAATGGATTTTCTGTTTGTCAAGTTAATCTTGCTCTCCATGTTCTGGATGTGCGGAATTGTGTTCAGTCTGACTTCATCTTTACCAACTGTAATGGTCTGAGGAATAAAAAGGGCATGTTAAAATCTCACCAATAGATCAGGAATGCATGGGGTAATAGATTTCAGACCTTGTGGGAGTCAGCCGCCTGTGTGGCCCTTCACAGTCACTTAGGTCGCAAATCAGTCTGCTGAGGGCAGGCCCTTGAGCTGCTGCATAAACAGTCAGTCTTTTCAGTGATAGATAACGCACAGCCTGACAGTCATTTCCAAAGTAAATAAAACACCAAAGCTGTATTTGAAGAGCACAATGGGCCCAGTTTTGTAGCCCATGCAAAGAGTCGGGCTTAGGGCTTGTCTAGATCAGAGTCAGTGGTAGCCCACTGGAGACCCTCAGCAGGAATATTTTGGGGGCCCCTTAAGCTGCGCGGGGCCCTAAGCAATGGTTAGGCTATGTCTACACTGCGCACCTTACAACGGCACGGCTGTGTGACTGCAGCCGCACCATCGCAATGTGTACTGTGTAGCCGCTCTTTGTCGCTGGGAGAGAGCTCTCCCGGCCACAAAATAAATGAGGGGTGGTAGCGTTGTTGCCGGAAGCATGGCTCCTGCTGACGAAGCGCTGTCCACACTGGCACTTTTCCTCCTTCAAACTATTCTCGTTTGGGGGGTGGGTTTTTTCACACCCCTGAGCCACAAGTTTTAATGACGAAAGTGCTAGTGTAGACATAGCCTCAGTCTGTTTTTGCCTAGTGTTGGTTCTAGTCCAGATGAAGGCAGTTTGCTCTTGGATAAATCACACTGGCACATATCCTGTTTTGCACTGATGTAATTTATCTGTATTAGGGGGTTATACCAGTGCAGATTTCCTTAGAGATAGCCCCTTCCTCCCATGAGTAGCATTTACCGGTGGCATTACTCACATGAGTAAAAGGTTTCATAATTAGGCAGTAAGGTAGAAGCATAAACTGATCAGACCAATGGGAAAAAAAAGTCAAAGTTCAAGGTTTTTCGATCTTGGGCTAGACCATCAGCAGCTCTCTATAAATATATCAGAGGGATAAATACCGGAGGGGGAGAGGAATTATTTAAGCTCAGTACCAATGTGGACACAAGAACAAATAGATATAAACTGGTCATCGAGAAGTTTAGACTTGAAATTAGACGAAGGTTTCTAACCATCAGAGGAGTGAAGTTTTGGAATAGCCTTCCAAGGGAAGCAGTGGGGGCAAAAGACCTATCTGACTTGAAGATTAAACTTGATCCGTTTATGGAGGAGATGGTATGATGGGATAACATGATTTTGGCATTTAATTGATTTTTAAATATTCATGGTAAATAGGCCCGATGGGATGTTAGATGGGGTGGGATCTGAGTTACTACAGAGAATTCTATCCTGGGTATCTGACTGGTGAATCTTGCCCATATGCTCGGGGTTCTGCTGATCACCATATTTGGGGTCAGGAAGGAATTTTCCTCCATGGCAGATTGGAAGAGGCCCTGGAGGTTTTTCGCCTTCCTCTGTAGCATGGGGCACGGGTCACTTGCTGGGGGATTCTCTGCTCCTTGAAGTCTTTAAACCACGATTTGAGGACTTCAATAGCTCAGACGTAGGTGAGAGGTTTATCGCAGGAGTGGGTGAGTGAGATTCTGTGGCCTGCGTTGTGTGGGAGGTCGGACTAGATGATCGTAATGGTCCCTTCTGACCTTAATGTCTATGAGACTGCTTGGAGGCTAGACATTCTTCAATCTGGGCCTAGTCCTGACCCACGGAAGTTGCAGGATTGAGACTTTAGTGATTTGGGTGAAATACTATCCAGCTATCTAGCTATTTTAGGATTTGGTGCTATTTCTGTACTTTGCTTAGTGCTATCTCCTGCTAGAAGTTCTTTTTGCAGAAAGAATATTGTTTTAAATAAATAATGAAGCAATCCAAACTGTAAGATGTGTTGGGCTCCGGGATCGTCAAGCGTCATTGAAAGTCAGTGGGATTTAGGAACTTTTGAAAATGTTTCCTTGTGCCACAGTTGCCGATGCCTTTGGCACTTCTACTCCAGAAACTGCTATGTGCTCTACATGGGACCACCCTTGCAGATCACTCTGTCTCGTGAGTGTGGGGGCTGGCTACCCCACTCTCACTGGGTGGCAGGAAGTGGAGCAACCCAGCCCCAGCCCACTCCGCTCCGCCGGTGAGTGCTGGGGGGCGGTTTCCCCTCTGCCCCCCAAGCTCCTCCCCCCCTGCAGAGGCCAGCCCCCCTATCGTGGAGGCCTGGGGCTCCACACAGCCCCCCCCGTGGGGGTGGGGGGGCTGCATAGGGCACCAAAATGGCTAGGGATGGCCCTGCTGGCATCTCTTATTTATATGCCCTGCTGCAGCATTTCTGTTTGACTGGAATGGTCTTGCTGTCTCTCCCAGAGGTTGACTTAATAGGGATAAGCAGCAGGGCATTCTGTGTGAAAGGCACTCAGCTCTGGTGCTCTGTCCCTTATGGTCAGGCATAGTCCAAGTTTGGCAGCCATTCGTCTGTTCCATATGGCTTTTTGTTAATTTTGCTTTTGCAACATATATGTGCACCCACTGTGGGGTATTTATTTGAGGAACCAGAACTAGGACCTATGTCAGCATTGTTTACAAAGAGCCTCTCCTTCTAATAGATACAGCTCACTGAAACATTCTTCTGCTCTTGCCTTCCTGTGATTTTTAGATCGGGTTTATCTCTCTTTTTTTAAGAAATATTTTAAAGAGCCTTGTATATGCTTTCTCTTCTACCTGCGAGAACATCGTTTAATGCCTCTTTCATGTTTGTTAATCAAATATACCATTTTGAATAAAAAGTGAGCTTATTTTGATCTTTTATTTGCATATTTACTTGTTTCTTTGTCATTTGCAGGCAGCCATTCGAAAAGAGCTCAACGAATTTAAAAGCACTGAAATGGAGGTTCATGAATTAAGCAAGCATCTAACAAGGTTGGACTTTTCTGTTCGTTTGTTTTAAGATTAACAATTGATAGTGCTGATTTCCAAAACATATAGACATCCTCTTTTCCCAAACATGCACACACCAAATACGTAGCCACACACAAACAGCATTCACAATCAACCCACCACTCAAGAGATATGCCCGTCAAGATTACAGGCTTGTATGCAGTTGTGCGTCATCTCTGTAACAATATTTAATCTCTTTTTTTATTTTGCTTGTGTAGCATGCTGGTCATTTTGCATTTCACTGTTCTGGTATCTAAAATAAATGGTGTTGGTGTCCAGAAGGAAAAGGAAAGCAGAAAGGGTATAACAGCATTTCCAGTTTCCGAGCTCATACACTGTAGGATGCTAATTCACTGCAGTGTGAACACAAATAGTATAGAATACTCAGGTTATTCTATTATTAATCCCTGTGTTTCAGTTCTTTCCATAGGCAATTTAGGAGAAAATCTCAAACTCAGCATTATAACCAGTTCATATCCTTGTAGGCCGTGTGGACAGAAAAGCCCAGGACTGAATGAGCCAGGAGCCTGAACTAACACGCTCATCCCTAACAATTCAGGGCTGAGGCACATTGCCTTAGCATTGTTCATGCTGCTTCTATTCTGTAATTTTCGGAGGTGTTAAATCCCTAGAATTCCAGCTGAAGTCAGTGAGAGCTGCAGGTGCTCAGCACCTCTGAAAATCAAGCTCTCTGTGGTTCGTAAAGTCCTACACTAAATTAAATTACATTGATTTTTCATAGATTTTTTTTTCAGATAACAATTGTAGGAATTCATTTCAAGAAAGAGAGGTCTCAAGCAAGTCACTGTCAATTATTACTTTTGGAATGCCCTGGAAAAGCATATGGCTGAATTAATTTTGCATTTTGTGGATCTTTATTTACATTTATATACTGTGACAAGGTCGGGCCAGATGGCTATAGGAGAGTAATAGAAGGCAGATATATTAGCCCCAGGCTAAGTCGGTCCCTTTTCCCTGGCTAAGGTAACAGGGAAGGTTCCAGAACAATCAGGAATCTTCTGGAGACAATTAAGACAGGCTGATTAGAACATCTGCAGCCAATCAAGAAGGTGCTAGAATCAAGTAAGGCAGGCTAATCAGGGCATCTGGGTATTAAAAAGGAGCTCACTTCCATTTGTGGTATGTGTGTGAGGAGCTGGGAGCAAGAGGCACTAGGAGCTGAGAGTGAGAATGCGGATTGTTGGAGGACTGAGGTGACAAACATTATCAGACACCAGGGGGAAGGTCCTATGGTGAGGATAAAGAAGGTGTTGGGAGGAGGCCATGGGGAAGTAGCCCAGGGAGTTGTAGCTGTCGTATATCTGTTCCAGGAGGCACTCTAGACAGCTGTATTCCACAGGGCCCTGGGCTGGAACCCGGAGTAGAGGGCAGGCCCGGGTTCCCCCCAAATCCTCCCAACTCCTGGTCAGACACAGGAGGAGTCGACCTGGACTGTGAATTCAGAAAAACGGCCAAGCTGAGGGCTGCCGTGAAGTTCCAAGGCGAGCAAATCCACCAATAAGCGCAAGACCCACCAAGGTAGAGCAGGAACTTTGTCACAATACATTAAAATCATGTTAAAAGTGTTGCATAGTTTATGAACATATTCATTTGTAGAAGTGATCCACCAGCTAGCACCACATTAACTGTCATATTTGAAGACGTGGAAAAAGGAGTCAAATAATAACAAATAAGAATGTACGTGTATGTTGTCTGGTTATGCCGAAAGAAGGACAGGAGACATTTGATATGGGTTTAATCAGGCCGCAACTTTCTTATTAGATGTCTGAGACTACATGGTAGATAACAGTGTACAGTGCAGGTAACCCCATGTTTATTCCATAATTACCCAGTGGGCTTTTACTAGCTCCTCCTCTTTTTCCATCCAGGTCCATCCAGTAAATCCATTGCTGGGACCTTACCATCCACACACCTCTTCGTAGGAGGGCTAAGGTGGGCTAAAATAGGGCATTGGTTCCCTGCCGTACTAATCATAGGAGTCCCCAACCACCTCCCATTCGTTCCTTTAATGAACACCTCTTTTTAAGTTATTTTCCAAGCCACTTATCTGGTCACTGTATACCTTCCCTATGGAGTACCTGCACTGGACATCCACCATACACTTAAATAATGAGTTGTGACATATAGCCTACCTCCCGTCATGCCATGCATGAACAGACCCCTTCCTGAAACCCGCTGTGGGGAAGGAGGAAAAACCCCGAACTGCACCCAAGCCAATATGGTGGTAAGGGAAATATTCCTTCCCAGCCGCCCTAAAAAAGGAGCAGCTAGAGTAATCCCCACCACAGGTGTTGACCAAACCTGGTATTTTACCACTTAAAAGGGAGGGAAGGTGGGTCGCTTCAGCCTTGGTCTGTGTAAAAAGGAAGGCTTCAGGAGCTGAGCTTCCCCTTTGAAACCCTATTCCCAGGGTATGAGTCAGCAACCACACTGACCCCACCAGCCATAAAGCACTGTTCCCTTCGCTCAGCCAGCCAGCCAAACAACCCCCCGCTTAAAGGTGCAGGGCAGTCATTTGCAAGAGACAAGCAGCTGCCTTTGAATCATGAGATCTTAGGCCAGTTCTAATTTAGTACTTGCACACAACGGTCATAATCATCTCTGACCTAATCTTTTGACCTCTCAATGGATTTACACGAGGGTTGAGTTTGTCCTGCTAAATTCAGCCTCCAGATGTGAGATACCTATAACTGGTTACAGTTCTAACAGGTGCTAAGCGCTGTCAGCTTCCATTGAGAGCTCAACAACTCACCAGTTCAGGTGTTAAGTCTAGAAGCATGTGGCTTGATCTACACCTAAAACTTAGGTTCACCTAGGTACATTGCTCAGATTTGTGAAAAATTTCTAACCCGCAGTGTAGACACAGCTAGATCAGCAGATGGATTATACTATCCAGCTACTGCTTCTTGAGGCGGTGGATTTACTACAGCGGTGGAAAAACCCCTTCCATCGCTGTAGTAAGTTTTTACGCTACAGAACTACAATGGCAGTGAGCAGCAGCTCACTGAAGCACTGCAAAACTTAACAATTTTGGTTTGCAGGCGTGTCTGCGTGAGCTTTCTTTCAGTTTGGTTCCTGTGGGTTTGCAGCCAGAATTTTGCTTTTGTTTCCAAATCTTGAGGAGACCATTCATCTGAAGTCTCTTGAATTTTGTCTGATTTCCATTTGAATCCATAAGTTGGTTCTGATTCAGTCAAATCCGGCCTGGGCTCAATGAAAGCTAAGCCCAGCATACTTGAACCTGGAGAAAGATTCATTTAAAGTTCAACAGGGTTGTTGAGCTGTTAGTCTAACCAAAAAATATCCACATAAATGAAACATACTTACATGAAAGCGAATAATTCTCTTAAACTCAGATAAGTCACCATTATAAAATCATTAGCAGGGTAACAATCTATTTTTGACATTAAGATAATGACATATATGCTCGGTAAAGGATATGAGTTTTGCTCTTCTAGAGGAATGGATACTTTAGTTGATGATAGAGTCAAAGACCAACACTTACAAAACAAACATACATGGCTGGAAACAAAAGCCTCTGGACACATTTCAAAACAGCCTCTGCAGAGAAGCTGCAAATTTAACTTCAAATGTCTCTTTAAACTTAAACATTAATGAATAATAATTAAGGCAACGAGTTTGTCATGGAACTCACGGATTTCATGACTTTCCGGGACTTCTGCCCTGGCCGGTGCGGCTGGCCCAGGGGCTGCCCGAGCTGCTCAGGCCACGGCTGGGGCAGTCTCAGGCCACTGCACCCCCAGCAGCAGCAGGAGTTTGGGTGCTGGGTTTGGGCTCAGGACTGGGGGTTGGAGCACGGGAGGGGGTGAGGGCTCTGAGGGGCACTTACCTCTGGGGGAGGGGAAGGAGCTCCCCAGAAGCAGCGACATCCCTCAGCTCTTAGGAAGAGGTGTGGCCAGGCAGCTCTGCATGCTGCCTCTGCCTGCAGACACCTCCCGCAGCTCCCATTGGCCACGGTTCCCAGCCAATGGGAGCTGCAGAGCCGGCACTCGAGGCAGAGGCAGTGTGCAGAGCTGCCTGGCCACACCTCTGCCTAGGAGCTGAGGAAGGAGGATGTTGCCACTTCTAGGGAGGCACAAAGCCAGACAGGGAGCCTGCCAGCCTCTCCAACTGTCTCCCCACCAGCACCAGCAGGGGTCCCGGGCCGCCTGCCCCCAGCACCCACGGCCCTCTCCCGCCCCCAAGATTTAGTCAGGGGTATATAGTACAAGGGTATGTCTACACTGGAAACTTCAAAGCGCTGCCGCGGGAACACTCCCGCAGTAGCACTTTGAAGTGCAAGTGTGGATTAGCTCATGAGGGGATTAGCTCCGAGTGCTGGAAGCGTGGGCTCCCAGCGCTCGGAGCCTGTCTACATTAGCACTTTAAAGCACTCAGACCTGCTGCGCTCAGGGGTGATTTTTCACCCCCCTAAGCCAGTAAGTTAGAGCACTATAAAATGTAAGTGTAGACAAGCCCCAAGTCATGGACAGGTCACGGGCCGTGAATTTTTGTTTACTGCCCGTGACCTGTCCATGACTTTTACTAAAAATACCAGTGACTAAAATATAGCCTTAATAATACTTTGAATTTATGTCAAGTCTATTATTTGAAGATCTGAGGGCTTGCCTGCACGTGAAAATTATTCTGGAGTAAGGTAGGCCTTGAATTTGAAGTGGAATAGCTATTTTGGAGTAGCTATGTGTCGACACTCGTATTCTGGAATAACTACGTGTTGACACTTTTATTCTGAAATAAGAGTGTCCACACTGAGGAGTTATTCTGGAATAGCTATTCTGGAATAATTGGTGTGTAAACAGGTCCTAAAGTTCTGATCCAAAAACGCTAATTGACTTCAGTGGGCTTTGGATTAGGCCCTTACAACAACTCGGTGAGTTTGGTAAGTGTTAATGTTGCTAAACCCATTTTTTCAGATGGATAAATTGAGGAATAAGGAAGTTTAAATTACTTTTCCAAGGTCACATAGTGAGTCAATAGCTGAGCTGAAAACAGAGCCCGGGAATCCTGGTGTCCAATGCCATTGCCCTAAACCATTAAATAATGCCACCTATTTGATGACATATAATACGTATGTGAGAACAAGCTTATTGCAAAGTATTGCATTTTTCATTCATCCTTTCTCTTTTAGGTTTCATAGACCGTAGCAGTTCAATTCTGCTTGACTACTATGCCATCTTTAAAACCTAACTAAAAAGAACCGTAAGTGCTGGTATTATTCACTTCCTGTTACGTACAATGTAAATCTTCTGAACTGCCTTTTTAAAATAATTAAATTAAAGAAATAAATGAAAATAAGGGGGGAAGAAGCAAAATGGAAATTGTACTTACATGTGATGGGTACTGCTACATCATCAGATCTGCTGGCACAAGCTTCGATAATAGAAAATACCCCTGGTGGGAATCATACCAAGAGCTGGCATCTATGTTTATGACTTCCTGGCATGTGGATTCACCATATTTGTCCAAGCCCAGCTGGTAATGCATCCATTCTGTCTTCAATCACCCCGCATCCTTGCAAGTATCTGTCACCTGACTCCAAAGAAAGCTGAGGCACTTGGTGTTATTCTGGCAATGACTGTGCTGGGTGAAGTCTCCAAAAGGCCTGCAGCCACGTTAAAGCACTTTTAGTCCAAACACTTGTCAGTTTAGGAGCACCTTAGAAGGACAGTAGGGGAGGAGAACTGCTCTCAGGACCTGCCCACTTTCCGAGTACAAAGAAATTCACTTTCCATGGAGGAGTTTGTGACTGGTTGATCATCACCATTTTGGTTCACAAGAAGAACAGCATTACTTACTGAAGGCTGGTTTCACTCAATCAATTTTTTGTTTTCCAAACCTTATTATGACTCCACAAACCTTAAGTAACAATAATATTGGTAAATAACGAGCAAAAGGTACCGCCTTGACCTTTTGTAATCATTTATACCTGTGCCAAGTGATCGTTAAGGCATGTCGAACACACTCAAATCAGAATAACCGTGTTTGCCCTCCAGTTCACACAACTGTAAGGCAGCAGTGAATCAGGTGAAAGGTCTGGATTCCAATAAGGTATCCATGGGATATGTATTATTCTGTACGTATGAGATTTTTAAAGGGCAGATTGGGCATGTAAGGGCCTGCACTTCAATCATATTGAGAATAATCTTTTCTCGGTTCTGGTGTAGCAAAATGTGGGCCTGGTGTAACAAAAATATACTACTGTATTGTTGTGGATGGCTCAGAATTATCTGCAATATTTAGAACCAAGGCAATAGGCAAAAACCCCGAGGCTTTTTTATATTGGCATGCTTTTAACTGTTAAAATGGCCACTTACAGCTCAGCACTGCAAGGGGGTGATCACTCTAGCCCTGACCCAGCAAAGCACTTCAGCCTGTGCTTAACTTTAACTAAGTATGCACTTTGAAACCAGTGAGATTATGCAGATGCTTCATTAAAGTCAAGCACAGGCTGAAGTGCTTTGCTGGGTCAGGACCAGAGGGTTCAGCCCCTTGCAGCGTCCAGCCCTGATTCAGTATAAACCTAACAAGCTGGGAACAAATGTCTGTGATGCCATCCCTTATGAGAAAATATATTGCTACACTCGATATAAAGTGGCCAAAATGCTGAAGTAACATGACTGTAAGTTGCAGTGCTCTGGATCATGACTGTGGAATAATATCAAATGTTGTTTTCCTTTTGAAAGTTTGTGCAGGGAGGCCTATGTTTTCTATGACAACGGTATCCTGTGCAAGAGTTCACTTGCACGCACAACCACTCACGCTTCCTCCCATTCTTCCCCGGGGTGCCCTGGTAATACAATACCCATCCCCTCCGCTGATTTCAGACCAGCATCAGATTGAGGTTGCTTTGATAGGTGTATATTATGTGTCCAGTTATGTGCAGAGCGTGCTCAGCTCCCCTTGGACCTGTTTCTCATCCCACTTACCCTGGTGTAAATCGGCTGCAACCTCATGTAACTCAGTGAAGTTACGTTAGTATAAAGCCTATGTAAATTACAACAGAATGACGCCTATTGATTTCATTAAGGAACTGAGGCTGGTCAGCACCTGCCAAGACTGGGCTGTATCCGAGAAGAGTGGAAGCGTTTCAGTCTCATCTGAGGTCACCCATGTGACTTATGAGTGAGCATTTGGGGAATAGTGAATGTCTGTTGCAGGGTGGAGGGCATTAAAAAGAAAAAAAGCCTCAGCCATTCCCACAGGAGCCAAAGTACTGACTGTTGCCCTTTTTCCTCATTTCTATTTGAGGCAATAGGTCTTTGAAGTTATTACCTAGCACTGTTTAGTGGTTTCGCGATAGCCTAAAAATAAAGGTGATTCCTGCATCCCCATCACACGCACAGGATATACTTACCTGGACTTGTCAAAAGAAAATAATAATCCCAATACACTCTGGGAGAAGAAGATTTATCTCAGACAGAGGCATCTATGTAAATATGATCTGCCAGTGACCAGTTCTCCGTGGCTTGATTGCAGGATATTGCAAAATAAAGTTAGTGGGGAAGTACAATGCACTTCCTCAGCCAAGAGTTCACCAGCAGTGAGAACCTAATGTTCAACATTATCAGCACAGTGCAGGAACAGCAGAGCAGGTATCCGCCTAGCACGTATTGCTGCAGGGTTTTTCCCCTGACATCACAAAGGGGTGCATATTATTCAATTCACTCTCACGCATGGCTTGAAAGAAGAAAACAAAGGTCTTGGCATTTGTATGTGCACATTGCATTATGAAATGGCCCAGAGACATGGCTGCTGCAAACAGCTGCAAGCCACGGGATTCAGAACGTGCCCTCCCACAGCTGCCCACATGTCCTGACTTCTCTGCCTTGTTGTCTGAGGTTGAGTCAGATGGGAGGGCTGAGGAAGCAGTAGGACGGAAATCAGAGTATTCAGAACTTGTGTGTTGGTGGGAGGCACTAAGGAAGGGGTGGATTTGGGTTTCTTGTTAAAGAGGAGGAATAAGAGGCTGAGATAAGGGGATAGGCATCCAGCTGTTGCTATCACTGCAGACTTCTCAGGCAACACTGAGCCGCTGGTGGAGGAGTGAACACAGGAAATGCCACTGTAGCAATACAACCTGCCCCTGGTGTGTCAGGGCCATGCCGCAACCCCCGGTTCACCTGCAAGTCAGGCAGCCGGACTGAACTGGCCCTGCTCAATGGTTTTCTCGTTTACAGTAGAGTTCTGGCTCTGGGTGTGGTCATAATATTACAGACTACCATGTGGCTGGAGATAAGATCCCACTGAACTCCCAGGAAGTTTTTTTTCAGGACTTGCTCTGCACTGAGACAAGATGTGGAAGGCGCTTGAGGTATTATTCCATTTGCCTGACATTCTAGCAGAAGATACCGCAGTTCCACTCTGATCTGAAACAGTATTCATTGGAACTGCCATATTTCTCATGAGCTGCAGCTACAGCAGATTGCGGAGGAATCCAGGTGAAATGCCCAGCGTAACAGCATCAGTCCACGCTGCACGGTTGGCATTTCTTCTGTTTAGCAGGAGTTACGCAGTGACAAGGCATCTTCCTGAAAGGTGACTTGTTGGTGACTGAACACTGCATTGTATCCTCAGTTTACTTACATCACTCCACCTGACAGGCATGGAAGTTTAAGACCAAAATGAGAGCAGACTTTTTTTTTTTTTTAAATCTCTATTTTCTGCAGAAGTGCAAATGCTTTTCCCATCAAATACTCTGCTACAGCCACGTCCAGTGTGTTACTGTACTTGGGATTCCATCTGGAACAAGGAGTGAGCTTTTTTTAAAAAAAAAATTGGCCAAGTAGAGCTAATAATAAAGCAGATAATTTTTCTACTTACCGTTGTTATCAGCAATGAGTTCCATTTGTATGAGAAGGATTTATAATAGCACGCACTTCACTTTACCTGGTTTAAAGAAACAAAACTAGGTTGGTGAGAGCAAAATTTTCATCTGCTCATCACTGATTGCTAAAAACTATGTGGAGGAAAAAATGCCAATGGTGAAAAAGAAAATATCTCGGTAATAATCTAACGAATCAGTGGTGTTAATACTTACAAGGTGTGATGCAACATCTGCTCGAGAACTTATGGAAACATTAGTGGAAAATTGAAGGGGAAAAAACAAGGAGTTGTGGTAAAAATAATCATAAAACTTTTAACTAAACGTTTTGCTTGAGATAATTTAATAATTTAGTTTGAGAAAGTGACACAAACTACTGAGAAGTGATGGTGACGTCTATTCCTTCACCTCCAGACCAGAAATAGTGTAGAATAGAGCTGGGAGAACTATTCATAGTGAACAATGTACCGTGCATTATCCATTTCAGATCTGAGTAGGTTTCAGGATATAAACTCTTTGGGGCAGGGCCTGTACCATCTTTGTGCATCTGGTGCCTAGGATGCATTACCAGGAAAAATAGTGAAGAAGAAGAAGAATAGGCTTCTATTTTTACTAATTTATTTATTTGTAGTTATTCAATGAACCCTTGAGAGGTTTCAACCTCTGGGTTACATGCAAGCACTTCACTTTGTCATTACTATTCTCTCTTCATCAGGTGTGATTGGTCACCTGAATAACATTTTACTGCTTCTGCATGCCGACTGGACAGCTGAAACTTTATAAACAGGAGGAGAGCACTTCCAAAAATGACCAGCAAATACTTGCATTCACACACAAATACCCAGGTTCACATGCAAATAGGGTTATGACACGCAGAACATCCATTCCCCAGTGTTCCTGCAGATAAACCCACTTTGTACAAATATCCATGGAAGAAAAGGATGAAAACTTGGCCAACAGAAATGGTTACAAATGATCTTCCCCACTGCTCACCCAGCTCTAATTTAGTATCACACGTCTATAAAAACAAAGTACGTGAAGGGTACATTAACTGCTTTTCCATGTGTCTCACATATTCCAGAACCAGTTGCATTTTCCAGCTCATATCCAAGTGTATGTACATAGTTTGTCTTTGTATAGGAGTGAATGTGGTGACTGTCAATCATGTGCTCTTCCAGTATTGTAATTTAACAGATTATAACTGTATGAAAACAGTGTAAATAACTAGAAGAAAAAGTAAACTGGATCTCTGTCCTAGATTTTGTACATACTGAAACTGCATGGTATTTAAATTATTGTTTGTCTCTGATGTATGCAGTTTCTTTAAAAAAAAAATCATTTTAAAAAAAACCTTTCCTGGTCTTGTGTATTTTATTCACCTCCTGTTATATGCTTTGCCAGATATTGCCCCTCCCCCCCCCCAAAAAAAGTACTTTAAGATACCAGCCCTGCTAGGGGGTTGTAAGCACTCAATACCTCACAATATTAGCCTGTAAGGGGAAAATGAATGTAATCAGGATGATGGATCCTCACCTGGTGTAAATTGGCATGGCACTACTGACTTCAGTGGAGCAATGCCAATTTATAGCAGCTGAGGATCTAGCCCACCATCTCTGGGAAACCTCTCTGGGTGAAATCTGTCACCATGTATCTTTGGGAAGGCTCAGCAAAGATGACTGAAGGAGGTTGGCTGTTCACTCTGCAGCTACAATTGTCCCAAACACTAATCTAGTAAACACTGGTCTTCACTGCAGAAAAATCCCGCTCAGCATGTGAATTTTCTGGTTTTTGCTGTCCTTCGAGCGCTCATTACAGGAGTCACATCTGTAGTGGTCTCCTTGTTCTGGAAATCTCAAGGCACAGAAGTTTGGTGGATTGTATTAGAGCAGATATTGATCAGACGAGCGCAAGCAGGAGCAGCAGCAAAGGCTCATTACAATTTAGCAAAAGCCATGGGAAGAGAAATACTCATTCAGGCTCTTGCAAACAAAGGGCTTCTGCTCCTCTTTTTTCTTTTCTCCAAGTGCCTTCATTCTTTATAAAGGTTGCCAGCTTGACAGCACTGCAGAGTGAAATTTCCTATCCATGAAGGCAGAACAGCTTGAGGTGCTGAAATACAAGCTTCCTGACACTCCACTATTAATAGTCTTCTCTACACAGATGTGAAGGTAACACCCCTGCCATGCCCATTCAGTCCAGGGTAGTAATTTGTGATGTGAACTAGTGTCTCCAGAGAGCTGGGCTAAAACCATCAAGGATAAAATCCACAAAGGTATTTAGGTGCTGAACCACCACTTTGTGCCCCTGAGATTCTTAAAGTCCCTGCTCAGTTGCTGCTTAACCCTCTAGGCACCTAAATGTCCACTAGTAAACTCCCTTACTCGCCTCAGTTTCCCCCCGTGGGCATACACAAAACTGCCTAAGTCCTGATGACACCAAGCTTCTTGGCATTGTAGCGGGATGCTTAAGGACCTGGTGGGATTCTCAAGCTAGGTGTTTCCCTGCCAGTCTTGCCTGCAGGGCCTGATCCAATAGGCATTCTCAGAGCATGCCTCACCAGCACAAAAGAGAGCAAGGGTGACCAGATCAGGAATTCATGGGGCAGGCTGGCTGGCACGTGTACGACAATACCCAATAGCGCAGTAGCTGGGACACTCACCTGGGATGTGGGACGCCCATTTTCAAATCCCCATGCTGCTGGGTTTGGAGCAGGGACTTGAAACTGTGTGTCCTGGGTGCGTGCCTTTACCTTCCAGCCTACTGGATATTCTGGGGTGAGGCTCTTTCAGCCTTTCCTGTTGGAGTTGTTGCTGGCTTTTGTAAATCCCATTGTTAGGCACCTAATTCAAGGCTGTGAATTCCACTGGGCAGCAGGACACCTGACAGGCATTGCAATGCATCACTCCCTATGACAAATTAAACAAGGCAGCTGTAGGTAGTCTAGCTGGCTCTAATCAACCACAATCCCTTCAGAGGCTGTTGGGAGTGGTAGGGGCCGGGTGGAGAGGTCTCACATATGGAAGGGAGTGTTTGCTACTGCTTTTTTCTGAGGCTGGCTTAAAGAAAGCTTGGCGTGTGGAGAGTGACAAGTAGCAGAGGAAGGCTAGACTGGAGCCTGGGAGCAGAGTATGGGAGAGAATGACAGACCATTGGAAATGAAGGTACTGAAGTGGGCATAAACTGGGCTTGTCTCCCTTTACAGACTTGTACCTTGGGTTCCTGAAAGGGAAAAAAAAGTCTTTGATTGCACTTGTGAAACCCAGAATGTGCAGCATTTATAGAATCTGTGCCTGAAGAACTGCTGTGTTCTCTGTCTCCTCCCTTCCCTCTTGTCTGTGGTAGTCAGGTCATCCAGGTCTACCAGGCAGTAACCTGTCCTGGTGACAGTGCCTTTGTAGATTTTAGTCCCGATGTGCTTCACGTTGGTCTCTGAATAACTCTCAGATGGCAATAGCATTTGCTCTCTAAAAAGCTAGGTGGATTTGGATTGCTCAGGTAGAAGAGAGAGTTCTATGTATTTTACCAGTCCCAGTTCTGCTCTGCCTCCTTCCTCTCTGTTGCTGATGGGTTCTAAAGCAGACCAAATGGGGTAATTCTGCCAGTGTTTTCAAATGCTTACGTTTTTAGCAGTCCCTTTTTATGATAAGGAAAATGGGGGAGGGGGGAATCCATTTACTTTGACTAAACAGCAACAAGATACTATGTGTTTTAACTACGGATCCATGAGTTACCACCATTACTGATTTCAGAGTAACAGCCGTGTTAGTCTGTATTCGCAAAAAGAAAAGGAATACTTGTGGCACCTTGTTACAGCTTGGCAAGGCTGCCTGCATTACAGGCTTGGTCTATACACAACTTGCTATTACCCATCAAGTATGGGGCTAGATTTTCTACTTTTAAATAAACATTTGCTCTCTTCTATTAGTTGCTTTCTGTCTCTTCCTTCCCACCCCCCACTTCTCAGCATCTCATATTGCCTCAGCCTCATTGGCCAACTTCCACATTTCATCTGTGCAGCTGTACAGTCTGCCTTAGTTATTATTAAGTCCAGTAAGCAAGAGAAAAGCCCATTCAAAACTTCCAGTGATTAAAAAAATGAGGAGGAACATCTGGATTTGCCATTAGAACAGATGAGCCTAGATTGCTACAGGTGTCTGATTATATTTCTTGCTGGAGACTGACTGCTCTCTGCCTGTAAACAGACTAATGTAACCTTCCTGAATCAGCTGCTTCTTTCAAACTTTACAAGCTAAAGTAGTGCTCCAAACTGGACTAATGAAGGAGAGGCCTGTGCTTTCATTAATGTTAGTTTATTACTAGCACTTGCTCAGTCTGGAGGAAGGGGGTTCTCCTAATCTCCACTGAAAGGTACACTCTGGTGGCCAGTGTGGGAACAGCAGTAGTGACTTGTGCCAAAGCAGCAATTTTAGACCAGCTTTGTTTAATGCTTGATTAGTCTAAGGGTTATAAAATCTGTACAGTGAATTGCATTGTCTTGATATTTGGCGTGCCTCATGGGGGTGCTGGTGAGAGTTAGTAAACCAAATTTAAGACCATTTGTCAAAGGGGTTCCCAAGATACAGCCCCCTGTGAAAGTGTTTGTTAAGGTTTATGGATTCTTCCAACTTCTTTCTGTGCAGATAGGAATGGAAACAGGGCTGTGATTGTTGCACCAGGAACTCAGTCACTCAAGTGTTATCCCTAAAGAGGGAATGGCACCCACAAGCCTTTTGGTGACCAAAATTCCAAACAGTCTTCGCCCAAGAGTCTCTCTCTCAATTTAGGTGCAGGCCTAAAAGTCCTAAGGGTGGCTCATGTGCCAGTCTGATTACACTGGGTATGTGTAGCCTGACAAGCCAAGAGGATTGATAGCAACATGCCTCTTTTTATATCAGATTTCTGCTACAATCTGCCTCTGGCAAAGGGCTTTTTTTATTTGGGAGGGGGGTGCAATCTGAGTGCAGCAGAAAATTCAGAGGATGCTGAAGCTCTCTTACATGTGTGAATGCTTGCTGGGAGAGGGGCATGGGGGCTGCGGCAAGGAATGGGGGCATTTGGGGGGGTGGGCTGGGTGACAGAGGAGTGGAGCAGTGTTGGGGGAGGGGTGGCTCAGCTCAGCTCACGGGGAGGATGTGGAGATTAGGGAAGGGATGGGATACTGGGGGGACATGCTGGTGGGTGCCAGGGTGAGTGGGAGAGATTGGGGGTGGAGGCACCTGTCAGCCTCATTCTCTCCTCCCATGTGTGCACCAGGATCTGGGTGGGGCATGGCCAGGCCCTTTTAGTAGGTATCTGAGCCGTCGTTGTCTCTTGGGAGCTGGGATATGGGGGACCTTGTCTTTCCAGGTGGATTACAGCCCCTCTCCCTGTCCCCCCGTCCCCCCCCATGTGAGCCCTCTGGGTGGGCAGCTGAGAACAGGTACACTCAGAGCATGCTTCAAGAGAACACGCTGCTGACACTGGTGTGAGGCTTGATGCATATCTCAGGTTTCCAAGTATTCATTGGAGACATGAGGACACCCACTGAGTATACCGAAGTAGTTCACGTCTCAGCTGTTGTTTCAGGCTGCATTCATCTCCATCGGGTGTTCTCCTTCAAATGAGGTTCTCACCCTGAATGATCATGGAATAGGCCGCTTCATTCCTCTCAGAGCCTCCAGTGCTGGGGATCTGGATATAGCAAATACATTGGTGATGACTAACTTCATTAAAGCAAGGCACCAACCTCTGCCTTAGCTTCCTGTTAAGGCTCAGCTAAGTCCTGCATGGTTACTCAGATTCCCTTGAAACTCTGGGTACCTCTGTGGGACACGTGGTAGGGTTAGTGATCCACATTGGGGGACAGTTGAGTGCGATGCTTGAGATGCAGCTTTTTCTACGTTCAGATTCTAACACTTTTCATGCACACCTGGTTTCTGAAGTGCTTCTGGGACAGGAAGGGAGGGGTGAGCTGGAAATGGGGGGAGGGGTACTATATGTTGCAGAGGACGTAGGAGAGAAAAACCAGTCTTCCGTCACATGATGGTTAGAGTAACTTTAAGCATGCAATAGTGTCAAGTTTTGGGACATAGACCACGTCTGGGATTTTTCTCACCTATGCACGTCAAGGCACAATCATTATCCCCACTCGACGTTTACAAAATTTTACAAATTTTGCAAATACCTGGAGGATGGAGGCAGTGATGAGCTGCCAAAATCTTAACAACCGGTTCCCTATAAAAAGTTCTGATTTAAGGGATGTGCCCAGTATGTATTTTTTGTACCAACAGGGTTACCATATGTCCGTATTTTCCGGGGAGAAATTTTTAAAATTTAAAAATTCCTCTCAGACGGCGATTTAAGAACCAAAAAGCCTGACCTGTCCGGGAAAACACGGATATATGTTAACCCTGCCTAAAGTTCTTTTTTAAAAAGATGGGCCTGAACTAGAAATGAGCTCCGTTTCACATGTGTGGGTCCCTGCCTCTCCCTGGGGGTGTGCTCGGGTGACCAGATGTCCTGATTTTATAGGGACAGACCCGATTTTAGGGTCTTTTTCTTATATAGGCTCCTATTACCCCCCCACACCCCCTGTCCTGATTTTTCACGCTTGCTGTCTGGTCACCCTAGGGTGTGCACATGTGTGGGTCCCAGCTGCTCCCTGCCCCCCTCATAGAAGCAGGTGTCCAGGGTTACTGCCCTGGGAACTGCAGGGCACCAGTGGACGTGGGGCAGGGCTAGCTGGAGGCAGGGGGTGCAGGGCTGGCTGCGGGCAGGGCAGAGGGTGCGGGGTTTGCTGAAGGCAAGTAGGTGCGGGGCTGGCTGTGGGCAAGGCAGGGGATGCGGAGCTGGCTGGAGACAGGAGGGTGCGGGGTTGGCTGGAGGTGAGGGTGTGTGGGGCTGGCTGCAGGCAGGGCAGGGGGTGCAGGGCTGGCTGGAGACAGGCTGGCTGCGGGCAGGGTAGGGGGTGCGGCAGGGGCTGGTGCGGGCAGGGAAGAGGGTGCGGGGGTGGCTGGAGACGGCCTGACTGCAGGCAGGGCAGGGGGTCCATGCGGCAGGGGTTGGCTGGATACAGGGCAGCGGGTGCGGCAGGGGCTGGCTGCAGGGAGGGGGTGCAGGGCTGGCTGGAGACAGAGCAGGGGGTGCACGCGGCAGGGGCTGGCTGCAGGCAGGGCAGGGGGTGCACGCGGCAGGGGCTGGCTGCAGGCAGGGCAGGGGCTGGCTGTGGGCAGGGCAGGGGGTACATGCGGCAGGGACTGGGTGCGGGCAGGGCAGAGGGTGCGGGGGTGGCTGAAGACAGCTGGCTGCAGGCAGGGGGTGCGGGGGTGGCTGGAGACAGGGGCTGGCTGCGGGCAGGGGGTGTGGCAGGGGCTGGCTGCAGGCAGGGGGTGCAGGGGTGGCTGGAGGCGGGGGCTGGCTGCGGGCAAGGGGTGCGGGGTTGGCTAGAGACAAGGGCTGGCTGCGGGCAGGGTGTGTGGGGGTAGCTGGAGACAGAGGCTGGCTGCGGGCAGGGGGTGCGGCAGGGGCTGGCTGCAGGCAGGACGGGTTGCGGGGGTGGCTGGAGGCAGGGGCTGGGTGCGGGGCTGGCTGAAGATGGGGGCTGGCTGCGGGCAGGGCAGGTGGTGTGGCAGGCGGTGCAGGGGTGGCTGGAGACGGGCTGGCTGCGGGCAGGGGGTGCGGGGGTGGCTGGAGGCAGGGCAGGGGGTGAGGGCAGGGGGTGCGGGGGTGGCTGGAGGCAGGGGCTGGCTGCGGGCAGAGGGTGCGGGGGTGGCTGGAGATGGGGGCTGGCTGAGGGCAGGGCAGGGGGTGCGGCAGGAGGTGCGGGGGTGGCTGGAGATGGGGGCTGGCTGAGGGCAGGGCAGGGGGTGCAGCAGGGGGTGCGGTCGGGGCTGGCTGTGGGCAGGGTGGTGGGTGCTCACGGGGAGAGCAGCAGGACGCAGCCCAGGCCCAGCAGAGCAGCCGGGGACCCACCAGGCAGCATCGGGAGCCCCAGGGCCAGGGGAGCAGCAGTAGCAACACGGCTCGTGCCCAGGGCCAGGCGGCAGCCCCCATGGCTCCCGCAGTGCAGCGCCCCCGGTGGCTGGAGGAGGAATTACATCCCTTCCCAGCACCCATCAAAGCCTCAGCGCCCCCCCGCAGGGAAGCGGGTTAACAACCGGTTCTAAAACTGCTTCAAAATTTAACAACCGGTTTGCGCGAACTGGTGCGAACCGGCTCCAGCTCCCCACTGGATGGAGGGGTGATCACTAGCAGCCACCATGGATTTACTAAGAACAAATCATGCCAAACCAACTTGATTTTCTTCTTTGACAAGGCAACTGATTTGGTGGATAGGGGAATGCGGTGAACATAATATAACTGGACTTTAGCAAGTCTTTTGACACAGTCCCACAAAACATTCTCATAAGTAAGCTGGAGAAATGGGCTCAGTTGAACTAAGTGGATACATAATTGGTTAAACAACCGCAAACACAGAGAAACTAATAGAATGATGTTAGATTGGAGGGAGGTCTCAAGTGGAGTTCCAAAGGGATCTGTTCTGGGTCTGGTGTTATTTTACGTCTTTATTAATGACCTGGATGTAGGAATAGAGAGTGTATTGGTCAAATTTGCAGGTGACACAAAGGTAGAGAGGGTTGCAAAGTCTTCGGAAAATAGAACTAAAATTCAGAGGGATCTTGATAAAGTATAGAACTGGACTATAGATACCCAAATGTAATTCAAAAAAGACACATGCAAGGCACTACACTTGGGGAAGAAAAACCAAATTCACAAATACAGAATGGGGGATAACTGGCTTGGCAGCAGCACTGCTGATTCATCGGCGCCGACTCCGTGGGTGGTCCAGGGCTGGCGCACCTATGGGGAAAAATTAGCAGGTGCTCCGCACCCACTGGCAGCCAAGCTCCCCCCACCCCATCCCCTCCTCCTCCTCCCCCAAGCGCACTGTGTCCCTGCTGCCCCCCAACACCTGTTTGGTGGCACTTAGGACTTTCCAGGAGGGATGGGGAGGAGTGGGGACATGGCGCCCTCAGGGGAGGAGGTGGAGAAGAGGCAGGGAAGGGGCGGGAACTTGGGGGAAGTGGGTGGAATGGGGGCGGGTCTGGGGTGGGAACAGGTCGGGGGCGGGAACTTCGGGGAAGGAGTAGAATGGGGGTAGGGCAAGGGCAGTGCAGGGGCGAGAAGAGGCACGGCAGGGGCGGGGGGGGTCAAGCACCCACTGGGCAGAGGGTAAATCAGCACCTATGGGTGGATCACAATCTCACATGAGTCAACAATGCCAAGCTGTTCCAGAAAAAGCAAATGCAGTTCTGGGTTGCATTAACAGAGTCATAGGATGCAAGTTACATATATGGGTGTAGATTTGGGGACTGTGGAGGTGGCATTCCCCCCCCCCCCAACAAAGGCGATGTATGGGGAGCACATGCAGGGGCACATGCCACTCCAATCCCACCCCCATGCCAATTTTTGCAAGCGCTGAGCTGTCCTGCAGGGCTTGCACTGCTTAGCCTGTGGTGGGGAGGGTGGGCCGTCCTTCCCACACTGCGTTTCTCCCACCCGCCAGGCCAAGCAAAGGAAGCAGGACAGAGCAGCTGCTCTGGGTTGCTGCCTCAGCAGCTGGATGCTACCTCCTGGGTCCTAGTGCCCACTACAGTTGCCAACTTTCACAATAAGCCAAAAATCAAGCTAATCCCATTTCAAAACAAGGCCAAAACAAGCCAATCTCTAAGAATCCCAACATTGTATGTGACTAGATCCTCCGGCATGCAGTCTGGGATTGTGGTGGGCCTGCCTTGCACCCCTGACTCTCTCCCCCACTTGCTCCAGCTTGTCGGGAGCTGATGATAAAAAAAGAACTAGCCAACAAGCAATTCACAAGCCAATTAAGCCAAAATCAAGCCCAATTGCTGCATTTTTTTCCATGGGTTGTGCATGTCTGGTTGCAGGGCCACACTACGGGGATGGAATGGGGGAGACCCTGGGTGGAATGGGGCGGGGCCCGGGGAAGAGACAGAAAGGCAGACGGAAGCGATGGAATTGGGGAGGGACTGTAGGTGGAAGGGATGGGGAGGGGCCCCCATTTGCTCTTGCCCAGGGCCCCAGGATACCTTAATCCGCCTCTGGTAAGAACAGTAGGACAATGGAACAAACTGCCTAAGGAAGTGGTGGAATGTCCTGCACTGGAGATTTTCACAGGAGAGACTGAAGAGCCATGGGCGGTGGGTATCATAGGCCCGGGCAGGCTGAGCCTCCCCTGACCCAGGCTGGGCCCTGCCCATGCCCATGTTGTTCCCTGAGACACCCACACGCACCCCAAAGATGGCAGGGCGCCAGAGTCTCAACTCCAGCCCTGAGTTTGGGCCCGCTAGTGGCCGGGGGCGGCACTGGGGTTAGCGCTTGAGAGGGGGTGGAGCGGGGCTCCTCCAGCTGCAGGAGGTTGCTCAGGGCTCTGGAGGGGTGGGGCCTCAGGTGGCATGAAGGGGCTTGCCTCCCTGAAAGGGACGGGGGGGCTCACCTACCTCCCATGTGACTAGCCATCTGTTTTGAGTGGTTTAGACAAAACAAATCCTACATCTTGGTAGGACATTAAACTAGATGACCTTGTGGTCCCATCTAACCCTATGGTTTTATTATATATCATGAAGTTCAGCAAAACTGAGAACCAAGAATTATGGAGTTAAGATTATGCGAGCATGTACCGTAACTCTGCTTCCCTGGAGCCAGCAATAGTCCCTGGCAATTATCAGCTTGCAGGGCCAGCTGTATTCACTGTGTTAGGTGTAGCTGTATTGAATGACGGAGGAATTGGTGGGAGCAGTTTGGAAGAGCTGTGACTGTGATATGAGGTGATCTGGGGGGGCTGTGTGAATCCTTCTCCCTGATCCCCAGGTGTGCTATCAAAGGAAAGAGATGCATGTAGGCCTCATTTCAGCACTGCATTGTGTAGGCTGTCAGTAGAGGGGGGTCTTCCTGCCATGGGTATAGTCAGTGGTTAGATGGGAGACAAGCCTGGTCTGTGAGTTTAATGAAGGGTAAGTGGAAAATGTGGCATTGGATAGCATTGTGTGCTTTAAGGGGAAGAGGTTGTAAAATTTAGCAGATGTGGTGTTCTTGCTGTCAAGCAGGCTAAGTTTTTGGGCAAGTGTAGGTAGCTCCTGTTTAGTACAGTGCAAATACAGAGTGAGGATGCGTTATAGGTGTATTGGGGCATTGCTCAATGAGGGGACTATCTCGCTATCCCTAGGCCACTAAGAGGCACCCCAAGTTTCAAGGCAGTGCAAGTAGCAATGTGGATTTTAGAGTACTTAATCAAGCTTTAATCAGAAAGTTCACCTTAATTTTAAGTGTAGCATAGCCCACTATAATTGTCTGCAACATGGATTGCAATCTTGCAGTGTCTTGAGGATGTTCTACTTCCACGTTGAAAGGTACACTCTGGTGGCCAGTTTGGGAACAGCATTAGCAGCTTGTGTAGAGCAGCAGCTACCTTGAAGCTTTTTCTAACAACTCTCGCTTCAGAGCCTTAAGGGCTGAGGGACCTCCTAGCTTTGTCTACCCGTTTGACAGAGGTAAGAAGGGGAAAGCAGAGGAGAGGGCTCTGTTTAGAGTTGTCCTTTTTTTAATGTAAACACTGTAGGTTTAAGTATAACCAACAAAGCTAACACTTGCATATAGTTTCTCCTGTAAATACTACATTGCAAAATGCTTTGTTAGCAGGGCACAAAGCCTAATGCGCATTTACACAGCACTTTCCATCTGATGAGCTCCTAGAGCTTTGCAAACACTAATGAATTAAGCTGGTAATGTGGGTATTACTATACCCCTTGTTTCTCATGGGGGGAAATGAGGCACACAGTAGGGGGCTAGATTTACAAAGGGACTTAGGTGCTTGAAGTCCAATGTTTAGGCACCACTGACCAAACCACTGCTCGGCTGCTGCCTGACCATCTAAGCACCTAAATCCCCACAGGCATTAAAATTTCTGCCAGTGGGCATGTACCAACCTGTGGGGCAATATGAAGACTTTGGCAGTTAATCATAGAATATCGGGGTTGGAAGGGACCTCAGGAGGTCATCTAGTCCAACCCCCTGCTCAAAGCAGGACCAATCCCCAATTTTTGCCCCAGATCCCTAAATGGCCCCCTCAAGGATGAGCTGCTCAGAACCCTTCCAATGCCAAATGTTACCAGCTTTCCCCGTTACTTCGAGGTATGCTCGTTTATTAGGGTTACTCTTCTGGGGGGAGGGCGGTTTCTGTACTTCTATCAATGTACTACTTGTGGTCTCATACGGAGCTTTACTCCTCCCTTCTGCAAGTCCCCTCCCAATGGAGCTATCCTGCAGGACCTAGGTTCCCAGAATCAGACAAACACACACACATTAACAGAGCACGTTTTAGAAGACCGCGTTAATCAGCACGTCCAAGCTGCCACCCTCATATGTCCCAGGCTCAACACGTCCCTATCCCCACTTTCATGTTACAATTGTTCTGGTAGTAACCCACTTGATGAGCAAACCCCACAGGATTTTTGGGCGCTGCGGGGATCTTTTAGCTTAGGTATAAGGAGCGTTGCTGCAGAGTGAATGGGGAAACCAAAAAAAAAAAACCACAAGGGGGAGAGAGAGAGCGAGATTCAACCAGATTAGTTATGAAAGTTATTTATTCCCAGGTAATAACCATAGGGGAGCCAAGAAACAAAACAGTTATAATATTACATTTAACTTAAACTTGATTATAAAAGTCAGGTTTAGAAAAAAGAAAAGGAAAGGTTTAGAAAACAATAACTGATCACACAAGTCAGGGTCAGAAGGCTACACCGAGAGAGAGAGAGTTGAGTTCTCACCGCTCCATGAAGCTTGAACCAGTTGGGGTTGCCAGGTGGTGGTGGTACCTGAGGATCAGACAGGCAGAGCCCCCAGCACGATCAGTCAGGAGAAGACGAAGTCCCAATAGAACTGATGCAGCTTTTGGATCCAGGCATCAAACCACTTACTTGAGCATGGGAGGGGTTTTTGTAGAGAAACAACAATGGTTTAAGGGAGAACACGAGATTTGTTTATGTGTAAACAAGGGAGTCTACCAAAGTTGTTTTGTTCAGGCTAGACAATGCGAGCTGATCATTCCTGGCTTTGGGCGGTGTTCCTTGGAGGGAGCTCACAATGCAATTAGGGAGCTTCACTATTTTGGATACCAATAAAGGATTTATTACTAGAATTGGTCTGATAACTACTGAGCTGGGTGTATGCAGGTGTGGGTTCATTCACATCTGGAGCAGAGATTTCCCTGATCATGCAGTGCTTCTCTGGTCCCAGCGTTCAGTGCGGTTCTTGCCTTGGAATCTCTGTTCTCCATTCTGTGTGCTAATGGAGATGCCTCCTTGTCCCATCTTCAATGCAAATGAGGCTAGGGGAGTTTCCTTAATCCTGTCATCCTTATCCCAGGCGTTTAGGTGTAAGTCTTTCTTCTGATCGGTTTTGGTTCAAGAAGGGCGGGGGGGAGGTGTCTTTCATGTGTCAGAAAGGCTGGTTCCCCAAGAAAACAGAGCTGACAGGTAACACAAAGCCCTGATGGGATTCGCAAACTAGGCATTCCTCCACCTCTCTTGCCTGCAAGACCCAATCTAGGAACCATGCTCAGAGTTCACCTCACCTAAAAGACAAGTGGTCAAGCAAACGTGGAACTGAGCTAGCTGCCTGCCATGTGCATGTCATTCCATGCACTGTGTAAGAGCCAAGTGTTATCAGAATTGCCTGGCAGATGTAACAGGAGAGTCTGAGAGACTCATCCCAGAATATCATAGAGCCTGGTGAGTAGGGCGCGCACCTGCCATGGGCAAGAGCTGGGTTTAAGTTCTGACTCCAAATGGGACACACGAGCGGTCATCCTCTCCAAATGGTGGTGGGGGGGTCTCTCTCTCAAGGGCTGAGCTGGTTTAGGCACCTAACTCCAGGAGACATGTCACAGCTAAGAATCCTGAGCAGAAATAGGTGCCTCCCTCTGGCCTGTCAGTCATGTGCCCAAGGCCCAGATGAACAGCAATGGGGCACTTGGGACTATAACCCCAGCTCCTTTCCTCTGCATTTCACTCCTGGCTAGCTTAGACAGCTCTGTGCTCATCTCACTGGCTGCTGGGAACCACTTTCTTAGCGGGTTCCCCCTCCAGTGCTCTTTCTATTTTCCAGCAGACTTACACTCACAATCATGCAGCCACCAGCCTTATGCCTGGCCAAGGGAGGAGAAATAATACACCTGACACTTTAGTTTCCAGCTTCCAAGGGGTGGAGTGGGGGAAAGTTATTTAAAAAAAAAAACCCAACAACCTATGATCAAATGACTTAGTGTCTCTTGTACAGTGACAGGAAGCTAACAGAAAATGTGATAGCAAAGCTAATCCTTTATTTGCCCCTGTAGGCTAAGGGCCAAATTTAGACCTGCTACAAGCTACTCGTGCTCCTTCGCCCAAAATATGTTCTTGTACATATTTAGCACTATTCATTTCAAAGGATTCCAAATGTCCATGTACTTCGACTAGGTCGGCCAGGCGTACATTGCCTTGCACAGCCCAGGCCTACATTTTACACAGTAGCATTGAGCAGATGGTCTCGTCGCCACCCTGCCGCTGCAAAATAGCCTCCGGCTCAGCAGCACGGCTCAGCTGGCAACCCACAGCTGGATCCCTACCTGAGGCACAGGCCAGCCATCCAGCTACTGGCCCTTCCGCCTCTGCTTAGTCCAAAAGTAACAGTGCTACCCCCCCAGCTTAGTTCCTCCAGCCCCTTCACCAATCTACTTGTAGTTCAGTGGCTGACTATCCCAATTTGATGAAGCATACCTGTGGGCACAGGCACTGACCTTTATTTTTCCCCATGGGTGCTCTACCCCCAAGGCCCCACCCTTGCTCTGCTCACCTTCCTTCCCCAACCCCCGGCCCACCTCGTGCAGCTTGCTGTTCTCTTCCCTCCCCTGAGCACCCACCAGAGAACTGTGACTAGTGGGTGCTGAGCACCCCCTATTTTTTTCCATGGGTGCTGGAGCACCCACAGAATCAGCAGCTATGCCTGTGGGTTTTTTCCTCCCCCAGGGATGTGTGCAACTGGGCTGGAGTGCATTTCCAGCAGGGGTGAACCATAATGGGAAAGAATGGATGTGGGTGAGAGGGTAGAGATGGTCCCTTGCCTCCCTAATGGTAATTTCCCCCTGCTCTTTGCTGCAGCCCTTCTGCCTTTGGCCCACTGTCTGAGGTGAAGCCCCCAAACATCCCTAGTCACAACCTGCCCAGCCATTAGCAGGGATTTCCCCCAGCTCTCTCACCACATCCCTGCTCAACTGCATCAGCCTCTGACAACCCTGCTTGCCACTCATGCTCCCCCATCTCTCCACACTTCCTTCTCACCTCAACCCTCCCCTTCATCTTCCAGTCTTCTGCCCTGGCTCAGTGCTGAGCTCAGCTAGTGATACAGGGCACTGACACGTAGCTCAGGAAAGAGCTGATCAGTTCCAGACTCTGGGCATAACTCCTTTGACGTATGATTAATTACCTAATATTTGACATTAGACTTCCAGTGTAGGACGCAGGTCACCACTAGGTGTGCAGAGCTGGGGTTATGAAGGTAACACAGAGAGCAGGGGTGTAGCAGTGAAACTTTATAAAGTGAACACACTTAGAACCATCTTTTGTCACAGTAACTAATTGCATGTTCTCTCTCTCTCTCTCTCTATATATATATATATATGTACACACACCCACACCATTTAATAGGCATCAAGAGTCAGTATGACAACTCCCTCATTTATGTGTGGAAAAAATAGGGCTCTTAGTCCTGGTCAAAGTGAAAAGGTCAACATTTTAACTGTTGCATCACTAACTAATAGCTCCATAATATAAGAGTTTATTTAAAAGGAAAAAAACATTGATAAATCAACCCCCGAGTGCTCTCCCGTTGACTCCAAAGACATCACAGTAAGTCAATCTAAGTACTTTATTCACATAGCTGAAGTTGTGTAACTTAGATCAATCCTCCGCCCCTGCCCTCCAGCGTAGGCCCGGGCTGAGTATCACTGCATGATTTTAATCTTATTCCCAAAGTTTAGGGACTGACAGGTCCACTTGAAGCATAATTCCCCTGACTTCAGAGACATTACTCCCAGCACTTGTGTGCACACCTGGGGAAAAAAAATTGGTCCCCATCTATTGCTTTCAGTCAGAGGGCCACATGTGGAAACAGGCGTGAGTATATTTATGGAGCTGCTGGTCCACAGTTGATAATAAAACAGAGAGAGATGGGCCTGACCCAGATCCACAACTGTCTTAGGGAAGCTCACATCTGTTGCTAAACTTTCCGACATGAGGCATACACCTCACCAATGGGACTGAATAAAATCACTGAGTTGAAATTTTGGGTCCGGTTTTAAAATAAAACTAACCTCTCATAACCAGATGGTAGGTGCATGGAGCTGAACCAACTTGTTCTCTAGGCCCAATCGTGCCTGAAGAAAGATCAACTAGTGAACCTGCCCCAGCATGAATAATGCACTTAGTGAAAAGAAATAGCCAGAGCTAAGATTGCAAATGAGTTTTCTGGCTGGCATTTTAAATGGTGGTGTTGGAATGGAATCCTGACAGCATATGAAGATTCATTCAGTGTTTACTAAAATGTTTACATAAAATAGCTATTGTTAACATGAGAAGTTCAAAACGGTTCGTATTGCTTATCACAGTACCCTTTGGGACATACCTGTCCTAGTAAGGCATTTTGTTTGCATTTGGTTAAGTGGTGAGTTAAAGAACATTCTCCTACAAACCTGAAAGCAGTCTGCATTAATGGGCACTTCTGAATAAACAAGCTCCTCTTCCCAGTCTATGAGTTGTTGATTCCTTGTCACTACAGAACACACTTTCAATTAAAAAAAGAAAAAGTCCAAATGTAATCTGCAGTCCAAAGGTTTAGACATTTATTCTATGCCATACCTGTTTTTAATATTAGACTATACTGCTGACTCAGTCTTTTTTCTTTTCACTGAAGACTCCATTTCAGAGGAATTGCTCTAACTAGGTGCATCCCACTGGACCTTTTACAGAAGGAGTTCTACAGCCATTCCATGGAGTACTTTGCCCTTGAGATTCTTCGAAGTGCTGCTGGACTCCATTTAAACATAAAGGATTTATTTGTTATGAAAGTGTAAACAAGCCATGAGAGGCAAGCAATGGTAAAGACTCTTTACTGGTGTCCTTCTGTTCCATGATTCCAGCTGGAATGTCTCAGGCTTCAATAGGTTGGTTAGAGATCTATGCCTAAAAGACAGCCTCTCTCCCAGAACAATGACCGGGGCACCAGGAGACCTCACACCCTACTGACCACTCAGTGAAACTCTAAGGCCTGAATTTTGCAACTGCATTATTGCAGCATTAAGAACCAAGGTAGAATCTTTTTAAAAATAAAAAAGCAAGTTAGTGTAGAGTGACACCCACCTGAAATGTTTTTTACTGAAGAGTTTTAGGTACTACTCCTGCCCAAGACCTCTTGACAATGTATACGGTTTTGTAATCACACTTTAGTAACTTGCTCTTCCCTGTTGTTGAGGGAAAGACCCACACAAACACTGGGAGGGAAAGAGTGTGTACTAAGTGCCAACTGCACAAAGGAAGAGAGAATTTTTCCCCTTTCTACTTTAGTGATCTTAGTTCTAACAAAAGAAAGTACACCACCTCTTTTTATGCTGAAAGTTTTTTGGATTTAGTAACGGGAGATGTGCTGTCTCTAGCCAATGTTAAAGCATGTCTGAATTTCATTTAAGTATTTAAGAAAAGTTTTTTCTATATTCATAGCTGCACTCTTGTTCCAAAAATCCCTTTTTAGCAACATGGATTGTTTGAAGCACCAAGCAGGAAACACTGATGTAAGTCCATCAACTTTACTTTTGTTCTGCATTTTCAAAGATAGGTTGATTTTTTTTCCCCCCTTTTCCCCACTTCTGGTTGGCTGGTAGCCCTTAACATGTTGACTTGCATTTACACTCAATTTGATGCTTTTTTGCTAACCAGGATATAGAGAGCATATTAATGCAGATTCTTAAACACCGAATGATTTATTTGTGACTTGTATCAAGCTCTAGGTGGATGGAAATTGTTAATCAACAAAAACCGCACTTTTAAATTGTTTTTAAATCTTTCACACATAAAAATATCCAGCAGCTAAAGTAGTTTTAGCAAAACGTGTGACATTTTAAATGGATTAAAGGAATAGAGTCAGCAAACAACTGATCCTTTTTTGTTTGAAACAGCTGAAACAAACCCCCTTTCAAATTTTCTTCCTTTTCTCAACTGAATCTATTTGAAGTTGACCACAATTTGTTTCAGTGCCCCCACACAGCCACCCACCCCAAAAAAACCTCACCCCTCTCCACACAAAGGAAGTATTTTACTTTGCAGTTAGAGAATTGAACTGAATGTTTTTGGTTAACATGTCCTTCAAAATTTTAGAACTAGTAGAGCTATTTTCACACCTAGTTTACTAACAGACTGGGAACTGAACAAAGCAGAAAAGCTTGTTTTCTTCTTCCAAACAGGTTGGATGAACTAGTTGAATAAACTGAAGTGAAGAAAATATTCTCTACAGCTGCAAAAGAGGCTACTACTATCAAAAGCTGGTTTAGCACTCAAATGCTGGTTCCAGGTGCTTACACACTGACTTTCATTAAGACCTGGCAGCAAAAACAATGTGTGTTAAACAGGCTTATTTAAATACTCTCAATTTTCTTTAAATCCACCTCATCTGATAGGAGAGATCTGTTCATCACTTGCTCAAACCTTTACACAGCTTGACCCTGCAATACAATGAGAGTCTGATTCTCAAGAGGCAATCTATAACTTCCACTGGCTTGAAGGAGAGATGAGGTGCTCCTCACTCTACTGTATTGAACCCATAGAGAAAGGTGTTGGTTTGAAAGAGATTAAAGCCACCAACCATAATTTTGGTACAGCATTTCAATCATGGCTACTGAGCTGTCTCACCTGAATTAGAAGGGAGGATCTTGAGGATGGCAGTGGTAGCAGAATCACTTTCTTCTTAAAACAGAGCAAACTGTTAAGTTCTCTATAAATGCCATTTTTTAAAAAAAAATCCATCTGTTTCTGCATTCCAGAACAAGACACAACAATTCACAATTGTATACGGTTTTTAGCAAGCTGCTTATCCACCATAGTCTAATGTACTGCTGCCACTGTTCTTAACCATAAATTGAGGTATTACCTAATAACAATTAACATTTTAAAGCCTATTCCCTTCTGTGTTCAAAACACACTATAACTTTTGTTACAGCATTGAATTACATACAAAGTTTTTTTCCCTTAGAACTTGATTTAACATTTTTAATTACATGGCACTAAAAGGCTGTCATTTTATTAGTGTGTATATATACCACCAAAGGACAGCTTCCTTTAATTGTCTTATTTAGACACAAAATGTAACTAGTTTAGTGGGTCATAAAGAGGCATGCAAATCTGTTCTTGGATTGCGTATTACATCCTCCCCTGCTAAACAACTTACGTTAATGCCACAATTCAGAGGTCCCTAGCCCAGTGGTTCTCAACCAAGGAGATGCATACCCCTGGGGTATATCAACTCATCTAGATGTTTGCCTAGTTTTACAACAGGCTACATAGAAAAGCAGTAGCCAAGTCAGTACAAACTAAAATTTCATACAATGACTTGTTTATATTACTCTCTATACTATACACGGAATGTAAGTACAATATTTATATTCCAAATAGATTGATTTTACAATTATATGGTAAAAATGAGAAAGTCAGCAATTTTTCAGTAATAGCATGCTGTGACACTTTTGTATTTTTATGTCTGATTATGTAAGCAAGTAGTTTTTAAGTGAGATGAAACTTGGGGTACGCAAGACAAATCAGACTCCTGAAAGGGGTACAGCAGTTTGGAAAGGTTGAAAGCACTGTACTAGCGCATTTGAATGTTGCAACTATATTACCAAAATTACTGCTCATCACAGCACAACTCAGTCTTTATTTTTACTGCAACAATTTACAAATTAATCAGCATGATATTTACAGCATAAATGTGAAACAATTTAACATCTACAGATACTAATCTAGGGAAGTACCATCAGAAGGTACGTCCTTCCAAACCGTGAGGACTGCAGCAAGTTCTCATACCAAATGTACCGGTGTCCCACAATGTTTGTGCCACAAATCAATAGCTTTGCTCACTATTGCGTCAGTGTTATCTTGAGGAATCTACAAAAGATCAGGAGAAAGGTTTGTGTTAAGTTTAACAGGGTAGTCAAAGAGCCTAAAACAAAATATCCAGTCACTCAAAGTAATATTTCTATTCTCCATTCTGTTTATTTCACTTTCCAAACTTGTCATCTCTTCTCCCTAACCAAAATATTTACAAAAATGGGCATAGGCAGGACCTGCCTTTGGATGGATCCAATGTGTTCAGGCATGGCCAGATTGGCACCCCTCTCTCAGAGGAACAATCTCATTGTTTCCACATAAAGGGAGGTGGAGGGGGGTGTCACGGAGTCCCTGGGCGATGCTCTGGAACTGCTCCCTATGAAGCCAGTCAGGACTCTGGGGAAGTCTCCCTTTCTGTGAGCAGACTGTCTTCAGGACACACAGCTCACACAACTTCCACCTTCCTGGGTCTGACCTGGGAGCATTCAGCATCCTCTGCCCCTCCGTGCACTTCCCACAGCGACTCCGCCCAGGCAGGGTCCTGGGGAAGCCAGAGGGTCCTGCACCCCAACTTTGCAGTCAGACGCAACTCTCAGCCAGCCAGTAAAACAGAAGCTTTATTAGACAACAGGAACATGGTCTAAACCAGAGCTTGTAGGTGCAGAGAACAGGAACCCTCAGCTGGGTCCATTTTGTGGGGCAGAGAGCCAGACAACCACGTCTGCACTTCACTCCACATCCCCAGCCTACCCCAAACTGAAACTCTCTCCAGGCCCTTCTCCTCTGGGCTTTGGCCCTTTCCCAGGCCGGGAGGTCACCTGATTCCTTTGTTCTTCAACCCTTTAGCTCTCACCTTGCAGGGGGGAAGGGCCCAGGCCATCAGTTGCCAGGAAACAGGGTGCTGGCCATTCTCTGTGTCCAGACCCCTGCACACACCTGCCCTCTAGGGCTCTGCAACGATCATACCCCTTATCCCACCACCTAGATACTTAAGAACTGCCTAGGGGGAACTGAGGCATCCCCACAATATTCAGAGGAAACATTAAGAACAGTTCCGCTTCGTCACAGGGGGTGTTTCAGTCACCTCCACAGTGAGCACTCTTTGGGGAGGGAGCAGACCAGGGCCAGGTAGCCTTGTGCCATCAACCTTGTAAGGAATTTCAAAAAATTAACACAGCTTGAAGCTACACTAACTTTTCCACAGAAATCTCTCAGTACCACATGAACATGAGTAGGATCCAATGCTGGGATACAACAAGTCCTCGCAAGATGGCTCAAGGCAGTGCTGAGGCATTGATGGTCCATGCAGAGAGCCTATTGCCTCCATGGATGTCTGGAAACCTCCGCTCATTCAGTGTGGGGGAAGAAGAGAAGCTCAAATCACCCCCAACAGAACAATTGGGGGAGACTTAAAGGACAGTGGGTTCTCCCCATAATCCCTCCGATGGATTTTTCTGAAGGTGGTCATCAATCTGGCCTCTAAAGGTAAAAGCCTACATCAGCCATTCCTAACACCCTGGGACCAGCTACCTTATGGATTCCTTTCCTCCTAAAAGTTTGTAACATTGTAATGACTGCAACTGTTATTAGAACTATGGTAAACTTAAAATTTAAAATATTACCTCTGAATAAAAATACATACAAACATTGATTGTGGGTTTAATGGAGAAAAGCAAACTGTCACTAAGATTGAGGGAGATAAGGTAGATCGAGTATTACCCAGTTCTCAGAATTCTGGGTAATATTATGAAACTCATTTTGCAATGCTTTTTATCCCAATTGAATTAACAAGGGACAAAAAGTTGTTTTTTTTTTTAAACCTGAAAATATTTGCTATACCACAAAAACAATGCACAGCTAGGACAAGTACTTACATTTTCCAGAAACTGTGTGATCTTCTCTGTGTTAGTCAGGGCCATTATCTTCATTTTAAAGGTTAATAAAATCTCCAGAGCAACAAACACAAGAATCTTGCAGGATCCACTAATAACTTTGTCCCAAACCCTAAAATAGTAAGTAACAAAGTCAACAAACCATATTAATCTGTTCTAATCTTTTATTCATTGCAACAAATCTCTTTTCCAGATAGTTTCCATGAATGTAGCAATGTATTAAATTATACATGCAGTACCTGTACCATCTATATTCAAAAGTAAGGAAATCAAATGTCACAAGTTACTGACTTCTACTAAATCTCTAACTAGGATGGATTAAGGGCAGAGCAGCACAGTAATAGTGCCTACTGCTGCCAAGCTTACACAAAGACCCCAATTAGAAATAGAACACATACAGATGTGCTGCACTGTTAGACGATTATAAGCTAAAACTTAACAAGCAGATCTTGTTCTGCTAAGTTTAATTATTACACATGGATGACTGTCACCACAGTATCAGTGACAATGAGATTTTTTTTTCCTGATGCCAAGAAAAGGAATAAAATTAGTGTATCTATAACGATAGTTGTCAAATAGTTAACCAACTGAAACTAAAAGTTCAGAAGGAATAAAGTGCTGAGCTAACTAAACAAGGATACCTACTGTGACCAAATATTCCATCTTATTGTATGAGAAGTGAAACTGATATCAACATGGTATTGTCAATTATGTTTCTGTAAATAATAATTTTACACAGATAACAGCTACTGACCCTTCCAACCCACTTTCTTCCTCACATCCTCACCCCCAGTATGCTGCATAAACCTATAGATGTACTAATAAAACCATGGAACCTGGACGGTAAATTTCCAAGGGCTATAAATACTTTTACTACATGACTCCCTATTAAAAAATAATCCCACCCTCTTTCAATTCTTCAACCTTCATTATCATAGCTCTTCATGTCACCATTTGTCCTCATTCTCCAATCATTGCAAAATCTACACGGGACGTGAATTTCTAAAAAACCATAAACCCCTTAGGCCTCCTTTATATATCACAAGTCAAGAAGAAAAGGCACAAGCCAAATGATAGTGCCCCAGACAATGTTTACTTCCCAGATACTAGAAGTATAAGTTGTAGTGACTGCGCAAAGAATTATAATCCTAAAAAGATCAGGGAAAGAGTCTTTCCAACATGTACTAAAACTAAGCTGCTGTGACACATCCAGCCTTCTTTCATGATTCTGCTGCCAGATTTAATTGGTGTGGTGAATGAACTCATTACAGAAAGGGGTGGGGGTTTTAAAAATCCCCGAAACATTTCCATTGATACTCAACCTGTTCCCAAACAAGCATTGCAGTCATTTCATTTAAATGCTTATATTAAAACAACTACAATTAGTTAACTAATCCCTAGTTCACGCCACCCAGGAGAATCTTTATGAAGGAAAGGAGTGGAGACAAAAGCAGGGCTACACTTAAATACTGCATCAGCACAGCTGCACCAATGTAGCGCTTAAGTGAAGATGCTCCTATACCAACAGGAGAGAGCTCTCCCATCAGCATAGTTAATCCACCTCCCCAAGAGGCGGAATACATGGGGGTTAAATTCAGTGTAACTACATCACTCAGAGGTGTGGATTTTTCAAACCCCGAGAGACGTAGTTATAACAGCGGAGGCGTGTAGTGTAGACCTGGCCAATGTTAGCACTAACCAGCTCTGTCTCCTCTTGCGCTCTCTTCTTAACTTCCAACTATTATTACTGCCCATGCAGCTCAATTAATTTAAAACAATAACTGGAATGTGAGTGTGTGACATGATGATAAATACATCAGCAGTTGTCAGTGCCTTGTCTATGCTAGTGTTACCACCAACCGAGCTGCAGCAGTAGAAAATTATAGAAAAAAGGCTAATGTAGAAGGCCACGGGGTTTATTTAATCTATTTATTTTTGTAATTAGGTATTTTTTTACATGCTTTCTACACATTACGTCTTTATTAGTTCAATTGTTCTGATCTTAACTTTTAGGATCAGACATACTTTCACAGTTCACGCTTCAGAAAACTTGTGAAGGTTAATTTATTATTATATTGATGGGGAAATGACTACAGAAATTTAAACTGTCCTAGAAGTCCTATTCACTGTCACTGAAAGTTAAAGCAAACGCTCTACGTGTTAGGATGGGTTAGTGGGATTTTTTGTGTGAGACTAACATCCTTAGAAACGCATAGGTGTTAAATTAGCCACAGAAGGGCTCTCCTACCATTCCTTCACTGGACAGAAACATACTGACAATTACAAGGAAAAAAATACAAAATGAAACAAGAATATGAAGCTTAAACAAAGTAAGCTTCATGCAAAATCCTATGCTCATCAAGTTTTATTTACTGTGCATTGTTCTGTCAAAGAATGCAAAGAACTATTCCACATCTACACTTTTCCAAAAACAAGGCACACATTACAAGTCTGTGTAAAAAGAAATAAAATGCTAGAAGGTTCTCAGGACAACTTCTTAGATTCCTCATCAAGTGCACTCCTTTACTAAAGTAAATTCTTATTCTGCCTTGTCTCAGTTCATTACCAAGACTTTCAGTAACTGTCCTGAAATACTGTTTTTTTTTCAAAAATTGGCAATACTTCATTCACTACTATAAAGTCTGTACAAATATGCACCTATAATCTCCTTCCTGACACATTTAAGCATAAAAAACAGCTACCTACCTACCTTTTGTAACTGTTGCTCTTCAAGAGGTGTTGCTCATGTCGTTTCCATGTTAGATAGAATCTCCATGCACAGCTGCTGGAGATTTTTCCCTTAGTGGTATCCGTAGGGCCAGCTCTGGAACTCCCTGGAGCCCTATGCTCATGTGCCGGTATATGGGATGCCACCAGCCCTGCACCCTCTCAGTTCCTTCTTGCCGTCAACTCCGACAGTGGGTAGGGGGCGGGTCATGGAATGGACATGAGCAACACATCTCGAAGAACAACAGTTATGAAGGATAGGTAATCGTTTTTTCTTCTTCGAGTGCTTGCTCACGTCGTTTCCATGTTATGTGACTCACAAGCAGTATTCCTGGAGATGGGCTCGGAGTTTACAGACATGCGGCCTGCCACACCACTCTACCAAAGCTGGCATTGTCCCGGGCCTGCTGGGTGATGGTGTAATGGGATGCAAGGGTATGGACCAAAGACCAGGTAGCAGCTCTGCAGATACCTTTAATTGGTACCTGCGCAAGGAACGCCCCTGAAGAAGCCTGCGTTCTGGTGGAATGGGCAGTTTGTGCCCTGCTTTTTCATAGCAGAACTTGATGCAGGCAGTTATCCACAACTAGATCCTCTGAGAGGAAACCAGCCAGCCCTTCTTCCTGTCTGCCACTGCGACAAAAAGCTGCATCAACTTACGGAAGGGCTTAGTTCTCTCACTGTAGAAGGCGAAGGCCCATCTAACATCCAAAGAGTGCAACCGATGCTCCTCATTAGTCTTGCCAGGCTTTGGGAAGAAGACTGGTAGGAAGATGTCCTGATTATAATGGAACTGTGACATCTTTGGTAAGAAGGCCAAGTGGGGACGAAGCTGGAACTTGTCCTTATAGAACACCATGTAAGGGGGTTCCCGATGTCAGTGCTCTTATCTCAGAGTTCTGGGGTTGAAGTGATCACTACCAGGAAAGCAACCTTCCACAGAGGAGCAGCAGGGAGCAGGAGGATAGTAGCTTGAACGGTGGGGACCTGTGAGCCAAGATATCACCAGATTTAAGTCCCACGGAGAGACTGGGTCGTGAATCTGGAGGTAGAGTCTCTCCAACCCCTTCAGGAACCTAATCGTCATTTCATGGGAGAAGACTGATCTGCCCTGGATTGGAGGGTGGAAGGCTGAGATAGCTGCCAAGTGCACCTTGAATGACAAAATGGCCAGGCCTGGGTGCTTGAGGTGGAGCAGGTAGCCTAAAATGGATTGAAGCGAGGACTGGGATGGGGAAGGATTCTGGCCCAAGGCCCAACATGTTAAGCATTTCCACGTGTCTAGGTAGGTTGCCCTGGTGGAAGGCTTCCTGCTACTTAACAGAATGTGTTGGACTTGCGCTGAGCAGAGCGATTCCTCCACATTCAGCCATGCAGAAGCCACACTGTCAGATGCAGGGACTCTAGTTTCGGGTGAAGCAGATGGCCCTGGTTCTGCGAGAGCAAGTCTGGCCAGAGCAGGAGCTCTAATGCAGTTGCTAGGGAGAGCTCCAAAAGCGTGCTGAACCAGTGCTGGCGTGGCCACGCCAGAGCCACCAGGATGATTTTTGCTTTGTCCCTCTTGACCTTCAGGAGGACCTTTTGCACCAGGGGTATTGGTGGGAAAGCATATAGTAGTGCTCCTGTCCATAAGAGCAGAAAGGCGTCCAATGGGGAGCCTCTGGCAGGCCCACATATCGAGCAAAGCTGCTGACATTTCCTGTTCTGCCTGGACACAAATAGGTCCACTCAGGGAGTTCCTCTCCTCTGGAAGATGACACTGACCACCTCTGGATGGAGTGACCACTCGTGGCAAGAAGAGAAGGACCTGCTGAGGAGATCAGCCAGCAAATGTTGGGCTCCCAGGAGATGACATGCCTCGAAATGAATGGCATGCTGCACACAAGTCCCACACACTGAGACCCCTTGACACAGGGGAGACATGTGGGCTCCACCTTGCTTATTGATGTAGATCATCATGGAAGTATTGTCTATCAAGATCTGCATTCTTCTGCCCTTTAGGTAGTGTAAGAATGCCTGGCAAGCCAAGTGTACCACCCTGAGCTCCCTGACATTTATATAGAGGGAGCAATCCTCCTGGGACCAGAGGCCCTGCATACTGAGGTTGCCAAGGTGGGCTCCCCACCCCAAATCCAAGGCATTGGGAGACCAACGTCACCAAAGCGAGTAGGGCCACAAAGGGAACCCTTGCCAACACCGATTGCGGGTCTGTCCATCAAGTCAAGGAGGACAGTATATTTAACAGAATTGTGACCACTAAGTTCAAATGGTGTCTGCCAGCGGTACAGACCAACCCCAACCACACCTGCAAGGGTCTGAGGTGCAGCCATGTATGCTGGACTATGTAAATACATACTTCCATGTGACCTAGTAGCCTGAGGCAAACCTAAGCTGTCGTGAGCAGATAGGCTCTGATGCTTGCGATGAGCTCTGACATAGCTCAGAATCGGGTCTCCGGTAGGTAGCCTTTGGCCTGGGTAGAGTTGAGCACTGTGCCTACAAACTCTATTCTCTGGACTAGGGTCAGAGTTGATTTCTATTAGTTTATAAGGAGGCCCAGCACCTGACAGGTGGCTTATACCAAGTCAAGGCTGTGTTGGACCTGCGCTTGAGATGTGCCTCTGATAAGCCAGTTGTCAAGGTATGGGTACATCTGCACACCTCAATGCCTTAGGTAAGCTGCCACCACAGTCGCGCATTTCGTGAAAACCCTCAGAGCAGACGACAGGCCAAAGGACAGAATCATGAACTGACAATGGTGCTGGCCTACATCAAATCAGAGGAATCTCCTGTGTCTGCAGAAAACAGAAATATGGAAATCGGCGTCCTTCAAGTCAAGGGCAGCGTACCAGTCTCCTGGATCCAGGGAGGGAATGAGAGAGGCCAGGGAGACTATGCAGAACTTCGACTTCTTGAGATATTTGTTGAGGTGGTGCAGGTCTAAGATGGGTCTGAGGCACCCCCATTTCCCTTCAGGATTAGGAAATATTGGGAGTAGAACCCCTTCCCTCTCAGCTCTTGAGGAACTTCCTCCATGGCCCCTACATGTAGGAGGGATTCCACCTGCTAGATGAGAAAGTGCTCGTGAGAAGGTCCCTGAAGAGGGACAGGGAAAGGGGGCGGGAGGGAGGGGTGGAAGAAAACTACAGGGTATAACCAGCTGTTATGGTATTGAACACCCAACCGTCTGAGGTAGTCTGGGTCCATGCAGTAAGAAAGGGGGACAAACAGTCCAGAAATAAAAGGGGGGGGGGAATCCTGAGGTAACTCCGGTACGCCGTCCTTGGGCACACCCTCAAAATGCCTGTCAGCCCATCAGAGTGGATGCAGGACCCGACTAGAGGGTTGAGGATGACGGGGCAGACTGGTGGCATTTGAAGCCTCTGTCTTTTCTCCTCTAGAGTCCCTGCCGAGGTGGACCCGAGAGCCTGGGTGGTGGCCAGAAGTGTCCTCTCAAGACTGGCAGTGTATACAGCCCCAGGGAGCATTGGGTGGCCCTGAAGTCCTTCAGGCCATGCAGCCTGGTGTCTGTCTGCTCCTAAAACAGAGCATTGCCCTCAAAGGGGAGGTCCTGGATGGATTGCTGCATCTTGTGAGAGAATCCAGAGGACTGCAACCATGAACTGTGCCGCATAGAGACCACTGACGCCATCAGCCACATCCAATGCCACCTGAAGGGAGGCCGTGGCCACTGCCTTGCCCTCTTCCATGATGGCCAAGAATTCCTGCCTTGACTCTTGGGGCAATGAGTCCTTGAATTTGGCCATCGAATCCCATATGTTGTATCTGTATAGCCCCAGCAAAGCTTGCTGGTTGGCGATATGCAGCTGTAGGCTGGCAGTAGAATACACCTTCCTACAGAAAAGATCCACTTTCTTAGTGTCTTTATTTTTAGGGGTTGTGCTAGATTGCCCATCTGTCCCGTTCAGTTGTGGCTGAGACCACCAGTGACCCTGGGGATGGGTGCAAATACATGTACTCAAAGCCCTGGGGAGGGACATGGTACTTTTTCCCTGCCCTTTTAGATGTTGGGGGCACAGAAGATGGAGTTTGCCACAGTGCTCTGATGAGCTTCAGAACTCTGTCATGCACTGGAAGGGCCACCTTGGAGACAGGCGCTGCAGCCAGAATGTTGAAGAGGCTATCGGTAGGCTCCTCAACTCCTTCACCTCCAACCCCAAGTTCGAGGCAACTCACTTGAGGAGTTCCTGGTGGGCCCTAAAATCATCTGGTGGCAACAGGTTGGCAGGTCCTGCGACCGCCTCATCAGGGGAAGACGAGAAGGTGGCTGTCACTGCTGGTATGGCTGGCTTTCCCTCCACTACCAGTACTGATTGCACCGGAACCGCTGGGTTTCAGTATCGGGATCCGGTTCTGAGTTGAGCCAGTCGCATCAGAGCCAGGGTCCATCCTTCGGAAACTACTCAGGACGCCTGCTGGGAATATGGTCCCAGCATGGGAGGGAACCCCCAGGGGTTCCAACATTGCCACTGAACCAATGGCCATGGCCCCAGTGACGGACCTGCAGCGAAATCCGGCCCGTAAGAATGATGTCATTGCCGTCTTGGAGGAGAGCTGGGTTTGCTCTTGGACCCCAAGGAGGACTCCTCCCTCGGAGACCCAGGGGGAGCTGTCGCTGCCACTTGCTGATGGCTATGGCGGTGAGCCAGAGAGTGGGTCACACTGGGGAGCAGTGGTGTGGGACCGGTGCCTCAGTGCCAGAGACGCTCAACAGAGTGCTGGAGATCGGTGCCGGGGGGATGGAGTTCGGGAAGCTGGCGAATGACACTGCAGCCCATAGTTGATCAGCACTGGGTTGAAGGCCATTGAGGTGGCCTCATAGAAGGTTTCCCCCTCAAGGGAACCACCTTCGAGGATTCCCCGGAGTCTAGAGGTGTACGCGGCACTGGGAGAGATATCAGGTCCCTTGCTGCCTGACTGTCTGCGGTACTGGAGAGTGTCCCCTGTCAGCCCACTGATTCTTGTGCCTCTTCTTCGGCACAGGTGAAGGGAAGTGGTGCCGGGAAGAGCATGGTGCCAGTGGAGCACTCCGCATGGAGGCAAGCGTGCTCGGTGCCAAATCAGAACGGGACAGCTCTGAAGCTGGGCGGAGGGCGGCTTCCATCAATAGGGCTTTCAGCCAATTGTCTCTGTCCTTGAGTGGGCATAGCCTGATGCCCTTGCAGATCCTGCACCTCTCTTTGACGTGCCTCCCCAAGGCACTTAAGTCAGCTCATGTGTGGGACACTCATGGGCAGGTTTGTGAAAGGCAGCACATGGCATGCCCCATCCCTGGGACAATGTCCCAGTTAAGACACTAACTAAACCACTATTGTAACTATTTACAAGAGAAAAGTCTAAAACAGTCCAAGAAAACCACAAGGGAACTTGCTATCACAAGAAGCATTCCTGCAACTGTCACGGGCAATAAGAAGGGACTGAGAGGATGTGTGGCTGGCAGTACCCCATATACTAGCGCAGGAGCACGGGGCTCCAGGGAGCACCAGAGCTGGCCTTACAGATACCATTAAGGGAAAAATCTCCAGCAGCTGTGCACTTGGGCGCGCACACACCTAACATGGAATCGACATGGGCAAGCGCTCGAAGAAGAAGAATTAATTCTCAGAGTGAAATGAAGAGGAAACAATTGTATTAAAATAAATAGGTGTGGCTTATGTTTTTAGATTTGTCTTTTGTTTCTCAGACATTGACAGAACAAGAATGCCACTTACCATGAGTGACTTATGCATTTTAAAGTAAATATTTTAAAAAACACTTAGCTACTACAGTGATAAACAGGCTCCAATCCTTCAAGCTGGCATCTCCACTAGGGGCTCTGTTGGTGTAACTATACGAACATAGTTGTATTGGCAAAGGTTGTGTAGTGTAGACTAGCCCACAGTATGCTTTATTTTCATGAACTTTGTCATACTTAACATATCAAGTGCTATTTTTTAAACAAACTCTCCCACTACATTTTTAAATTAAATGACAATAAAGAGTAAACATTCACTTAGTGAAGCAATAACTGCAACTAAAACATCTGAAAATTTAGGTGCCTTTAGCCCGTATGTCACAAAATAGGGATTTGGGGTTTTAAATACGAAGAAGCTGAAAGTGGTATTAGCACATGCAGCCAAAATTATTAAATTTTAACCTCATCTTTTTTTAAATACCAAAAAAATCCACACTTTTAAAAAGATCTTATATCTGTAATAAGTGGAGTCACATCAAATTTTGTTATGATTTCTAAATCAGTGCTACTTTAATCAGTTTTCCTCAAATCTAGTTCATATTCTGGGTGATGAAATAAGAGAAGTTATCTTCTACTAGCAGCTATACAAAGCTGAAATTCCTAAACAAACGAACACAAGAGAACACTTGCCTCTGTAAACTGGATTCAGGTAAACAGCCTGCAAAACACTTCTTAAACCAAAGATTGTAAGGAAGTTTGCTCACTGCAGAGCATGCCTTCAGATGCACCAGAAGTCTGTTATCTTCAACATTCAAATACTGTTCAAGAACTTTCGGCTGTAGAAAGAACAGGGAAATCAAAGTTTTAAATACCTCACATCAAATGGAATTCAGAGTTGATTCTCACTTTAAGAGAAGTGTCTCAAAATTAAACATATGTAAAAAGCAAATGCTAAAATATTAACATTAGATAATGTACTGCAAGGTCACATTCACCTACAGCAAGGGTTATTGAACTCTACAATTTGGCTGATAGCATATTTGCTAAACAAACTTCTGTTCACCCCTCCTAAAAAAAAGTCACCTACCATTATGAGGGCTTCTAAATACTGTAGTGTTTGTTCCTTTGTGTAGTAAAGAGTCAGAATTTCAGGTGGTGCAGAGGATTATACCTGCACTAAACTTTCACCCTGTGGGGACCAATGTTCAATTGCTGCTACCATCACAAGTAAAACTGAGTTTAGTTCATCTCAAACCTAGCTCCATTTGAGCAATTCACAAAACCAACACACAATGCAGCAAAACAGGAGAAATCACATCTCAGAGCAAACCACTATGCAATGTATTAAAAGCATTGTTTGCTGTGCAAAAAAAAGCCTGTCAGAAGTGTTTTAGGAAAGGCCAGCAGAATAGCATATAATGGTGGGGTTTAAAAAAAAAAAAAAGAGTGAATTTAAAAAGTCATTATGCATTTATAATTCCAATATTTTTATATAAAATCACAGAAGTTTCACTATTTTCTGACACAGCTGGACAAATGACTAATTTTTTCAGTTGTTAAAGGACAAAGATTTTCCTTTGGCTATATTCCAAAATTCCTATTTTTGGTAGAATACATAAAACTATTGAGAAAAATCTGGGAGCGAAGGATCTATAGCCCCTTCTCTTGCTAATGGGAACACTTATGAAAACACCCCTTCAGGCATACAAACACTAATAATTATGGCAATTGATGTAGTTGAGTGTATTAACTCCAGTAACAGATGGCAGGTTTACAAAACAACTATTTTATAACAGCACCATGTACAGTATCTACATTAAGGGTTTGAGCTTCTACTCATTGACTTCAATTTTGCAGAATCATGCCCACCGGTATGTATTTACATGAGTGGACACTGTTTATGAACAGGTTTCTTACTGTAATGTTATTTGACAAATTAGAAAGGTCTAGATAAAGCAATAGATTTCTTATAAATGCTAGTAAACCCAAAAAATTTTTCTTCAAGTTGCCTTTAACAAAGAAATTCTGCAGAAACTCAATATTACCTGCTTTAAATGTCCACTAACAAAAGAACTCAACCTACTAAATTGACATTTTATTGCAATTTGATTCAAAATGTATTGTTTTCCTAAAACAAAATAACCTGTTCTCAGTTCAAAACCAGCACCAGCAACTGTTGCCTGAATACCGGCTAATGAAGGCTATGTGACACACAGCAGAAGAGACAGAACATTTTAAACAGCTCTACAAGTGGTCTGATGTGAAGTACAGAATTGTCAATGTAATTAGGCTTGTGACAGATTTTGTTTAAAATCAAAATACTTTTTAAAAAGTGACTGCAGTTGTAGGAGTTCCAGTTGAGCTTGGATACGGTGACTCTAGGCATCCCTGTATTTATACCCTACACACTACTCCAATAATATTTGTACAAAATATGCCTTCTGAGTTATCATATGAAAGCTAAAAATATGCTGATTACTAACAATATTATAAAATGCATGTGTTAACCTCATATGCAAAGTTATAAATTCCCTCTGTATAACATTACTAGAACATGTTTAAGACCTGGTCTACACTAGAAAACTAGGTCAGTTTAATTAGGTCCATCATAGGTGTGAAAAATCCACACCACTGAGCAACACGGTTCCATCAGCCTAGCTACCGTCTCTCCGGGAGAACCCCTCCCATTGGCATAGGTAGTGTCTACACTGAAGTGCTGCAGCTGTGCCACTGTAGCATTTTAAATGTAGACAATCCCTAAAACAAAGACAGTTTAGCCTAGGTAAAGGTGATAAATAGGTCTATCTTACACAGAGGAATGTGGGTTTACCTCAATTTACACATTAGCCAAAAACAAAGCTATCTTGAACCTGAACTCAAGGGACAGAGAATTAACATGGCTCCTGCACCTCAGAGAGACATAGGAGACTGAATACCCAGGAAGTCTTTCTGATTTGTAAGACAAAGACATCTCTTTGGGTATAAAAGGAACAGAGAGATACTATAGGGCTCCTTCACCTTAAGGAGACAAAGAAACCAAGCAATTTGATCTCTGTGATAGGTCTCGGCCAAGCCAACCAGGAAAAAGCTGGCAAGGAAACTTGGTGTGAGAGAAACCATCTTGAACAAAGACTATATCTTGCTAGATTAAATTTTAGACTTTTTGATATGTGTTTTCATTTTTGTTTGCTTGTAACCATTTCTACCTTTATCTCTTTTACATGGTATCACTTAATCCATGTTTTTCTATTAATAAACTTGTTTTACTTTTACTATAAACCAACTCAGTGCTGTTTGAAAAGACGGATGTATTTACCCCAGTTAGATTAATAAACCTATGATGTACTGACTCTTTAACAGAGGGGCAAACTTAATATCTTCTGTGAATGCACACTGGTAAGGGCTGTGCGTTGCAGAGAAACATCTCTGAGGAGCTCAGTGGTGATTATTACCTGCTAGGCAAGGTCTGGGCCAGGGGAGCCTTGAGGAGCTAGCTGGTGAGGGAGTCTAGCTGATGTAGCAGAGAGCTGAGACACAGTCTAGTTGCCTGCAAAACTCACTCTAGCTGAGGCAGAGGGTAACCCAGTGGCTCACAGTGCTGGATATCCGCAGCAGCAGGTTAGAGATACAAAAGTTAAATCATATCTGTGCTCCAACCTGTACATTTTTGTTTAAGTCTAAAAATTTAATATGCAATTGAAACATGTTTTAGCAAACAAGACCAATTTCTTACACCCCAAAGTTTCTACCAGGGAATTTACAAAGCACAACTGGAGGCCTAGATTATTATTTTATAGTAGCTAGTGACAGAATAGAACCAGGTCTACTGACTTCCAGTCCCGTGCTAGCTCCTAGACGTAGCTCCCAAGATGTTCAATGCGTACCAAGTCACATCTGCCCCCACTCCACCCAGTGTCTCTTTTCACAAACAATACTTACCAGCTGTGGTAACAAATCTTTGTATTTGTTGTTTAACTGATTCACAAAACTACTGACAAGCCAGTAGCAGTCGATATTATCCTCCACCACTTCCTCCATGGCTTTAGCTATGGCAAGAAACACTTCATCTTCTGGTTCCTAGAAAACAAAACAGAAAATTGGGATCCACAGAATTGTTGGGCTGCCCATGTAAATTATTGCGATTCCCTGACCTGGTAATTTTGATAGATGAACTGGACAAATGTGTGAAAGGTGAAATGGTACTGACATAATTCAAGCATTTGGTAATAACTGCATACCTGTCTTTTCTGTAAAAACTGAAATAAACAAATAAACAAAAACAAACAAACAGGAGTTTATATTTTTAAATCAAAGTGACAGAAGTTTAGCATGGCTCAGTCATGTAATAGAAACAAAAAGTTCTCAGCATCAGGTGACGTGAGTCAATATTAATAGTGTGTGTTCTATCAAATAAATGGGGCCATCCACCTCCCTTTCACACCACAATGCTTGCTAGTTTATAGAATTGCTCTTTGTTTATAGATGTTGATGTGTACAGAATGATTTTGTTTTAGATAAAAGGCCACTTCTGTACACTTTTAATTACCTGGATACTAGTATACTCTACCCCATGGGACAAGGCACCTTATTCCCAAAATACAACTCAATATATACCTGAGATGCATGCTCTCTTCCTTTCACTAAATGTGAGATTTCCCTGTAACCAAGATTATATCATGCTCTCTGCTTTTAGACACATAAAGGGAACAGAAGTCATGGAAATTAACTATTAGATAGCAGGACTCCCATCATCAATGGTCAAGTAGTTCTGGAGCAGCACTAAATACTTTAATAAAACCCCAAAACAGCTCAGGCTAACAAAAATGCCAGGTTAGTAAATTGCAGTAACTTAGGAACACAATGTAAATTGCACTAAATCACTACTTTTAGCGGCCTGGCCCCAAGACATTCAGGAATCTCTGCTGCAGCAAGACTGTCATTTGCTTTAAGGCATTTTAGACAAAAAAAAATGAAGGTAGGAGCTAGAATAAAAAAGGCTACAAAGCCCAGAAAAAAATATATAGAAAAGCTTTTACGGCATAAAAGCTTATGCAAGATTTTTGGGAAAATGAACAAACGTACAGTTTGAGTAAAACCCAGTATTTGATATTAGTTCCTGTTTTACATTCACTTCATTTTGTCTCTGTGTATATCTTTTGTGCTATTAATAGTTTCAGTTTAATGTTTCTTTTGTTTGAAAGAGTTCTGTTGAAAGTCAAAATTAAAAATGACTGACCAGAGGAAAAGCCAAATTTCGAGGCAACCTTCCTGACTCCAGTTGATGCATGCGGAGGAAAACTTCAACCTGTGGGGTAGAATCCTTGATAAACCGAATTACTTGGAGGGCATGATACACATCCCTATATTGTTCCTTTCGGTACTTCATCACCAGAGCATGAGATTCATGGTGAGGAGGAATAATTCCTAAAAAAGGAGAGAAAAGGAAAGCAGTGAATCCCCTTTCTAGGGGGCTTTGCTTACTTCAATGTGTACTAATATACAGCCTGCAGAATCATGCAGCTCTTACTCACATAAGCTTGGTTAAAGTTACAGTATACACTCCTATAAAGTCAAGACGACACAGACCAAGCAAATAATAATATTTATTAAAACTGAAGGTCATGTGTTGACTGAATGCAGGAATGATTTATTCACGGACTTGGTTTTCTGATCCCCTTTTAGGCCTCAGCATCTGGCTGATCATTTTTTGTCCATGAGTGTCCATGAGGTCACTGGAGGCTGGTACATTGAGAAGAGGTTTCATTGTTTGGAATGAGAGGAAATTAAAAGTTTAATGATGTAACAAAATAAATGCATTTTTAAAAAAATCTAAACTGCCATTGGCTTGGATTCATCTGTAGTATTTACTATATTGCGTTTCCTGTGTATTTGTGCTGAACCTTCCCTTTGTTTTGGAGATAAACATAGATGCAGAACAAATATTTTATTCCTTAGTAATAAAGGCATTCATGGTCTGACAGAAAAAACAAAATGGGCACTTCCTATACAAATGCCTTACCAACAGCATGACAAATCAGCAGTAGCCTAGATTGAAGAACAGTGATACAAAAACAGAACAGTTCCCTTTCCAAAATTTTACAGTCCCTCTGAGAATATCAGGGATGTGTGTGTGCATATAAGTAACACAAAGGTACTGTGCAACTTTCTTATTTAATTTACATTACTCACAGTGGAACCTTCTTTGCAGACTTTACCAGAGAGATCAATCCTCCTCTGAATCAGTGGTGGGAAGTAATTTCAATAACACAGGATGAAACAATTTCAGGTAGAGGCCCCATAACCATGTCAACCAAAGAAGCATGTAACACACTAAATTTTCCTCACATAACACAGCTGATTATGTTAAACACCAATCTTTCTACCACCATTACAAGAAGCATAAGTTATCTTTCCACTGTCCCGATAAATGATTTATGATATCCATAACAGACTCATATGACATCTTTCCTCTAGTGCTCTCTTAATTGAGCACTTTCCTTCATCCTAATGATTTCACCTCACTTAGGACTTTATTTTGCTACCACTGAAGTTAATAGCAAAACTGCCAGTGACTTCAAGAGTAAGATCCTGAAGAGGCCAAAGCAGAAATGCTCCCATGTATCACTAGTGGTGTAAAACTAATCAGTAGTTTTGCAGGAACTAATCAGAAGGAGGCAGTCTTCAAAATTAGTCTTTAATCAGGTTAATCTGCTGCTTTTGCCTCTCTTTAAATGAAGGAGAATATTACTCCCAAGTGTTAATCCAGGAAATTGCAGAATTTGAGTACCAAACAAAACAGATATAGACACTTTTCTTCAAACTGCCAGAGCAAATCAGGTTGCATCCTAACAGCTGGGATTGAACAAGCCATCATAACTCAGCAAGTACATGCTGCTAAACTTACATGTTAAATCTAGATAACTGGCCCTAGGCAAACAGAGAAAAGGAAGTTTCAAAAAATGCGGTGAAGTCTATAAATCATTTCAGTGCAATAGACCCTCCACTTAGCTATAATGAGCCATACTTTGTTGAGGAAATTAAGCAGGATATGTATATGGCACACACTAACCTGGGAAGGCATCAGGGCCTGTCATCTTTCAAATCCAATTTCAGAAGTAGTTCACTGATGGGACTGAAACCCTCTTGCTAAACTAGTACATTTCTTTACAAGAGACATAACACTTCCCCACAGAAATGGATAAGGCTGTTGTTCCAAACATCAAGACAGAGATGTTTTGGATTGCAGTTCCTGATGAATGTTTACACTAAGAAAAATCCTTGAAGACATATTACAAGAAATTCTCCCTGCACTCAACTATCCCTTGTGCCTCAGCAGACCCAAGGTGTCTGCAGAATGCTTTACCCTATTCTGGGTTGTTTAACTGAAAAGAGTTCACATATTTAAAGAGTTCTAAAATGAGAATTTGTAAACATGTTTCTTATACTTGCTATATACTCAGAATCAGACTAAAATATAAGATGGTATATAAAAAGACATAGAAGGACTCGACCTATCCAACTTTTAATTGTATCATAGGGTTGTAAGATTCACAAATCATGGTATCTGAGGCAGTGAACAAATGCTACTGGCTCTAAACTGAATTACAACTTTGCACAGAAATTCCTTTGTGCAGTCAACAGTGCAGTTTTGGATGAAAGATCTTCTGCTGTTACTTCTGAGGAAGAAATATAGATGGTGCTAAGAACATTTTAAAGGATTCTAAATCTCCACAACTTTCAGTTACCTGTCTCAAGAACTGTGTTCATCCCTAAGCTTAACTCTGCTATTGCTCAGGGTTTCATTATGTATGATCATTTAATAAAAGGAACAGTATCACAAGGTTCAGAATCAACTTTTAGGTTTTGCACCAAAAAAGGGTTTACAAATCCTAACATGGACATTCATGAACTTTTAAAATAATTCACTTTTGAAATTATTTTTAAATAAAGAAAACAAAAAAATGTTTAACGAGAAAAGTTTTAGACAGGATTTAAACATTCCTCTCTCTGGTGTTTGCAACCCAGACACTAAAGCATTGTATTGGTGCATGAGAGCCATGAAGTGAAACTGAGCAGACAGAAGACTGACATTTACTACTCTATTTTTATGGTCATGATAACAATGAATAAAGTAGACAGGCAGACACAAATAGTTAAAAAAAATAGATTCCAAAAGTTATTTCAGTTTCAATGAACTAAAGCATTATTAGGGATTTAAGTACGGATTTTTTTTTAAAATGTTCAAACTGACAATATTCCTTTAAGGTTAGCTAATGTTTGAAAAGCATCCTAAAGGTGAAGTTTGGCATGTTCATAGTTCTAAGAATTATTATTATTGCTGGGCTCTGCACACCCCCAGCTTCATTAGTTCACATCTAATAAATCCAATAAACCGAAAAAGCGGTTCCAAACCACAATTAATACTGTTGGAATTAGTAATTTGACTCACTTGCTACACAGAATCTAGGGACTTGGCCTATTTATAGTCCCTGTTTCCTTCTCCTCTCCAATGGCAAATATCATTTAACATTAGAAGCAAAATTAGAGCTAAACCTTGTTGGAAAGCTTACTACAATAGGGAGTCTAACCATAGACCTATTTTATTAAATAATCAGTTCCATACAAATCCCTAACTTTTTAAAATCTAGTTTTGATCAGAGATTCAGTTTCACTCAGATGTCTAATTTTTTTTGATAATACTGAAAACTCTATTAGATGTCAGCTATTTATATTAAACATCCAACTTTACCCTCACTAATTATTTATATAATGTACATGACATTATAAGCACATTTATAGAAGTTCAATTCAATTACCTAATTTTGTAAAATTGCATGTACAAGAGTTCCCAAAATGTATGCATAAAACAGAGATTCAAATCATTGTTAACTTGCATGTGCAAATTAAATGTTCTCTGTGTGAAACCTCTGAGTATGCAGAAGTGGACCCATGGCTATCATTAGCAACTGGTCACAAAAAGGAGTATTCCATGTCTTTACTACCCCCAAACAAATGACAAATACCCAGCTTATTCTTATTTCTACAGTTAAAACCACAGTCTCACATGTCATACCTAAAAGCACCTTCCACACCAGGATACGATACATGGATGGGAGAGGAAATCTTTGACTAAATGTGCAAAGCTTCTCAACATCTGCAAAGAAAGCAAATATTTCTCAAAACATTTTAAACTTGAAATATTTCAATAGTGGCATTGATTCACCGAAACAGGGCAACTCTTCAGTTGCAGATCTACATCTCCAAATTGCACTTTAAAAGGACTATGTATCAATAAAAGCTGATCAGTTTTGGTTCAAAATGGATAGAAGTGGCATACAAACTGCTCCAATGATTCTACTGAAAATTTAAATCTTAGCTTGATTTAAAATGAAGCCATAGGTACACCATATCTAATCGGCGGGGCGGGGGGGGGGGGGAGAGTTGGGGGGGACACACAACTTAGCACACCTCAGAGACCAGTAGAAATAATAATCATATCACAATCCATTGTGACTTTGAGGAGGAGGAATTAGCAGCAGAAGCTGAGCAACTCTTGAACAAAAATTACTTTCATACAAACATTTTCAGTTTCTTGGCATAAAGAAGAAGAAGATGAAAAATAGCAAGAGGTTCTAAATAAAATATCCACTGCTTCTCAAATGCCCCTCCAGAAAGCTATCAGTACCACTGAAGTCTAGAATATCCCCTAGTGATTTTAGATGCTACTCTCTATGCAACATTACTATTAATATCACAGTAAAAAACATAAAAAGTTTAAAGACAAAGGACCTGATTATCAGAGGTAGTAAGCGCCAGCAGCTACCGCTGACTTCAGTTACAGTTGTGGGTTTTCAGCACAACCAAAAATCATGCCCAGATAGTACAGGAAATAGTGGAATCAACTAACCCAATCGATCATCTTTCAGTAGGATTTCCAATGATTTCTTTTCTTCAACACCACGAAATCCCACTTTTTCATAGTAGACAGAGCGGAAGTTTCTCTGAGAATCCTCAGCCATCTTTCATTCTGCAGGAGGAGATGGGGGAGGAGAGGTTCAAAAAAGTACATCCACAGTGTATTCTTAATTTAGAAAAAACTGCCTTTGTATATTGATGATAATTAAATTCCTTCATCTTTATGGCATGAGTAACATCTAGTGAATTTGAAAGACTTTCAAGGCACATGCATCTTTAGGCAGATGCTACTGAAATACAGACTTTGGACTCAGTAGGGTAGATCTAAGATTTTAGGGAAAATAAACTGGGTAATAAGTTATATTGCTTTAGAAAAATAAAGAGACTTTGTTTTGCAAAATCAATTAAAACAATATATGATTATTTTGTGAGAAATCTGATTGCTGACAACCTTGGACAAGTAGAACTACTATCCAAGTAAAACTGTCAATACCTACTATACAAGGATAACTGAGGAAGCCAGAGATAGGCCAAGCTTACATCAGCCAAAAGAGCATTAAGCTCAAAGAGTACAGGTGGATGAATGCAGACTGTCAAAGACTATGCAGATTTCAATAAGACACTCACGTTGTCGTCATGCACTGCATCAACCACAACCGTAAGCTTGTCATTCCAGATCAAAGAAATATAAATAAATTATCCCTATATTAAAATATATGTTGTATATTATACAATGTGTACATTATATTTTGTGATAGAAAATCTCCATTGTGATTGAACTCAATTTTTTACAGAGAGGATCTCTTGTAATTTGAGGATTTGCAAAAGCTAAGACGCTGGAACTCAAGAGTAAAGAAAAACAATCCTGACCTTGATGTCCAAAAATATATGACAAATTTGACAAGATTTTTTTATTTATTTATTTATTTTTACAGTGAATAGCACAAGCATAGAGCCTTTTCAGCTATGGTTCTCTAGTGGCTTGTAGAAGGACCAGGAACAAAACGTATTTATGGATATACACAAAGGCCCTGATCTTGCAAAGACTTTTGAACACACTTAACTTTAAGCATACAATGAGACTATTTATGTTTCAAGTTAAGCCGGTGTGTAGGTCTTTGTTGGATCAGGGCCAAAATTAGCACCCAAAACCAAGAAGTAGTAAAAGATTTGTGTTTATTGTGTTTGATCGGATCAAGCTTAGATTTCAAACCTAGACAGACACTATTCACATAACTGGTGACATATCCCTCTTTGAGGATGATCCCAAAATGGCTCACTTACATAAACACTTGAGACTTTTCACAAGCCAAGCACTGCAAGATTGGGCCTTTAGAGTATTTATTATTAATTTGTATTGCAGCAGTACACAGAAGCCCCATTATGCTAGAGATACTGGGTAAACAGCAAAAAACAAACAAAAACAAAAAAACCCCAAACCATTCCTGCCCCAAAGAGTTTTGAATTTTTACTCGTGTTTGACATATAGTATTTAGACAGCAAATTAGTCTCACTTCTCTTACAGTTGGTGGAGTGACATTTTAACTGATATTAAAGCAAAGGCACAACTAAACCTACAGTGACAGAATGCTAAAAATAAGAGAAACCTAAAAAACTATGGTACAACTGTACAGAGAAATGCTATTTAAACCGTCACCATAGCAAAAACATTTAATTTTGATTTACTTGAGAATCAGATAATATCCCCCCAAAACTGGAAAAACTACATTTTTGTCAGGCAACCAAACAACTTTAAAATCTTGACTTCATATGGTCAAATTAAATAGGAAAAACTGTCTTCAGCGTGTTAGTTAAGAGACCTCTGCAGGAAAAAAACAACTCCTCCTCCTCAATTGGTCTTTATATAAATATTTTCATTCTCAGGAAACACTTATTACCATGTTATTAAATCTAAAAGGCAGCAATTTAGGAATAAGTAGTAAAATACTATTAAACAGTCAAGCATGATGTAGACAGAGTGGTGCCCCTTTATAATAAAACGAAGCTTGAAAGGATTAGATTTTTATTGGTAAGCGTGAATTTTCCAGGACATGCACATATGGATGAAAAAATATTTCTGTCAACAATAGTCAAAGTAAGAAAAATGCTGCTTAAGAACTTACTAGGTCTTACTTACTTAAGGATATTTACTTTGTATATTTTGACATGTGATGTTGACAATTGGTTTTTTAAGCATTATAAAGATTTAACTTTTTGAGCGTCAATGTCTCATTAATTGTCTGACCCTCCCATAATCTCCTAAAACTGTGAAAATTTAAATTGATAAAAATAAAAACATTGATAATATTCATCAAAATTATAAAAAAAAATTGAATTCTGCCAAGTCTATTTATCGCTATAATAGAACCTTATTAATCAGCACTTATACTAGGGTCCTATTCTGCAAACAATCCCAATGATTTCAGTGGGAGTATTCACTTACATAAAGTATGCCTAAGTATCTGCAAGGTCTTGACCTAGGAGGTTTATTTGCAGATCAAGTGAATTTTGCCAATCAATAAACAACAGAAAAGCACAGACGCAGCATTACAAAATATACTTTGTTAATCTGATAAGCATAGTCTAGTTGATTATAATACCTCATACCAAGCTAGTAAAATGTCCTTTAGCATATTTTTGAAAATTAATATTCTCCTAGTAAAATGACGGAGTGGAAGATGGCAGCCTTCATGGGCCCACTCTGTTAAGTGAGAATTCACAACGAATGCCATCAACTCAGCAACCAAACGCAGCTCAGCGATTTCCAGGTCATTAGAGCAGCAACTCAACAAATCCTAAAGCTCCTCCTCAGGGCCATACAACGTGCCAAATAGGCCCTGGGATAAGAATCCTGCAACTTAATGTTGAAGGCCTCTGTCAGGGTTCCTTCCCCTCTCTGAACTCTAGGGTACAGATGTGAGGACTCGCATGAAAGACCCCCTAAGCTTATTTCTACCAGCTTAGGTTAAAACTTCCCCAAGGCACAAAGTCTTTGCCCTGGGATTAGGTAAACGCTGCCACCACCAAGTGATTTAACAAACAATCAGGGAAAGGACCACTTGGAGTTCCTATTTCCCCAAAATATCCCCCCAAACCCTTACACCTCTTTTCCTGGGGAGGCTTGAGAACAAACAAGATGAGCACAGACCAGCCTTGGATTTTTAAGACCCAAAAAACCCAATCAAGATTCTTAAAAAAACAGAACTTTATTAAAAGAACAGAAAAAGATAAGAGAACAACTCTGTAAAATCAGAATGGAAGATAATCTTACAGGCAGTCAGATTCAAAACATAGAGAATTCCTCTTGGCAAAACCTTAAGTTACAAAAAGACACAAAAACAGGAATACACATTTCCTCCAGCACAATGAATTTCACAAGCCAAAACAAAGAAAACCTAATGCAGTATGTAGCTAGATTACTTACTAACTTCACAGGAGTTGGAGGGCTTGCATCCTTGATCTGTTCCCGGGAAAGGTATCACACAGACAGACAAAAGCCTTTCCCCCACTCCAGATTTGAAAGTATCTTGTCCCCTCATTGGTCATTTTGGGTCAGGTGCCAGCCAGGTTACCTGAGCTTCTTAACCCTTTACAGGTAAAAGGACTTTGCCTCTGGCCAGGAGGGATTTTATAGCACTGTATACAGAAAGGTGGTTACCCTTCCCTTTATATTTATGACAGACTCTCATTGGCAAAATTCAAGTACCTTGGAAACTTGCTGAAGACTTACAACATCGATGTCCTCATGTTGCAAGAGACCCATCCATGTTGGCAATGACCAACAGGCTAGGCACTACCATATCTATGGATACAACCTAATGACTAGCCATTATCATCCTAAATATGGCTTGTCAATATACATCAAGGACACCATCACAGATTTTAATGTTATTCCATCAACCAAACAGGAAATCACATTTACCACAACTATCAAAGTAGGGGAGCTCCACATGATCAAGGTCTATAAAGCCCCTAGCTCAAGATGGCCAAAATCGTCACTACCCCGCACTCCTATTCCATGCATCTATGCAGGTGATTTTAATAGTCACCACGCTATGTGGGACTATAAAACAATAGAAATTGATGGCAAAGATCTCATGGACTGGATATCTGCACAAGACTTACAACTAATCTCATCGTAACATGTGAAGTACTATCGGCATTTCCAAACAGCCAACACAGGCCTATAATGATATACATAGGCATAGAAATTCCTTTGTTCTTTTTGAAATAGGTACAGTACCACGATGGAATTTTGCTAAAGCTGACTGAGATGCCGACAAACAGACTGTTGAGAAAACCACTGCAAGGATTCCAGCGAGACTGAAATGCTACCAACGGTTCGCAGAGCTCCTGAAAGGAGCTGGAAAGAACATTCCCTCAGGCTTCCGAAAAAAGCACACTCCCTGCTGAAGGAGAGACGCACAGGAGTTGCTCTGGCAATACAATCAGACCAGGAGCTCTCATACCACAAAAGCCCTGCTATACTCCTTTGACACAGCAAGATGCCAGTGCTCTCCTGATTGCGTGCGAAACCTTGATTTTACACGTTCAAGTTGTCGAGCCTGGACACAACTGTGACGTCTTGGGGCTGCTAATCCTACAGAGTACTGGCCACCAAAAATCTGGCCAAACTCGATAGCCTCCAAACTGGTGGAGAACACAGAAGGACCACTTGATAAACACACAAGAAGAGAAGTGTATCAACAACTCTACCAAACCCATCAATCCCACAAGGAGAACCTTTCACTATCAGTATTGAGGAAATAAAAGGACTTGCAACGATGAAAAAAGGGAAGGCTGCAGGCCCTGACAGTATTCTGCCAGAATTCCTCCACCATCTCGGCCCCAAAAGACTACAATGGCTAGCAACATTGTACTTAATTACCTTAAGGACAGTACAGAACCCTGAAATATGGTGTGAGTCAATGGTAACTGCCATTCCAAAGCCTCGAAAGCCCCCTGATGAAGTGGGAAGCGATAGGCCAATTTCTCTACTATAAACGACCTATGAACTTCTTGAGCATATCATCCTCAAAAGAATATACCCTTTTTCTGAGCCGATTATCCCTGTCGAACAGGCAGGTGTCCGACCAAAACATAGTTGCTGTGACCAAGTTCTGGCACTCACAACTCACACTGAGGCTATCAAAAAAACCCCTAAAGACTGGTGCAGTATTTGTTGACCTCTCATCTGTGTACGATACTGTATGGATTAAGGGCCTGATGCTGAAACTTGCTAAAATTATACCCTGTTACCAAACACTTTGCCTGCTGTGGACCATGCTGAGTAACAGATGCCTACAGGTGTCCTGGGTAATAAGAACAGCTAACCCTGTATCATAAACAATGGGCTACCACAAGGCTCTGTACTTGCGCCAACCCTTCTTAATATTTACGTAAGTGACATGTCTCCAGCTAAATCATGAAAATGTGGATATGCAGATGATCTTGTCATGACAATCCAAGCAAAACTCCAAGACATTGAAAAAGCATTAACCGAGGACCTCCAAAATATGGAATATTATTTCTGGAAATGGAGGCTCAAACGAAACCCTAAAAAAAAAAATAGTAAGCACATTTCATCTTGATAATAAGCGTGCCAAAAACACACAAAGTAGCTTTCTGTGATAAAAATGTGCAACACGATTACTCTCCAACATATCTCAGAGTGAAACTCAACCCCACCCTCACCTTCCATGACCATCTTGAGAAGGTAGCTGCAAAGATAAAAACAAGAGCCAACATAATCCCCAGAAACTAGCAGGTACAACCTGAGGTGCATCAGCATTGCTAACATCTGCAATTGCACTTTTATATTCAGTAGCTGATTATTGTGCACCAGTATGGAGCAGATGCAGCGACACGTGACTTGTGGATAGCCAGCAGAATACAGTGATGCGGTGCATCACGGGAACCCTTGACTCCAACACCCTGGCTACCTGTCCTGTCTAACATCGCTCCCCCGCCGATACAACATTCCACGAAGCTCAGCGAATCCAGGAAAACAGATGTCTTCCTATTCACCAAGATCTTGACAACCCCCACATGCAACGCCTTAAATCCTGCAAGCCTTTCTGGGAACATTCGTTTCGCCTCATACAACCAGGCTATGATCAGGATGCTTGGAAAGTAGATTGGGCTAAACAAGACTTAAAAAATAAGCACCTTGTGCCAGATCCCACACAGAAGGTTCCTGGGTTTGACCTTCCACAGTCATCTTGGTCAACTCTGAACCGAATTTGAATCAACCATGGTCGATGCAGATATCTAATGCACAAACAGAAAATCAAGGACTCCTCGGTGTGCAAGTGCGTTTCCCATCGAATATATCACTACCTACTGCCCAGCTTATAAATATGAAGGAGGCATTACTGCAATAAATTCTGCTACTCCTAATGTAGGCATTTGGCTCGATCACCTTCACGTGAAATTGTAGTTGCTGCTCTACACCAGCCATACAAAAGAAGTAGTAGAATGACACCTTACTTCACCACCTTGCCATAAAATCTTTGCAAAGAGGGAGCAACCATCTTCTGCCATGCACCTTATGGAGCTATGTGGATTAGCAAGGTTCTACAGCATACACTCATTCTGGAGAAGCAGCAAGTGACACTTCTACTGTGTTGGTCCATACACACAGCTCATATTTTGTAAGTTTTCTGCAAATTTCCCCATTTACAAAGGAAAAGCTTCTATCATATATTTATTTGGGAAAGTGGGGAAGGGGTCACCTACCCCAGGGACGAAATTAAAACTACTAACACAAGCTCCCCTCTTTGGCACCCCAATTCATACCACTCTCCTCTCCCTACCCGCCTCCTCCATCGAGGCCAGGGGTGTTTGACACTTACCAGAGATACCAGCTGCACGGAAGGAAATAATGGGGGTGCTATATTGGGCGGAAGGGAACAGCACCCTGCTACAGGAGCTAAATATTGACAGCAAGGAAGCCAATGGGTGGGTGAGTGGCTGACAGGGAGGGGGATAGGGGAGTGAGTGTCCTGCTACAGAGGGAGGAAATGGCTGAGGGAGTCAGGTAGCATAATAGCAGGATGCTGTAGGGGGCAGGTGAGCAGATGGTGGAGTACCAGAGAGGATAGTAGAGTGCTATCGGGGCTGGGAGGTGGCTATAAGCCAGTGGGGTGCTATAGGGGCTGGGGGGTGCCTATAGGCCAGTGGGGTGCTATATGGGCGATGGCTAGAGGCCAGTGGGGTGCTATAGGGGCTGGGGGTGGCTAGAAGCCAGTGGGTGCTATAAGGGCTGGGGGGTGGCTATAGGCCAGTGGGGTGCTATAAGGGTGATGGCTAGAGGCCAGTGGGTGCTATAAGGGCTGGGGGGTGGCTGGAGGCCAGTGGGTGCTATAAGGGCTGGGGGGTGGCTATAGGCTAGCGTGGTGCTATAAGGGCGATGGCTAGAGGCCAGTGGGGTGCTATAAGGGCTGGGGGGTGGCTATGGGCCAGTGGGGTGCTATAAGGGTGATGGCTGGAGGCCTGTGGGGTGCTATAGGGGCTGGGGGGTGGCTCCGGAGGGTCGGGGCGCTACAGCGGGTGGCGGTGGGTGGGGTCACTGGAGCTGTAGGGACCGGGGGAGGAGCCCGTAGGGCGCTGGGGGGACAGGACCCGGGACTAGAGACTCCCCAAGCCGCGGCCCCGGCTCTCTGCAAACCCTGCGCTGAGCGGCGGCGGCCCGCAGCGCTGAGCCCCGGCCCGGGCCCGGCCACAAACACACGACGGAGGCAGCGCCCAGCCCGGCGCAGGCGCCGCCGACCCGCCCGGTGGAGAGGAGGCGGGCGGGCGCTGGGGTGGAGGCCGGGCCGCGGGAGAGACACTCCCTCAAATCCACCCCCAGGCTGAGCGCGGGAGAAACACCCCCCAGCCCCAGCCGTGCCCCTGCCGGGGAGCGCGCCCCCTTCCCTGGGCGAGGGAAGACAGACACACGCACCCCCGCCAGATCCCGGGGGAGACTGTGACCCGGAGAGCAAGTCCCAGCTCCGTCCCACGTGGGAAGAAGGAGACGGAAACACTTGGAGTCCCATGCTGCCCTGCCTGCTGCCCCCCCCCCCCCCCGGGAGAAGGGAGAAAAATCCAAACCTTACTCCTCAGGGTGGGATTTCAGAACAGCCAAGGTTTCCGTATTGCAACTGCCAAGCGCTCAAACAATCGCGAGATCTTTAAAATAAGAACCGGTGGGGTTTTCTAATTTGCCTTGGAGGCTTTGAACTTGTGGGGTTTACAGTCTGAAGCTTTTCTATGCAATCAGAAGGGCTAGAAACCTTTTTTTAAATGACAGGTTTCAGAGGAGCAGCCGTGTTAGTCTGTATTCGCAAAAAGAACAGGAGGACTTGTGGCACCTTAGAGACTAACAAATTTAAGAGCCTAACAAATTTATTTGAGCATAAGCTTTTGTGAGCTGCAGCTCACTTCATCGGATGCATCCGATGAAGTGAGCTGTAGCTCACGAAAGCTTATGCTCAACTAAATTGGTTAGGCTCTAAGGTGCCACAAGTACTCCTTTTCTTTTTATAATGGGCTCTCTGAGTTTCTTTAATAACGTCACTCCTGGAGCTGAGTCTTTAAGAACAACACCGAACACCAAGAGACTCGTGAATTGGCAACACTGAATTTTTTTTTTTAAAGACCTAAAGTTAGGCACCTAAATCCATTTATAGGCACCAAAATACATAGGTACCTGATTTTCAGAAAGAATGAGCATCAGTTTGTTTTGAATCTTGACTGACCTGTTTTTCCTGTACGTGCTGGCAAGAAGATATTATAACACTACTGGGCAACAGCTCTGCTTAAACGTTATTATTGTCGAGCATGTACTCAGTTATTTAAGGTTTCAGAGTAGCAGCCCTGTTAGTCTGTATCCACAAAAAGAAAAGGAGGACTTGTGGCACCTTAGAGATTTTAGTCTCTAAGGTGCCACAAGTCCTCCTTTTCTTTTTTCAGTTATTTAAGTGTATTGCAGTAATTCTGTACAGCACCAGATGGCAGACTGCTGTCATTTTTTTCTGCTTTTTTTGACTGCATGTGTCAAAGCAAGGGATGACGCTTGTCTCTGTGCATGGAGTGGTTCATGGGTTCTGTTTGTGGTGTTCCTTTATGGAAACAAGCTTATCAGTTTCACAAGCTTCAGAGGACTGTTGCTGAAGCTCACTCAAACCTCCATCTTACTTTTATTTTAGGCCTTGTCAGCACTCAGAGCAGAATCATGCTGGGTTTTAAGAAAGTGGACAAGGTGGGTGAAGTAATGCTTATTATTGGACCAGCATCTGCTCATGAAAGAGAGAAGCATCGGAGCTTACACAGAACCCTTCTTCAGAACCTCCGTGAAGCTCAAAAGCTTGCCTCTTTCACCAATGGAAGTTGATCCAAGAAAAGATATTACCTCACCCACCTTGTCTCTAAGAGCCTGGGACGAGCACAGCTACAACACCACACACACACACACACAAAAATTGCTGATAGCACAATTTATTTGAGCACAGTTCCTGTGTAAAGCATCTGTACAGGATTTTTTTTTCAACTGTGGTAGCACATACTGCGCTAAGGAGCTGCGGTATACTATTATTTATTGCATTATCTCAACCTCTAGAGGCCCTAATCAAGATCTGAGCACCATAGTTTCAGGTGCTATAAAAATATAGAGTGAAAAATAATCCCTGCCCTGAAGACTTCGCAATCTAAAGGCTACCCCCGCCATCGTTTCTGAATCCAGTTTGTAATATGTTTTACAGCAAGTTAGGTTTAGACACAAGCCATGATACAACTGTGTTTGATCATAGCTGTGTTTGAAAACAGTTTCAAATATGGTTATAATAGAGCCTAGTGTGGACATCACCTGAGGCAGGAAATTAATATAATTAGTATGGATTTTATAGACATAGGGTGTTCATTCTATCCAGGTTTTTGGTTATCTTAACCAGCTAAACCTTCCTCACTATCTAGCCCCCCTTCAGGAAAAAAATAGCTAACCATTAAAGTATTTAAAAAACGAAAATGAAACTGAAAACATTAACCACGGAGAGACAAAATGTATCACGAATACAATGATTTCTACTACATGTGACCATGTTACATGATTTAGTAAAGCTGGTTGCATTTTCAGTTAAACAGTTGGCTGCTAACTGTTGAAAACTGCCAGTTGGTTGTGCTTTTCTGCTTTTAACAAACATTTATTTCTTCTTGTGCAATGGTGCCTCACAATTGCCTACACTGCACATCGCTGAAATGTCTTCCATTGTACGCTGGTGTAGTAAAGGACACTGGTAGTCACATTAACTAAAACACCATAGTATAAGCCAACCTACAGAAAGTATGAGCCAAATTCTGCTCTTATTTACATTGATGCAAATCTGGACTAACTCCATTTATTTCAGTGGATTTGCCATTGTAAATAAGAGCATATAGTACGTTCTAGGACAATCTCCTCCAGATTCTGATTAAGACTTTATAACAATTGAGGCAGAGACTTGCTACAGAAAGAACTCATCCCAAGAATGAATTTAGTGCATGCTGGGAAGAGACTTTGATAATTTTGTCCATGCAGTGTATATTTGTTCAAGAAAGCCTATTAATAACTCATTTGACTAGGCCACTTTGCCAGTCTAGGGGCTGAATCCTGCTCTCACTGAAATCAATTGAAGGAGTCTTATTGACTTCTGGGGGTTGGATCTGGGCCACAGTACTTCAAGGAGCTCCCAGAAATTCAGAGCACCACCCACCCCGCCTCAGTGCTGCATACCACGTGAACAATCAAATAAAAAATTCAGCAAATTTGTTCTCTTTCGGTTTTAAGTGATATGTTCATTCCTTACAGGCAGTTTTCTTAATGTTTTGTCCGCACTGTGGCTTCTTCAGGGTTCACCCAACTAAGCAACAGTGCTGGTTATAATAAAATTACAAATATATTGTATAATATATAGCAATATATCTATTAAACTACCATTGCCTAAATGTTGAATTTTTTAAAGTGTCACAAAGATATCAGAAAAGGGGACACAACAAAGAATAAAAAGGGACTTGAAATTATATGGGTGTTAGGTGGCATTATAAACTAATTACTAATTCCTAATAAACTACTAATTAATTGATGGCATACTGTATCTCTTGATTCTTACTTGTTAGTTGGAATGCTAATGTATTTGTCTTTTACAGTGATGCTGGTTTTGCTCAAGTTAATTACCCACTGTCTTACAAAGCAAGATGAGGATGAAGCCAGACTGGTGTTAATTATTTTATTGCATTATCCGAACCACATAGTGTCCATTGTTACCCATGAAAAGAAGAGCCTTTGCTATTAACGCCAGAACAATTTTATGGCAGCCATGTCCCCTTAAGTATTATGGCTCCTTGAAAGTGCTTTGTTTTCTAGTCCCTCTTGTATCATTGCCGTATCAATGGGATGACAAAAGCTTATTTGAAGCTGCAAAGATGCATAGTAATGTCATTAAATTATCAAAGGCAGATTGAGCTATGAAAAGGTGTATGAAAAGCCAATGCAGTGAAATGACATCCACCATCCACAGCACAGGCAGCTATATCTGCATTGTATTACAGTGCACGTGATGCTGCAATGTACTAGAGCTGAGCCAAGTAAACCAGGTCTTTGGTTTCAGTTTTGCAGAACTAAACCTGAGCTAGCTTGTATGGGTGTAGAATTTTATCTGAATAGAGGCACTGCTCATCTGTTTGCAGGCACTCAGCCTCAGTACAGCTGACACAGTGTGTCCCAAGTGTGCACCAATAGCCTAATGCACACCCCTTGTGGCTTTTTGCCATAGTGACTGGATAATACACAATAATAACTATCATGGGGAAAGGAAGGGCATGAATACTTAGTTGGGTTAGTCTAGATTTTCTGCAGATATGATTTCACCTCAGCTATTTTCTTCAGGACAGTGAACATTTATTTTAAAAAGTGCTGTGTGCGGGGGAGAATATACTGTATTCATATAAGCATTTCATTGTGAGTTTGAGCAGAGCTGGGAAAACTTGGCTCCATTTCCTGGCAACATCCTGGCCATAACAGGATCACTCTATTGTTTACATTCTACCTGCAGAAAGAATGCAAATGTTTTCGCCGTAAGTGTTCACAAAGTAAATTCCTTCTTGAAGCGAGAAGCAGAAGAAATGACAGTTTAAGATAATAAAATCATAATTAAATGGTTTGGAGGAAAAGAGAGTCTAACCTTTCTTTTTAGCATGGCAGCACAGTAAGCACTGTAGGTTTGTTTCTAAGGAGATTATGAACAGTATCTTTAATCAGGGAAGCAGTTAAATAAATACACTAGAAAGGCCCATCATATAACAATAGGGAGGGAGCCTGATGACTCAGTGGGCAGCTGCCCTTGGAAACCTGGGTTCAGAAGTGCCCCCGGTTTCCCCTTTTCTCAGGCTAGTGAAGAGTGGAAGCATTGTAGAAGTGATGTTCACAAGTTTTAAGGCAGGAAGGGTGGATACTGCAGATTATGAAAGCTGAACAATGTCCAAAAAATGACTGTATACACATGTGAACTCTGGCTTAAGCAACCACCCAAGGAACCAACAAAATTCAGTGGCTTGGTCTGAAACGAAAAAACTGGTGCTAGAAAACTTGGATGGGATCATGAAAGTACCTAGGCACCTAAACTTATTCCAAGTTTTGGCTCTGCTGCAATCCACAAAATTCCTGCTGAGTCTGGTAGGTGCCTAATCTCACTGAGCCCCTAAGTTTTTAGAGTAAAATTCCCTTGGCACCCACTTTTCTTCCTCTGGGCACGCGGACACCTAGCTCCTGCCTGAGCACCAGAGCGATTCACAAACTGGGAAAAGATAGGTTTCAGAGGGGTAGCCATGTTAGTCTGTATCAACAAAAACAACGAGGAGTCCTTCTGGCACCTTAGAGACTAACACATTTATTTGGGCATAAGCTTTCGTGGGCTAAAACCCACTTCATCAGATGCATGAAGTGAAAAATACAGTAAGCAGAATATATATTATAGCACATGAAAAGATGGCAGTTGCCTGACCAAGTGGGGGAGTCAGTGATAACAAGCCAATTCAATTAAGGTGGAAGTGGCCTATTCTCAACAGTTGACAAGAAGGGGTGAATACCAAAGGGGGTAAAATTACTTTTGTAGTGCTAATGAGGCCAATGCAATCAAGTTGGCCCATTTCCAACAGTTGACAAGAAGGTGTGAGTATCAGCAGAGAGAAAGTTACTTTTTGTAGTGACCCATCTCCTCCCAGTCTTTATTCAGGCCTAATTTGATGGTGTCCAGTTTGCCAATTAATTCTAGTTCTGCGGTTTCTCATTGGAGTCTGTTTTTGAAGTTTTTTTGTTGAAGAATTGACACTTTTAAGTCTGTTATTCAGTGTCCAGGGAAATTGAAGTGTTCTCCTACTGGTTTTTGAATGTTACAATTCTCAATGTCTGATTTGTGTCATAGAATCATAGAACATGAGGGTTGGAAGGGACCTCAGGAGGTCATCTAGTCCAACCCCCTGCTCAAAGCAGGACCAATCCCCAATTTTTGCCCCAGATCCCTAAATGGCCCCCTTAAGGACTGAACTCACAACCCTGGGTTTAGAAGGCCAATGCTCAAACCATTGAGCTATCCCTCTCCCCATTTATTCTTTTGCATAGAGACTGTCCAGTTTGGCCAATGTACATGGCAGAGGGGCATTGCTGGTACATGATGGTTCATCATAGGACCTAACTGCATCAGCCACACCATCAGGGGCTCATTCACCTGCACATCTGCCAATGTGATATATGCCATCATGTACCAGCAATGCCCCTCTGCCATGTACAACTCTTGCTGGTGGCCACACTGTTAGCCCAAGACAATTCACAGGAGATGGGCTATCTGCAGTGTTCTACCCCGCTCCATATCTATCAACGGTGTTTTACTGTAGTTAATACACAGGCAGGCTAAGGCTGCAAACAACAAAATAGTGTTTATTGGGATACGCAACAACAAACTAGAGTCCCTTCAACTAAGATAACACAAAGAATAACTGCTCAGTTGTTAACACAGCATAATAGGGATGAACCCCAGAGCTCAAACCCTTGCACAGTGGGGTTTTGCAAGAATAACAAAGGACTATACCATGTCTTGCAGACACTGGACAAAAGAACAGGAACAGGAATGCAGACGTGAACCAGGGCCTCAGGGACAAGTGGAAGGATTAGAAACCTCTGTGACAGGTAAGTAGATCTTCAGTGGGAGGTCTTCTGCCTTCTACTCTTGACCTCGATGTCCTGCGTGCTGAATGCGGACACTACACTGTAAAAAGAGAAGGAGTACTTGTGGCACCTTAGAGACTAACCAATTTATTTGAGCATAAGCTTTTGTGAGCTACAGCTCACTTCATCGGATGCTGTAGCTCACGAAAGCTTATGCTCAAATAAACTGGTTAGTCTCTAAGGTGCCACAAGTCCTCCTTTTCTTTTTGCGAATACAGACGAACACGGCTGCTACTCTGAAACCTGACACTACACTGTGTGATGGTTTAACGGGTGAGTGAGGGTAAATCCAAAGGAACCTTATGAGGTGTTGCTAGTCCACCTTCGGCCTTATTCTCTTAGGGCTATAGCTAACAACAAGGCTGGTGCTGTGGGGTGACTTCTGTGCCTCACTGGAATGACCTGTTTTCACAGCACCCAGAGACATAGAAAGAACCAACCCTCAGCACTTGAACACACCTTTATATATGTTCCCTGTTGCTGGTCAGATTTTACTATCACGTGACACTATCTTTCCCACCTTTCCCTCTGAGTTGGCACCAAGCTTGAAAAAGAGCACCAAACAAGTTGAGGGAGAAGGGGTGCCAAGATGGAGGACAGGTTGTTCTTTTACCAATCCAAAATGGCGACTATGTACACTTAATAAATTGAACCTTTTCTACCCAACAACACTGACATTTTTTCCTAAAATACTTCATTGACTTTAGGAAAAAATAAATATGCCCATATACACGTCCAAATCATTGTCATTTCTTTATGTAAGGGTTTGGGTTGCTTTTTGCAGACTCAATAAAAAAAGTAATGCTGTGAAAAGTGATATTTGTATGTTTGTTAATATCACTTTTCAGAGGACACTTAGTAGCTAGCTGGGAGGCTGTGAAAAGTGATAAGTGATATTAACAAACATACAAGTATCACTTTTTACAGCCTCCCAGCTAGCTAGTAAGTCTGCTGTGAAACGTGATACATACATGTTTGTTAATATCACTTTTCTCAGCAAGCCCCAGCACAAATGAAACCCTGGATGGGGGGCTCGGAGGCGGAATCAGCAGGGGCCCAGAGCGCTGGTGGGATGGATGCAGCCAGGAAGATAATGGGGGCCTAGGGGATGGAGGGATGGATACAGGGCCACGAAGGCAGCGGAGTACAGGGGCAATGGGGGTGATGGATGCGGAGCCAGGGGAGGTAGCGGGTTCCAGGAGCAATGGATGTGGGGCCGGGGGAAGTAGCAGGTGCCAGGAGTGATGGGGTGGGCGGTAAGCCCTGCGGCCAGAGCCGGGGGTAGGCGCCAAGGACGAGTGCCCACTGCCACATGGCCAGAAGCCAGGGCCAGTGTCTGTCACGGCATGGCTGGAGCTGGCTCTTCCTGCTGTACGGCCGGGTTCGACACCTGGGACTAGCACCACTGGAGCCCGAGGTCAGCGCCCGCTGCTTCATGCCAGGGCTGGGGATCGGTGCCTGGGGCCAGCAGCTGCTGCCACATAGCCAGCGCTCCGACTCAGTGTCCAGGATCAGTGTCCGAGGCCGGGGATCAGAGCCCACCACCATGGATCTGCACCAGAGGCCAGCGTCCGCTGCCACATGGCAGGGTCCAGAGGTCGGCAGCTGCGGCTGGCACCTGCCGGAGCCCAGGCTTGAAACCCACTGCTGAACGCCAGGGGCTAGGGGTTGGCGGCCAGGGCCCGTGGTCAGCGGCCAGGACTGGGGATCAGCACCGACCACCTGCAGTCAGGGCTGTGGGTCAGCAGCTGGGGCTGGGAAATCGGCACCCGGGGTCAGTGCCCGCTGCAGCATGGCTGGGACTAGGGGTCAGCGGCCGGGGCTAGCACCTGGATCAGTGGCGAGGGCTGAGGGTTGGAGCATGCGGCTGTGGTTCAGCACCCGGGGCCAGCAGCCACCATCAGAGGTTGGCACGGCGCAGCCAGAGTTGGGGATTGAAGCCCGCCGCTGCATGGCCAGGGATTGGATGGAGCCTGAAGCCCCATGGCTGAAGGCTGGGGCCGCGTGGTGAGAGCTGGGGGGTCAGCTCCAGAAACACTGCAGCTGGATCAGGGTGTTAGTGCCAAAATCCCCATGTCTGGAGCCCTGGTCCACGCAGCCAGGCTCCGTAAGTCCCACCACCAGCCACCCCAGGGCTGAAGCTTGCGCCTCACTGCCCACCCCATCCCCATAGGTTGAGAACTCACCTTGCTTCTTCAGCATTGTGCCCCACCTGTCTCCAGAGGTGGTGCAGGGCGGTGCATCCAGGAGCAAGAGGGAGGCAGGAGGGGGGAGGGATTCTTTGTTCTCCCCTCCCCCCCATCACCGCCCAGGAGGTCTGTGGCTGCATGAAAAGCCCCGGCAGATACATTTGGCCATGGTGGTCCATTTGAGAAACACTGAGCGCACTATCCAGATAACAATAGTACAACAACGCTCTGCGCCTGGCTGTGCAGTCTGTACTCACGCAAGTAGTCCAAATGGCCCCGATTCTTGGGTCTGGCTGAATTGTGTTCAGCATGGGATTTGAATGGAGGTAAAGGTGGTTTTATGCCACCTCTGTGATCTCCTGATCCTGGTGCCAGCCAAGGATCAGTTCAGTACTTGGCACAATTTAGAGTAACCAGAGATTTTCTAAAGTGAACCCCAGCTGCCAACAGCTTCAAGGGGTTGTTCCAACAGCCAGGGCCAATGAAGTACAGCTGCACTCCAAGCAGGCTTCCTTTGCCATAGCCAATACCCCTATGCCAGGGACTTCATACCACCTGGCACATAGCTTGCTACTTGGGGATATTTGAGCATGCTAGGGGAATCCTCAAGAGACAGAGAAAAGTGGATTTACAGCTCCTTTGTGCTAACAGAGCTGTACAAAAGGGCTGTAGCTGACACAAACATCTGGCCCAGTGACTTTAATGGGATTACTCATGTTAGTAAAGGCTGAAGGATTAAATCCTAAAAAAATAATACTTAGCATGTACCTAACAGTTCACATCTTCAAGGAATTTTCCCATCTAAGGCTCCTTCCTGCGAACAGATCCGCTACTATGGACCCTGCACGCACGCAGAGTCCCATTTACTTCAGTGGGGCTCAGGGATCTGTATTAGCAGACTTACTTGCAGGATTGGGCCCTAAATAATTATTCCAAATTATATCCGTCATGGCTCAGCTTTGTTTTAATATGAAAGAACTAGTGCTGTTAAACTGGAAGACCTGGTATGTTTATTTTGTGATGGGGCAATGTATTGTATACCTCTTTCCTGTTCCTCATTTTCTGGGCTTGTTTTTTTTTATAGGGCCATATTTCCCTTGATCATTAACAGCTCTGTTAGCACAGCTTACCTGCTGGTTGTTGGTTTATAGCATAATACTGAGCTGTGAAAGTCACAGAATAGCACCCCCAGAGACATGTAGAATTACCCTGGGGTGGTTGTCAGCGGGCTTGCCAGATAATTGCTTGCTGCCACTGCCATCTAAACAGTGCAGTAGTAAATCACTGGAGGGTTCAGTAAAGACCTCTGAATAGAAATAGTCACCAAAATGAATAGAATGCACTGCAGGATGCAGGGAGAAAGACTTCTCCTATGTCTCCAGACTCCGATGTTTGTTTCTCTACTTATTTTAAATCTGTTATTCTAGCAGCCTATGGGACTTCTTGGTTTTGGTAACTGAGCTGGAGTTGTTCATACTGATTATTCCTTTAAGTAAGAGCTGATCTACACCTTGTTTTTGTACCAATTTAACTATATTGGTTTAGAAGCGGATACAGTTAATTGGGTGCAATGCCTTGGCGTGGGCACAATTATGCAAATCAGACAGGTCTATAAAGGTGATTGTGTCAGTAGAGCTACCACCTTTAAGCTCTTTTCCAAACTGATATGATTAAAATGGTACAAAAACCATGCCCAGGCACTCCTCACATGCTAGTGTTCATATACTACAGCATATTAGAAATGGATTATGTATTATAACTATGTGTTCTATTAATTATATTTCATTATGATTAGATTAGGGAGCATGAGTAAAGGGAGTGGAAATTAGACCAGGCTTCTGTTCCCAGCTGTCACTGACTTGCTGCGTGACCTTGGGTGAGACAGTTAACCTCCCTGTCCTTCATTGTCCAATGTCTAAAATAAGGATAATATATAGCCAGCAGCAATTGAGATCCCATGATGAGAAGTACAACATGAATGCAAATTATTAGTAAGAGACTGGTTTCTTTGTTTGTTGAGTCTTTCATTGTGGGCCAGATTGTGAATCTCTTACTCCCATGGGTGACACAATAGGACTCATTTCAGGGAAACATCCTATTACATAAAAACACAGACCAGTTGAGCTTGTAGCTAGTTTAAAATGAAAGACATTAAAGTTCATAATGATAAACTGCAAGAAAGAACAATTCGGAATCATTCTTCTTGAATTTGGCTTTTAACACATAACATAGGGTCTGATCCAGGCCCTAAATTTAATATTTCATAAATGGTCTTTGCACTAGTATTACTGACAACACAGCTGTGCCTGCCTGTGAAATTTCAGCCAATATTGGCCATGTGTGTGTGTCTCACCGATGACTGAATCACTGGTAGAGATGAAGTCTAATCATTTGAGCAGGAGACTCGAGGAATTTAGGAATTCTAAACCAAGCGATCATACTGACTTTCCCTGTGGCCTCAGACAAGATAAATAACTTTTCTGCCTCAGCTTTGCCATCTGCAAAATAGGCAAGTATGAGTATTCCCATCTCATGGGAGCACTGTGTGAAGAGTCATTCATGTTTAAGTGCTCAGTATTTTAATACACTGTTTGTCAAACTCTGCTGCGAGCTTTCTTCAATCCTTGATGGCTCAACCCCTGGGTCTGTTGGCCAGCCTGTTTCCTCCCTTTCTCCAGTAGGCTAGCCCACCAGCGGCCAGACAACGGCAGTTAGTCCTACCTAACAATTGGTACGGTTAGAAGGGGCCTGGCTTCCATTACTACTGCAGCAAGATCAACTGGAGCACTGATTTTGCAGTTGTGAAACCACAAACAGAAGTCTTAAGAGAAATGGATGCAAAAAGAGGCCATTTTAAACAAAAAAAAGATGTCAGAACATCTCAGCAGATGAGCTTTCAAGCACTGGGACTGAGATCCAAGCATCTCATCACAAACACAGTATTTTATACGATCTGGTAATACCAGCATCACTGAACTCAGCACATTGGTTCTGGAATCCTTGCAGCTTTTTGTTAGCTGTTGTATGTGCCCAATAAAAGAGTCACTAGCATATTTAAAATATTTATATTTAATCTTTAAACACTAGCGGAATTAACAACAACACTGTATTAAAAAGAAGGAGGATAGTCTTTGTGGCTGAAGCAGAAGGCAACAGAAGGCAAGAGATTTGTGTTAAGTCCGCAGACTTGAGGTAACTGCAGTGAACACATACCTGGAGTCATCTACACTTAGGCCATGTCTACACTACAAAATTACGTTGACCTACCTTATGTCAGCGTACAGCCACCACAGTTATAAAACCGCTTGTGTGCGCGCACACTTGCCTGCTTGTGTGGAAGGTGCACGTCCTCACCAGGAGCGCTTGTGTCGATTGTGCTGTCAGTGTGGTGGGACGGCTTCTGAAGGCCAGTAACAGTTGACATAAGCAACACAGTGTCCACACTGACACTAACTACATCAACCTTGACTCTGCACCACTCGGGGAGGTGGTGTCACGAAATCGGCGTAGAGAGAGGCACTTACCTCATCGGGAGCCAAATTTAAGTGAAGACACTTCCAGAAGTAGGTTGCCGCAAGGCAACTTACGTCAACCTGTGTAGTGTAGACCAGGCCTTAGATTACATCTCTTTAGTTAGCCTTGCTCCGATGAGAGAAGTCACACTGTGAAATAACACTCAAGTGGCTATGTCAGCACTGGTGCTGCACTCACTCATGTGTGGCACTGAGACTTCTGGGGACATGTCCAAGGGTTCTTTGCACTGCAGTATGCTGAGTTACTCTATGCATTCTTTCCCCGTGAATTACGGGAGAACTTGACTCTCCTTTCTGGGCACGCAGGGGGATTGTGAGAAGGCACTGGAGAACTGGCAACACACGAGTGGCACTAGCCTGCATCCACATTGCAGAGAGTCTGTTAGGAGCTAATGAGTTGTGCTAACTCAAGCTTTAGCTTATGGCCCCTGAGTTCAAAGCATTACTACATTCAGTTTAAGGGGTTTTGTGTGTGGACAGGATTCAAGTTAGATGCAACACTTGTGAACTTTGCCATGAAGACAAGCCCCTGATGTGTGACCTTGGACAAGCCATTTAACATTTCAGTTTCTTCACCTGTCAAATGAGGATAATACTTACTTCTCTCAAAGGATGTTGTGAGAATTAAATCATTGACATTTACAAAGAGGTTTAAGATCCTCATGTGGAAGGTTCCAGATAAATGCAAAATATTATGCTGAAAGGGGCACATGGCTGCCATCAAGTTGGTCTTGAATCCAAAGAATCACAGACCCCGGAAAGCCAGTGGGTGTGCCAAGCACTCTTTCAGGCTCGACAAATGGAGCAACCAAGCCCCTTCATGTAGTAAAAAAGCTACAGTCATGGTGATGACCCAAGACAACAGGTCGCCTGGCACGCCAGAGTGAGCCCAGAGAGATTAACAGATTTTCCTGGTTGCAAACACAGGGGGTTAGGAAATTGGTTGTAGACTGTAGGTGTCAGAAACAGCAGAAAGCCAGGAAGTGTTGTGTGACTCTGGGAGGAAGACAAAGCACAGGGCTTCTTGGGCATAGAGCTCACTGAAGTGGCAGACTTGGGGGGTTCTGAGCAAGGGTATTGCCTCTTGTTGTTTCTACTGAGTTCAGAGAAACAAGACTTTATATGCACTTTTTGTAAAGTAACAAGTTTAAACAAAGAATATACCTGGAAATAGCCCTGCAAGACCCTGAATATTGGCTACATACTTGGGCCAAAGGGGCAACATTATTTTATTCTTTTTTGCTTAGATAAGAAGTTAGTTGTTTCTGGAGTGAGCTCAAATAAGTGCTAAATGAGCTGACTGGGTAGCATATATGTTCCTTAAACCTATGTACAACAGGTTCCTAGTTCTCTGAAGGTATGTGGCAGTTCAAGATCCCCCCCTCCACCCCCATTTTTAAAAAAAAACCTCCGAAATCTGAGCATACAATATTATTGGTTTTAGGGGGAAAGACTGGGGAAAGCAGACAGACATAGTCATAGAAAAAAAGCAGCTTAATATAAGAAAACTGACATTGCACTGAAGGAGATTAGCCACTAACATGCAAACTATACTTCTGCTTTCTTATCTACAATAAATATAAAACTAATGATGGACAACAGTGAATAACAAGGATGTTATAAATCACAAGAGCAAGTCCTGGCAGAGCTAAGCAGGAAATTATAAAGTGTTCTGAATGACTGCTGCTCTGATTTAACATTTGCACTCTCATATAATAAGATATACACTATGGACGCAAATCTCCAGTCACACTGTACCCCTGTGCTTGTGGAGTTTTTTCCTTTATTTTCTTGAGAAATAAATCATTTGGGAGGACTTTAAATAATATCATCCGCTGAACTTGCTTTATACTACAGAGCACACTACAGCCAATGCATTGCTTCGACACTTCGGCCCAGTTTAAAAAACATCCCAAATTGTTCAGCAAGGGATATTTATCAGTGTTTTCTGTGAATTTACATTTTATCCCGTTCTTGATTTTCTTCTGCACACATACAATCTTTTCAATCATTTTCCTCCTAGTGCTGGAGAACACTTACTGGAGTATCAGCAGGAAGTTAATTATTCTAAAAAGTTAAACATCAGTTTCAAGTTTGGTTGGTTGTTTTTGATACCGTGGCTGGATAGCGTGAGTACAGGTTAAAGCTTTCAGACTTAACTGCCTGAAGTTAGGCACCTGAATAAGCAGCCTAATTTTCAAAGGTGATGAGCATTGGCAGCTCCCACTGATTTCACTGAAAAGTCTTTGAAAAGCAGGTTCCTAAATACGGATTTAGATGTCAAACTGTACCAACCCAACTTTGAACATGCTGGCCTTAGTATTTAAAAAGCTTAATTAGTATGGAATTTTTTTTAGATTTACGGTTGTATTCAGACGCACCTGTATAATTATATATTGTATGCTTACACTAATCATCCCACTGTATCTTTGGCACTTGTTTTCATGCTAATTTCCCCCAGGGCACAGTTGTACAAGGATTAATTAGTTTTTACCGCAGAAATAAAAGTAGGTCTCAGGTTTATGTGAAATTGTTGGGAAGGAATGAGATGTAAATTTCAGCCTTGTGCAACTTCTGAGGGAGGAAGCATTCTGCAAGGCTGGCTGACCAGTGTAGTGATATTTTGGCCTACATGTGGCAAACAATATTTAAAACAGAACATTCAAAAGATATTGATTTTACACTGCTTTGCACCTTTGCTCTGTTTAGACTAGGAGAAAAAGGTGTTTTTTAAAAAATGTATTAGCTAATGTGATAATGTGATATTTATAAATGCGACCGGTGTAGATAGGTTTTCACATATTTTAAAGGTGTTCACTGGTTGTGGTTACCCTAGCCTCCCCCTGGGGTGACTGTACTTTGATGAATGAAGTGATTGCCCTCACACACACACAGTTTATATACAGTACATAGCACTTTGAGACCCTTTAAGATGAAAGACTCAGTAAGCCAGATTTGTAAAGGTATTTAGGTGCCTCAGCAAGCAGATAGGCATCTAGTGGGATTTTCAAAGTTGCCTAGGCATTTCAGGATCCTATCCGCTTCTTCAGGTGCCTAAATACCAGTACAAATCTGGCCACACATGGTGATGTTATCATTAATGAGTTTCCACACTGCAATGGATTTAAAAGTGCATCAGAATAACTGCACTGTATTTATGGTTGAAAAGTGGGCCAGGTCTGACAGAGAAGAGTTTTAACACCTTTTTGGTGTGCTTTACTGTCAAAGCAAAGAAAATGTAAAGAATACATTTGCAAACTGAAAGAAGTCAAGAGGGATATTGATAAACTAGAGAGGGTTCAGAGAAGGGCCACGAGAATGATTAAAGGAATAGAAAACATGACTTATAGGGACAGACTCAAAGAGCTCAATCTATTTATCTTAACAAAGAGAAGTTTAAGGGATGACTTGATCACAGTCAATAAGTACCTACAGGGGGAACAAAACATTGATAATGAGCTCTTCAATCTAGCAGAGAAAGGTAAAACATGATCCAGTGGCTGGAAGTTGAAGCTAGACCAATTCAGACTGGAAAGAAGGTGTACATTTTTAACAGTGAGGGTAATTAACCATTGGAACAATTTACCAAGAGTTGTGGTGGATTCTCCATCACTAGCAATTTTTAAACCAAGATTGGATGTTTTTTCTAGAAGATCTGCTCTAGGAATCATTTTGGGGAAGTTCTGTGGTCTGTGTTAAAAGGAGGTCAGACTAGATGATCACAATGGTCCCTTTTGGACTTGGAATCTATGAAAAATACCCTATTCCTTGAAGAGAAAAACACAATGGGTCTTGTAAAGTTACAAATTCCTCACTGCTTGCTGAACACTAGTACCTTGCAAATCCCTGTGGATTGTGCAAATGTGGTTCTTTCCTTTGTAAGAGAGAGAGAAATAGAGAGAGAGAGAGAGAGAGAGAGAAGAAACCTGTTTTCTAGCAGACCTTGGACAGGGGCTATACATCCAGACATGGGATAGGACTACCAGGGTGTTTAAATTGCTACCCCGTCCTAAAGTGTCTTTCTGCAAACACAAGAACATTTCTCCAGGTTAAATCATTCCAGAAGGAGTCAGTTCAAAAACTTGCTACAAAGTTAAACCTTCTAATATCTACTGCTCCCTTCCCTAACCCCACAATCACCTCAAGCACCAATCTTGTGTATTTCGCTCAGACGTGCTGAACTTAACAATCACACCAGAAGACAGAAATAACTGATGCTGTTTCACTGCACAAAACACAAGAGGACGGGGGAAAAATGGCTGACAGCTGGAATCATCTCCTTTTATGATTTTATTTGCCATTTAGGATCCTTTTATTCCACCAATGCAAATATGCAGAACAGCCAGAAACCATGTTTTAAGCAGCATATACCAGTTGGCTGAGTATAACTAACTACATTCCCAAAGCAATATAAAATTAACAATGCACATCACCTTCCAGGAGAAGAGACAGATATTGTGGCAACTGAGAAACACAGTAGGCAGCTTCCTTACAAAGTAGTTTGGCTGTTAAAATGCTAGAACCGTCAAACTGTCCATTTCTTTAAAAAAAAAAGTCCTACTATAATTTAAACACTATTTTTTTGCTATCTACATTATATATAAAATATAGACTCTGTTTACTTTATAACACTTATTTTTGCTTGATAAATAGCTCTTTAAAATATCTACTGTACATATGTCCATGCACTGACTTTTATATATATACACACGCACACTTTGCATTTGTGTTTGAAAAACAAAATAAATATATTTAATAATTATATAGCAACAAACTGAAGATACTTTTGCTTTTAAGATTTAAAAAACCCAACAAGACAGTACAGAGAGAAGCAATGGGCACCATTCATGAACCAGGCATAGCAGGGAACTACTGTCTGTCCTAGCTGGGCAATGGGAATGTAATTTATTCGAACTCAGTGGATTTTTACTCATGCAATTTTTTGCTTTGGGATTAGCTTCAAATCAGCAATTAGCCACCTGACCTACCCTGTGTTACACAGAGTGAGAGCAAAACTGATGAGGAAGCAAAAGATACCTTTCTCAACAGATACTTGTCTTGAGGGCCTGCAGTGGGATGAGAAAGAAGGTCCATATCAGTGGGCCTGATTGATGGTTAAAAAGAAAGAAGGCTGTGGGAAGGACTGTAAAACCATATAAACCATATGGTAAACATGTTAATCCTTATTTTAGTGCTTCTAAAGATGATAGCTAGCACTGCAGCATCAGAAGTGGAGAACCTGGATTATCTATAGCTAAATCCATGTAATCAACCAGAGTTCCTATACAGAACAATGGCAATATATGAGTGAAACACACTGGGCCAAATTCAGACTCTGACAATACAAATCTATAGAATTGTACCTGTTTATACCAGGACTGAATCTGGCCCAATTAAAACTAATTCAGTGCTGATCTGGCCATGATGACTATTTTGATTTAGAGGCAACATCCTCTTCAAAAGAAGAGACAATTCAGGTTCCTTGTTAGCACAATCCTGGTCATTCTGTGTTTCAAATGCTTGGCATCAGAGCAGCAGCAAGAAAGAGACAGAGACAGTTCAGTTATGGATGGGTTCATGAATGCAGCCCTATGTACAGTCCTATCTATTTAAAATTCCTCCTTTCATGCAGGAAGGACGTGGGGATTTTGGGGTGGGTGTTTTTGGACATCATTGTTATTTAATGGAATATACCTTGTAGGTTAAGAAATCCACAGCAAGGAGAGAATTTTAAGTGAACGGGACTAAAGATTATTCATTCATACTTCATCTACAAAGTTTACAGATTTTGCTTCCAATTTTAACAAGAACAAGAAAACCTACTATTCTGCATAATCCTGCCATCTCACAGCTAGTCTTAAATACCCAAAAAGCCATCCTTAGAGGTCAAACAGTGCAGTGTTGAGCTTTTCAGCTATTTAAGGCATATCTCTTGCCCATCAAGGAGGTAAGAGTGTTAAGACAATGCATTAAATAGCTGCACAAAGCCCAAGGTCTGCTAGATTCTTTTAAACTCTTATAGGTACAGAAATGAACAGTAAACAGATTACACTCAGTGTATTATACTTACAACAACATATAGAAGTCCAGGGCTAAAAACTTCCAGTGACAAGCATTGCTGTCAGTAGTAATCTATGGATCTCTGCAAAGACGCAATGGAGATGCTAAAAGAAAAGGAGGACTTGTGGCACCTTAGAGACTAACAAATTTGTTTGAGCATAAGCTTTCGTGAGTTACAGCTCACTTCATTGGATGCTAAGTTTGTCTTTTGTTGTGAAATAAAATCAACTAAGAATAATGTTAATTTTTGTCAGAACAGTCATTTTTAGTTGTAAAAGGGTTTTTGCTATAGTTGTAAGGACATAAAAATAAATGGGATAATGCCAGAATTGAATAGTTTATATGCCAGGACAATGTGGAGCAGAGATAGGGATACCCCTTCTCTTCTGTGGTCACTGTAATTCAAAAGCTATTGAGGAGATGAGAAAAAGAAAAAGAAATTCAGTACAAAGTGGAAAGTGCCTCTGATTGCCCTAAGCCAGCTAGACAGGAATTTCTCATGCTTTCATCCAAAGGTTCTGCTGAAACTCATGCTGAGTCTGAGCTTGTCTATGCATGCACTGACTCTATGCCGTATAGGGATCCTGGGTAAGAACGTATTATCTATACATAGGTATTTTCTAACTATATAGGTTGAATGCTACTAATCCAGCCATGTGCAGGATATGAGATAAGGGAAAGCCCAAAGCTTGAGGTTGCTAATATTGTTTAGGGTTTAACTGAGCCCTGCATTGGGGCACAGCTCCAGGGGGAGTTCTCAGAGGAATTTTGCCCTTGGAAAAACATGACTCCTTCCTGAGCTCCCTGACACACAGGTGGAGTGCACCCGTTACACATGTCCAGGAGATATACTTCACTTGCATGGCCAGCTTATTCTGCTAGCTGGTGTATACAGGGCCATGGACCCACCTTCTCACCCACCTGGGGTATCTTGAAACTTATGGGGCACATGGAAGGACTGAAATTGTGCCTTGATGCTACACAGGGACATGAGGAGGGGCTGCCCTCCATTTACCTGGAGGTAAACAGTTCACTTGAAGACAAATCCAATTCCACATGGAGTCAATGGGAGTCTTTCTACTGAATTCACTGCAAGGCATAACTTGCCTCTTAATGAGGATTGCTTTGGCTCTCTGCCTCTTTTGCGGCAGATCACAATTTTTAATATCACATGTACACAAGTAACGAATGGCAAAGGAAAGAGCCTCTCCAACAGCAGCAGCCCTAGAAAACAAGACTATCTTTGATTTAGCAAGTGCACAAGGTTACTTCTGGGCTATTGTACATTAAATAGTAGCCTGGATTTGAATAACTGGGTCTGCACCAATTCTAGCAGGAGCTCAAATCTTATGGCACTAGAGAAAGAGTAGCATTAAAAGTGCTATTCCAAATACATTGGTAAAGTACCAGGGACTCTCTTAAATTAAATACTGTAAACCTTTTTTAACCGTTGGCCAAATTCTTAAATGTGATGTGAACTCCAGGGGCCAGTTGCAGCATTCAGCTTAAGGTACTTCAAACTGTCCCAAAAAATAATGAGGGTTTGATACCGCAAATCTAAATAGCCCTATTATAGAGTAAGTCATAATTTTATTGGAATATTATGACACATTCTACAAATAAACTAGTCACTTGTTCCTTTCATTCAGATGGCAGTTTAATATATTTACATCTGATGCTACCAAATCCTTGCCCAGACAGCAGTATTGCATCTCACTTTACATCCTGGAAGGAATGAAAACTTCATTCAATCCTGACTGCAAGCAGTCACCAGTTGCCACCCCAGTTAGAGTTAAACTCTGCAAATTGCAGTATCTGAACCAATAAGGCTAAGGAGAGGAAGGGTGACGCACACCACCTGAAAGCTTTCAGCTCAGGGACAGAAAGATTGAATTCAATAGGACTCCGCATTCTGCCTGCATGGAGCTCACTGCAGGAACAAGGCCCAGGATTCTAGCACTTATGCTTCAGCCAGAACCATAAAACTGCAGAGAGGCACAAACGTTAAAAATATAGACGGCCAAGATATTAAATTTTGTGCACCACCTGGCACAATGGGGTCCTGGTCCATGACTGGAGCTCTGTAACCCTATCGCAATGCAAATAATAAATGAAGAGAAACTAAAAAATATTTTGGTTCAGATTTAATTCAGGTTTTTGGGCTATAGTTTGGGATGGTGTTTTCTTTTATCGGACTTGGTTTATCATATCTAGCTCCCTGCCATTGATTTTTCTGTCCCTTAGTCATCCACATTATCCTGCATCCATGACTCTACCTTTGTCCTCAGTAAGGAGATTATACCATACTGCATTAAAAAAAAAATCAATATATGTCTCTTGACCCTCTCTGATTAATATCATTCTTTTGCTAAGAGAGATTTCATTTTTGATCTGACTGTCCCTCTGTGGTGGGTGGGTGGGTGTGGGTGTGTGAGATAGCAGGTTTATTTAAATAAAGGAATAGTGTTGTATGCAACGATGGTTATAATTCTGGTTATTTCCTATTTGCTTAATTGCTTAGCTGACAACTATTTTCCAAGGAATAATTTTAAACAACTGGAAAAAAAAAAATACAAACTTGAGATCCTAGCAGGAGAAGCCCTGCATCCTTGCCCAAGGCCATAGCAGAAGCAGTAAACAACAGATACAATTGCTAGAGCTGGTCAAACAGTAATCATCCAAATCAACTGATTCATTTCACAATATTATTTTAAACAAATTTTGTGACCTTTTTCCTCCATCATTCATGCTATTTATAGATCTCAGGGAAGAAGTCATGAAAGTTCACAAATATCTAGGATTTTACATATTTTTTCAAATAAAATTTGTACTTAACATTGCTCTCCCAGTTCAGTGAATGCAGCACTAAAGCCTAGACTATGGAAGTCAAGAGAACAAGGTAATAAGGTAGGGGTCAGTAGCAGGATTCCTAAGGGAGCTTTAAGCATTCATAAAGATGACAGAGCTGTAAACATTTTTTTTTTAATTTAAAGAGTCATAATTTTTAAAATCTAAACAATCAATTAGTATACTGACCTGGCATCCCTGAGAAAAAAGTTTCAAAATTTCTTTTTCAATCCTTATAGCAAACATAAATCCCATAAGAGTTTGTCCCCCATCAGATTAACCAAAACAAGTGGTTTTGCTACAGTTTAAAACAAATGTAATTTTGCTTTGTATTCTTTTGGGGATTACATTTTGTTGTGTTATTTTTCAAGCTGAAGCCCCGATGCTGCAAACTCATGAACACATGAGTAGCTTAATGCATAAGGGGAGTGCCACAGAGCTTACCAGGACAGTTTACAAGCATCTGCATAAATTGTTTGCAAGAGCAGGGCCTAATACATTAAAGACAAAGAGAATAACTAAACAAGAGACCACTTGTCTGTTCCTGCGTTGGTGATGAAGGGAACAGTCAGGACAGTACCTGTGGCTGCTGACTTTAGGCAGGTAAGGAGATTTTTACTTTTTTCCCTGCAAATCTATAAGAATTTTTCTCATTCGTTGTGGTTTTTCATTCAGACCCTCCATCCTCAGAAGCTGAAAGCTTGTGGGCTGAGCAATGTGGAACTTGGTGGCTGGTGCAGATTTTTTCTTCTAGGTTGAGGTTCACATACATTTAAAAGAACACAAAAACTCAAAACATAGCTCTTGGGTAGAAGCCCACTTAGTTTTGTATATTCTCCACCATAATTCAAGCCCGGCTCACTGAGAACTCAGTCCCATGCTCACAGGAAAGTCTGTAAACCTGGCCCAAGTTTTGGCGGTGTAACAAATCCCAAATCAGAAGAGTGTCACGTGGCCTGGATGTTGCTGATGAAGGTTTTGCACAACCCGTTTTTATGAGCACATCTTTACATCTAACACTGAAGCTTAACATGAACTTGTAGAATGCTTTCCCCATCCCCCACACTTATATGAGCTGCTGTTGGAGACAGACTTGTTTACAAAAGCCACAATGTTCCCTACTTAATTGCGTTAAAAACAAAAACAAAAAAAGAAAAAACACACACCTCAGAATAAGCTATGAAAATTGAGCTGCCAAATTTGTCCAGGTCACGGGACACTTGGTCACAACAAGTCTTATTATTCTATGCACTGGTTAGTAACGTAGCAGTAGAGTGTGGTGTTGTCAGCTGGCATGGTGGGAACTCTTCACGTCAGATGCCACAGGAGACTTTCTGACATGACAGAGCCTTCACAGCCCTCTGGCAGGACAGGTAAGTCAAAAAGGATCTTCCTGAACTTTCACAGTAAACACAACTGTTCCCATGATATCTCGCTATCCAGCCAGTTAACACTGCTGCTAAACAGGTAACACAAGTTATTTATGTCAGCCCTTAAACAATTCTCATTTCCATCTGTCTAGCTTAGGCATTTCTAATGCTCCCATCACCGTCGTATAGAGACGCCAACTAGTTTAGTCGGTTTAAACATCAAATTTTCATTTCCCATGTTGTCAAACTTTTACATATCCAAATCCTTATGCTGTCTGAATTATTCTTTAAGAGCTGTGTTGTTTCCATTCCTTTCTAAGAGCTGAGTGAAGCTAACAGTACAGAGACATTCTGCTCCTACGCATGGCTTCACTGATCAGGTATGCAGGGCTCAGTTCTGGCTCTTCTGTCATGATTGCAATGTTCTGCCATTCCCCTAGTTGGTTTGACTTTTTAATAGTGTCCACTACGCACAAGGCATACAGGCAGTCATCGAAAGTCGCAGCCATGGTGAGGGGCCTCCCATCCCAGGTTCTCCTGTCATCCTGGTCCTCAAATGCTTGCCGGATGGCCTGCACCATCTTAATAGTGCCCTGAAGGTATGGGGATGGGATATCACTGAAGGCCTTCTCAGGCAGTAAGGAGTTACTGACTGGCATAGAGTCCTTTAGAAGGAGCTCTCTTTGAGGAGAGCTGTTGCTCTGCCCATACAGATCAGTGCCTATTACAATCAGTCGTCCAGTTGAACCTACCATAATAATATCTTGTTTGAATTCCCCGGGGACATTGAAGTTGAGGGTCACAGTGCAGCACACCCCGCCTTCAAGAACCATTTGAAACGTGCAAAAGTCATCACTGGTGATCTGACGTATTCCCTTGATGTGGTCTGTCTGTTTCACAAAGGTCTTGAGCAGCCCGTGGACTTTCACAGCCTTCTGGCTGGTGAGGAAGGTCAAGAGGTCGATGATATAGGTACCGACCGAGTGCAAACCCCCACCCCCCATCAGGTCATCACAGCTCCAGTTGTACTTCTTGCCCAGCAGACTTCCGCTGTGCACCTGCACCTCGCACACCAGCAACTCTCCCACATAGCCCTCCTGAATCAGCTGCTTCATCTTCACAAAGGCAGGCAGGAAGCGGAGAACGTTCCCCATGATGCTCATGAGCTTGGGGTAGTAATGGGCCGCAGACATCATCCTGAAGGCATCCAGGGGAGTTGCTGTTCGGTCACAGATGACATTTTTTCCAATGCCTGCAAAACAGATAAAAAAAAAAAGTGAGTGAGCTCATTTTAATGGGCAAATATTGATCAAGACCAACAAGAGACGTCCTGGAAAGAAGACAACATTTTGTGAACCAGTGGTACCATATGCACAAAAATCCCACAGTGTATTCGTAAGATATATCAGCTGACTGAGCACTGCAATGAAAACGAACCCCTTCTTGTTTTCAAAATTCATTCATGCCGAAAACGGGGTACAAAAGTGAGACGTTAATCCAAGCTTTCCCTCATTCTTATTTGCAGAAGCGCATGGTAGAGGAGATCTTATGCCCATAGTAGCCCATACTAGGGCACTGAAAATCCTGGGATTTTCTTCTGAGGGGACTCATTTCTCCATCCCCACCCTTCCTGTTTGATGGATTCTGTAGGGGAGGGAGGTGTATTGGATTGATGGATTATTTTGGGTGGGGGAGTGAGAAATAGTATTTTACCCACAGAACATCATGAATCATTCTGGCTGAGGTGCAAAATATTTGAGGGAGCCCCTTGTCAAGACATTAGCAACATATCTAGGATGTCAAAGACGACCTGTGATGTTTCAAAAGAGGTCAAACATGTAAGCATATAGCTGTAACGATCTGTCCTCCCACATTTCCCATATGTGCACATTGTTATATTGAACTTTTTATGAGGGTTCTGTTTTAACAAGCTACCTGGGTGTGTTGAATGCAATGCAGGCTTTAATATCTAATAGTTGTTTTATTATGGTCTTCTTCTTGATGACTTCTTTCTTCTTGTACATATACAAATGCAGTGCTGGCAAGGTAAAGTTACACAAAAAGACCTGCAATAACTGCTAGCATGCAGAAAGCAATTCAAAATGACAGCGGGGTAAATCACTTTGTACCATTGCAATTTGAGCATTAGTTACAAGTGACACCTGTTCCCAGACAAAAAAAGACTCAAAGTGTTGTATATATTACGGCTGTACCTGGGCTTTTCACATGGAAAGGAGGGTGAAAAGACCTGACAGTTCTTGAAATCTTAATTCCATTTATAATAGCACAGATAGATTTTTATGTCCGATGAGCAATGGCAGAACTCCTATCACCTATCCGGCCCTGCATTATGTCCTGCCTTTGTCTACACAAAAGCCTGAGAGAAGGAAGGAAGGTCTTGTGGAGAAGGACTCTGGGGTGCATGTTCAGTTCTTGGCTCAGACTAAATGTGTGATCTCAGGAAAGCCATTTAATCTCTGTGTGACTCAGTCCCTTGTCTCTAAAATGGAGTATAGTACTTCCCTCCTTCATAGGGATGTTGTGAGGATACTTTCGTAAATGTTTATGAGGTGCTCAGATAAGACAGACAACCCCTTGGGGTCAGACTGGGACCACTCACATAAGTAACTAACTGCTCGCCAGTGGGGAGGAAGAAGGGTCACAATCTGGCCTTGACAATCAATTTATACACACTTCCTATTCAGTCTTTGTCTGCTACATGTTGGACCAATCAGAATTGGAGCTAGGGCTGTCACCACCGAAGAGGTAGTCAAAACTGGTAAATCATCTCCACAGGATTAAAGGCCCTGAAGGGAATGAACTCCCCCCACCACCACCTTTTATACGGCTACTGACAAATAGACCTTGTTTACACTGGTGACAGCATGTAAGTTACGTGTAGCCACACATTGCAGTGAAAAGCAGACGGTGTCCTCACTGGACTGTGTAGCTACGTGCATCAGTTAAAGGCTCTGGCAGTGGGAAAAGGGTCCAGTGGCAGGGAGCTGCCAGAGCCTTTCCCCACTGCCAGAGTCTTTCTCTGTGGCAGGGAAAGTCTCTGGCAGTGGGACACTATGCTGCTCAAAATACCACTGTGGATGCGGAAGGTACTGTTGGGTGAGTGGAGAGCCATGTAAGGTTCTGGTGTGTCTTCACTCTATTCGCCTAAGTAGTGCCTCACCACCTGCACTGCTATTTATACCCATGCTAGGGGGAGCATGTAATGTATGTACTCGACATGCTGCTGTAAGTGCAGACATAGCTATAGACACAAACTTTTTCTAATTGTGCTATATTTTACTGGATTCCCTTTCAAACAGCCATGGTTTTCTTTTCTACATTTCCTTTCTCATCTTTACAGATTACCTACAGACTGGCGTCTAAGAATTCTCCTTTATAGTCAGTCTTCTCCTGCTCCTGTGTAATCCCTTCAGTGATGCCACAGTGCAGGATGTGTTTGCATTCATCTTCCTGACCTATATTCCTTTAACAGATAATGTTTTGCTGTACCATTTGCTTCAGATACAGCTCGGTGATTATTTCAATGGGCCATTTTCTGTTACATGGATGCTTTACAGTGGGTCCTAGTTTGGACCATTAGCCATGAACACAGAGAAAATGTTGGGTGCAATTATATCCTAGGGTGTCATTATGTGATGTGAGAACATGAGACTAATAATAAGAAATTCTAATGATTATTCCTAGACAGACAGTATGTCATAAGGATTATCTCTGCTTGCCACAGTTTTCTTTAAATCTTCGCTGGAAGAAAATAGGAGTGGTCAAATGGTCCCCGATACAGCCAAATCTCTCAATGAGGAATCCCCAGGGGCTCAATCGTGAGCTGATCTACACAGTGGAAGAGAGAGTCCTCTGGGTTCAGTTCCTGTTCCAATTTGATTCTCATCCTCCTCTCCCAACACTTGCTGCTCATTTTTTTCCTGTCCTCCACACCGTCACTGATCACATAAAATATGCAGCTATGCACACGTGTGTACATGAGGGCAAGACTGCACTGTATTTGTAAATTCTTTGGAGCCCCAGGACAATCTTTACAATATGTGTGTAGAGTGCCTACAACAACTGAGCCCTGATTGGAACCTCTTGGTGCTACCAATATACAAACAAACAGACAACAACAAAATAAGATCGAGCACCCTATGGGCTCTGAGACACAGGGGAATTGCCTTTAGAATCAGTGGGAGTTAGGCCCACACATGGAGGGAAGAGCAGAACCGAGAGAGAGAGAAAGGGAGGGGGGAATCTTGCAGTTGCTTCTTGCAGCATTTTGATCTGTTTTTGAAATTGGATTCTTTATTAATTAAAGCCGCAAATACAAATCTTGAGAGCATACGGCCCTGAGGAGTTATTTCCTGCGGCCCACCATAGGTGCCGACTCCACTGGCAGCCAAGCTTCCCCCCCCACCCCAGTGCGCCACATCCCCACTCCTCCGCCTACCTCCCAGCACTCCCTGCCACCAAACAGCTGTTTGGCAGCACTTAGGACTTTCCAGGAGAGAGGGGGAGGAGTGGGGACGTGGCGTGCTCAGGGGAGGACGCAGAGAAGAGGCGGGGCTGGGGCAGGGATCGGGGGAAGGGGTGGGGCCTCATGGACTAGATGAGCAATATGAGGTATGAAGTTCAGCATGTATAATTCTTTGCTGTGAGTAGTTGGGAAGAATGTTTGTTAAAAGTGGCAATGTATTTTGTATGAATAGTTACTTTAAAAAGTTCCTGCCATTACAGCTACGTTGATAGACAGTTAGTGTAGATCATCATCAGTGTTACTGACCACATAAGGAATAGTTACAGGAGTTAATATTTTATTAAAAGCCCTCTTCACATTACAGTTCTTAAAAAGTTAATACATTGACTTTTAATAGCATACTATATTACTCTTCATTTTTTTCATTTTTGACTACACTTTTGTAACATTGTATGAAAAGGTTTCAGTGATGCGGCCCTCGGGCCAATGTACTAGCCCTCATGTGGCCCTGGTGGTGATTTGAGTTTGAGATCCCTGCTCTACCCTGTCAGGGATTTGAACAGCTTTCTGCTTTGTGCCCAGATAGCTCTTATATTATCATCAGCACGGGTCTTTCAGGATGACGCTGTTCAGCATTTGACTCTATGCCAGTGGCTCTCAAACTATTTTACTGGTGATCCCTTTCACATAGCAAGCCTCTCTCTGAGTGCTACCTCCCCTCTCCCACTTATAAATTAAGAAAACTTTTTTATATATTTAACACCATTATAAATGCTGGAGGCAAAGTGGGGTTTGTGGTGGAGGTTGACAGCTCATGACACCCCATGTAATAACCTTGTGACCCCCTGACGGGTCCTGACCCCCTGTTTGAGAATCCCTGCTCTCTGAGATACAAAGCTCTGTTCTCTCCCCAGCTGTACATTTATAAGTAAGCTGCTACAATCGTTTTCTTGAAACAGGGAGAACATGAAAGGTTTGCACAAAACAGCTGATTTAGAGCACTTTGACATGTTTGTGCAGACAGAATAAGAAACCGGGAGATCAAAATCCACCCACCTCTCCCCGCCACCCCCAGGTTTCCTTCTCCAAAGAAGGAATGAGCACCTTAGCTTTGAGCTGTGGGAATGAATCAGCTGCATGCTGACCAAAAGGCAGGGTTGAAGGAGAAACTCTTCTTTAAATATTGACAGTCTCAAGAAAACATATGCATTTCTGGCTGCAAGTTCCAAAATTGGATTCTTTAGGAATTAACCTAGATACAATATTTTATCTCCTGCTGCCCAGGCCTAGGGTCAAGGTCTAGTCATGTCCACTGTTGGACATGATACTTTTGAGAAGCCAATTTAGCAAGGGGAATAACGGTCATTCTCCTGGTCATTTCATCACTGCCTTTAACTGAGCTAAGCGCAGCTTTTCCTACAAACATCTTTCACAAGAGCAGCTCACTGTTGCAGATAGCAAGAGCCACATTAACGACACAAAAGCTAAGGGAAACATAGCAAGCTTATTTCAGCCAAAATAATAAGATATTTACCCATAGTGAGAAGCACCAGATTCAGATACATCTAATTTATATAAAACAATACGTATGTTGTGAATCTCAAAAGAACTGGCTCTTTTGCAGGTTCTTATCCTTGTCCTGGAGTTCTTAAATAAAATAATAATTTTACACAAGTATGGCCATCCAGAGTGCTCAATCCGACCCCATTCCTGAGTGCTCTACTCACCCCCTATTGCTGTATTACCTTCAAAGGGGGTGGGGGGAATTCACACTTTGTAATAAAATAAGTTAGTTTGCAGAGCTTCAGTCACCATTTCTATCATCCTATCTTCAAAAGCCCCCCCACTCCCAGCTCAAAGAGACTCTCTCTTTGGCTGGTTTCAGAGTAGCAGCCATGTTAGTCTGTATCCGCAAAAAGAACAGGAGGACTTGTGGCACCTTAGAGACTAACAAATTTATTTGAGCATAAGCTTTCGTGAGCTACAGCTCACTTCATCGGATGCATTCAGTGGAAAATACAGTGGGGAGATTTATATCCACAGAGAAAATGAAACAATGGGTGTTACCATACACACTATAACGAGAGTGATCAGGTAAGGTGAGCTATTACCCGCGCGTGGGGGTGGGGGGGGAAGAAGGGGTGGAAGGAGAACCTTTTCAAGTCAGAAAGTGTGGCATTGCTAAAGGGGGTCACTCCACGTAATGGGCCAAATTCTGCTGTCAGTTCCACAGGCGTATCTCCATCATCACTCCAGTGGTTTCACTCTGGAGTCAGACCTGTATAACTAAGCTCAGAATCTGGCCCAATGGAGAACAAGGTGCTGGTTCTGAACAGTAGAAATGGGTGCTTCAGTTCCAGGTTGTTTTAAGTATTGTAGCTCCCACAATGCTCCTGTGCCTTGTCAAACTGGAGAGAGAGAGACAAGCAATGTAACCAAACCAGGCTATCACAGGCAGCAGTGCAGTCAAGTGTTCTGCTTGCCTTGAGGTGAGGGGACTAGTTGGTTCAGGCGATTGGCAAAATGACACAAGAGGCTTTGGCTTCTAGGTCACCAGTTTACATTCAGATATGGGCACTTGTCACTGAAAGCTGGTGGCATCTGTCAGCTTTTGAAATGAGCTGGTAGTTTTAGTCTAAGTCTAGGAGTCTACTTCAGAAAACCATCACTAATATTATCTCCGCTTGGCGTCCCTGTTAGCAAGCTCAGCAAAGGCCAAGAACTGAATGAGCTAAGGAGACTGTACTAATTTTGAGAGTAAAATACACCCTTGAGCAAAGCCCTAGGCACACACACACACACCCCCATACAGGGCTGATGCACCACTTAGGTCCTATTCAATCCTTATTTTGGGCATGTAAGGTTTGTGCTGGCCCTCTGTACAAGGATGAATTTCACCCTAACTCCCTGGACGTGTTTGCTCCAGGCAAAGTGGGGCATCTGCCTGTTTTGTAGACAAGATAATCTGATACCTTTCACAAGCCCAAAGATTTAACACAACATTTTCAATGCTATCAACTCACATGATTTTATTATCTATGTCATATAGATATCATTTATAATAGTTGGTGCTTTTCTTACAGCAACAGCTTATGGAATCATGTGATTATGTGTGAATCTCAGCTTTCATTTAAAAAAAAAAAAAAAAGTGTCTAGCCCTCCTGGTTGCAGAGAGAAGCTTGAAAACACGAAACTAAAGGCTCAAAAACCACCAGGCAGTTAGAACACAAACTTTATGTATATTTTTAAAATTTTAAGCCAGTCCCATGATTTTCTGGGGACCCAACTCAATGATATTTCAATGCTTGGGACTAGCAATACTACATTTTATATAAGTCACATTGCTCTTTGGTTATCTGCTGTCCAGCAAGTCGCTCTACCCACACACAATCCCTGTACTTGCCAGATGTCCTAAATAATTAGCAGAGAATATTATATCAGGTTCCATGACTTGCCCAATGCACGACAGCCCTAACTCACTTACAGACTTTCCAATTTAATCAATTCTCAAAATCTGCAATGCCAGCTTTATTTTTCCATCTGCTTGACTCCTTCAAAGACGCTGACAGCCCCATTTTCACTGGAAACAAAATTAGATGTCCAATGTCCAGCTGGAACGAGGCTAGCCCTGGACTTGTTCAGTTCAGGATGTGAACCTACAATCAAATATTTTCTCCTCCTCCTGTTCACATGGAAATCAAAAAGGCCTTTATTTGGAGTCTGGGCATCTAATCAAAAACTGCATTTACATCACAAAGATTCATTAGTCCAGAGCCTGCACCTATCACTGTTGCTCAGGGAGTTTTCAAGATACTGAGATTTGGGGGAATGAGTTAAATTAGTCAGCAGAAAAAAGTATATTTTTGAAGAGAAAGGGCAGATTTAGACATTTCAAGGATAGTATGAATGTTTAAATAGGGAATGGGGTCCTCAGAGTGTAGGCTGAACTCCCCCACCTGTGTGCCATGGTGGATAAAAATAAAAGATTTTTTTGAAGTTATTTAAATCAGATTTTTTAAATTTAAATTAAATAAAATTTTTCTTTTAAAAAATGAACCTGTTTAAAATTAAATGTGAAATTATGACAACCTGTAATAAGATTTAAACTTACTATAATTATTAAAATAATTTAAATAATTAAAAAGAGATGCTGCTTTGATGAGTCCTCATCAGTTTGAATGAGCTTTAATTATATTCAGAATCAGGGAAAACACATCCTAAACTTTTGAGGTCAACTCAAGCTTTATAAATATGTCACAATGTTCCGCACTGCATTATGTATCTATATTATGTTCAGTCTTCACACTGGAGCAACAGCCAGTATTTCATTTTTGCAAATCTAAGGGAGTTTCAGTTCTCAGTTTTCTGTTGTGCAAAAAAGCTTTTGCCTTAATTACTTTTCGGTTCAGTTGAGCCAGCAGGTGCAGAAAGGATATTTTCTTCATGTGGATTAGTTTATTCAAAGTTTAGACATTTATTAGGAGTTAACAAAGCTTGTTTTCCTCTTCCAGACTATGAATACAAACCAGATGGGAAAGGATGAGATCTACTTATTCTAAAAACAGGGAAGAAAAGGAGGAGCCAGATTTTCAAAGGTATTTAGGTATTAAGATTTGGAGAGGCACCTACTGAGATTTTTAAAAGCACCTAGGCATGTTAGGCACTTAATTCCCATTGACTTCAACATGACTTAGACACCAAACCTGTTTAGGTACTTTCGAAAATCCCACGAGATACCTCTCTGCATTTCTAGGCACCTAAATAACTTTGAAAATCTGTCAATTCACTAACCACAGTTAATGCTACCTTTGTTCAATCAATGACAGTATATTCCCGTTTATCTAAAACCCTATTATCCAAACCTTCCACATTGTCTTAAACCCATCCTTGTCCGCCAGCATAAGATACCTGACCTCTGCAGCATGTACTTCATGCTGAGAGATGGGATTTGGACAATGGTTCGGATAATAAAGCAGAGAATTGCTCCTGCGGCAGCACAGGGAGCCCTACACAGCCCTGCTCTCCCGGGAACCAGTGAGCGGAACAGAACAGAGCAGAGCTGGCAGTGACACCTGATCCCTGCACGCACAAGGTGCAGGGAAGGTGTTGTCCTGGCAGGGCAGAGCAGAGTCCTGTCTGGGGGTCTCTGCTTTGCCCCACAGCTCCCCCCCCCCATGGTCCTGCAGGGAGTGGGTGTCACTGGCAACCAGGGAGCCCTCTGTAGCCCTGCTGTTACAGGAGTGAGTGAGCAGGACAGAGCGGAGAGAAGCCTGGCCAGAACTGCAAGGAGGAGTAGCAGCCCCCGACCACAGGGACCACCAGACTGCTGCTGAATGGCTCCTGCTAGCTCGATTAACCAGACTCCCAGTTATCCAAATTAAATCTGTGCTGTTCAGATAATTGGGAACATACTGTAGTTTTAAATGCAAAACATGTTTTGATAAAAACTTTTTTTCCTTATGTGTCCAGAATATTTAAGGTTGTTTTATTTAATTAATAAAAACCTATTCTAAAATGATGTGCTTGTGCATTTTTAATTGAATTCCAATTTCCATCAAATGCAGCTGGAAACAAATCATGAGTAAAAAAAAGTCATCATAATAAGGAAATGCGTCATTCCCCATTTTCCAATATAATAAAAAATGTAAAACTGAAGAATATGAATAAATGTATGTTCAACAATATCATTTCTTAAATAAATATGCATAGATATAGTATATCCTCCTGGTTAGCCCAAAGAATATTGTCTAAAAGTATAGCCAACTAATTGACTATACTTGCGGTTCATTATTAAGAATGTTCAAGGGACCAAATAACCCGGCTCAGCCAAATTTATTGTCTAAAGGCAAAGTAACATGGTACAGGAAAGAAAAAAAGAAAGTACCTCACCAATCCTTCCCAGGAAGCAAATTCTCACAGCATGTTCAGTTTAACTTACATAGAATGCCCCCTTAAACTAGCCATCTTTTATAGGATGGCTATTTATAAGTTACACAGCACTGTTCATGTCACTTAAGTTTAAGTTTAAACTACCCTTCCTGTATTTTCCCCATCTTTTGTTTTGAATAGTAAATTCCAAATATTAAGGGGCATGAAGACACTCCCTAATACAAAACATCCATACACCTTACATTATATCCTTGTACCACATTGTACTTTTGTTTCATAACACTCACCTACCTAGCTTTTGACAGCTTCTGTATTTACCTCAGCCAAGTGGTGAGTTATACCTCTCCTAGGGCAATATGGGATATATGCTTTAGCATAAGTGAGTAAGAATAAGCATAGAACAATTTAGCATGATTACCCAACACACACATATAGATATATACATATATTAATACCAGGTGCTTAATACCTTTGTGTGTGTGTGTGTGTGTGTGTGTGAGTGAGTGTGAGAGAGAGAGAGAGAGAGAGAGAGACCTGTATGCATGGGCAAACAAGTAGTACTAAATTTAGTGTAAAGACTATATTTAGTTGCAAGTAAACACATTTGAATGGTTACCAACCAATGAGAATCAGCCTCTCTTTAGGAAACTAACTAAAAAATATAAATACAAAGAAAGATTAAACTCAGTTATTTAAATTAATCCACGCTATTATATGCATGTATACCTTCTGGTACAAAAGGTGACTGGGTGTGTTAGTAAGGAATGTAAAAACCTCTGAAGCCAGTTAATCCAAGCCATCCCATTTCTTTGAGTCTGCAGATGAAGATGTGTCTTTATATATTTGTTTTGGTCAATATTCCGCCATTACCTCAAAAAATCTTCTCCTCAACTATCTAAATGCATTGATTATAGGAAAACAAAACTTGAGTTTGGTAAAGCAAAGTTCTGTGGGCGTAAAGCTGGAAGGAAAGAAGTACAGCTACTAGGAGTTGTATTTGGATGGAACTTTAATCTGTAGGTCAGATTTATAGAACTGACAGGATGCATGCATCCTACTACCGCACAAGAACGGTTTTAATTTTAAACTCAGTCACATTCTGATTTATGTGAAGCTGGACTAACCATTTTCAGTTTTACTACATATAACTAGCAGACACGTGTGAGGCTGGCAGACCAGGTGCCAGCTCTTGCCAAAACTGCCTGCATTAGATAAGGACTGACAAACTCATAGCTGGAGGCCAGACTGGTTCACCTATATGTTAGTTTTGCTCAAAACAAGTGTTAGTCTTATAAGAACATATGTAGTGTTTAGACTCTATGAAGTGCTTGTAAGTTGCTGCATGCATTACTCTCTCTTGTAATGTCAGTATTCTATGCTATAAGAAAATACATAAGTTTTGCTTTGAACTTGTGAACCCAGGCATGGGAATCGTCCCCCTATCCATCCAAGAGGATTATTAAAATGGGCCATTATAAGAAAAAAGCTTTGTTAATTGCCCCATCCACCCATGGAGACGTATGTGCAGAAGGCCTCAACCCATTGATCCGAATGCTGGAAGAGGGAAATAAAAATAGTGGATATGAAGATTCTTCATCTCTTTGCTGTTTGGTTTCTCTGGTCCTGTGAGAATTCAAACTGAAACCAGAGGTCCCAAGGGGTTATCTCCTGAGTTCACCTCGAAAGACACTTTGAATGGGCAGATCACTTCAGCTCTGTCACTCTTAGGATTTAGATGGTAACTCATTTGTGTGTATATGTTTCCTTGCTTTAACCTGTAAATAACACTTATTTCTCTTTCCTAGTTAATAAACCTTTAGATAATTTATTACAGGATTGGCTACAGATGTTGTCTTTGGTGTACGGGTACCCATTGATCTGGAGTAAGTATCTGGTCTCTTGGGACTGGGAACAACCTAAATATGGTGTGATTTTTGGAGTAACCATTTATCACTAAGTCAGAGGTGGAAGTAAGCCGATATGGTCCAGTATGTCAGACCGGCAAGAGCCGGTACACAGCCAACTGTACCGACAGGGGGCAGCTTCCCCACGCTGGCAATTTAAAAGGCCCCTGGGCTCCCGGCAGTGGCCAGAGCCGTTGGCCCTTTAAATCACCGCCAGAGCCCTGCTGCCAGAGCCCTGGGATAGTGTTGGCGATTTAAAGGACTCGTGGATTGAGCCCTGGGATAGTGTTGGCGATTTAAAGGACTCGTGGATTTAAAGGCCCTGCTCTTTCTGCCTGAGGCCCGCCCCTTCCACCTGAGAACAACCCCCCTCCTCCCCCCCGCTCAGGACCCTGGCCCTGCATATCAGTAAGTCCCTTAAGTTACCCCTGCACTAAGTCCAGCTTGCTTGGGTGGCAAGATACTATGGAGTCATAGTCTCCAGTCTAAGACTGTTATAGTGATCCAGGAGTTCACATTTGTCACTGGCTAAATATAGAACACCACCAGTTTGGGGTGTCTGCCCTGTTTTCTGACAGCCTGCCCTGAGATAGGCACTCACAGTTGTGAGCCACTCCAGAGTGGACAACATGTACAAGGTTGAGAGACTGCAACAGGTAATTCAAGACTGACATCTCAGAAATCATATGCAATTACAGAACTTGAAGGCACTAGCTCATGCTGTCATTCTAATTTATTTAAAAATTTGATCACGATGATAGCTCTGGGAAATAGATATTCTCACTGGTCTCTCAGGGGCACCATAATCATAGAGTCATGTCTCAGCATACTTCAGGCATCACAAGGCATACATCTTTGGCACCATAAATCAAGATTTTCCATTGTCACATCTTAAACCCAGGCAACATATAGCGGGCCAGATTCCCATCTCAGTTACACCTGTGCAAACTCATGGACTTCAATGCCATCGCTCCAAGGGGCTGCACTGATGATTGAGAGGCTCTCTTAGCTCATTAGACTTTAGCTACAGAAAATCTTGCCATACAGCGTCAGGGTTTCAAACATTACTGTCACATGGGCAAGTGCTTCTGTTATTTAGCTCATCACTACACTGCTGTAAGGATTAGAGAGACACTGTACTTATTATAAAGGAGCTCCCAGGACTGAAAACATTACATGTAGGTACTAATAGCATATGGTGTAACAATGCTATCTACCTAGGCCTCAGGAGACACTCCCTCCACCCTGCCCCAAGCACCTTACCCAGGATTACTCAAAGAAGAGCCAAGGCCCTCAATCTTCTTTTCCACGTCTAGTCCACAGAGGTATAGAATTAAACCAGGCGGGGCTAAGTAGCTGGTGGCCGAGGCAGTCTGTGGTGTCTCCCAGTAGCTCAGCCCACAGGAGCAGAGACAAGCAGCAGCAACAGGTATTACGGTAACGTTGGGGAAAGGGAGGAGCTCTGACACAGGTGGCATTGCCCATCCCCCAGCACCCCTGAATCCAGAACTGCCACGGGAAACGTCCCACTCTGGGGGCATCAGGACCCATGCAACCCCACCCCACCCCAAGCCGTACGAGCTCAAAGACGAAAAAACTTCTGGGAGGACACATCCAGAAACTCAGCTGGCAGGAGCAGACAAGCAGCTGCAGTGGGGACCTACAGATGTTAATGACGTCACCAGTGCACAAGTTTTGTACAGCTCTGACTGTGGGCTCACCGGCGATTTGCTCCAGCTCCCTCCCTCAGTCTCTTCTCTTTAGCCTCACTACACCTGCCCTCCACGCTGTCTTTCTTCCCTCCTTTCTCCTGTCCTCCTTGCTCTCCCTCCTTTCAATGCCCCTCCCCATTCCTTTCTCTCTCTCTGTTTAGCCAATCCCCTCCCAACAAAACCCCACCCAAAGCATTACAAAGAAACCCAACAAAAGGTCATGGCACTAACATGCTGTTTGCAATAGCAACTATCACTCCGGTTGTACATTACATCCCTTCCCCCCAGCTCTCACCTGGCTTGTCGGTTTGGATTGTAAGCTCTTTAGGGCAAGGACTGTCTATTACGCTGGGTTTGTATAGTGCTCCGTCCATTGGGGCCCTGATTTTGGGTGGAGTCTCTAGGCACTATTATAATACGAATAATAAATAACAGCTGGGGACAGAGCTGACCGGGATAAAGGAAGAGCCTGTAACAAGCACATTGCAGCACTTTTATGCAAGATTAGTTGTAAAAACAAAATAAAACCTGCAGTTACTTCATGTTTATCATGTCAGCGGGGTTGGAATTGCCTGCCATAAGCAACGGGTTAATGAGCTATGGAAAGATGGTGGTGGTGAATTTAAAGCTTTCAGGGGAGTGTTTTCCTACCAGGACTAAAACATTCCACTGCTCTGTTACGCTTTACCCAAGCAATTCCCTTTGCATGTTATTGCCCTTCATAAGTATGTTCTAGAATTATACAGGGTTGGGAGAACTACCAGTGCCTCTCATTGCCCCCACTGACTTCAGAGAGACCAGAATTTGGCCCTTTGTGTAAAAGTAATCACTATCCGTGAGATCTGGCTGTTGTAAAATGACATGCGGAAACCAACTAGTTTGGAGACCACAGGTATTTCAACACCCACATGGGGCAACTGACAATTTAAATATAAAAAACAAAAACACTTTGGTGGTGGTAAAAATAATGATGGAGGAGCAAGAGATGACTTGTAAGAGAGAAAGAAGGATTTTTCCTATTCAAAAGCTTGGCAAGCAAAGACCAGGAGAAAGAATCAAAGCTCAAAATGGGGTGAGAGAGAGAGTGAGAGTGTGTTTTTTTCTTTCAGGCTTGAGAACTATAATACTGAGCTAGCTTATTCAGTGGGGCCAGCATTTTTAGATGATGCATGAATCATTTATTGAATTCTGATGTAAAGCTTTTGAATTGCTCTGAAATTGATCGAAATCAATATTAACCTGAACATTTCCAGCACTAGCAATGGAATAGTTATGCAGGAGACAGATCTGGGCATGGAAATGAAGAGGACACTCTGAGATGTGTTGTGGAGGAGGGTGCCCTTGAAAAACAAAACTTACTGCTCAAGGGTCTGAAGAAATCCTTGTATGTATAACAAGAAGCCCTGACTAAAATATATAGTATATGATACTCTAATCATTATTGTCATGTAATTATCACACCCTAAGTATGATATGCTGTCAGTTACTTGATTGGCTTGAAGACTAAAATTAGTTCAATAAATATATCCGTAACGGGAAAATTTATGGCAATACTACACTTCTTTGAGAAAACCATGCTAAACAAAATTCCTGATAAAGGAATCAATTTGGCAGAGCTATACATAGCAAGGATGGCATTAATCATGGTTGTACCACTGGCTTATATAATTTTTATTAAGGCCAGCATAATTTACAAAAGTAAATTGAATCTCTTTCCCTTATCTGAATATTATAAAAAACAAATGAATATACTTTTTATTTAAAGCCAATTGAGAGAAGGTCCGTCACTGCCCAACAATGGAATTAATTAGCTTGTAAAAAATGTTTAGGTCTCAAGCAGCTTGTTTAGATCTGCGTATAAAGTATCCTACCAGCAACCAGCTTGCCCCAGAGTTATGTTTAAAAACACAACAACAACTCAACAACCCAGAGTCTGTGACTCTGTGTGACCAAGTCTTGACTATTATGGAACCTCAAGTTATCCCATAGTTCAATGGTTCTCAACCTTTCCAGACTACTGTACACCTTTTAGGAGTCTGAAGCCTAAGCCCCACCTCCTGGGGCTCAAGTGCAAGCCTGCCTTTCAGAGCTTCACAGGGCCCCCTCTGGCATGGGGCTCTGGATCTATTGCTCTGCTTGCCACCCACTAATACCAGTCCTGCCCTTACAACCCCCCCAAACCCATCCCACGACCCCCCAGGGGGTCGTGACCTCCAGGATGAGAAACACTGATCTAGATGAGTTGACATACTTCCTGGAAGACCTCTGCATACACTCAGGGGCACGCATACCCCCGGTTGAGAACCACTGCAATAGTTCATTCTTAATGTTACATAAATGATGAAAACATACACCTTTCAGAGAATATTGGGAATGCAGATCTCAAAGGACATGACCTATTGTCAATGATCAGTAAGGTGTCACCCAGGTATTAAGACCCACACACCTCACATGAGCAGTGTGAGAGCTGGAAGAAGCAATCTGATTTTATTGTCAAGGCAGGAATCCACAGCTGAGACAAGAAAGCAGGTGAAATGGAGATGTGAAGAACTGATTTTGGAGGAGACAATTTTACTGTGGCAGTGGTTTGAAGAGATATTAAATCAAGGAAAGAGAGACAGCTGGTTCTTCTTTAAAAACAAAAACAAAAAAAAGAGGCTAGACCCCTTCAGGATAGGCTGTTTGGGCAAGATGTTGTGCAGGGGCAACCAACGCACAAATCACTTGAGAAAAGGTGCCCCAACAACAGCATGTTACAATGGAGACTCTGGATAGATGAACACCACCTAACCAGCACTGAAGGTACAATAGTAGAGGGAAAAGTACAAAAGTGAGATCAGTGATCATTATTTATTATCACTTATATGTATTGAGATAGTGCTTTAACGCCCCAGTGAGGGCTCATGGCCTCATTGTGCTAGGCACTGTACACGAATACACATATTATTTATTATTTTTATTGCAGGGGAGCCTTGCTGCCCCAGTCAATGACCGAACCCATTGTGCTAGGTGCTGTACAAACACAGAACAAAAAGGTAGCCCTCGCCCCAAAGAGCTTACATATTAGTATGCTTTTGACTACTCAGTGCCTTGAGGATCAAGTCCACAGTAACTTTTCTAATAGCTCCCATATTCATTTTTGTTTGCTTGCTTGTTTCAGTTTTTTGTGCATGTGGTGTTTGCTTTGTTAGTTGTGGATTACCAAATTCTTTTAAACTTAAGTCTTTGGGGGGGGGGGGGTATGAAGCATATGAACGTACTCAAAGCCTGATCCTGCATCACTGAAGTCAATGGGAGTTTTGCTGTTCATTTCAATGAGCCCAGGATCAAGGCCTTTTCCAGCAGCTGAGTCTGCTTTCCTACTTACCCATGTATCATGGCAAAGCATGGATTCCCAAACTTTTTATAGCATGAACCACATTTTGATGGAGATTGGTTTAAAGTCACCTTCTTTCTCATTCACAATCACATAACATCCCTGTAACAAGTTGAGCAAATGCTTACATGGGCAAGTGAGATTAATTAAGTATTTAATGTATTTGTAGCTGTCAATACAATTTGACCCCTTGAAATTCAGAGGAAGAGCCAACACCATCTATCCATCAGTCCACTATCAACAGACCACCAGGATGAGCTCCATGAATCACAAGCTGAAAACCTCTGTGCTAAAGCATCTGAAACATGCTCAGACTTATCCTTCCCGAGCAACTGTCTGGTGCTTTTCCGTGCCACCAAAAGGACTTGGGGGAAGAAAAAAAAAAAAATCTATGGTCAAACCCTTCAGTCTTTCCTGAGTTTCTACTCAATCTTTACTCACACAAACTTCCATTAAAATCATTGACCCAAAAGCTGAAAATCCTTATTCATGGTCTACTAAGGCAAAACGCCCATTAACTTCAGCATGTGGGTTTTTTTTTTTTAAATATAAGAAAAAACATTTTTTTTATTCAGTCTTTAACTTCAGTGGGAATTTACTGGGTAAGGAACTCTGTATTTGGTCCTTTATTTGCTCCAATTACTTCCAATTGCTCTACATTCCCCTGACAGTAAAATGCAGTCCACCAATTCAGTCTACATTATAATAATAAAAATCATATGGCTATGACAACCTATGGTCAATCTCCACTCTACTCAGGCATTAGCATCTGCCTTTAATATGTTTCTTTTTGTTAGCTGAAAACAACTAGATGCCCAGCTGTTGTAAAGGATTTGGGAAGATTAGGCAATCGGGCAGATTCATTTTCTTTAGGCTGCCTTGTCCTGCACAGAATTGTTTATGCAGATATGAATGGGTTACATTTACAGCTGTTAATCTGAGTCAGTTCTCTTTATGTTATTCTCGCCTAACCCATTCCCCATCCCACACTCAACAAGCTAATTGTAGTCTGGCACTGGCCCTGACGTTTCACAAAGAAGAAACGTCAAAGACTGATGCTTTGGAGTAATTAATGCAGCCATTACACTGACAGTTTTGTCTGCATTCACACAGCCCTAAGAACACGGAGGAAATTACATCTTGTCTGCAGAGTGACGGGAAAGTAATAGCAAATTCAAGTCTTCATTTAGAGAGAACTACAAGCTGCCGTGTCAGGTCAATAAGTGTATTGCACACAACATAATCATCGATGCAGCAAATCGTGCATCCTCCACACACTTTATGGTTTGGTTTGTTGTTTTTTTTATAAACTTCTACCCTCTGTCTGAGTGAGGTACTCCGTAGCTTTATCACTGTCTTTATTGTAGGATGATGATATAGGAAGCATGAGCATATTTTGTTATGAATAAGATTTACTATAGCTTGGGAACTGTGGTACTGTAAACCTTTGGTCTTGTAAACATTCGGTTTTGTTTAACTTAGGAACAGCTATCTTTCTAGGGTAAAATGGGATTGGTAAATCAGTCTTTCTTTCTAAATGAATTTGAAAACAAGCTGGTGTTCAGGACCTGAGGCCTGTTTCCTTCCCCTTTGTCTCCCCTCCTCCCGCTCCACCGAAAAAGGTTACAAAGGACTTGGCTTAAGCCAAGGTTACAAAGGACTTGTCATTAAAGAGCCTCTGGCATTTTTGTAAGAGATGGGAGGGCATTACTTCCAGTGTCCAGATCTAATTCCAAACTGGGTAATTACATTTCGCCTAACCATAATTTCCCATGTAGTTTCAACTGGATAAAATATAATTCTCATACTGAGAATCTAAGGGTGTGTCTACACAAGGAAAGTGACCAGCATAGCAGAATAATTATAATAACAACATTTTTCTGAAATCAAAGTGATTTGATTCCAGAACAGAGTGTCCATACAGGAGAATTATAGCAGCATCACTGATACTATTCTTCTCCCTAAAACAAGCCCTAACTTGCCATCAACTGGCTAGTGGAGTGACTTTAATAAATCCCCTCCAATTCTCCCCCAGTTTGGATTGTACCAAAATACAATAGGCAGCAGGCCTCCTCTTTACCCTATATTAAAAATCAGATTACAGCCCTGTTTGGTTTCATTGTTTATTCAGATAAACTCTGTCCCTATTCTAAGTGAATAAATAGAGTTATACTGTATCTCTTATTAGGTCTGGCTCCAAGCTGCCATAGGGTCCAGTTCCATTCGCCCCTTGACGTCAATGGGAGTTCTGCCATGGACTTTAGCGGAAGCACAATCTGGCCATACCAAGCTTCAGGCCAAATTCATCACAGATATAATTCCACTGACTAGCCAGAGTTACACCAGAAATGAATTTGGCCCGTCATACAACAGCAATAAACAGACTATAAGTAATGCATGGTTTAAACCAGGGATCTCACTCAAATCACCACGAAGGCCACATGAGGACTAGTACATTGGCCCGAGGGCTATATCACTGACGCCTTTTCATATAAGGGTACAAAAGAACCTCCCCTCCCTGCCCCGCTCCCACTCAACCCCTTCCATGAGGCCCCACCCCTTCCCCACCCCCATTCCAACCCCTTCCCCGAAGTCCCCACCCCAACTCTGACCCCTCCCTGCCCCATTCCAACCCCTTCCCCAAATCCCCACCCCTGCCCTGCCTCTTCTCCACCTCCTCCCCTGAGTGCACAGATCCCCGCTCCTACCCACATCTCCTGGAAAGCGCTAAGCACCACCATCAGCTGTTTGGTGGTGGGAAGCACCTGGAGATAGGCAGAGGAGCAGGGATGCAACACGCTGGGGGGGAGGGGAGGTGGCGCGGGAGGGGAGCTTGGCAGCCGCAGGAAATAACTCTGGAGTGGCGGGGGGAGGGAGGGCGGGGAGCTTGGTGGGCTGCAGCAAATACCTCCGCAGGCTGCACGTTCGAGACCCCTGGTTTAAACTAACTGTTACATCAGTATCTTCATTACCATTTCATCTGAAATTACTCCACAATTAAATTAACATTGTTCTTCTTTGGGAAATTTGTTAAGTCTTTTTTTATTTTAAGATAGTAGCTTAATGTTTTTAGTTAATATTTTATTCCTGACAGAGCCAGCTCAATGCTATTAAACGAGCCATAAACCCATTTTGAAAAGTAGCAAATATAACTTATCTTGTGAGGATCAAAGTGAATCCGCAGTTCTAAATACGTGAGCTGCTCCACCTCTGGATCCATCAGAAAGATTGATGCATGTTTAATTACTCCCCAGGCTGCAGAGCTTACATCAGGGCCAAGGTCTCAGCCCAAGCAGCTGACTGAGACAGAAAGAATTCATCAGGTTCCAGCTGCCTGGATTCCAGCCTCCCCTGTCCACAATCATTCTGTAGCTTAATCTTTCTGAATGCAATTCTTAAAAAATGCCATTCAGGCTCAAACTGGTTAAGCGTGACTTAGGCTGCCCCGCTACAAGACACAATTAAATTACACTGCAGTGAGCAATGATGGCTTAGGCCATATTCACTATATTTTGCCATTTGTTCGTTTTAATTGAGAATAAGTACCCTTCGCTCCAACTTAAAAGTTTAAGGACCTCAACAAATCTCAGCATTCCCGGGTGGTCCTGCTTGCCCTGTGGGCACTGATGACCAGCTCTGTGTCTCGCACCAAAGTGGACATTGTGGGTGGCTCGTGTTGTTATACCTCATTCAGGCAGACTTTCTGCCACTAGACAACTCCAGTCTAGGTTCCTCCATCTTCTAGCATGTCCTAAGTCAGGGTCATTGTGTGTGTTTCTCAGGCCTTGTCTACACTGGCACTTTACAGTGCTGAAACTTGCAGCGCTCAGGGGGGTGTTTTTTCACACCTCTGAGTGAGAAAGTTGCAGCGCTGTAAAATGGAAGTGTAGATAGTGCACCAGCACTCTCCCAGCTCTGGTGCCACGCATACATAGTATGCGACTACACGGCCACATTAAAGCGCTTTAACATTGCTAATGAAGACACGTCCTCAGGCAACTTCTCTCAATAGGGCTCAGGAGAGCACCAGGCAGAATTTAAAGCAATTTTTCCCAGGTAAACTCCTAAGGTGAGGGTGTCTCTGAATTTGAACCCCACTCCAGTCCAAGTGTTCCCATGGGTGCAGGGGGTGTAGTTTGCATCTATTTGTGCCCGGGGTAGAATGAATCTGGTTCATTAACTAATGCAATATCCCTGTCAGTTGGTAATCTGTATTATCCCCATTTAAAACTTGTTGCAATTCTTAAATTTGCTCTAGAACCAAACAACACATTTGATTGAGGGGGAGGAAATGATAGCTAGAAAGATAGACAGATAGAGACATTTAATTCACTTTTAAGTGAATTAAGCTACAGCAAATTAAAACCACTTTTAGTTCTGAATGAAAGCATCCCCACAGGGGCTTAATATGCTTTTAACTAGTGCACTTTAAAGTCACACTTTTACTTTTCAGCTTATCTTCCATGTAGACAAGCCCTAAAAAGATTTTTCAACCTAATAATAACCCATGATCTAAATAACCAGCATTCCCAAACACATACTACAATCTACGTGTAATCCCTAGGAGGTTGAATGATTATGAGTGATTCAAAAAGACAGTTTTCAGATTGATTTTTTTCACTGAACACCAAGCAGCCAACGTTGTAACCTCACTATCAGTAGGAAACCCAGGGTCTGGATGTTAGAAAGAAAACTAACCTAATCAATTGTATTTACTTTTCTGACTGCAATGTTTACCTGCACTGTTGGACTCTGAGGAAAAGCACTAGTGTCTGTGATTAAACCCCCATACTATGAACTACAAGTAAAAACTGCAGGTTTCAGAAAACTAGATTTCTAGAAAACCACAACAGATTTATTGTAGGCAAAAAAATATAAATGGCAATGGTAAAAAAAGAGGTTGCAAATCGCTCTCCATAATGACAGTGCGTATGTCAAATGGAAGTGACTCCAGCACAAACAGCAACTTCAATTTAACAATTGTATAGCTCCAGTATCTCAAATTGCTGCATAATAACATGAACATAACTTCACAACACTTAATGTAGTCCCAATTTCTAATAACCAAAGTAATACCTTAATAAACACAAACTTAAGTCTGGCCAAGGGCTCATAATTTCTAAGGCCATGTCCATACGCGAAAGTTGTATCACTGACTATACTGGTGGCAGTTAGAATGGATACAGGTATACTGGTATAAAGGTGCAGCATACCAGTACAGTTTATTCCTGGGGAATAAACTGTACTGGTATAAGGCATCTTTATACTGGTATAACTGCACCCACACTAGGGATAGTACCAGTATAACTATATTGGCTTTAAAAAAAAAAATCACACCCCAAGTGACATAATTATACTGGTACAAAAATTTCTGGTAAACCAGGCCTAATACTGGGAGATTTGTGTATTCTATGGCAGCGGTTCTCAAAGCCAGTCCGCCGCTTGTGCGGGGAAAGCCCCTGGCAGGCTAGGCCGGTTTGTCTACCTGCTGCATCTGCAGGTTTAGCCAATCGCGGCTCCCACTGGCCACAGTTCACCGCTCCAGGCCAATGGGGGTGCGGGAAGCGGCGAGGGCTGAGGGATGTGCTGGCTGCCGCTTTCCTCAGCCCCCCTTGGCCTGGAACAGCGAACCACGGCCAGTGGGAGCCACGAATGGCTGAACCTGCGGACGCAGCAGGTAAACAAACCGGCCCGGCCCACCAGGGGCTTTCCCTGCACAAGCGGCGGACCAGCTTTGAGAACCACTGTTCTATGAAATAATCAAATCAAAGAATTTCAGTGTGGATGAGATATGTTTCCAGTTACAAAACCAAGTGTAATCATGCATGGGTTGATTCAGATAGGAGCTTTGCTCATGACTCCAGCACCAGAGGAGTGCTAGAATATCAGCACTTGGGACTGTGTGGATGTAGAGAGGAACATGTCCACGCAAACAGTGCCCCTGCCCTGGCTGATTATATCATAGAGCCACAATATTGTTCCCTGACGGGCTGACTCACCAACCTTCTCAGATCCACCTGCCACACTTGATAATGTCTAGCAGTGGAGGGAAAATAATTTTAAAAACAATCTTGCGGTTCCCTTTCCATACTGTTTGTTAAAATGACTCTAGACTAATTGGACCTGCATGGGTATCTACAGAGACTTCACATCAGCCACCTTCTTGAGGAAGTTTCATAGGCAGAGGAATTTGACCTTCCAGTGCCATTCCCAACTTAACACAGAGGTTGGATCTGCACCTGTCATGGGAACGTTTACAGTAAACCATCCCTAATTCAGCCCATGCTGCAGCTTGCAGGAACAAGGCTAGCTGGCAAGCAACCTAAATAAGACTTTGAAAATAATCAGAATCAGTATTTATAGAGCAGTGTTCATCCACAGATTTCAAAACACTTTACAAAGGTGGGTATCATAAACCCCATTTTAGAGACAGTGAAATTGAGGCACTGTGAGGATAAGTGAATTGCCCAAGGTCACATAGTGAGTCAGTGGCAGAGGCAGCAATCTAGCCTAGTCTATTCTCAGTCTGCTGACCTTTCCACACCAGAGGGTTTCACAATTTTATTGTGAGCCTTGCAATGTTTGGTCTTCTCATTAAAGCCCCACTTGCTGAAGTCAAGAGATTGCAAGAAAATCTCAACTTTCATTTAAAAAAAAAAAAGAGTAAGTTTCTAGACCTCACAGTTGCATAAAAGAAGCTGGAAAATGTGAAGCAAGTTCACCTGCTAAGACTCAAAAACCAGAGGGCAAATAAACGCTCAGCCCAACATTTTTTAATCTCATGATTTTGGGCCTGCCTCATGATTTTTTAACATTCGAGGCTGGCAGTACTGCAGATGAGGCTCATAATTAAAAGATTATAATCTTTTATAGCTGTGCTGCGTTATTGGAAAACACAGTGTTAAAAATATGGTGTGCTAGCAAAATGAAGTGTTACCATTCACAGATGAGTACTGTAGACTGTTCCTTATTTAATCCATTATGCTTGTCCCCAATAAAAAAAAGTGTATTTTACATTACTCCATTCTGTGGTGTACTAGTCTCCTGCCACTGTGGACACTATTCACAGGCAAAAATGTAATGGGGACCAGTGTAACATACTTTAGAAAGAACAGAGGATTGGTCAGATGAACTAAAGCAATAGTAGCAATCTCCAAGGCACTGACCTTCACTTTCCCAACTGCAGCTACTTCAAATTTTAAAGGATTCCTTCTGACATGTTTTTAAGATCAGGGGAATCACATTTTTATACCCTCCTGTACACAACTGCAGAAGATACATGCCAGTGGAAGGGAAATGGTACTCTGGGCAGGACTGGGGCGACTCACCCCTGTTTATTGTGCCCTCTACCAATGTCAGCCAGGGCACCAGACTCACAAAGCAAAGAGTCTAATAGAGGGAAGGCTGGAGTTGTGGAAAGCTGTTGCAAACTCCCTTTTGCTGGGGATGGGGCCAGTCCTGGCTTGGAAACAGGTGTGACCAAGGCAACTAAGGTCTGAGCTGATGATTCAGTGCATCCTCTTAGTAGCCACCTTTCACCCACAGAGTTCCTATAAAACTTCAGAGGAAACTAGTTAGTTGTCCTCCCTGTCGTAAAACCTATCCTAAGGCAGGGTGGCAAAACCCTTCAAAACAGTGGAAACAACTGACTGGACTCCCAGATGTGCAGCAGGCCTTGCTGGTACAAGTAGGTGCACTTTGTACCTCCCGGTGCTAGTCAGGGTGAATCCAGGCCCTTATCTTCAGTGTTTAGTAAAGAATCCCATGTCTGTTTTCACTGTCACTCCTTTTAGCTTCTGAGATAGCTGGAAAAGAAAGCCAAAGGCAAACTGATGGTGCAAAGTCTACCCACAGCGAAAAACACATATGAGGCTTTAAAAAAAGCAAACATGATGAGCTGAACTTCAATGTGAAGTAGCTCTTTTTAGTTTCCCAACAGATTCACTGTGTTATTCCTGCATTGGGCTCTGCAGATAGGCATGATGTGGGCAGTCTTCATATGCAAAGCTTTCAAAGGCCAGAACAATGGGCACAAAAAAATTATTCGTAACACATCTTCAGTTTCCAGCTGAGCAGTTAATATTTGCCTTGATTAACTGACAAGCTGGAAACAAAACAGTAACAAAAGGCAAAAGAGACCAGTTTCTGCACAGGCCTCTTGTAGCGGGCAGAACTTCATCCCTAGGATTCAGTGCATCAAGAAGTAGCTGTCAAAAATGACTTTGCTCTTTCTAATTTGGTAAGTTTAACCCAGAAAGAGGTCTTATGGGGAATTGGAGAGCTCAGGAGAATTAGTGTGAAGATATAGGACTTTTTACCTCTGTGGCACAGGCCAGAATTCAGCTAGGTCAGTACCAACTCAATGAATGTCATTAGATTTGATGGCTATTTGGCAACCTATATGGAAACAGGCCTCAGTCCAGTTACGGGGGACAGTTGTCCATACCACAAAAACTACCTTCACTGTTGGCACTAATTAGCCCTCACAGGGCAGTCCCAACAGAGAGGCAAGCAAAGGGATTCATGAGCCACGGAGAGTGACCCATCCTCATATAGTCATCCTCACACAGTCTGAGATAGCAGCCATAATTGCCTCCTCTTAAATCACTAATGTTGCTGTGCCTTTGTGACACAGACATTTCTGCTTTCCTTCCAGGGCACTGCCAGCTGAGATTCTACACACTAGAACAAGAAGACAGAAGTACCCATGGCATGAACAGTTCCTCCTATTGGGCATGTGCCATGTTCTTTTTCCCGAGAGCATCCCTGGCTTGCATATGGATGACGACACACTGGCCGCAAACTAATTCCACTCAGACAAAGGGATATTGAGGCTGGTATGGTTGGTAAAGAAGTTGGGAGAGGTGGGCTTCAGAAGCAGGAGATGTAGATAGGGCCTGAGCAATGCAGGGCCTTGGATAAATTTAAATCGGATTCACAGCTCAGTAGGGAGCCAATGAAGCGACTCAAACACAGGGATAATATGGATGAAGAAATAAGTGTCTTCTACTTTTTTTTTTTTAACACTGGCAAAATAACCTGTATGTAGGTCTGGGCTCCCATGCAAGATAATTTTAGAATATACCAGCAAAGACAGATGGTATAGAGCAATGATTGTCTGCCATAGGAAAACATTTTGTACAGCATGGCCAATACAGTCAGAATATTTGCGCCAGTCTCTGCCAAGGCACTTGTGCCTTGAATGTTGTTTGCAGATACAAGATATGTACTTGTGCCCTCGAAGAAGCCTGCCCTGGCAATCTGAACAGAACAGCTACCAATCTAAACAGAGCAGCTGCAATACTTAGGTACTTAGGTGACGAGAGATTTCAGCAAACTGCTTATGTCTCAGAAACTCAAAGTACAGGGAACTGTCAGACTGCTGGGTCCCCCAGGGATTTAATATGTGCACTGCTACTGACTATGTACTCTATGCAACCTGTACATTCATTAAATCAGTTTTCCATAATACAGCATAAATAAAATGTGTCTATGTATGCTTTCTCTTCTTACTCCAACCTTGAGGTCCTGGCCATACTGGGGTGGTTTGCACCGAAGCAGCTACACAGCGCAAACCTTCAGTGTGGATGCACTGCACCAATGTAAGATGGAGCTTATCCTGTAAGGGGTCTTGGAACTTACCCTGGAGTGTTAGGCGATTTAGTAGGTGGTATGTATTGCTGTGGTCAGATATATTTGAAATACCTCTTTTTCGTGCATATTACTACTTGGGAAAGTGGAAGACTGCCATACCTGGGAAACTGAACTCCAGTTTATCAAAAGAATCAGTGTGACATGGGGAGTGGCAGTTAAAGCTTTCAAAACACTGTATATGACCAGAGCAAAAATCTTCCCTGGTGCAAGCCTTATTTTGCACTGAGACTGTATGTGTTTACAGGGACTTTACACTGCTATTGTTACACTGATGTAATTAGACCAGTATACACTTCCATAACACTGTGTCTACTCTATGGAGTCTATACTGGCAACATACCCATGTAAACCTATCTTTTAAGTGGAGGCCAAGCATGATGTTACTCCTGGTTTGGCTACTGATTTGAAATTATTTTTTTTTCTTTAAATAATGCTAAACCAGTTAAAAAAACAACAACAGCAAACATCAAAAAGAAAGTGACCAAATCCTTCCTGGTGTAACTGTACTGATACCAATGCAGCTGCATCAGGGACTAGTTTGGCCCTGCTTAAGTTAAAATTAAGCTGGCTCTATAAGAATCTGGACACTTACCTTTGATACAAATCCAGTTGGACTAACCTTAAAAAAAACCCAACTATGTGTTGTTTGTTCTCAATAAAACCAGCCTCTAAACTAAATTCTTTGGAGATTATTTTGTTCGCTAACTGTTATGGTTTAGGGCTCATTTATTTATTTATATAATCCACAAATGTCCCTTCCAAAGTGAGAACCAGTTAAACACAGACATCTGGTCATGATATTCTGCTGACTCTAGGGGTGCCAACTCAAGCTGATTATTTTTTCTTCTGCTTCCACTTCAGAAAAGAATCAAATACCTCCCCCTCACTAATGGAAAATAAACATTCTCCAGTGTGTATTCATTACATTATTGAAAAGTTTTGCTTGCCATGCAAATAACTTTTTTAAAGAACAAGCACTGAACATAGACAGTACTAAATACAACAACCTGTGTTCATTCATTCACATCTGCTTCCCTGGTTAACTGGATCAGCTGTTCTATAAAATTTTAGGGTAAGGAAAGGAACATCTATTTCTGGGAAGGAAGAAAGCAAGGAAGGAAAGAGACTGGCTGACTGGCTTTGGACTAGCTGGCTTCTGGACTACTGCACCAGTCCTATAAAGAGATGAAGGTACCCCTTGAAGAGGAGGGAACATGCTGGAGGAATGGAACATTCAGTAAGCAGCAGGCTGACCACCATAGATATGTCATAAAGGTTGATAAAAATCTGTAAGTAGCCCATGATTTTTTCCACAGAGTGCTTGATAAATTCACTGCACGTTCTCATCGCAGATGACAGCTAAAACCAGAAATCATAAACATAAGTGAGACATACTACTCAAGATGCGACAAATCTATCACAGACGACACCCTTCCGACATGTCCTCATCCAAAAGTGAACACAGAACGGCACTCATCCAGAATTCACATAGATGCGACTATCAGTGTGACACCAGCTCAGCCCAGAAGGACATACATGGGTCTTGTGCAGACTCCAATGACTGTCCTCATGTATTACATGTGAACAAGCACTTTTTTTTTTTTGGGCGCCTTGGCAAGATTTTAAGTTATCTGATCTTTATGCTCTTAGCCTATGCTGTTCTGATAGACAGCAAATAATGGAAGGGATTTGGCCTCCTTTTTGGCAGGGAACGTGCACTTACCCTAATAAAGTGTGCAGACATGAGTGACTCACATGCATTACTTTCCAGCTGCTACCTCCATGCTCTCAGATGGTCGTACCAAAGTGCAGTAACTTTTTGGTCTCCTACTCCTTTTTCTACTTGCTGGAGTGCAATATACTCTCTTTCTTTCCAATGCAAGTTAGAGCTCAAAGAATGATGCTGCCTTTTGTACACTGGATGTTAGTGATTTGTTCCCATAAGGACAAGGAAAGGTTTTTAGGGGGGGGTTGGGTGAAAGCAAAAGGACTCTTGATGCAAGAAGGCAATTTTTTCCCCTCCAAAAACCAAAATGTATTTTACAGTTTTCTCTCTATGATTCTCTCACAGATGATGGCTACAGGGGGCTTTCCGAGGTTTGTGTCTGCATGGCTCTGCATCCTGCTGGCTAACTTTACACAGACCTGCACCAACGGCACTCAACATGGACTGCCAGCCGGTGAAGCCACAGGGTAGAATCTCTTATCTGGGATCTCCTTGCTCTCCTGAAACTTGGTAGGCAAAGCTTTCCATTTCTGGCCTAGTAAGAAGTGAAGATGTGGGAATTGAGGATGCTCAGCAACTCTCAGGAGGTGTTAAACACTTCACAGGACCCAAGCCTCACAGGTGCTGAATGGGAGTTGAGAATACTCTACATCAGTGCTACTCAAAATGGTGGTCCGCGGAATTGTCCCTTAATTCAGTATTTATCCAATGTGTCAATCTGGTATAAGGGAGCGTTTCACTGTTGGAGGTGCTGTTTATCAGATGAAATATAACACAAAGATCTTGATCACTTGCAATCATTAAAGATCTTATGGTACTTTTCATAAGAGTAGAGGGGTGTTGGCCCTGGTGTAGGAGGTAACTAAATTCTGCTTACCTAAATTTCCCCTACAGTTTCAACTTGACACTATACTCTTTGTTTTAACCTGTTCCTGTGTGCTTCCACAACTGTTGTGCTCCACCCCAGTGATGGCTGTATTCTGAAGTGAAATAATCTTTATGCTATCTGGAGGGTAGTTTGTGTATTAGTTTATTAAATTTACTAAGTGTCTTGGGATCCCCTGGGATGAAAGATGCTACATATATCACCATTACTGTGCTCTATCCTGGGGTCTTTAGTCAGTTTCAATTCAGTCCTTACTCCTTAAGGACTTCGGGATTTAGCCAATTAAGGCACAGACAGGGGATTGGAGAGCAGATGCTGACAGAATAACATTTCGGTGGAGGTAGAAGGCTCCCCTTTCTTCACAACCTGAAAATAACTTTCCAGAAGTACAGTATTTTGTTTTTAAGCCCATAGCTTGCAAATCTGCTTAACTACCAGCAAATTTTAGAGGTTCCACCCTCTATATTTTTAGGACTCAGGGAATAGCACAGGATTGCTCACAGAATATTTTTTCCAGCTCAGGGACACATCAAAACAGCCCACGGTTACAGAGCTGAGATTACTGTTCAGTACAAAATGTTTTTACCTCTAGAAGTACAATTACTTTCAAGGCAAAGATCACTTGCATGGCGCCATGGATGCACCATGTACGTCCTAGCAAGAAAAGGCCTGACTCCCCACTGCCTTGCATCTTGTGTAGTCACTGGTTTCAGAGTAACAGCCGTGTTAGTCTGTATTCGCAAAAAGAAATGGAGTACTTGTGGCACCTTAGATAAATAAATTGGTTAGTCTCTAAGGTGCCACAAGTACTCCATTTCTTTTTGTGTAGTCACTGACACCTGTGCAGAGCAAGTGTAAAATGCAGCCATTCTGATGTGACAGCATTTTACACCTGCCTTCCGTGGGTATAAATGTGAGAGGCAGTGGAGAACCAGCCTACATAATGTATGCAGGAAACAGGAAACTGCCTAACAAGTGGCCCTACATGATCTATCTAGCATGATACAAGAACTTGAAACTCCCAAGACCATTTAAGGATGGGGTTTGAGAGGAAATTAGCGAACAGTTTCTAATTCCAGGAAGCTCAACCACAGATCTGTACAGGATATTCAAACACAGCCCGGTCAACTTGTGGGGCTGCATCTGGTAAAATGAATAGAAACAATTGGCATTTTTCCTACCTTGGCACTGAGAATGTACGTAGTCAGCCAATACAAGATACCGTCCTAAATTCCAGGAGGACAAAGTGCCACTAAATATTTAAATATGGATTTTTAAAAAGAGTCCAAAGTACATACATCAAAAGCAATGACATTTAATAGTAATTCATTGCAGCTTTTCCTAAATCCCCTTCCAAAAATGCTTGTTTCTTTATATACTGCTGTGTAATTATTAAAATAAATACTAAAACCATAGTAATAATAAGCTGAATTCTAGGCTGAGTTTATGCAGCCATAAAGGGCTTATTCCCCCCCCCCACCCCCCAAGCCTCAAACAGGCCCCAGAACAATTGATCCTGTGGATGGACAACCCAGTGCATAGAAAGGAATGGAAGGTAACCATGGACTGAGAACTCAGGTCAATAAGCCCTCTGCCCCAGTCAGTGAAGTTAGGGTGTTGCACAATATTTCAACAGTAAAATATTCCACTACAAACCACTTATTTATCTATCATTTATGCAACTGAAAGTCTCAAGAAAGAGGGATAGTGGGGGTCAGTTGGGGACTGGGGTCATAATCTACAACTCCTATAAATAAAGGGGTCTGGGGTGTTTCTTGAAAGTGGGAGGAGATGGATGTAAGAGTGAATGCATTCCCAAAGGTCCAATTGCCTGCCGATCTACAACACAATGGTAGGGCTCTTAAGAGGTGGGTGGAATCTGAGCACAGGCATCCATCTGAATGAGACTCCAGGAGAAGGTGTCAAATGTGCCATTAACTGCTTCAAAAAACCAACAGTGCTGATATAAAAATCAATCCACCTTTTGACAGGCAGCCAATGTAAAGAATGCTGGACAAGAACAATGTGAACCTGAGAGTGACCAGGTTCCTTCACTCTGACCAAGCTGCGTGTGGTGGAGATGCATTGCCAGCAGCTCTGATGAGAGTGAATGGCAACAGTCAAGACTTACAGTCCCAAGGAGAGGTTTCAGAGTAACAGCCTTGTTAGTCTGTATTCGCAAAAAGAAAAGGAGTACTTGTGGCACCTTAGAGACTAACCAATTTATTTGAGCATGAGCTTTCGTGAGCTACAGCTCACGAGATAGGTGCTGCTGTTACAAGTTTCTTGTGGATAAACAGCAGCACAATTTGGAAATCAAATTTTTGTATCGTATCTGATATGTGGCCATAGGTGCTAGAGGTATGGCAACACCCCCTGGCTTGAAGTAGTAAGAGCACCAAATATACAGTAAAAGCTTTCAGCACCCCCACTATAAAAATTGTTCTGGCACCTATGTGTATGAGCATAGAAGAGCATGGTTGAATGTAGCAGCAAGACTCTTAACTTTACTCACTAAAGGAGTCTTCTCAATAAACAGAGACACAGAGGAAGTGAGAACACCCTCACAATGATTACTATTATTCTCTGTATTACAGTAGTGCCCAGAGACCCCAATCATGATTCAGGCCCATCAGAAAACACTGATTCATCTAAACTGAAACATTTCAGGGTTGGTTTCTACAAGCTTCTTGACTCAAAATTTTTTTTGAAAGAAAGTGTTTTGAAATTTTTGAAAAGTTTCATTTTGACATTTTCAAAACAAAAATTCTGGCTTGCTGGTTCAAAATGACTGTTTAAATTTTGAAACAAACAATTGTAGTAAAAAAACCCAACAGTCTTTTTAATAAAAAAAAAAAAAAAGTTGAAGTAAAAACCAAACATTCCCAAAATTATTGAAACAAAACATTTCAATTAACCCATTTTGGTGGGGGTGGGGGGGGGGGGATTTTGAGTTTGTTGACATTTTTGAGATTCCGACTTTTTGTCAAAAGAAAAGGAGTACTTGTGGCACCTTAGAGACTAACCAATTTATCTGAGCATAAGCTTTCATGAGCTACAGCTCACAAATGTCAAAATCTTGAAAAACCAATTCCTGCCCAGCTCTAGCACTGATCATGAGGCACTTAAATCCCCATTTAGGCTTAAAATGAAAAATGGCCCCATTTTTGGAGGTGCTGAGTGAGAAAAAAAGAAAAAAAAACCTGCCACTGAAATCAGTGGGAGCTGTGAGTGCTCAACATCTCAGAAAATTAGGCCATTTATTTAGGTGCTTACCGCGTAAGCATCCAAGTTTGAAAATGGACTTGTCCAAGGTGACATAAGTCAGCAGCACAGGCAGGAATAAAACCCAGTAATCTTGACTCCCAGTGCCCTTCTCTAAACCCTAGGCTGCATTTCCTCCAACAATTACCCAACAGTTCTCTGCCAACCAGTTATATGATAAAGAACTTTCATATTAACAGACTGGTCTGGTCTAGTGCCTCTTCCTGGCAGGCCTTATCCCGGTGAGCCAAGAAGAGGCTGACCTATAAGAACAATTAATCATGATTGGCCAACCAGGGCTTTTCTGCACCATGTACTGCAACTTCTCTGTCTTTTCTAGGACAAGCCATACAGCCATCTCTGTACTGCCTGAACATTCCTACCAATTCTGCCCATAGAGCAGCATATCTTCACCTTTACATCTTTAAGCCTAAGCAGCTGTACGGCTCTAACCATTTATGTTGGGCTTTAGTATTTACTGCAACATGAAGGACCATAAAATATACAATGGTGCTTCTTGGTCTATCCATGCAATCTATTCTTCCATCCGTCCAAGGATGTGTCCAGCACTGTGGTATCTGGGTACAGTGATACTTGATCACATTTTCCATGAGAAAAAGATTTTCTGTGTCCTTTCCAGGCTATGTCTCCATGAACACCAATGGTTACAGCCTCTCACAGGAAGGACTGTTTTTAGACCCTAACAGAGTGGCAGCAAAATGACAGCATTTGGCACCAATTGGATTGTCTACACCATAAACATCTGCATTCCAAGGACAGCTCTATGCAGAAAAAAAATTGCCCTATTCCAGCCTATGAGAGGGCTGTGAGGCCAGAAAAAAGGAGCTCCAAGCAAGCAGTCTCTGCAAAGATCTTCTTAAGGATTTCCACGGGACCACACAGAAAAGCGAACAAAGATTATCAACCTCCTTCCTCACAAAGGATAGTCAAATGGAACGGTTATCCAGCAAGGTAAGGCAGCTCCAGCTAGCCTGTTAGTAGTTTAAATCATGTGCTAGGGAGTCAAGTGATAACATTCATCATAATTTAGCATCTTGGTCCCCAGAGATGGCATTCAAAAAAGAGGCGGAAAGGAGTAAAACAGGGAGGATACTAAGTCTCAAATCTTGGGGTAATTTTGAAAATTGAATACAGGAAAATATATGTGTGCGCAATAGTTGCGATAATATCTACCCAAAAAAAGAAAAAAAGGTGTTTGAACCAAACATTTGAAAACTGGATTACTACTCTCCAGGATAGGGAGATCAATATGGTCAATATTGATCAATAGTGGCCACTCTTTTAGGACTACTTGAGAGCCCAAGAAAATAGTCACACTTCTGGTTAGTCCTCATCTGGCCAAAGAGAGCAAAGGTGGCAGTGTTTTGTTTATATCACCCAAGTGCTTCCTCCCAAACCAAACAGTCATAATATAATATATCCCAGAAGTCCAGTCGTTCTCTTTGTATTACTGTGTGCAGATGTCTGTAAAGCTCCTGTGTCACATTTCCTGTAGGCAGGAGGGATGAGGACATGACTGATGTTGCGGTGAAGCTGAAAATAAGCCAATGTTGCTGCAAAAGCTGCTTATTTCATAAGCCTGCATCTTAGGGGGAAGGAAAGGACAAGGGTCTCTTTTTTCCCAAAGTGGCACAAGATGCTCACAGACACAATCATTTTACTTGGGCCATCTCTGCTTGCACGGTCCTTTCTAAGGTACTTATAAGGCCACACAATGATAGCATCTAAGCCTGACTTCACAATACCTTGAAAGGTAGGCGGGTACCATTATCCACATGGGGAACTGATGCACAGACAAAGACTAAGTGATTTGTCCATGGTCACCCAGGGAGTCTCTGACAGAGCAGGGAAATGAACCCAGGACTTTTAAGTCCCAGGCTAGTGCTTTTACTCCTGGACCATCTTTCCTTGCCTTTCCATACTGTGCTGTCCCATGCTGCAGTTCTGGCACGTCTGTGCCTGACAAACGGGGATACATGAGCAAAGAAGAGCTCAACTACAGGTGAAAGTCATACAGATTGCTAAAGGGGGAAGGCTCAGGCAGGGGTGTTGATCCCCAGCCTTCCGCGAAGCCCAAGCTTGTAAGCTGGAAAAGTACGCCCCCCTGGCCAACACCCTGAGAGAGAGAAGGGCTACAAGGTGCAGATGGATGCCCTGGTCATCAGAGCCCTGGGTGCCTGGGACCCCTGCAACGAGCGTGTGCTGCGGACCTGTGGGATGGGTCAATGCTATGCACGGCTCATGCGGCGCCTCATGGTCTCGGACACCATCCGATGGTCCAGGGACATCTACATCAAAACACATCACCGGCCACCAACAGTACCAGGAGGTGTGAGCCGGAGTGACATCATGCATCAACTATGAGAAAGGGACCAAGAGACTTTTTCCATTGGACCATATGAACTGGAACCATAAACTCACTGAACATTAAATCTCACCACATGAGGGTCAATCCATCCTCATCATCCACTCATTATACTCCACACCTGAACATAGCCATTATATGAACAACATACCCTCATGTCTCAATGTCTATACTTTGACCCATTAACCTTTTACCCCCAATCAGGGATGTTGCAGATTATGTATTCCTCAAGCCATCCGATCTTAAACCGAACTTCGAACCCCTTGATAATCTGTACTTTATTCCCTGATTACCAGAAACTTCTATGCTTCAACGCTGTACTGTTTTCTTTTTCTTTTAACATCTTAATAAAATTATTAAATTAGTTAGAAGCCATGGGAGGCTGTAAACAGAGCCCAACCACCTGGTACAAATTACAGTGTGACTTGCCTTTTCTGCTTGATAGCATCCACACAGAAAACCAAAGGTTTGCGAAGGGTAGAGAAAGGAAGTGGGGCTTTCAGGGCTCATGCAAACAAAGGACTGGCAAAGCTAGCTGAAGCCAATGACAGTGCTGCAGACAGGTTCCGATTCCATCCTCCGATTCCGCCTTCCATCCGCCATCCGCCTTCCATCCGATTCCGCCTCCATCACTGATTTCCAACACCTTGGCTCTTCACTTACAATCCTAGTTTACAGCAGCTGAGGATGCTGCAAACTGAAGCTATGACAACCGACACAAGCGGAGGAGCTTGTCCCTAGCACAGAAGCTAAACGGGGAAGTTGGTTCCATAGACAAATGTTTCACTAAGGAGTCAGACCAGCTTGCAGATGATCTCACCAAATTTGTTTCATTTGTGACTCAAATTAGATGTGAATCCAGGTCCCAGGGGTGAAACCCTAGAGCATTAATTCACTGTGTCGCCTCCAGGCCAGGCATATTCTCTCATATCACTTAAGTTAATAAATAAATAAATAAATAAATAAATACAGCTTGTTGAAACCTAAGTCCGTCAATAATGTTAGAACATTTGATAGCAGCTTTTAGGATGGCCATGAATGAAAAGTGTCATTTCTAGAAGGCAGCCATATATCACATACACCCCCACACAGAGTATAGCTTTAAAACCATTCCAGAATTTTGGCTGGATTATAGTTCCTAATGAAATGAGGAACAAACAAAAATCAAATCAAGAAGGGTGCATGAATGGGCAGTATTTGCCCCCAGAAAATGTGTCAATATCATTATTTAATCTTTTAAAGGTGTGGAAATTGTATACACAAAACAAAGCTTTATTGATAAAACAAGATCTCATGTTACCTAGATGCAAAATTTGAAATTCAAAACTAAATATTGATTTATACATTCATATTTCTCCCTGCAGAGAAAAGATCAGGAATGCCCATGAGGAATGCCAAGCCTTTCACACTTTATGCCTTCCCAGTTTTTGGTTATGCCAGCAAATAGATCAGACTCAACATACTCAATTATTTATAATCTAAAATAAAAAGGTGACAATTCTTGGAGGAGAGGTCAAGAGGGTAAAACTTCACAGCTGATCTGGTCTAAAATGCTTTCAAGAACTCATCATACCAAATCAAATGCTCCAGGGTACATCCAAATTGGTGCTATGTGTGCAAACACACAGAGGCCAAATGGAATCAAATGCACTCACAGATGGGAAGACCTCTAAGCAAGGAATACTCCTTTATCGTTCCAAATTGGTAATTGCAAACAAAACAAAACCAAACCTCAAAGGTGCCTGATGCTATATAGCTAGCCCCGCCCCCCCCCCCCCCATTATCAATGTTTCATGGCACAAATACTTGAAATATTGGAGGTTTAGTAAAGATGGGCATAAACTACAAAATTAAGACTCAAATTTAAAAACATTTTACCCACACAACCAAATTTGGGGGAATCTGATCCAGGTGTTTGACTCAGGCCCATTCTACTCTTTAGCTGTATAAACCTCAGGGCAGTATTACCCCAAACTATCTATCAGCATTGTACAGGAAGAGGCAAATCCTGCCATCCTTGTGTAACACTGACAGACCCCGGTCATCAGCGGGCAGGATCGAACCAGGGACCTCAGTGCATGAGCCTCTACTGCATGAGCTAAAAGCCAACTGGCTCTTAACTAAGGCTATAGAGCAGACTCATTTTACCTCTCTCTCTTAGTGGTCTTGGTGCCACTAGATGGGACAGAACACCACATGCAGAATGTGCATGGGTTACATACTTCTCCTAGCTGAGGAAGCGCGTCCCAAGCTTCAGAGACTTCCCCACTGAAACCCCGAATGAGCTCCCCCCCTTGTAACGCTGACAGACCCTGGTCATCAGTGGGTGGGATTGAACTTGGGACCTCTAGAGTTTAAAGCATGAGCCGCTACTGCATGAGCTAAAAGCCAACTGCCTCTTAGCTAAGGCTTTAGAGCAGACTCAATCTCTCTCTCTTGCTCACTCTCTAAGTGGTCTTGGTGCCACTACATGGGACAGAACACCACACCCAGAAGGTGTGTGGGTTACACTTGCACATACAAAACTCCAGGTGAAGTCAGTTCCATGCTACCCCACTAAGCCAATTCTATTTAAATTAGCAAAACACCCACCCACACAAGAATAATCTCAGAGCCCTATTTTGTCTAGGCCTCCTTCCCAGCCTGTTGTCTTCTGCTCTTTACACAGCAAGCGGAATACGATGGAACTACATGAGTATGCTAGGGTCTAATTAACCATGTTTACTAAATATACACAAAGTGCAAGGCTTTGCTACAGATACAATTCCAGCACCTTCTAAAACACAGAACATGGTGAGCACCACTAGTGGGCTCAGAAACTATTTAATAGACTGCACTCCCCTTATGCAATGTCATCTATCCCTACATCATGGCATCTATAGGTAAACTGGGGTCCACGCCACACATCTACCACCAGAAGTAGAGCTTACTGCCATGAATAACCACAATAAATTAATTGTTTTACTTATGGCAACAATAGGCACAATGCCTGAGAATGTTTGCAGGATTGGGCCTTTATGTTTTAAGCTCTTTTGGTCAAGGACTAAGTTAGAGTCTGCTCTCACCTGTCTTTCTTCTCTCCGTAAAGTGCCATTCACACCTAGGGCACTTTATGTTAAATATATTTATCTGAATGCATCTGATGAAGTGAGCTGTAGCTCACGAAAGCTTATGCTCAAATAAATTTGTTAGTCTCTAAGGTGCCACAAGTCCTCCTTTTCATATTATCTATTATTATTCTTATGTGACTGCTGTTCATTTTCTTTTCTTTTTTTTCCTGAACACGTCCAAGTAAACCTCCAGACTGGCAACCTCACAGAGCCTTTCACCTTGTGCACTCTGCTGAGTGGTTTGTGTCATTTCCGGGTTCAATCTGTAATAAACAGATAGGCCTATACGTTCAAGAGGGGCCTCTAAGTTTAGGTGTCTCCATTTTTGGGTGCTCAACTGGACGCTGATTTCTGCAGTACCCACTGGAGCCATGGGTACTCTGAAGATCTTATTCAAAGTGTCAGAGACTGGGCAGCCAGAAAATGAGGCACCCAAAAATCCATGAATCCTTTTGAAAAATGTGGCCATAAGACATCAATTCCTCCCACTGCACTGCAATGAAATGCACTCCCTGACAGAGAAGCATTCTTTCAAAAGGCCTGATATTCTAGTCCTTCTATGTTCATGCCATTAAGGATTCAACAGAAGCAGGTAGCTAAAGAATGGAGAACTTCCTGAGTGGCACAACTGGAACAGATAGATATCCCTGTCAAATGTTATCCTCTCTTAATTTAAAAATCCCAGCTACTCCACTCTTCTTTAAGACTGCATGTAATTTGGCGTGGTGTGATATGTTTGTAATGGAATAGTGTAATAAAAGGTCAGCACCACCACTGCACAGTGTACATGACAGCCCTGGTTTCACTGAATTGTACGCTGTCTTCCTGGAGCACCATGTGAGGATTTCACTGTTTCTAAGAAGTAGAAACCTGACTGCCCATAAGTGTCAGAAAGCAGGGGGCTGAGCAATATGAACAAAAGCTCATTGAAAAGGGAGTTTACTCAAAAGAAGTGGGATGAGGAGGAGCAATTTTGCTGCTGGCTCCATCAACTTCTTTCTTCCATGTTTATAACAGCCCGATACCCCAGGGCCTTCCTATGTGCAATGAGGCAAACAGTGTGATACCCCTCAGCTATGTTTCAGGCATTTCACTACCCCATCCAGTCCTTACTGATCCATTATGTCAGTTCTTATTGCAGAGGTCCTATTCTTTTTCTGGAAGTGCAGTGCATAAATCCTGTTTCCTCCCTTTGCATTTTATTTAGGAGTCAATGATCAGTGGCCATCAAATGATGAATCTGAGGCTCTCATATCAGTGACAAAGAAGAGAATGCAATAACATGCTGCTCACTAATTCACTTTAAGTTTCCCTGTCTTAATTTACATTACCTTACACCTATTTTTAGCCATGGGGCATGTAAGCTACACCATCATATGCTCCCTTACATTCATACATTGGTAAGTGGGTGTAAATTGGTCAAAGGGGGTCTAACTGAGAGTCTGAGTGTAATAAAGTCTTACCTAAACCTCCATCGAGACATATTGTCTCTGAATTTTGCCCTTTGCATTTTACTTACATATTTAATGGACTAAAAAAAGACAAAAAACTTACCATGCCGGCTCCATGGGTAATTTGGTTCATATGAATGACATTTAAAGCCAACTGTTTATGTTGAGGAAATTTCCTGTCAAAATACACTAACTTCAAAAATGAAGGGACTGCTCTCTGATCTGTCTGTGAACTGTGTGACCTAGATAACATGAAGCACTGATTCGTCCTAGGCTGATGTGGACCTCTTAAATCTCAGTTGATTTCCTGTCTTGCTTTTGCCTTCATGTGTGCTGGTTGGAAGACTGAATACAAGGAGCCTTACTGGGGTGTTTTGTAGACAGAGAAGGGTTTTCAAACTGGAGTCAGCAGCTTCCTTGTAACATTGGCACATGGAAACAAAAAGCTTTCCCAACTGGGTCAGACATTTTGCAATTAGAACAGTGCGGACAACAACATCAGAGAGTCAATACACTAGGAAATCCTATACACTTTCTTAAGTGGGTCCAATCCTGCAAGGGGCTTAGCAGTCTCAGCACCCAATAAGCCCATGACCCTCACTCTTTTACACTAGTTTCAGAGTAACAGCCGTGTTAGTCTGTATTCGCAAAAAGAAAAGGAGTACTTGTGGCACCTTAGAGACTAACCAATTTATTTGAGCATAAGCTTTCGTGAGCTACAGCTCACTTCATCAGATGCATACTGTGGAAAGTGTAGAAGATCTTATTATGTACACACAAAGCCCTTCATCGGATGCATACTGTGGAAAGTGTAGAAGATCTTATTATGTACACACAAAGCATGCTTTGTGTGTACATAATAAGATCTTCTACACTTTCCACAGTATGCATCCGATGAAGTGAGCTGTAGCTCACGAAAGCTTATGCTCAAATAAATTGGTTAGTCTCTAAGGTGCCACAAGTACTCCTTTTCTTTTACACTAGTGTAACTCCATTGACATTGCACTGATGAGAGAGAAGAATCTGGCCCATTGACTTCATTAGGAGTTGCAGGTGCACAGTACCACTCTGAATTAGTCTCACCAGGCCCTACATTGGTTTTACCCCAGTGGAACTTAATTGATTTCTGTGGGATTACTCTTGATTTACACAGGTGAGTCAGAGGATGTCCTCATTTAGAGGAAAGTGCATCCTGCTCCCAACCCACTATTTTGATAGAATGACCCAAAATAAAAACGAATGTAAATGCAAATCAGGGCCCCTCTTTCCAATAAGATTGCTTTATTCTCACTGGCTAGAGCAGTGTAAATGGGCCTTAATGTACATGAGAATCAAGACCAGGATGAGCAGTGGGAAAGGGGATTATTAGAGAACTGATTAGTGTCATCCCAGTGCATTCAATATCTAATAATGCAAAGTGATGTAAGTCCATGTTATTGCCAGGAGTTATGCGCTTCTCCTACACTTAAAAAGTACAAATTTAAACAAAGACAAAATAAAAAAGCAAGAAAAAGCAAGAGAGGAGCATGCTTTAAAAATAAAAGAGGGTTAAGGCTTTTCAAAAAGAATCATTGGGCAAAGTAATAAAATAAAATAGCTCTTTGGGGCAGGGACTATCTTTTTGTTCTGAGTCTGTATCGCACCTAGCACAACTGGGTCCAGATCCATGAATGGGGCTCCTCGCCACTATTGCAATACAAATACTAAACGATTACAATGCCACTCAAAGCCCAGATCCATAGACATTTTGTACCCCCAGCATGTAGGCTGCTCCCATTCCTCCTCTATTTCAGAGCTTCCTTCACAGATCCCTCTCTTCTTCCCTATCCCAGAGACCCTCTCCTGCAAAGCCTTATAACCGCCCTGCCCAGGGCAGACATCCACCCGCCCACTTTGCTTCACTCGCTGTTAAAGGTTTGGTTTTGTTGGTGGTGTTTGCTGCCAGTGGCAAGGGTGCTGCTGCTCTCCTTGAATGCTGCCCACTCGCCCTTGTGCCAGCTGCCTCCTGCTTGAATTCCAGGCTCTAATGTGACATTAGGGGGCACCCAGATTGCGCACCACCATCCACAGCCCAGTGGGACACTAAACTCAAATAGAAGAAGGCTGGAAGACCAGAGTGGTAGAAGGGGCCAGAAATGAGCTGTACCGTATGCATCCAGACTCACTAGCCTCCTTCTCCCATTTTTTATTACTCCTACCATCGATCAGCAGATTCAAGGTTTGTTGATCTCTGTGCCTCCCTCTCAGCCCAGGGCCTGACTTCACAGATCCATCAAACCAGCCTCTATCACTTCTGCCTCTGGGGAGGGCTTCTGAGTTACTACAGTGAATTCTTTCCCAGGTATCTGGCCAGTGGCTCTTCCGCACATGCTCAGGGTCTAACTGATTGCTATATTTGGGGTCAGGGAGGAATTTTTGCCCAGGTCAGATTGGCAGAGACCCTGGGGGGTTTTCGCCTTCCTCTGCAGCATAGGGCATGGGTCACTGTCAGATTTAAACTCGTGTAAATGGTGGATTAAACCATGATTTGAGGACTTCAGTAACTCAGCGAGAGGTTACGGGTCTATTATAGGAGTGGGTGGGTGAGGTTCTGTGGCCTACAATGCGCAGGAGGTCAGACTAGGTGATCACCATGGTCCCTTCTGACCTTAAAATCTATGAGCCTATGAACATTGTCTGTGATCCAAGTTATTAAATGCTTATTTGTCATCCATGCTACTAAACAAGATATCACACTCCCTCCACATGAACATCAGTTTAGCCCAGTTCAGTCCCAGAGTTCTAGGGGCATTAGCTATCTCTGAGAGCTCCCGCATTTTAGGATCTTATCAGGACTTCTCTGTGTATATTCCAGCCTTATGTCCTGACCCTGTGCTGCACCGTGTGCAGGCCAAACCTCTGCAATCACACAAAGCTTCAATGGGTTCCCAGCGCACGAGTGATATTGCAGTATCAAAGCTTCAGTGCATACAGTTGGAGGGACTTTTCCTAACAAACACAAGGGTTACCAGAGAAGCACAATTACCAGTGGTTCTGAACCTTTCCTATACTGTGACTCCATGGTACGTCAGAAAAAAAAAAAAAAAAAAAGTCTCTGGACCCTCCCACTCCCCTCTAGCTATAAACAAAGGGAGGGTGATCACATTCTAGAACCCACATTCTAGAAAAAAAGGATGAGACACACCTAAAGGTTCCATACAACATTCCATGAGCCTGCTGCCCTGAGGGGGCATATCCAGCCCCACAGATAGCTAGCACATATATGGATGTCAACAAGTGCTAGCCACAAATATATTCCATCTTGTCCAGAGAAGCAGCAAAATGTGCTTGCAAGTATGCCCTAATCCTGTCCAGGAAATCCAGCCCTATCTGGCAGGCTTTCTATACTAGAGAATCCAAGACAGAATATGGTCCCAAAATGCATTTTTTTAAATATCAATTTAAAAAGGACATCGGCAACTTACAAATCACACTACTATTACTAAAAGTGGAAACAGAAGTGTTCCACAATTGTAACTATGGCAATACAAATAATAAAATAAAATAATGATAACTGTAATTGTAAAACCACAAAAACTGGCAGAGGGGGTCCTTAAGAAAAAGTAATCAAAACTGCTTTAAAACTTATTTAGCTGACTAAATTTCAAGTAGATTGTATCCCTTTAATAATAGACAGCATGTGAGAACTTTCTTATTCACTTCTAGTGTCATAGTGCAAGGGAGAGCTGCTGTCCGCTCACAGCACATGAGAATTGTGTCACCACCACAATACCCAGTTTTACTTCTTAAGTCATCAGTGACTGTTCCCAGAATGCATCTCCCAGACAGAATCAAAAGTGATTTATGTCTCAACAGGAAGCATGTATCCTTCCAGACACTACTGGCTTGGCTCCTTTCATTTACACAAAAGATTTCCCCCGAAAGCATGGAGAAAGGGGCTTTTAAGCTGTTCTATTCTGGCCTTTGCTTGTAAAATTCTCTTCTACTGGAAGTATGTGGTACTCAGACTGCAGTTGTTTTGAAATCCAGTTTGAATCTCTTGATGATTTAGCACATATTGTTTGAACAGATTTTTGGTGACATTACTTTCCTCCTGTAATGAGTCATTGCTCTATCTTGTTTTATATGCTATTTCTAATGCATTGCCTGAAAGGCACCCTAATGAGAAGATCCAGTTATTCCAGTGCTGTAACACTTGCAGAGATTTATTCTCTGGTTCTTTCCCAGAATGATTCCCTGGTGTTTCTCTTACACAACCTTCCCTGGTGTTTCTCTCACCCAACAGGGATAGGTCTGCACTAAGACCTAATTGACTTTGCTTCACTTGGTTTTTAACACCTGCCCCCTGCCCTGCATTCTCCTGGTCCTTCTTCACACCCAACTAGGCCATAAGCTCTTGGGGCACAAGCTGTGTTTTCTTATACATTTGTGCAGTGCCTAATGTAATGCAACCTTGATCTTGAATGGAACTTGTAGGTCATACAGAAATATAAATAATAAAAAACGAATACATTTAGATCACTGACCTCTTGAATCTGGTCTGCTTTGTAGCCAACAGAGCCAATACTCCTGCTCCTTAAAAACCAAGAAAACAAATGAATGTATCCTACACAAGCATAAAGTGTTTATAAAATCTACTTTAAGCCAGGACTATCTGCATCATATGCTTCTCCCTCCCACCAGTCACTGTATTACATAAAAGTTGGCAGAGAACAGATAAACATCAAAGGGAATAGGGAGAAAAATGAGAGTCAGATATTCACGTTCTTTGACTTTACACAAGAAATGGCCTCCTTTTCTACGAGTGATGTCTTGGAAACAGAAAAACTATGTACCAAAGAGAAATGCTGTACACCAAAACGAGAAAGCCATAAGCACAGCCTGATTTAGTTTAGCAAGATAGAAGAAATGAGTGCCAGGAAACCACAGAAACAGTTTTGGACACAGATCAGAACTGCAGACATCAGTGTAAGCCTCAAGTTTTTCCCAGCCTGTCATTCATTGTGATATCTGGGTCAGAGGGCAGGTCACAAGAAACTAAATAAAAAGTTCCTAATAGTGAGAGACAGCAGGAATCATTTTTGACACTGTACCATTTGGTACACTGAGCCTTACTAGAGCAGAGAAGGGGGAGGGAAGAACATGTCTTTTTCATCAGCGAGGGATGACTAGATGACACACAAATATCAGTAACACTCCACGAAGTGAAAACAGAATGACAAAAGAAAACACTGCTGCATGCATTTCCAATTTGTTTCCTCTTTGCCATCTTTGAGAGAAGATGTGAAACTGTGTTCCTTACCACTGTGGTCTTTAAAAATACTATGGCCCTTCGTGCAAGAGGAAGGTCATGTTAACCTCACCATGCTGGCCAAACTCCATTCTGGGTAATTATATTAGGCTTGCCTACAATCCCCCCTGTAGTTGCAGTTGGACATGGTATTCTTCTTTGCTTCCTTTATTCGACTGCTGCATAGTGTTGCTTTGTGCTATTCAACAGCTGCCCCATTCCAGTGCAGAGGAGGTAGCATTTCATGACTGAGTGACATGATACTTGTACATACAGAGAGCATCAAATTCTACCAAGCATCTCAAGAAAATGCAATTGTCATCTCTGAACTCACAGATCAGAATCACCCACACAGCTTCAAAGAAGTCTTTAATGGATACCTGTTCACAAAGTGCAAACGAATTAGAAGAACATTCAAACTGAATGCAATTTACACTGATCTGAGCTTTGAGTGCAGAATGTAGTTATTTAACTTCAGTCTGATAGTTGCTGTTCCTACAAAGGTTTGGCCTTTGTGAGGTAAATTTCTACAGCTGCAAGATAAGGTGCAAAATTTCAAAAGCAGCTTCTCATTCTGGAGGACTCAGTTTTGGGGTGCAACTAGAGACCCCTTTAACTTGATTTTCAGAAACCAGTGGAAGCTATTGAAGGGAAGCCCCATCAGCTATTGAAGTCAATGGAAGCTACAGCTGTTGCTCAGCTCTTTCTGAAAATCAGGACAAGGCATTTCAGGCTGGGCATGGGTACCCCCAAATGTAGATACCTAAACTCAATGGCCGCTTTTGAAATGGCCTAACCCTGCAAGGTGCTGAATGCCCTCCATTCCCACTGAATTCAAGAGCTTTGCTTGATCAGGCCCTAACGTTGTACTTCCAGATTTCCATCCTTTGAATATCACTGTGTCTGCAACCAGCAGTGACAAAGCACAAGGCTTACCTGTGATTGTTTACCAATATAGTTATACAGTATGCAAGTTTAGTGGTGTCATAAATATAAAGGGAAGGGTAAACCCCTTTGAAATCCCTCCTGGCCAGGGGAAAGCTCCTCTCACCTGTAAAGGGTTAAGAAGCTAAAGGTAACCTCGCTGGCACCTGACCAAAATGACCAATGAGGAGACAAGATACTTTCAAAAGCTGGGAGGAGGGAGAGAAACAAAGGGTCTGTGTGTCTGTCTATATGCTGGTTTTTCTGCCGGGGATAGACCAGGAATGGAGTCTTAGAACTTTTAGTAAGTAATCGAGCTAGGTATGTGTTAGATTATGATTTCTTTAAATGGCTGAGAAAAGAATTGTGCTGAATAGAATAACTATTTCTGTCTGTGTATCTTTTTTGTAACTTAAGGTTTTGCCTAGAGGGGTTCTCTATGTTTTTGAATCTAATTACCCTGTAAGATATCTACCATCCTGATTTTACAGGGGGGATTTCTTTATTTCTATTTACTTCTATTTTTTTTATTAAAAGTCTTCTTGTAAGAAAACTGAATGCTTTTTCATTGTTCTCAGATCCAAGGGTTTGGGTCTGTGGTCACCTATGCAAATTGGTGAGGCTTTTTACCAAACCTTGTCCAGGAAGTGGGGTGCAAGGTTTTGGGAAGTATTTTGGGGGGAAAGACGCGTCCAAACAGCTCTTCCCCAGTAACCAGTATTAGTTTGGTGGTGGTAGCGGCCAATCCAAGGACAACGGGTGGAATATTTTGTACCTTGGGGAAGTTTTGACCTAAGCTGGTAAAGATAAGCTTAGGAGGTTTTTCATGCAGGTCCCCACATCTGTACCCTAGAGTTCAGAGTGGGGGAGGAACCTTGACATGGTGGCATAGTGGTGGGATTAACCTGAAATCATTTTGAGATCCAGTTGAGATTTTTTGAACTAGAAATACAGATTTTAAAAAGGAAATTTTTTTTTCCTTTGGAAAGGAAGTCCAGAAAGCAGCTGAAACTGAAAGCCGCTTGTTTTTTCTCTGCTTTGTGGCCAAGCAGAGACAAAAGGGGATTATCTTTGTGAATTGCAGGTTTTCTTTGCCTGGAGGCAGGGTACTTAACTCCTGCAGGGAAATTCACAGTCTTCCAACCCAGAGTTTTTTTTTCTTTTCTTCCTAAAAGTAAATAAAAAAAGTAAAAAGTGTGTTCTACCCATTTGCTTTTTCTTTGGGCTGGGTAAGCAGGTTTCCAAGTAGTTGGAGGTTTTTTGCTTTAAGTTGGGCCCAGAGCAGAGACAAGAGAATTGTCTTTTTCTGTAGGCTGACAATCACTATCAGAGAATAGGTATTCTATTCCAGCACAGCAAAATTTTACAGCCAAGTTTTGTTTGTTTATTTCTAAACCTCGGGTGTAAAGTTAGTTAAAAACAGAGAGGTTAGAATGACAAAATCTGCAGCTCGACTACAGCTGGAATTAGCCAAATTTCAGGCTGAGGAAAAACAAAGGGAACATGAAAGACAGATGGAACTCATGCGGCTGGAGAAGGAGGTACAGGAGGCTGCCCACAAGAGGGAAATGGAGGCAAGGAAGCATGTGGAGGAGGAGAAGGAAAAAGAGAGGAAACATGTGGAGGAGGTGGAGAGGATAAAGGCCCAGCAGAATGTACCAACAAACCCTAGCAATCCTTCTCCAGGTACCACTTCCCATCCCAGAAAGTTCCCCACCTACAAGGCAGGTGATGATACTGAGGCCTTCTTAGAAAACTTCGAAAGGGCCTGCCTTGGGTACAACATCTCTACCGACCAATACATGGTAGAGCTGAGGCCGCAGCTCAGTGGACCCTAAGCTGAGGTGGCAGCTGAAATGCCTAAAGAACACATGAACAAGTATGAACTGTTTAAATCCAAGGCAAGAGTCAGAATGGGGATAACACCCGAGCAGTCTCGTCGGAGGTTCAGAGCCCTAAGGTGGAAACCAGACGTGTCATTTACCCGACATGCCTACCACATTGTGAAACATTGGGATGCCTGGATATCAGGAGCAAGTGTTGAATCTCCAGTAAATTTGCCCTTCCTAATGCAAGTGGAACAATTCTTAGAGGGTGTTCCTGAGGAAATAGAAAGATACATCCTAGACGGGAAGCCCAAAACTGTAATCGAGGCAGGAGAGATTGGAGCCAGATGGGTGGAGGTGGCAGAGAAGAAGAAAACTGGTCGCAGTTGGAGCGGAAACCAGAAGGGACCACCCCAGACCACACCCTATTACCGGGGGCCGCCCAAAGCCCCACCTACCTCCCAAAGAACCCTCCAGACCCCTTATCGTCCCACCACCCCATTCTCCAGCAACCCACCTCACCCCAGTGACCCGTCAGCTGGACGATGTTTTAAATGTAACGAGCTGGGGCATGTAAAGGCCAACTATCCCAAGAACCCCAACAGATTACAGTTCATTGCACCGGAATCACACCAGAGGTCCACAGGCCCAGATACCTCCCAGATACCCTTGGAGCGGAGGGAAACTGTGAGTGTGGGCGGGAAGAAGGTCACCGCATGGAGGGACACCGGAGCACAAGTGTCAGCTATCCATGCTTCCTTAGTGGACCCCAATTTAATCAACCCAGAGATCCAAGTGACGATTCAACCCTTCAAGTCCAACTCTTTCGATTTGCCTACAGCCAAGTTGCCTGTCCAGTACAAGGGCTGGTCAGGAATGTGGACTTTTGCAGTCTATGATGATTATCCCATCCCCATGCTGTTGGGGGAAGACTTGGCCAATCATGTGAAGCAGGCCAAGAGGGTGGGAATGGTCACCTACAGCCAGGCTAAACAAGCCGTGAGGCCTAGCTCTGTTCCGGAAACTTCTATCAGGACCCGGTCAGAGGTGATGGACCCGGACCCCAGGCCAATGTCTGCAACAGCAGTAGTGGATCCAGTCCCAGAGACCCAGACGGAACCAGTCCCAGAACCGGAACCAGCCGAACAACCAACACCAGACCCAGTGTCAGCACTGAATCCAGTACTTGCAACCTCAACACCAGAGGGCCCCACCGACCCTGAACTGGCAGCAGCTGATAACCCGACCCAAGAGGCTCAGCCGGAGCCTGAATCCCAACATAGTGCACCAGCGGAGAGCGGTTTACAGTCAACAGAAACAGCTCCATCCCCTATATCACTTCCAGAGGGGCCAAGCGTAGGTCCACAATCCAATGACGGACTGATGTCTCCAGCATCAAGGGAACAGTTCCAGACCGAACAGGAAGCAGATGAAAGCCTCCAGAGAGCTTGGACGGCGGCACGGAGCAACCCACCGCCTCTCAGCTCTTCTAATCGATCCAGGTTTGTTGTAGAAAGAGGACTTTTATACAAGGAAACTCTTTCTGGTGGACACCAGGAAGACTGGCATCCTCAGAGACAGTTGGTAGTTCCAACTAAATACCGGGCCAAGCTCTTGAGCTTAGCCCACAATCATCCTAGTGGCCATGCTGGGGTGAACAGGACCAAAGACCGTTTGGGGGGGTCATTCCACTGGGAGGGAATGGGCAAGGATGTTTCTACCTATGTCCAGTCTTGTGAGGTGTGCCAAAGAGTGGGAAAACCCCAAGACCAGGTCTAAGCCCCTCTCCAGCCACTCCCCATCATTGAAGTTCCATTTCAGCGAGTAGCTGTGGATATTCTGGGTCCTTTTCCGAAAAAGACACCCAGAGGAAAGCAGTACATACTGACTTTCATGGATTTTGCCACTCGATGGCCGGAAGCAGTAGCTCTAAGCAACACCAGGGCTAAAAGTGTGTGCCAGGCACTAGCAGACATTTTTGCCAGGGTAGGTTGGCCCTCCGACATCCTCACAGATGCAGGGACTAAATTTCCTGGCAGGAACTATGGAAAACCTTTGGGAAGCTCATGGGGTAAATCACTTGGTTGCCACTCCTTACCACCATCAAACAAATGGCATGGTGGAGAAGTTTAATGGAACTTTGGGGGCCATGATACGTAAATTCGTAAATGAGCACTCCAATGATTGGGACCTAGTGTTGCAGCAGTTGCTCTTTGCCTACAGAGCTGTACCACACCCCAGTTTAGGGTTTTCCCCATTTGAACTTGTATATGGCCGTGAGGTTAAGGGGCCATTGCAGTTGGTGAAGCAGCAATGGGGGGGATTTACACCTTTTCCAGGAACTAACATTCTGGACTTTGTAACCAACCTACAAAACACCCTCCGAACCTCTTTAGCCCTTGCTAAAGAAAACTTACAGGATGCTCAAAAAGAGCAAAAAGCCTGGTATGATAAACATGCCAGAGAGCGTTCCTTCAAAGTAGGGGACCAGGTCATGGTCTTAAAGGCGCTCCAGGCCCATAAAATGGAAGCATCGTGGGAAGGGCCATTCACGGTCCAGGAGCGCCTGGGAGCTGTTAATTATCTCATAGCATTCCCCACCTCCAACCGAAAGCCTAAGGTGTACCATATTAATTCTCTAAAGCCCTTTTATTCCAGAGAATTAAAGGCTTGTCAGTTTACAGCCCAGGAAGGAGACGACGCTGAGTGGCCCGAAGGTGTCTACTACGAAGGGAAATGTGGTGGTGTGGAAGAGGTGAACCTCTCCATGACCCTTGGGCGTATGCAGCGACAGCAGATCCAGGAGCTGTGCACTAGCTACGCGCTAACATTCTCAGCCACCCCAGGACTGACTGAACGGGCATACCACTCCATTGACACAGGTAATGCTCACCCAATTAGGGTCCAACCTTACCGGGTGTCTCCTCAAGCTAAAACTGCTATAGAACGGGAGATCCAGGATATGTTACAGATGGGTGTAATCCGCCCCTCTGAAAGTGCATGGGCATCTCCAGTGGTTCTAGTTCCCAAACCAGATGGGGAAATACGTTTTTGCGTGGACTACCGTAAGCTAAATGCTGTAACTCGCCCAGACAACTATCCATGCCACGCACAGATGAACTATTAGAGAAACTGGGATGGGCCCAGTTCATCTCTACCTTGGACTTAACCAAGGGGTACTGGCAGGTACCGCTAGATGAATCTGCCAAGGAAAGGTATGAATCTGCCAAGGAAAGCCTTCACCACACATCTCGGGCTGTATGAATTTAATGTACTCCCTTTCGGGCTGCGAAATGCACCCGCCACTTTCCAAAGACTTGTAGATGGTTTCCTAGCGGGATTAGGAGAATATGCCGTCGCCTACCTTGACGATGTGGCCATATTTTTGGATTCCTGGGCAGACCACCTGGAACATCTACACAAAGTCCTTGAGCGCATAAGGGAGGCAGGACTAACTGTTAAGGCTAAGAAGTGTCAAATAGGCCTAAACAGAGTGACTTACCTTGGACACCAGGTGGGTCAAGGAACTATCAGCCCCCTACAGGCCAAACTGGATGCTATCCAAAAGTGGCCTGTCCCAAAGTCAAAGAAACAGGTTCAATCCTTCTTAGGCTTGGCCAGTTATTACAGACGATTTGTACCGCACTACAGCCAAATCGCCGCCCCACTGACAGACCTAACCAAAAAGAAACAGCCAAATGCTGTTCAGTGGACCGAAAAGTGTCAGAAGGCCTTTAACAAACTTAAAGCGACACTCATGTCTGACCCTGTACTAAGGGCCCCAGACTTTGACAGACCGTTCCTAGTAACCACGGATGCGTCCGAGCGTGGTGTGGGAGCAGTTTTAATGCAGAAAGGACCTGATCAAGAATTCCACCCTGTAGTGTTTCTCAGGAAAAACTGTCTGAGAGGGAAAGCAACTGGTCAGTCACTGAAAAAGAATGTTACGCCATTGTCTACGCTCTGGAAAAGCTACGCCCATATGTTTGGGGACGGCGTTTCCACCTGCAAACCGACCATGCTGCACTGAAGTGGCTTCACACCGTCAAGGAAACTAACAAAAAACTTCTTCGGTGGAGTTTAGCTCTCCAACATTTTGATTTCGACATCCAACACATCTCAGGAGCTTCTAACAAAGTGGCTGATGCACTCTCCCGTGAAAGTTTCCCAGAATCAACTGGTTAAAATCGTCCTTGAGATGTGGAAAATATTGTTAGTCTTTATGTACTTGGTAGTATATTTAGAGATGCATGTGTCTTATTAACTCTGTTTTTCCTAGAGCTCCAGGAAGAAATCCCAGCCAGTGTTTCACCCTAGCTGAGATTTGGGGGGCGTCATAAATATAAAGGGAAGGGTAAACCCCTTTGAAATCCCTCCTGGCCAGGGGAAAGCTCCTCTCACCTGTAAAGGGTTAAGAAGCTAAAGGTAACCTCGCTGGCACCTGACCAAAATGACCAATGAGGAGACAAGATACTTTCAAAAGCTGGGAGGAGGGAGCGAAACAAAGGGTCTGTGTCTGTCTATGCTAGTCTTTGCCGGGGATAGACCAGGAATGGAGTCTTAGAACTTTTAGTAAGTAATCTAGCTAGGTACGTGTTAGATTATGATTTCTTTAAATGGCTGAGAAAAGAATTGTGCTGAATAGAATAACTATTTCTGTCTGTGTATCTTTTTTGTAACTTAAGGTTTTGCCTAGAGGGGTTCTCTATGTTTTTGAATCTAATTACCCTGTAAGATATCTACCATCCTGATTTTACAGGGGGGATTTCTTTATTTCTATTTACTTCTATTTTTTTTATTAAAAGTCTTCTTGTAAGAAAACTGAATGCTTTTTCATTGTTCTCAGATGCAAGGGTTTGGGTCTGTGGTCACCTATGTAAATTGGTGAGGCTTTTTATCCAACATTTCCCAGGAAAGGGGGGGTGCAAGTGTTGGGAGGATTGTTCATTGTTCTTAAGATCCAAGGGTCTGGGTCTGTAGTCACCTAGGCAAATTGGTGAGGCTTTTTACCAAACCTTGTCCAGGAAGTGGGGTGCAAGGTTTTGGGAAGTATTTTGGGGGGAAAGACGCGTCCAAACAGCTCTTCCCCAGTAACCAGTATTAGTTTGGTGGTGGTAGCGGCCAATCCAAGGACAACGGGTGGAATATTTTGTACCTTGGGGAAGTTTTGACCTAAGCTGGTAAAGATAAGCTTAGGAGGTTTTTCATACAGGTCCCCACATCTGTACCCTAGAGTTCAGAGTGGGGGAGGAACCTTGACAAGTGGTATAAAGGTAGAACTATTCCTGTACGGAAGGGGAATAAGCTATATGGTATAAAGCACCTTTTTACTGATATAACTGCATCCACACTAGATATTATGCTGCTTTAACTATATCAGTATAGTCTTCTAGCGCCCACTGAAGAAACTGGATTGTGTGTGAAGGCAGCTGAGCCATATGCAGTGCACATAACCCTTTAGCTCCAAGAAATTAACATAAAGCTGCTTGAGGGACTAGCTTAAAGCCACTGTTAGGGATGCTGCCGCTTTCAATAATTAACCTTTTGCAGACTACAAATTATTTGTATATTTCCCTTCTCCCCACACAGCAGCAGGCATAAATTGCTTCTTGTAGTCGCTTCATCTCTAAAACACGATGTGCTGAAACCGAGTAAGGAAATGTTATGCTGCCAGGGCTATCCAGTGCTCAGGCAATTGGACATATTGGGCTCCTCTCTCACACACCGGTCTTACGTTAGTTGCTTAACTCTGATGGCTTTAATGGAGGTACTCTGGATTTAAAACTGGCACAATTTAGAGGAGAATCAAGACTCTAATGTGTGCATAAATCACTATCAGATTCCCATCTACTCCCTTTTCATAAAGGGTAGTCAAATCACTGTATGAGCCTTTTGCATTAGGAAAACAGTAGTGCCCCCAAATACACAAAGTAGCTTGTCGTATCGTGCCCACATTTTCAACTGCTGCTCTAAAATTGTATGTGCAATTTTATGCTTGCACTTTTTTCATGCCAGAGGCGCTGCATGCCTAAGATCTTGGTCTTGCGCGGTTATAGGCACAATTTTAGAGAGTGAAACCCTGGGGAAAATCTGACCCATTGCCATGTCAATGTTACTGAACTTCGGTGTTTTTAGTGATCAGAGCAGTCCATATGGGAATCCTGACATAATATGGCCTTCAATGGCAGCAGACCCTTCAGTGCAGAAAATCTGTGCCAGCTGTTTAGATTCTGCCACCCAGGCTCACACTGAATAGTACTTCTCTCCACAAATAGTCCACTGATTTCCCACTGCTAGACTGAGGAGCCATTACACATTTTGATAAGCACTACCTTGTACAAATGGTCCCACTGACTTCAGTAGCTAGATTGTGAGCCCTGACCCATGTGAAAGCAACAGGACTACTCAAGGTGAGTAAGGGATTCTCAGTCTGGCCCACTGGGACCATCCAAGGAGTGTGAGTAAGGATGGGAGAATCTGGCCCCATGGTGTGAGCTCTCTTAGATTCTCCCAATTTCACTCACTCCTCAAGTAGTCCCATTAAAGAAAATGGGACTACATGCGGAGCAATGTCCATGCAGTACTTGCAGGAGTAAGGGCAGCAGAACCTACCCCTTAAACGGCACTTTAAGCATGATGTGTCATGAAAGAGAGAATCCAAAAGATCCGGGGGGCCAAATCCTCATCTGACGTAAATCAGTGTAGCTCCATTGGCTGCTGGCATACAGGTGAATGACGGTTTGTGATGACTCACATTAACTTTCCCCATTTGGAGCATTATAAGAGAACTGTGATTCTTCTAGATGATTCAAAGGAAAAGCTGAGATTTTACGAGGGATATGGAAGCTTGCTATTACAAGGCTACTCTCCTCTCCTTTCCTTGTCCCCTGGAAAGCAGCTAGAGTGACCAGACAGCAAATGTGAAAAATCGGGACGGGGGTGGGGGAGTAATAGGAGCCTATATAAGAAAAAGACCCAAAAATCAGGACAGTACCTATAAAATTGGGACATCTGATCACCCTAGAAGCAGCAAATGAAAGGGTTAAACTTCCACCATCAGGAAGAAAGGCCAGATGGACAGCAAGATGAGAGACAGACAGACAGGTAAGTAGGTCCAGCTGAGTGCAGACTGAGCTTTTTTCAAAGGAGGCTTGTTCACTTAAATGACAGTTTGATCACTTGTACCTAATTACCACTTGGTAACGCTATGGAAGCTAGACACAAAGAAAGGCCTCCACCATTTGTACTAGCAAAGCACGGGGCAAAGGAAATCAGCCTATTCCCCACCAGCTCACAGCTCACACAACCCTCCCTTTTTTCCCCTCAGCTCAAAGGCCAGCATTCCTGTGAAATAGTAATAGGGTGGAAAAGTCTCCTGGGTCCTGGCATGCAAATGAGCACACTAATTAGTATAGCCTAATTTTGCGTCAGGAGGAGAGGCTCATTATGAAAGTCTCATTCTCCTATTATCACTGAAAAACATGCTCCTCTGGCCTTCTGCGTGGCTCGGTGGAAAGGGCAGGCAGGGATTAGGAAGGTAAAATGCACTATGATGCTGGCTTCCATGTGGTGTAATGGTGCCAGCTGGTCTGTGGGGTTCCTCTGCTCTCTCTAGGATAGCAGCTCACCCAGCAGTTTGGCCGATTTCAGCCGTGACAGTGTTTCTGCTGGAATCCAGTACAGCAAAGCTCCTCTTCCTTATATACCTGGCTGGAACAGTAGGGACCACTACCACGAAGAACCATCTTTTACTTTGAAAGAGATCTCCATGGCTAGACCAATGGTAGCTGAGTGTCTTCTAAGATGGACCTTAGCTCTGAAACAAGAAGACTAGGGGGGCTGAGGAGAAGCTGCACCCGAATTTGCAACAGTGGGAATTTTTAAGTAAAAAGAGTCTAACTTGTGCAACTGAAACAGATGGATAGTAGTTCAGACCTATCATTAGCAATCTTTTGTCATGTGACCATTCGTCTAAGGACTGGTCTACACGGGCAATGCTAAAGCGCTGCCGTGGCAGTGCTTTAACGTGGCTTACGTAGTCGCACTCTCCCAGCACTCTAAAAAACCCAGCTCCACGAGGGACGTAGCTCCCAGCGCTGGGGTACGGTCTACACTGGCGCTTTACAGCGCTGAAACTTGCTGCGCTCAGCAGGGTGTTTTTTCACACCCCTGAGCGAGAAAGTTGCAGCGCTGTAAATTGCCAGTGTAGACAAGCCCCAAGTCTTTTGAACTAATGAATGCTATTGGCTTCATTTTTTAAAAACACCTGCAGCACTGGATGTGTGTTTTGTAATATCCATAAAACATGATGCACTTCTCCAGTGCCTTTGGCTTGAGACTCTCAGGTGCTTTACAGCCATTAATGGGTTGAGCTGCCCAATACTCTGTGAGATAGGGAAGTACTGCTGGGTTTGGTTTTTAAACAAATGGGGACACTGAGATGTCAAGGTCAAAATTGTCAAGACTGGCCACTGATTTGGGGCATTTTAGATTTTGGGAGCCCAAGATTTTTCAGGAGTTCTGAATGAGCCAATAGCTCCAGGAGAAACCTGTGGGATCGGCACCTGCCCAGTACTTCTTAAAAATCAAACCAAAGATGTCTCAAGATGAGTGCCTAAAAATTGAGGCTCCTGAAATCACTGGCCACTTTTGAAAATATGTCTGAATGTGAGTTGTACACTGAATTTGAACACCCCTTTTATTCCCAATTACTAACACCCCTCCAAACACCCCCCGCAGCCCCTGCCCCAAGTAGAGTTGTGATCCGGAAAGGGAGGCACACCAGAGACTCCATGAAATCCATTAGGGACTTTGCTTCCAACTGGTTGTCTGTCTCGCTCAGCATTTTATACTGCTCCCCATCTCCATAGTATATAAGCACCTTCCACTTAATAGCAATAGCAAAGCTACGAACAACACCAGCTCTACTGATTTCCATCCCTGTGCTTTAATCACAAGCCCACCGCTCCCTTCTTGTAGGGCAGGGGTTCTCAAAATGGGGGTCATGACCCCTCATGGGGTCACAAGGTTATTACATGGGAGGTTGTGAGCTGGCAGCCTCCATCCCCAAACTCCGCATCGCCTCCAGCATTTATAATAGTGTTAAATATTTTTTTTTAAAAAAAGTGTTTTTAATATGTAAGGGGGAGGTCACACTCATAGGCTTGCTGTGTGAAAGGGGTTCACCAGTACAAAAGTTTGAGAACCACTGTCATAGAGTAATTATTATATCAAAACCTTTATTAGGCACATTCTTAGCAGTTCCATAAGGTCTGAAAAGAACTGGTCTTGTTCTATTATTTCACATACACAATAATATTTTCTTTGCCTATATTTGGAGAGGGGTCTGGAAAAGTGATATCACAACTGGAATGAGGAAGCGTTTATTCTCTGGCTGCAAACACATGACCGTGAAGTAAGACTGCTATTTGAAGAACCCTATTTATATTGACATTTCCTGAACCAAAACAGGACTGAGAGAAACTCGGGACAAAATGTTGTGTCATTGCTACATTCTGCAGGAACCACTACCAGCGTTTCACAGAAGTTTGAATGACAGCAAGTTACAACTGCGTTGCGCGGCAGGCAGGCTAAAGATGATAAGTGGAGGGTTATAGAAATAGATCATTGTATCAGACAGACTCCTCTTCTTGGAGCAAAGATTAGCATTTGTTGGGACATGCCTGGATGGGCTTGTTTGCTCATGACTAACTCCTGTTACATAAACCTAAAATGTTTGCTATTGAAAAAAAATAGACATAAACAAATAAAGCCTGAAGGATTAACCCATTGCAACATCCATTGTCGTAATCAATGCCCCTGACAAGTTTGACTTATATACACATGTGAAGCACATCTATGTTGGGACAAATCTTTGAAAACCTTCTCACTCATAATTTGCTGGTGATATAAATGCATGTGAAATGGACAATGGTTATAGCACAATCAGTGTGCAATGACATTCAACACAGAGTAAAATTTGATTTTAGTTAACACTGCTTGTAGTGTTCACTCTGTTCTATAGATCAAAAATTACTCTCCCAAAAGCCATTCCCTGTTGCTAATGGATCAGTCAGGATTTGATTGTGAGAATCAGTTATTTAGAAGTGATCATTTCTTTTTAAAAAAAAAAAAAAAAGGATTACAAAGGGAAAGGAGATCTAGCTGAGACCCAATTTCTAGGCAGAGATCATATGAATTTATTATCTGAACACCTTTGGGAAACACTGCTAAACCTTCCTCTGATGAAGCTTTTCCACATAACCAGAATGTCATTCACAGCATCAACCATTTCCTTTCCCTACTGTCTTTTAAAAAAATAACACACCCGAAGCGCAGCTTTCTATGCTTGCAAAACAGTGAAGAGCCAGAGATTCTATGAAGTCCACTAGGGACCTCCTTATTACCAATATATTTTATGTGGAAGGTCCTCAGACACTACAGTGAATGATGGCAGTACAAAAAAGTGATTAGACAAAGATTTCACACCTCTGAGTGCCAATTATCTTCAACTGAAGAATGTTACAAGTTCATAAGTGTACCCATTAGATCCAATAATAAGCTACATTGGCATTAAAATAACAAATGTTACATTAATATACCCAACAGATCTTACTCTGTCCTTGCAAAATTGGGACAGACTCGAGATAAATCCAGGTGCCTCTAAGTTGGTGTATCATATATGTTGAAGAGCCCAGAAGACGTAAATAACACCAGTTAGGTAGCCTCTTAGGCTCCCTTCTGAATGTGGTCCTTTGTTTCTATGCATGTGGCTTCTGTCTGGAGTTCATCCATATCCATCTTTAGTAACAAAATAAAATCCTGAGGTTCTTACACCTGGCCAAATTGTGCAGTTCACAATTAAGCAAATTTCCATTGAGTATATGTGGTTTTGCCAGACTAAAAACTGATGGAAAACCTTTGGGCGGAGCCAGGGGGAGGATGAAAAAGGATTGGGAGAGGAGATCTCTGCAACATTTTCCTCACTAACATTGTTTCCCAGCCATTCTGTCCAGCATGGAAAGGACAAGGGCCAGTCCAGAAACACCACAGACCCCTGACCAGGGTGAACCCATGGCTGTTTGTGAGGAAGCCCTACACATCCATACCAGCTTGGAACCTCCAGTGCCAGCCTCATAGGTAGCTCAGTTCCAGTCGAGCCACACTGCCAAGGCTTCTGCTGCTCACCCTGAAAACCCCATAACTGGGGATTCCCCATCTCAGCCTCTGGCTGTATTGCGTATCTGATATGAGCTGTGCTGGGTACAGAAGGGGACACCATGCACCTACTGCAACCCCACCCTTCCCCTTCCTCTAATGCTCCACCCACTCCCTGCCTTCACATTCCACTTAGAACCCAACCCCTTGGATTGGCCTCCATGGTGTCCAAGGGAAGTAATGCTACTGCACGTGTCTCTAGGCTGTGCCTGGAGATCCTCACACACAGAGGGCCTCAACCTCAATTGTCTTAGTGACAAGAGAAGGCCCGCAGGATTTAGCCTGATTAAAAAAAAATAAAATAAAATAAATCAGCGGCTATTATTTTACTGAGGGTAGACTAGTGCAAAATTTTTGATTGAAGCCTTCTTCTTTTTTTAATAAGAGATGGCTTTTTCATCAAAGTAGAAAATTGCTCAGGAAATATCTATTTTCAATGAACTTTTTCAATTTTTTCATCACCCCTCCCCCCAAAAAAAGTTTCAGTTTTGGGCAACTGAAAAATTTCAGCTACTTAGGGAAAATTTTTCCAATAAACCTAATCTCTCTCTCTCCTCCCACCCCCCCAGACTGGCCAAAACTGTTTTGATTTTTGGCAAGCCAAAAAAAAAAAAAAAAAATTCACTTTGGGGTTTTCAGTTTGACAAAACCCCCCAAAAAACTTTCTAGACTAATTTTGACAAAAATCAACATGAGAAAAAAAAATTTCCGCAATCAGGTCTAAGTGAGGGGCATCTGCTACAGCAGGGGTAGATCTTTGTCCAGCAATAGAAGCTACCCTTGGATCAATCAGAGATATCCATTGAAAATGTCCTGGAAGAAGCAAAGACTTCAGTCCAGAAGTTGACTAATTAAGGTACTTATATGGACTCCTGAAGTGAAGAGGACAAGAAGTGTTTGTTAAGCCAGCTGAAAGAGTATACAGACTTAGTTCTTACAAATCTACAATCGTGATTTCTGGACTCTACTCAACCTCTACATAGCTTTTACAGACGCCTGTCTTATAAAACACTTACAGTTGAGTGGAGTGAGACACTACCAGCAATGGGGCTGCCATGTGCTCAGGACAGAATAGAAAATTTTGAACACAGAGTGGAGTATCATACGACAAACAAATGAAGATTTAAACTTCAAGTTCTTTATCATCACTAGTGGTTCGACTCAATCTTTGTGCTACGTTTCCTGGGATGAAAGAAGTAGGAATTCATCTCTTGCTATTCCCAGTCACAACAGCTACAGTTGAGCATTCTTTTGCCTCATTGAATAGAATTTTGTGTTCTGAAAGAAGTCGTCTTCTGCCTGATCACGAGTATATCATGAAGGACTGGAAGTAACGGACACATAAAAAGACACAAAAGAGTTCAAAATTATAACAAGAAACCAAGAAGGATGTAGATGTAGTGCTTCATAGTAGGCTTGAGTAGCCAACTTTAATTTTTGTGATGATTTTAAAAAACATGAGTTAAATCTAATAAAATGGTCATGAAACATTTTTCAGTTTTTACTTTGGTGCCACACAGCCCACCTTCACCCTCACGGTCTCAACCCTTGTTGGTCCTCACCCGCCTGAATATTCCAACACCCCCCAATTTCAATGCCTGGGGAAAACATTCTGCGTGCATCATGCACCTTTCCAGACCAGCCTGCGTTAATGTCCGTGAAACGCCCACGGTGATCCACAAGTGCCTAGAGAACCATAGAGAAATACCCCTTCCAATTAATGTACTCGGTGGCTAGGTGGTCTGGTGCCGAATTAGAATACGCGTGCCATCGATCGCCCCTCCGCAGTTAGGGAAGCCCATTTGTGCAAAGCCATCCACAATGTCACGCACGTTGCCCAAAGTCACGGTCTTTCAGAGCAGGATGCGATTAATGGCCCTGCACACTTCCATCAACACATGTCCAACAGTCGACTTTCCCACTCCGAACTGGTTAGCAACCGATTGGTAGCAGTCTGGAGTAGCCAGCTTCCATAGTGCAATCACCACGCGCTTCTCCAGCAACAGGGCAGCTCTCATTCTTGTGTCCTTGCACTGCAGAGCTGGGGCAAGCTCATCACACAGTCCCATGAATGTGCCTTTCCTCATCCAAAATCCTCATTCTGCAGCCACTGGTCATAATCCCAGATGTGCATCATGATGCACTCAATGCTTGTTTCCCAAGCCGAAAAGTGACATTCCACTGTGGTCAGCACCTCCATGAATGTCACAAGCAATCTCGCCACGCGTACTAACTATGACACGAGAGCAATGTCGCACTCCTCTTGCCTTTGTAGTGTATAACTCCACTGCCACTCGTGACGTGTTGGTCAGAGCAAGCAGCGTATTGGTCAACAGTGTGAGATCCATTCCTGCAGCCCAAAGAGGCAGGGCGTGCAGTACACAAACCGTTGAAAGATGGTGCCAAATGTGGACGGAAGCACAGGGATTGCTGGGATGCGAAGCAATGCATCATGGGGCACTGGGACAGGACCCAGGATGTCCCGCGACCCCACTCTGCCTTCCCACAACCCTAAGCAGAAGAAGAAGAAGAGATGCTCTGTGGGATAGCTGCCCAGAGTGCACTGCTCCGAATACCGCTGCGAGTGTGAACACGCTATTGCACAGGCAGCTGACAGTGCGAACACACAACAGCGGTTTCTCTTCAGCACTCTCTGAACGGCACTGTAACTGCCGGTGCTGTAACTCTGCCAGTGTAGACATACCCTAAGCTATACTGGTATAAAAGTGACTTATACCAGTATAGCTGTGTCCACGGTAGGGCTTTTGCCAGTGTAACTATTTGGGGTTTTTTAAAATGACACCCCTAACCAAAATAGTTTCTATCAGTAAAACTTTTAAGTGTAGACTAGGCCTAATTATAGGATAATTACAATGCCACATAAATTAATATTATATGGAACAATCCTTCCCAGGCAGGAGAACAATCTGGAAAGCCTACAAGGAATTTTCCATATTTAAGTTAGATTATGCTTAAGGCCTGTGAATGCTATAAATGTAACCAGTTACAGCACAGTTTTCCCTGGCCCTGGTGCCTTTTGTAATGTAGACGGACCATAACTTGGTTCTCCAACTTGGCTTAAACCTGTTTTGCCAGTGGACAACGAGGTTCCATTTTGGTTGAATTTATAGCGCAGGCAGGCCCTAAGAACAAGACAAGACAATGGTATGTATGCCAAAGGCCTAGCCACCAAGGAAATCCTTTGCTTTTCCAGGCATAAAGCTATAAACCAGGCACAGATTAATCAGGTTTAACTGTGTGAAATGTTTTTAATCCAAACCCCTAGGTGACTCAGTGGGTTTGGCGGAAGCCTGAATGACAGAAAGGGTCAGAAGGGAATTTTACTGCAGTGTCTGCTCAAAACCACAGCCTGCCCATAAACTCTCAATAATACCGTTTCCGGATCAGTGGCCAGAATGTAAAACAAAACTACAGCATAGAAAGCTTGCTTGAGGCTGACAGGGCTACAATATGCCTGTCTGACCCATCAAGGTTCATATGCCAATAATAAAGCACTTTCGTTTAAATCCTTCCTTTAATTCCAGGCCATTTTTCCAATGCAATACATCCAAAAATACATTAAAAAGGGAAGGGAATGTGTATGTCTGTCTTTGTTTTCTGTAGAGAAATCACAAAATTACTGGTTTCAGAGTAGCAGCCGTGTTAGTCTGTATTAGCAAAAAGAAAAGGAGTACTTGTGGCACCCTAGAGACTAACCCATTTATTTTGAGCATAAGCTTTCGTGAGCTACTTCAGAAGTGAGCTGTAGCTCACGAAAGCTTATGCTCAAAATAAATGGGTTAGTCTCTAGGGTGCCACAAGTACTCTTTTCCACAAAATTACTGCTTCCAGGAAATAGGTTTTTACAGCCAAATCAACTGTTTCTTCTTCTTTCAAAAAATTACTTTTTTTGTTTCAGTGTCAATCCTCTTACAAGCATACATGTGAAAAGAAACTGTAAATATACCTGCTTTCATGACCATAATAAAACACATGGTGGCAACAGAAAAGAACGTTAAACATTAGCTTCATTCTTGTCCCCTATGATGTGTAATTCTAACTCCCCGCTCAGCAACAACGCCATCGTACAAACACCTTATTAAACCTTTACCACAAGACGTCTTGCAGGTGTCTATATATGGTATACCCTACCTACATTTACATTAATCATCTAAACCCTGTGTTTACTCATGAAATGAGAAGCACTTATTTGCTGTAATTCATTACCAGGTGGAAGAGGTCACAGCTAAGAATTCATATATTGTGGTAGCACTAGCTTAACCACGTGTTTCATTTGAGCTGGGGGGGTTGGGGGGGGGGGAGAGGAAATGGCAATAAAAGCTGAGCTGATGTAAAAATGAACTCAAAAATTTCACCCAAACCATTTCATTTTCACACGTACAAATCCCACACCTATAGAGTTTAACCTGCAGCTCTAGTTAAACATTAAATGCTTAAATGATCTCTCAGACATAAAAACATATTGTACGATATAGATGGACTTGCCCTTCAGAGATAATAAACACTTATCTACATGGGGGAGTTATTTTGTAAGAAACTATTCTGGACTGTGTAACTCCCTTTATCCAAAATGGCTGAAGCTAATTTGGAATAAAGCACTGATTCCAGAATAAGTGTCTACACAGGGAGTTAATCAGGAATAGCTACTCCACTTTAAATTCACACCCTACCTTAATCTGAATTAACTTTACTGTGTAGAGAAGCCCTAAAGGCTTGATTCTCATGTACACTAAGGCCCCTTTATATCCCTCTGGCAGAATAAAGAGCCCTTAAGGTGACTGTAAATTACACATGCCCCCAGTTTTAAGACACCTTTACTGTACCAGAACAATGTAGTGTAAATGAGAATCAGACCCATGATAGTTGTCATCATCATACCTCTATTTCATGCACAGAACTTTCATTGTAATCAATGGGAGTTTTGTGCAGAAGCTGATGACAAGCTGTGACGCTGTATGGAATATGTGGAACACACTCTATAATATTGTTGATACCAATATTATTATAAAATTGCAAGGTATCTGACCAGATATGCCATGTAAGGGATCTGTGAAAATGTTATGATTTGCCAAGTATGATGATCTTGTTCATGTTTGTATCCCCTTTATAATATGAGTTATAGATATGTATGGTATATCTGAATTTCCAAACTTGTGCTGTGTTTCTGGGTGACACCCCCAGAGAGATTGGCATCAGCACTGCCTAGCCTGTTCGATGGCCCATCAAGGGTCATCAGATGTACAAAGAACCCATTGAAAGAAGCCAGTGGCTACACCTTATGAGTCAGTGGGACTTATAGGGGCATGCCTATGGACAGGGGCCTCCAAGGTTTCTCCATTGCATGTGCTGTGACACTTGTGTTTGGGACACAGGAAGTACAAGCCACATGGCAAAAGGAATATAAAGGGCAACTGAATCTTTTCCATTTTGTCTTCATTCCTGCTTCTTACCTCTGGAGCAACTTCTCCACAAACTGAAGCACTGAACAAAGGACTGAATGACTCATCTGAGCCATGGATGTATGTATTCCAGAGGGACTTTCAAGCCAGCAAACTCACCAACACTGATAAGAACCTGATACGTGGACTTTGTAGTCTTATGTATGTATCTGATTGCTTGACCATTTAACAACAACTCTCTTGTTCTCTTTCTTTTATAATAAACCTTTAGTTTTAGATGCTAAAGGATTGACTGGCAGTGTGGTATTTTGGGTAAGATTCAAACTGATATTGACCTGGCAATGTGGCTGGCCTTTTGGGGACAGAAGAACATTTTGTCTAGTGAGCAAAGTTTTTAAATAACTTCTCACTCTCCTGGGCCTGTATGCTGATTGGGAGCCAGAGAACTGGAATGCAATAAAGGAGCCTGTGTGATTTCTTTCTTCAGCTTCTTAATAACCAATGTAGGGGGATCAGAAGCACAGTTTGTGACTGGTTGGTAAGTTTAACTTCAGTGTTAACCACCAGTTTTGGGAATATCTGCTCTCCCTTTTCCAGCCTGCCCTGACCTTGGCATTTTCAGTGAGGGCTGCCCCAGGGACACCAAGTCACACAAGCTACAACCATAGACACTAGCCTAGTCCACCAATCGAGCTCCCTACTGGCATCCGAGACTTCAACATAAACAGGAACCAAGAATTACTGTTTTGAAAGTGTGAGGCAATGTAAGTGGAAATACAAGGTGGTTACTGGAGTTTGTATACTGTAACGACCCTGTTTGGGAAGGCACTATAATATGGCTGGCTGTACCTAGAGGAAATAGGTGTGGAGCTTGTCTGCAGCAGAGAGGACAAGTGTGAATGTGTACAATAGATACGAGGACCAACAGGGCTCAGGTTTGGTGTTTTGCAAAGCATAGTTGATTGGATATCAGCTTTGCAAATCCAAAGTCCAAAGCTAAGGTGGTTCAGCTCCAAGTCCCATTTATCCAAACTCACAAAACACAGGTGAAGGTGTATTGCAATTATTCTGTTTTGGATCTACTTCTATATGTTTTTCACGTACCTGTGTAGTGTACACAGTGTGCAAAAATATGTTGATAAGGCTCTTGGCGACATGGCAAAGTTAGAATTGTTGCTATTTTGTTCATTTCAGATTTGTATATGTGGCTTGTTGTTTAACACTGTGCATGTGTTATTTATTATGTGTATTTCATCACCAGATTCACACTAAACTTGTTTTTAAATTTCACGAAAGCCCTGGTAAACAACAGGACCACATCATCCACTGCATTTGGCATGCACCTTTGGACACCTCACCCAAACTGTGTCCATTAATCCATTTCTGCCAGGACTACTTCTGACATTCCAAACACTAGCTTTCTTAGAATTATCAGTAGTTTCTAGTTCTTCTCTGGGGGGGTGAGGAAAAAAGTGTCTGTCTAGGTCTTACAAAGCTACAGATGGATGCAAGAGGGCTAGGACTACATGGAGTCAATTGTCTTAAATTCCAGAGCACGGAAGGGAAATGCCAGCTGTTCAAACCCATTGGATCCCACATGATCCCCACCACCACCACCCTTCTTGGCTCCAGATACCACAGATACCTGGCTATGGAGCATAGTAAGATGGAATAGTAACTGAGGGAAATGAGATAGGATTGATGTCAGTGCTCCACTTGTACCCCTCTCCTTTCAATCCCCAGGCTCCTTGCAGAGAGGGTTGAATTCACACTGAGACCTTGTCTACACTGAAGAAAATGTATCATGTTAGAAAGCATGTTAACTAGTTTAACATTCCATTAAACACAAGTTAAAATCCTTGTGTAGACAAGGCAGTTGTAGTTTTAATACATGCTAGCTCGTCAAGATAAACTATAGCAGGGAGTATATAATTAACCATGACCAAATACCAAGTTTTAAAACACGTTTTGCCGTGTCTACAATAGGATATGTCATGTTTAACAGGTTTGTTAGTTAATTAAAATGTTAAACAGGTTTGGTAACATGATACATTTTCCCAACTGACACATGCCCTATGTGCAGAGCAGAGATTTACATCAGAAGAAATGGTCAACTCAGGCAAATAATGCACTTTTCTCCATCCCAGACCAAGACAGTTTTGCTCGGAGGCAAATGAATTGCTGAAAATTAGGTCATGTTTTGCAGTCCATCAAGCCCATTGTTTCCAAAAGTAAATATCCATTGTCCTCAACTTACAATGACTCTCTTTCCTTAAATCAATGGTTTTGAAGACATGAGGGGAAAGGCTTGTTTGTCCCGGATAGCGCTAGCCGGAAAAAGCAGCCAGCTTTTGTCCTTCTGTATTTCCAGGAAGACTTGTTCTCTAACAATTTTTTTTTTTTTACTGAAAGCTTTTCCCACCACCACCTCCATCCCCACTCCAATTAAATGATAAAAATTACAAGAGCTTAGAAAATAATGGAATTTCCATATACCTTCTCAGAGGGGTTTGACTTTCTTTGGTCTGTGCTCTCTTTTGGTCTGGTTAGTATGTGCACAAGGGTCAGAGCTGAAGTGGTAAAAATGGCTGGCAAGTAATAAACCCCTTGTCTACACGAGAGCTCCCATTCTTGTTGCCTTGTGTGGAGCTACCTGCAAAGAGACATTATCTCATTCCTTAGTAGTAGTACTATAGGGCTAGTAGCAATTTACGTCTTTGCCAGCTGGGTTCTGGTCTAGACCTCATCCCCTGGCATCAAGTTAAGGCATATTCTGATAGACTACAATTATGTTTCCCCAGGAGACTGCCAGCACCAACTGAAAAAGCTTTGGCCAGTGACCTGTAGATGGACTTGCTTTACCTTTCTCAAGATCTGCCATTGGTTTCAAGCATCTCCATCTTTTTGGACACATAGAGAGGGAGTGAGTTGTAACATTGATTAAGGTAATCAGGCCAATATGTAGAGAGAGAGAGAGAGAGAGAGAGAGAAAATTGCATCTCCGGGGGGGGGAAATACCTGCTCTACATCCTGTAAATATTTTCCCCCAACCTCACTCCATTATAGTTAAACAAACAGAGGGTGTTAAATCCCAGGGATTGTCAAGAAAGCTCAGCATTGATCTACTTCTGCTCCCACTGAAGTCAATGTCAATGGAAGCTAATTTAAGACCAGTGCTGAGTGCTTTTGAAAAATCTCATACATAGCTAATAACGGGTCTAATCCAAAGCCTACTGAAATCAATTGAAATATTCCCATTAACTTCAAAGGGCTATGGATCCATCTCCAGCTGCACTAGTATCCTGTGGGTCACTGCGTTTCTGTAATTTACTGTCCAACAGCTCTTAAAAGTTTTCACCTTGTCTCAACCTCAGCCTGGTGTGACTGTTTATTATTTGGGTAGCATTCACAGTATATTTGGGGATTACTTCCCCCCCCCCCCCGTATAGTCGAAGTGACTGAATCGGACTACCATTGCTGCTGAGGTATTTAAAGTTACAGTGCAATGAATTAGGGAGAAGGGGGTTCATTACAGACTCTGGGCATAATATTACATGAGTTCCATAATAGGCCCTGTCTCTGCTGAAACTGTGAACATCCCAGGTGATAAAACCTAAACTGGGAAGACTAGCATTGTTAACCTACCTGATTCGTGGTATCAAGACAAATCAGGTAGCCATTAAGAAATGTTAAGTAGGAAGATGCCCCGTTTTTTGTTGTTGTTGTTTAAAGTGGCGTTGAGATGTGTAAAACAGGGCAAAAGCAGGGATTTAACTGGTGTAAAGAAGTTTTGCTCCAGTTACATGTTCCAGCATCAGCCCTGCTAAATTCAAATTAATGTGTAAAGGGGAAAACAGGATTTGGGGATGATGTGGGAGTACAGAAGTTTTCAGAAAAACATCCAGCATGGATGGATAGAAAGCTGGAGAGCAAAGAATTGGGAAGCTGAATTTCCACAAACTGATGTGAACCTTTTTTGGAAAGTCTTTGGATTTCAACAAATGTATTAGGAATCTGTTCTTCTGACGTCGAGTTGGTTTGGTTTGGTTTGTTTGCATTTCTCAAATACTGGATGGATGCCAGCTTCCTCCCCTTAGCAAGAGAAGAGAGACCAATTTAAGTAATCTACTAAATTTAGACCATTTGCTGATACAATGACTAGAGAGCTACTGTGATGGCCAACCTCATGGCTGACACACTGGAAATTGAACCAGGCACCTCCAGAGCTAATAAGCATGAGCTGTGACAGCTTGAGTTAAAGAGCCAAAGAGATCTCTTTGTGAGAGTTGTACAGAGTCATCTATTCTGTGGATCATGCACGGAGAGGAACCTGAAACATATTCTCGCTGCTTTGGATTAGACATTCTTTTCGCAACTCCATTTTATCATCATCATACTGAATACACAATTAACTGAGACTTTTCTTACATACATACCTGGAAATAACAACAAAAGATCATTAATAATAAATAGCAACTTACAAATTAAACCACCTTTCATTTAGACAAGATCCTCCAAATCTTTACAGACCTATGAATAATGGGCTAGATACTGACCTCAATTTCATCATTTTTAACTACTATAACTCCATTGACTTCAGTGACTTTATGATCACTTAACAACACTAAGAGAGCAAAATTAAGCTCAGTGTATACAGGAATCACTCTGCCTAACATTGAAATGCAGCAACATTATGCAACAGTTGATCACATAAAGTGAAAGATAACCATACCGTAGAAACCTCCTCTAAAAATATCAGGGCCAGACTCTGGAGTGCTGTCCCAATGGCACAAAGCTGATTTATACCTGGCTTAATTAGCCAATAGAGCTCTCTCTTTTACAGGGAAATCCGCCTATGCCACCCCCTTCCCTAACTCCTGGCCTAGAGGTCACGGCTAGGATGCCCCAATGCCCAGCTGATCCACAGCTGCCAGAATGGTCCTTTGGGGCTGTTAGCAGCCAGTATAAAATAGAGTAGCCCCCACCATCTCCAGGATTGAGATGCCATAAAGCCAAGGTAGCTAAATGCCATCTTAACTCAATGCTTTTTTTGCCTCTGTCTTCACAAACAAGGTCAGCTCCCAGACTGCTGCACTGGGCAGCACAGCATGGGGAGGAGGTGACCAGCCCTCTGCGGAGAAAGAAGTGGTTCGGGACTATTTAGAAAAGCTGGAAGAGCACAAGTCCATGGGACCGGATGCGCTGCATCCGAGAGTGCTAAAGGAGTTGGCGGATGTGATTGCAAAGCCATTGGCCATTATCTTTGAAAACTCATGGCGATTGGGGGAGGTCCCGGACGACTGGTAAAAGGCTAATGTAGTGCCCATCTTTAAAAAAGGGAAGAAGGAAGATCCGGGGAACTACAGGCCAGTCAGCCTCACCTCAGTCCCTGGAAAAATCAAGGAGCAGGTCCTCAAGGAATCAATTCTGAAGCACTTAGAGGAGAGGAAAGTGATCAGGAACAGTCAGCATGGATTCACCAAGGGCAAGTCATGCCTGACTAATCTAATTGCCTTCTATGATGAGATAACTGGCTCTGTGGATGAGGGGAAAGCAGTGGACGTGTTGTTCCTCGACTTTAGCAAAGCTTTTGACATGGTCTTCCACAGTATTCTTGCCAGCAAGTTAAAGAAGTATGGGCTGGATGAATGTACTATAAGGTGGATAGAAAGCTGGCTAGATTGTCGGGCTCAATGGGTAGCAATCAATCGCTCCATGTCTAGTTGGCAGCCAGTATCAAGGGGAGTGGCCCAAGGGTCGGTCCTGGGGCCGATTTTGTTCAATATCTTCATCAATGATCTGGAGGTTGGTGTGGATTGCACCCTCAGCAAGTTTTCCGATGACACTAAACTGGGAGGAGAGGCAGATTCACTTGAGGGTAGGAATAGGATACAGCGGGACCTAGACAAATTAGAGGATTGGGCCAAAAGAAATCTGATGCAGTTCAACAAGGACAAGTGCAGAGTCCTGCACTTAGGACGGAAGAATCCCATGCACCGCTACAGACTAGGAACCAAATGGCTAGGCAGCAGTTCTGCAGAAAAGGACCTAGGGGTTACAGTGGACGAGAAGCTAGATATGCGTCAACAGTGTGCCATTGTTGCCAAGAAGGCCAATGGCATTTTGGGATGTATAAATAGGGGCATTGCCAGCAGATCGAGGGACGTGATCATTCCCCTCTGTTCGACATTGGTGAGGCCTCATCTGGAGTACTGTGTCCAGTTTTGGGCCCTACACTACAAGAAGGATGTGGAAAAATTGGAAAATGTCCAGCGGAGGGCAACAAAAATGATTAGGGAACTGGAACACATGACTTATGAGGAGAGGCTGAGGGAACTGGGATTGTTTAGTCTGCGAAGAGAAGAATGAGGCGGGATTTGATAGCTGCTTTCAACTACCTGAAAGGGGGTTCCAAAGAGGATGGATCTAGACTGTTCTCGTTCTGTCATCTGCTACCACTGAGGAGTAATGGTCTCAAGTTGCAGTGGGGGAGGTTTAGGTTGGATATTAGAAAAAACAACTTTTTCACTAGGAGGGTGGTGAAACACTGGAATGAGTTACCTAGGGAGGTGGTGGAATCTCCTTCCTTAGAAGTTTTTAAGGTCAGGCTTGACAAAGCCCTGGCTGGGATGCTTTAGTTGGGGCTTGGTCCTGCTTTGAGCAGTGGGTTGGACTAGATGACCTCCTGAGGTCCCTTCCAACCCTGATAGTCTATGATTCTTTGCCCAGCCCCTCTGGAGCTGCATCAAGTGCAGCGCAGCTGGTCCAGAGGATCTAGGCCATAGGTTTGTTCATGGTAAGGAGACGTAACATATTTATACTACTTTCTGAGAGCTTTGTATTGTACACTGCACTGCAAATCTCCATGCCTCACATAACGAAACAGCTTAGAAACATATCCTCATATGCTTAGAAGCACGTTATGTATGGTACAGTCTAAAGCAAGCTATCTTGTGTGTACTAATTAAGCCACAAACTAAAGCCTGAAGCTAATATCAAGGCTCCAACAACTTCACCCCATAAAAGCAAAAGAAATACCATAGAATGAAAATGCTCTAGTGGGGAGAGAAGGGCACTGGTTCCAGTTGTAGAGGATCAAAGCTTGAAGCTGGAGTTGGGAGCTAGACACAGTTCTGCTCTACTAAAAATGTTGTTAATGGATTCTGCATAATAAGTAGGCTATAGACTAGGGGTAGTCAATAGGTAAGGCTACGTTTTAGTCACAGGTATTTTTAGTAAAAGTCATGGACAGGACACGCACAGTAAACACAAATTTACAGCCCGTGACCTGTCCATGACTTTTATTATATACTCCTGAATAAATCTTGGGTGCTCTGGGGCGGGGACGGACACACAAGCAGTGGTGTGCAGCCTGGAACCCCCACTGCTGCTGTGGGGGCGGTGCTGTTGCTGGGGGCAGGGGGGCACAGTGGCCCAAGACTCCCCCAGCACTGGCTGGTGCGGCTGGCCCAGGGGCCACCTGAACTGCTCAGGCGGCCCCCGGGCCAGCTGTACCAGCCACTGCAGAACTCACAGAGGTCCTGGAAAGTCATGGAATCTGTGACCTCTGTGACAGACTCGCAGCCTTATCAATAGGTGAACTGCGGGCCAAGTCCAGACTGCCAGATGCTTTTGAATGGACCCCAAAATCTTTTTATTTCATTATTATCATCATCATTATTTTTTCTTTTTATTATTATTTTGTCTAGACCTTGACAAAAATAGACCGATATAGACTTAAAGTTGTGCTAAGGGGAAATTGCAAAACTTCAAGATGATGCTCTCTGAAACAGTTGTGATTACAAGGAGTATTCTTCTAAAATGAAAACCAAATTTATTCAGTTAAATTCAACCATCTGCCACATGACTCAAGGTCTGATCTCAGAAGCTGTCAGACCTGAATAACCCAGGGGAGGTAGAACATGGGTAGGGGGTGTGTGAGTGTGGTTAGAATGACATATTTATGAAGGCTGTGAATTATAGATGAGTTTCTGTATAAACCAGATGTGTTTAACTGTACCATTCTTCCTTCACACAGCACATATGGATCTCATAATATGGCAATTGCACTTTATTATTCAGTGAATTTAAGGCTGACAAAAGTGCAAGATTGACAGCCCTGGAGACTTAAGTCCTCTATTTATCAACGGGATAAGTATAACACACAATATAAGCTGATCCTCCATGGACCAGATGGGCATAGGGGCATCCCAGCCACACCCTCTAAGCCAGTAGCTAAGGAGGGGGTGGCACAGGAGCATTTCCCTAAGTAAGGAAGGTCTCTGATGGCCAATTAACCCAGGTTTAATGTCAACATGTCCTAATCTGGAGGGACCAACCAGTCTGGAGGAGTGAGCGAGTTTCAGTCTCCACAAGAGCAGTTAGTAACTGGACTTTAACTACCCAGACATTTGTTGGAAAAGGAATACGGCTAAACACAAAATGTCCGATAACTTCTTGGAATGTATTGGGGACAACTTTTTGTTTCAAAAGGTGGAGAAAATAACCAGGGCGTGTCAAGGTTCCTTCCCCACTCTGAACTCTAGAGTACAGATGTGGGGACCTGCATGAAAACCTCCTAAGCTTACTTTTACCAGCTTAGGTTAAAACTTCCCCAAGGTACAAACTATTTTACCTTTTGCCATCGGACTTTATCGCTGCCACCACCAAACGTCTAAAAGGTATATAATTGGGAAAGAGCCAGTTTGGAAATGTCTTTCCCCCCAAAATCCTCCCAACCCTTACATCCCCTTTCCTGGAGAAGGCTTGATAAAAATCCTCACCCATTTGCACAGGTGAACACAGACCCAAACCATTGGATCTTAAGAACAATGAAAAAGCAATCAGATTCTTAAAAGAGGAATTTTAATAGAAGAAAAAGTAAAAAGAATCACCTCTGTAAAATCAGGATGGTAAATACCTTACAGGGTAATCAGATTCAAAAGAGAGAATCCCTCTAGGCAAAACCTTAAGACAAAAACAGGAATCTATATTCCATTCAGCACAGCTTATTTTCTCAGCCATTTAAAGGAATCAGAATCTAATGCATATCTAACTAGATTACTTACTAAGTTCTAAGACTCCATTCCTGTTCTGTCCCCGGCAAAAGCATCATAGAGAGAGAGGCTTTGTTTCTCCCTCCTCACAGCTTTTGAAAGTATCTTGTTTCCTCATTGGTCATTTTGGTCAGGTGCCAGTGAGGTTATCCTAGCTTCTTAACCCTTTACAGGTTAAAGGGCTTTTCCTCTGGCCAGGAGGGATTTTAAAGGTGTTTACCCTTCCCTTTGTATTTATGACAGGGGGACAGCCATTTTAGACTGGATTCTGACTAACAGGGAGGTATTGGTTGCACATCTGAAGGTTGAAGGCAATTTGGGTGAAAGGGGTCATGATATGATAGATTGCATGATTCAGTTTACCTGATCCTGCATCAGCATAGGGACTGAACTTGATGCGTTCTTGAGGTCCTTCAAGCCCTACATAAAAAAGAAAGCTGGAAGTTTCTCAAGGAGACAGTCTTAAAGCAGCAGCAACAAACTATCCCAATGCAAAGGAAAGACAGGAAGAATAGTAAGAAGTGGAAATGACTCCATCAGGAGCTCTCTAATCACCTGAAAATCTAAAAAGGAATCCTCCAAAAAGTGGCAACATGGACAAATTGCTAGGGATGAGAACAAAATAGCACAAGCACGTAGGGACAAAATCAGAAAGACTAACATACAAAATGAGTTATATCTATCAAGAGACACGAAAGACAATAAGAAGAGGTGCTATAAGACAAAAGGACAGCAAGCCAAAATAGGGAAAGAACAGACTGAATAATATTTAGCTAAATTAGATGTATTCAAGTTGACAGGGCCTGGTGAAATTCACCATAGGGTATTTAAGGAACTAGCAGAAGCTACCTTGGAAATATTCATAATTATCTTTGAGAACTCCTGGAGAACAGATGAGCTCCCAGAGGGCTAGAGAAGGGCAAAAATAGTGCCTGTCTTTAAAAGGGGGAACAAAGAGGACCTGGAGAATTCCATTTAACTTCAATACCTGGAAAGATACTGGAACAAATTATTAAACAATCAATTTGTAAGTACCTAGAGGATAGTAGGTTTATAGTAATAGCCAACATGGATTTGTCAACACCAAATCATGCCAAATGAACCTAATTTCCTTCTTTGACAGGGTTTGATTGGCCTAGTCAAAGTTATTCCCCTAGTGGATGGGGGAAAAGCAGTAGATTTTAGTAAGTCTATTGACGCAATCCCACATGACATTCTCATAAGCAAACTAGGGAAATGCACAACCAGTTGAAACACCATACTTAAAGAGTAGTTATCAATGGTTGGCTGCCAAACTGAGGGAACATAATCAAGTGAGGTCTGTGCTGAGTCCGGTACTATTCAATATTTTCATTAATGACTTGGATAATGGAGTAGATGATATGCTTATAAAATCTGTGGATGACACCAAGCTAGGAAGGATTTCAAGCACTTTGAAGGACAGGACTGGAATTCAAAACAACTTTGACAAACTGGAGAACCAGTCTGAAATCAACAAGATGAAATTCAATAAGGACAAGTGCAAAGTACTACACTTAAGAAGTTAAGAATAGATATATACCAAAATGGGGAATAACTGGCAGTAGTACTCCTGAAAAGGATCTGGGGGTTATAGCAGATCACAAATTGAATAAGAGTCTGCAACATAATGTATTTGCAAAAAAGATTAATATTCTGGGATTTATTAACAGGAATGTTGTATGTTAGACACGGGAGGTAACTGTCCTGTTCTACTCAGCACTGGTGAGATCTCAGCTGACGTACGGTGTCCAATTGTGGACACCACGCTTTATATGATGTGGATACCTCCCTCCTAGGAAAGGAATTGAGACCACCAACTCATTTCACACAGGCCACTAGATTTTGTGATGCTCGGAAACTCATAAGATAAGAAGTTCAGTTGACAGTAGCACCATAAACAGTCCAAATTATGACATGTAGTGCTAGCACTACGGAGTACATATTTTATGATGATGTGTTATATCTTTCAGTGTACAACCACACATATGTATTCTCAGTTTTTAATTATGCAATGACAATGTTTCACCATGAATTTATATTTCAGTATAGCCCAGACACATTTCCGTAAGTGTTCACGAATAAGATATATGCAAACATCATGCCTGTCCCTAATGGCCCCCGATATGACTGAATACACAGACTCTCTCTAAACAGAGCCTACAGCACTATGTATGTGCCTAATATTTGAATGAGTTTTACAAAAAGCCCAACATCCCCCCTCCCAAGCCCCCCATGAGATTCTTCTGTCTTCACACTGCAGCATTTCAGCTCCAGTGCTGAAGATAGAACAAATCTTTCTTTAAAGTGTATGCTAATTTTTAACTGGCTGCATCTGATCAGATGCTGATAGAAATATCACCCTCTTGAGTGACAAGACTTACTGCCAGACTAGCAAGCAACAGAATGTGCCATTCATTAAAGAGTTTAAAATCATGGTTATTGTCTGTCTACCAAACATGGCTAAGATCAATGGACATAATAGACTCCACTCATATCCTGCCAACTTGCTATATGCAGTACAATGCAAGACAAAACCTAACCATTCCAAAGACTGTACTTTTTGAAGTAACATATTCTGATTTTCTTAAGCAGTCTTTTCCCCATGATCCAATTGGCACCTCAGCAATAATCCCCTTCCTTTGCACCACAACATATGCAGGAATTTAACTGTACAAATCCCACGGCAGGACTAAGCCCCTGACCATTACGCTGGAAATGCACAGGGAAGAGCAGATGGATTGTGACCACAATCTCTAGGAAGCACAACTCTGAAGACATATAGACCGTTTTCTATTTATTGCTACGCCACTTAGATGAGAATCTGATGTGACTTCAATTGGAGGAAGGTGTAACTTAATAATGATTCTCTGTCCCAATGGTCAGAGTGTTACTGTCATCTGAATGCTGTTTGGACCAGCTCTGAGAAGTAAGGTGTCTGATGGGACTCCAGCAATGACACTGAAATGTGGGTGCACGGGTGAAAGTAGGCTGGTATGGCATACCGGTAAGAAGTGGCCACCAGTACCAGCCCATACACAGCTGATGTTAAAGCACTAGGGCGGCAGTACTTTTACGTTGCTGCCCCTCTCCCCTCCATGGCCCCCCGTTGGCGGCCCTGCAGGTAGGGACCCTACCAGCAGGGCTGCCGCCAAAGGGGTGTGGTAAAAGTCAGCTGTGGGGCCTGGCGATTTAGAAGGGCCCTGGGCTCCTGGCCACCACCGCTACTACTGCGGAAGTGGCTGGAGCCCCGGGCCCTTTTAAATCACCACCAGAGCCCCGGGCGGTGCAGACCAGACAGCGCAGATGGGCTGGCTGGTGGAGGCTGACCCCCGCTTCCGCCCAAGGCCCTGCCCCCTTCCAGGGGCCCAGAGCCGGGCCCCCGTACGTGTAAGTCTTCTGTGTTACTTTCACCCCTGTGTGGGTGTGATGTGTTGGTGCAGAAATCTCTAAAAGCAGACAAAGAGGAACAATAACTAAGGCTGCGAGTCTGTCACAGAGGTCATGGAAGTCACGGATTCTGTGACTTTCTGGGACTTCTGCAGCGGCCAGTGTGGCTGGCCCGGGGGCCTCCTGAGCAGCTTAGGCAGCCCTGGGCCAGCCACACCAGCCGCTGCTGGGGCAGTCTCGAGCTACCATGTCCACCCTCCCGACAGCAGGAGTTTGGGTGTGGGAGGGGGCTCAGGCCTGAGGCAGGGGGTTGGGGCAGGGGTAGGGAGTGAGGGCTCCAGGTGGCGCTACCTTGGGGAGCTCCCCAGAAGCAGCGACATGTGCCTCGGCTCCTAGGCATAGGGGCGGTCAGGCGGCTCTATGCGCTGCCTCTGCCCACAGGTGCCTCCCCCACAGCGGTTCCCAGCCAATGGCAGCTGTGGAGCAGCCGCTTGGGGTGGGGGTAGCATGAGGAGCCGCCATGGCTGTGCCTCCACCTAGCAGCCGAGGGACACATCGCCACTTCCGGGTAGCTGCGCAGAGCCAGGTAGGGAGACTGCCAGCCCCGCCAGCCTGCCCACTCAGCACCAGCGGGGGTCCTGAGCTGCGTGCCGCCACCAGCCCCCATGCCCCAGCACCAGCAGGGGTCCCAGGCCATGCAACGCTGCCTGCCCCAGAGCACCCAAGATTTAATCAGGAATCTATAGTACAAGTCATGGACAAGTCATGGGTCATGAATTTTTGTTTACTGCCTGTGACCTGTCCATGACTTTTACTAAAAACATATACCCATGACTAAAATGTAGCCTTAACAAGAACTACCTATACATATCTGAAGGGTGTAAACATCCAGGATGGAAATGAAGTAAAGAACAAGATCAAAGAAGTAAAGAGCTGTCACAAAAGTGAAATGCCTGCAAGCTGCATGGAAACTTCTTCAAAAGAACCACAAACTATATGTTAATGCCAAATTTAAGGGGGGGGAAAGTAAAGGGACAAAAAAATATGTCACCATGGCTAAACAAGAGAGTCAGAGAGTCAGTTAGAGACAAAAAGACATTTAAAAAACTGGAAATCAAATCCTACAGAGGAAAATAGAAAGGAGATTAACATTTGATTTGTCAGAGTTTAAGTGTAATTTGTCAGGACAAAAAAAGAATTTGAAGAGCAACTAACAAAAGACACAAAAACTAACAGCACAATATTTTAAAGTACATCAGAAGCCTGCCAAACAATCAGCGGTGCCACTGGATGATGAGGTGCTAAAGGAGCACTCTAGGAAGGTAAGGCTATTGCTGAGACGCTAAATGAATTCTTTGCATTGATCTTCACTGCAGACAGTGTGAGGCAGATTCCCACACCGGAGCCATTCTTTTTAGGTGACAAATCTGAGGAACTGTCCCAGATTCAGGGGTCAATACAGAAGGTTTTGGAACAAATTGATAAATTAAACAGTAATAAGTCACAAGGATCAGATGGTATTCATCCAAGACTTCTGAAGGAACTCAAATATTACTCCTGAGGGAATTCTGCGCCAAAAATTATGCACACAATATTTTAAAATTCTGCAGATGTTATTTGTCAATAAATAAATGTGGCTCCAATATGGCAGTGGGAATCACAGGCCACTGGCTGTATTGAGGTGGGAGATCGCCCTGAAGCCCCCAGCTCCCCCAGTACAGTGACTCAGCAGTGAGGCTGCACCTGACCCTGACACAGCACAAGGGCTTGGCCTCCCCCAGAAACACCCCGGGGCCCTGCCCCTCTATGACAGGTGTGGGTAGGCAGGCTCAGCCCAGCAGGATCCAAGTGTGGAGGAGCTTAGTGCGTGGGGAGCCCCAGCTGCTGCCGAGGGGACGCCACATGCTGGGCTCCCGCTTCCCCCTGTGATTCCCCATCCCCTTTTCTTCTCCATCCCCCTCCCCTCACTCCCACATTCCCCTCCCCCTGCCCTATTCCACCCCCTTCTTTCCGCCCCGCCCCATCTCCTCACAAAACAAAAGAACAAGGGGTCACCCAATGAATTTAATAGGCAGCAGGTTTAAAACAAACAAAAGGAAGTACTTCTTCACACCATGCACAGTCAACCAGTGGAACTCATTGCCAGGGGATGTTGTGAAGGCCAAAAGTATAACTGGGTTCAAAAAAGAATTAGATAAATTCACAGAGGATAGGTCCATCAATGGCTATTAGCCAAGCTGGTTAGGGACACAACCCACATGCTCTGGATGTCCCTAAGCCTCTGACTGCCAGAAGCTGGGACTGAAAGGCAGGGGATGGATCACTCAATAAATTGCCCTGTTCTGTTCATACCCTCTGAAGTATCTCTCACCAGCCACTATCGGAAGACAGGAGACTGAACTAGACTGAGGATGGTTGCTCTTATGAAATTTTTAGGGTATTACAAAGGTAACAAGGAGTAGTGGGATGAAATTAAGACAGGGAAAATGTAGACTGAATATCAGGATAAGTTTCCCAGCTAAGAGATCCATCAGTCTGAGTTATTATTTCCCAAGAAAAAAGGTGAAAGCCCCATTGTTTAGGATATTTAAAACTAGACTGCATGAAAAATGCATTGCAGGGAACAATCCTGCAGTGGCGAGGAGATGGACTAAATGATCTAATAGGCTTTTTCCATATCAAATTTCTATGAATGTCTGAAGCAATAAAAATGCTTATTAGTTTTTCTGAGCAATATGTCCACATATGAATAGCTATAACCCTGCTAAGTCAATCGTTTTTACGCCTATGATGTGATATGACCAGGGCAGTACTGTCATCATAATGGAAACACAAAGGTACTTCCAGTCCACTATGATTATATCAACCCTCTAAATGCTCTGATTTCTTTGCAATGATCTATGACTACTTCAAGAACACAGCCGTCCTGGGACTGGGGATACCACAGCACATCTGTGCCCACAAAATATCCACATTTATATAAATAATACTAACATGCAGGGGTAGAATATGTTCTAATGGCAAGATTAATCTGATCTACTGTGTAAGAGTACATTTTGCTATATTATGCTGTAAGATGTTAACATGTACACCTGCTTGTATCTTCTTAGCCTGTTACATATAATGCTTAGATGGTAAGGAAATGAATAGAGATAGCAAGAAGCAGAGAGAGATCATTTATTGCTTTATCATCTAAGCATTGTCCAGGGATTAAAGTCACCCAGAGAGGCGGCAGCTGACACAGTCAGCCCAGCAAAGGAGTTTGTGGGTTGAAAGACAGAGTGCTAAGGGTGTGGGAAGAGAACACAGTTCTTCCTTCTGTCAGTCACCTAAAAAACCCTGCATAAACCACAGAAACTCCTTCAAGACTGTGACTAGATGCACTGGGATACCACTGAGAACAAACCAGAGGCGGCTTCCCTCCATTCCTGTCTTGCTGAGCTAGACACACCAGTCGGCTACAGCATAGACCAATAGGTTGGGCCACGCCCCCTGCAGTGCACAGAAACTAAGATTAATTTAGGCTTCTCAGTTAACAGGAACTTTCCCAGCACCTAGTATTCAGTCTTTCTGGGAGCCTAAACCCCAAATGAATCCATTTTACTCTGTATAAAGCTTATACAGGGTAAACTCATAAATTGTCCGTCCTCTATAACACTGATAGAGAGATATACACACATTTGCTCCCCCAGGTATTAATCACTTACTCTGGGTTAATTAATAAACAAAAATGATTTTATTAAGTGTAAAAAGTAGGATTTAAGTGGTTCCAAGTAATAACAGACAGAACAAAGTAAGTTACTAAGCGAAATAAAACAAAACATGCAAGTCTAAGCCTAATACATTTAAGACACTGAATACAGGTAAATCTCACCCTCAGAGATGTTCCAATAAACTTCTTTCACAGACTAGACTCCTTCTTAGTCTGGGCCCAATACTTTCCCCTGGTACAGTCCTTGTTCCAGCTCAGGTGGTAACTCGGAGATTTCTCATGAATGGCAGCCCCCTTTGTTCTGTTCCACCCCCTTTTATTTATAGCTTTGGCACAAGGCAGGAATCTTGTGTCTCTCTGGATCCCCATCCCTCCTTCTAAATGGAAAAGCACCAGGTTTAAGATGGATTCCAGTTCAGGAGATGTGATCACATGTCACTGTAAGACCTCCTTCGTCATAGCCTAGTAGCTGGAAGACAGGTACCCAGAAAGGCTTGAAGGTAAACAAACCCATTCACAGTTCATGGATTCTGAAGCACCCTTAATGGCTTCCACTTAACATGTTTATATTAGTAATACAAGTTTACATGTTTCAGAGTAGCAGCCATGTTAGTCTGTATCCACAAAAAGAACAGGAGTACTTGTGGCACATTAGAGTCTAACACATTTATGATGAAGTGGGCTGGAGCCCACGAAAGCTTATGCTCAAATAAACGTGTTAGTCTCTAAGGCGCCACAAGCACTCCTGTTCTTTTTACAAGTTTACATCTTATTCTCCTAACTCCAGACATAGAAATAATACATGCAAACAAATGGGATGAATACACTCAGTAGATCATACGCTTGTAGGATACCTTACAAGAGACCTTTTGCATAAATCATATTCCAGTTACATTATATTTACACTCATAAGCATATTTCCATAAACATATGGAGTGCAACATCACAAACCCTTCAATAGATTCATGTTGCTATATCTGCTCAAAAAGAAAAGGAGTACTTGTGGCACCTTAGTTTCCCTGTACTAAGATGCCTCAAGAAGAAACACACTGTGCTGAGCTTACCACAGACACTTTTAATATTTCCGTATTAATGACATCACTGTCAGGACGAGTTGCAATGGTTGCTTGCTGGTGCACTCTAGTAACCAGGCTGGGTTGCAGCCAGCTAAGCTGTAACATCTTATACTCTAACCCCTTAAACCTGTTAATTAGATTCTGTAAACTACTGCCAGGTGAGGTATGCTTTCGACAATATTATGATTCAGAAACACACAGCAGGTGGTCAAAACTGACAGCTTCTAATTAATATTAATATTCTTTAGTCCTCCATATGGCAAGAAACAAGAGGGTGCAAGGATGGTGTGGAGGGAGGGGTGTCCAGATCTCCTGGCATTCTCTCCCATTCACTTTGCTTTTACTCACAGCAAAGCTTCAGTACCTGTGGATTATGTTGTTATAAAAATACTAACTAATCATTAGTGAAATTGAATGAGCTTCTGTATCAACTCCTGATCCACAGTACAATCACAGATAAATCAGTTTGATTATATCAGCTCCCCTCTTTACTCTTCACTTCCTTCAGTCACACACAACAAGTAAACAAGAAAATAAAATTAAAGCCATGCTAGAAAAAGAACAATTCCTCTATATCTAGAGAAACAGCTACATTACACTCCCGGGGAGCGGAGGGTGCGCGCGCGTGCGTGCAGGCGACCAGTTCACATCCAGCTTATGGTTTCTGAATATAAATGATTTTCCTAATATTAGGCTTGTCTCTTTGAAAGACAGCATCCTGTATCCCAAAACTGCCTGGGTAACTGCTAATCTTTAACTCTTCTCTCATTCTGTGTTTAGGACAGTCAAGAAGATTTAGAGAAGAGAGGAGGCATGATTCACCACTCACACCAGTTTCAACTGGTGTAACTCCACTGACTTCAACAGAGTCACTCCTGATTTACATTGCTGTAAGTGATAGCAGAATCAGGCTCCAGGGTAGTTAACTTGTCTACGGGGAAGCACCTGCAATTCAGGAGTGAACCAGGGAGAACTCAAGTACTATGTAGTATCGTCCACCATCATATGAGCCAGCCGATAAATATACAGCATTAGGTTCTAAAGCTGCAGTCCTCTGAACATTCAGGATGACAAAAATGAAATAGTAAAGAAACAGCATCAGAGGGAAGTACTAAGACAGAATCGTGGGCGGTGAGGTGATGAAATATTACCTCCACCCTCACAAAAAAAAAAAAAATAAAAAAAAAAAATCTATGATCTCATGTTGGCAGTACGCCCAGCATGTTTGACCTCAGGGGATATGTCAGTAAGCCAACGCAGCAGGAGTAGCAGACCTTGAAATTTTATATCTGCTCCTCCTTGTAAATCTTATCTAATCCAAAATATTTCACATTAGGGAAAATAAATAAATAAAAAGAAGCCAAGATAAGCACAGTCCAGTTATATGAAGTCATGCTAACTATAGAAACAGCCATGGTAGAAAAGGGTTAGCTGTTCATTTGGTCAAGTTAAGCAAGTCACAATTAGGACTACCTGTGGGTCATAAACCTGTACATGGGAACTCTGAACTGGAGCAATGGCAACCAATTAGCCTTAACTATGTCTTGACCATTTTAGTGACTAACCCATTTTTGAATGTGCTGTTTCTCTAGATATTTCACCTATAGATGAACAGTCCTTTTTTTAGCATGGCTTTATTTTGTTTATTTACTTGTTTATTTTACAGGTCGTGCTGGGGATCAGTCAGATCATAATGGCTGTATTCTTTCACCAAGCTAGCGCCAGTCGTGACCAGAATGTTCAAGGCACAAAGGTTGCTAGGCTCCCCAAAAAACAAAGAAGGTCTCTTAGTGGACAAGATCTATCCTTCATCCACTTCTACTCGCAAGGTAACAGTGAATGAGTGCTTATAGAGAGGCTCATTCAAATCACAGCATACTGCTGCTGTCCAGTCATCAGTCCCCTTTTGTGCTGTCATGCAGAGCACCTAGCCAGAGGGGATAACATATACATGGGCTATATCTGCAGTAGGTAATTCCTTACCTTTTTCTTAGCAATCGTTCATGCTGCGCTGGTGCTACTAACAGCATTTTTACCAGCATGTCATCTAACCCATTTCTAGATGTGGTAGTAAAGATACCTATGGCCATCCCACATAACAACTGACAGCTTTCATAGCACCATTGCTACTTGAGGACCTCAAATTTATGGTGATTCTGGGCCCCTTTTAACCTTAATCAACCTCTAAACACATCTTGCATTCTGACTAGATGACACCTCATTAACCTGTCTCCTTTGCACCCCGGCAACCAATTCAGGAGAGAGAAAGATAGCACATGCATTTATAAATAAACACAGAGAGACGTAATTGAAACAGCACTTCCAACCTAACAGCAACTGTGCAGAACATGTGCTTGGCAAAAACACCTTCAGTTACACCAACTTACTAAACGCCTCATAGTTTAGTAAAAAGAAAAGGAGTATGCTTGTGGCACCTTAGAGACTAACCAATTTATTTGAGCATAAACTTTCGTGAGCTACAGCTCACTTCATCGGATGCGTACAGTGACTGAATGCATCCAATGAAGTGAGCTGTAGCTCACGAAAGCTCATGCTCAAATAAATTGGTTGGTCTCTAAGGTGCCACAAGTACTCCTTTTCTTTTTGCGAATACAGACTAACCCGGCTGCTACTCTGAAACCTGTCATAGTTTAGTGCTACTGCAACAGATATTTACTGCCTCATTTAAATTGACTAAACCTGCTTAACTTTAAATGTTTGTTACCACGTTTTCTGCTGGTGAAGCCTTTCTTCCAGGATAGCCTCAGCCCTCCTGTTTAACCACTACACTTACTCAATGGACTGCTGCAGTTTTGGAACCAAAAGCATTTTCTTTTTGAGCAACAACACTGATTGTTATGCCCTGTAGCCAGTAATTCAGTGTGGAGTCAGTGACACCAGATAGGTTACTCTATTTGTCCCCCTCAAAAAATTCTTCTGTATGAGTCTCAGACTGTGAGGCTCATCTCCCTGGAGGGAGGCTTCGATCCCTTTCGACAGGAGGTTTGAGCAAGGTCAAGGAAAACAGAATAAGGAAAATCTTTTAATTCATCTGCTTAACCCTTTCCACTATAAGCCTCACAAGAGCCAGTGGACAGCATTTTCACTTTCAGAGGTGTTCACTAATCCTGTGCACCCCTACGTTTGGTTGCCCAATCTGAGATACCACAGAGGTTCTAAGGATTCTCCAACCCATCCCAGCCTCCCTGCCTCCAAGGAGGACAAATGCTGCCTCTTCTGCTTTCTGGAAAAGAACTTTTTGCAAGTGGTTATTTCCCTTGGGAATCAAGCTTCCCCTTATATTTTACCTTGGCAGTTTTATTCCTGTGCCTTCACCCTGGCCTCCATATTGAAAGGAAAGGGTCTTCACAGAAGCACTTTGGGGAGGACTGAGAACTCCCTTGACCTAGTGGTAGATCCCTGGCCAGCCTTAGGTGCCCTAATAGCAAGATCAAAGGGCACCCGTTTCCATGCTCAAAAGAGGAATTTTGCATTTAGAATTGAGATCAGCCCTTGGGGCAGATTCCCTTAGTGCCTGAGGTTTCCCCCAGCACTTACCAACCCATGCCAGACTGCCTGCTCCTGCAGCCACTAGATTAGCTGCCTCCTGCTTTGCTGCACAATGGATTGGGGAGGTCAGCAGGTTGGTTTTAGAACCTGTGATATTGGCCTATTTTTTATTTAATAAAAGATTTTCTTATTACCCTCACAAACATATTTCCATCCTGCAGCAGCTTATATTTTTTACTCAGTCCCTTATGAAAGCAGAGAAATCAGTGTTAGAAAAAGAAACTGTGCTCTGTAGCACGTCCTACCACGGTATTCTCCACCAACTATGGCATAGAGTGAGGGCAGGAAAGGAGACAAATCCACTGGCGGGCTGTTCGCCAGGCACAGAAATGGGGTCAATCAGTGGCACTCTCGATGGATGCCTCCATCAGATGTTTTGATTTCCATAATAATCCAAGGAATTTCCAAAGAGAGTAAAACTAAATCCCTTCTCTGATTGCATCTGAGATCTTTATTATTACTGAGCAGTGAAGGAACAAGCAGCTAACCCCAGCAGCCTGTGCCACACTCAGACTCCCACCAACCCTCACTCCCCAGAGCCATTTGGTGATTGTTTCTGAATGAAAGGAATGTACAAATATCTCCTAATATTCCACACTAATTATTGCTTATCCAGGTGTGGAGGGGATGAGAAGAGGCAGGAAGCTGAATGGAGCCTTGACTCCAATCCTCCTCCAGAACATACCAGCTACCAGAGCTGAGCCACAATTATTACAATAGATCGAAACAAGAGGGGGAGCGCTCTCCATACCAGCTAAAGAAGATGGGAGTTCTCCCTCTGCTTTTAGCAGAGGAGGGGGAACTGAGTTTCCACCCTGCTCCCCACTGCATCCCCTGAGCCAGCAGAAGGCAGGAAATATCCTACACCTGACATGGGGCTGTAGCAAATTAATCCCCTCCTGGAGAAAGGCAGGAGAACAGGAGGAATT